>NC_064640.1:829296341-829973987 GCF_023864345.2 Schistocerca serialis cubense
CAATAAACCACGACAACTGGCAATTATAAAGAAGTGATTTGCTCTAAGTAAGCAAGTATGCAAACTTTCTACTATCTAAAATTTTATTTCTTTTGAGTCAACCTTCACATGTTGTAATGCACACATAACAAAATTAATTTTAAAGTTCTGCTAATTGTACTTTACTTTCATATTCCTTGCTATGATCCTCCTTTCTCCCAAAGCCCTTCAATCTGTAATTCCAACCAACTGCTGTAGCATTAAGAGTTAAATGAATCTCCTTATCTTGGCCTCTTTTCTGTTTAATTTCATTATAAACATGCAGATCTCCAATACTGTGGTAAACATTCACACTGGCATTACTTACAACTGCTTCATTGTTCTTTGTCAATACTTTAGAGTAATACAACAGTCTGCATGGGAAGCATATTATTATCCATACCCATTGCTTCATGTTACAGTGTATCATACAACTTTTAATACCCAATGAAGCATATTAACAGTCTATATGTTTAACAACATGTCATAAATCCACACATCAAAATATTATATGCAATTTGCAGCTAACACAAGCCGATTACAATGCATGTTGTCTGAGTTAGTGTAAGGTTGAGACATACTAGGAATTAGGCCCAGTCCAACAGATTCATGTGTAGTATCTTGCAAATAAATGATTTTAAAGAACAATTTAACACCCTAGTACTGGGTGATCATAATTAAAATGCAGCTGCTCACAGAGGTCCAGTGTGCGCTGTACTTATCATGTGGCAGCAAAACTTGGTAGATATTATAATGCGTAAATACAGAAGTGATTTACTCTGGAAAAAAATAAGTTCCAATTTTGGCTGCCGAGTGCAAATCTGGCACTGTGAATGCAAGAAAGATGTATAGACATGTTTGCACATGAAGTGGATTAGGAACAGGACACGAGTAGAAAAGTTCGAACAAGACAGAAGGGAATAATTGTCAGTTTATTACTAAGCACTTCTTACACAATTTGTTCAATATGAGCACCAGAGATGTCTACAAAATGCTGTATGGCATTAGATTTGCACCTGGTGGCAAAAATTGAAATTAATTTTTTCCCAATGTAAATTGATTCTGCATTATCCCATTAGTGTATCTACCAAGTTTCACCACCATATGGTAATTACAGCCCACACTTGATCTCCCTGAGCAGCCGCACTTCAGTTGTAACCACTCAGCATTTTACTCGAGTTCAGAATCAGACATCCCCAACTACAATAATAAATAAATCATAATGCGTAGTAAAGAATAATAATACAGTACTTAACTACAGTATTTTAATTATGTGATGATTTGTAAGTAATTCTTTGAAAATCATGATAAAACACAGTTTTATGTTTCTATTCTTTATTGAAACCACACAATTTCAATTTTACAACAGGCTGTTTGCAGGTTTCTACCGACGAAGTTAACAGAACCACTATAAATAAGGGAAATGGCCTTGTCATTGGATGTGACCAGAGTGTCACATTATAAATGAGGAACGTGTTGTAGAAGAGCACAAACTGAGTCATTCAGCAAATAGAATATGAGTATTAGATGATAACATTTTTCATTTATACTTTATTGGAGGGCTTTGTAGTTTTGTGATTAAGTGCATGCATGGAAATCTTTTGGTGACTGTACAAGGTAATATATTCATGAAATCTCAATCAAAAAACAATTATGAGAAGTGAATCTTCGAGACCTACAGTCATGAAAGAGTTTGTAAATGACAATATGTTCACCTTTTGACTGTAAAAGTGTTGATTTGTTAATCCCAATATTGCAATTTTGATCATGTGGGAATAACTGCACGTTAGCACATGTCAAAGAGAGATGGTTTCATCACATTGTGTTCCTGATTACAACATTTTGTATGTACTGCACTGTTCCATAACATTTTGTGGGGTAAATGATTCCATATTTCTTTTTGTTTCATATAAAATAGAAGCTGGTTTCAACCGCATGCTTTTCTGTGGGTTCACTTATGTTTGTTCCTGCGTACAAATCTGCATGTGAACTACTTGATGTTAATGCATTTTAATATGTTGCACATTTTCTACTTTATGTTCACACCATTCTTCTGTACTTTCTCACATTTAATGGAGAACTTCATGCTAGCAAGCTTTTGACTAAATTGGTATTTAACTTTTTTACATCTTGTCATTGAATGACTATGCAATTCTGCTTTGAATACTATTGCTTTTTGCCACAGACTATGTTTTGTAATCTCAGTGACTACAGAACTCTTCCTTGCAAATACTAAAAAATTCAACAGCAGCTTCAAATATTTTTTCGCACATTATTCACAAGCACTAAAAACAACACATTTTAGCAAAAATTGATGCACTAGAATCATCCTCCCAGTCCAATGAGTTCTCCATTAAATGCAAGAAAGTATGGAAAAGAACTCTAACAAAAATAAGGTAGAATATGAGCAATATACTTACAATTTAGCAGTTCATACATGGCTTTGTAAGCAGAAACAAATATATATGAGCCTGCAGAAAATCATGTGATTAAAGTAGCTTCTATTTTATATGAAACAAAAACACAATATGAACAGTATTATGAAAAAGATGGACTGCTATTCACCACATGGAGCAATCAGTGAGCTGCAGACAGGTATAATGAAAACAGTACTAAACATTTAAGCTTTTGGCTGAAAGGCCATGTTCAGAGATAGAAAGCACTTATATATTCAGACACTCATGGCCACTGCCACCTAATGTGGAATCATTTATCCCCTGCAATATTACTGGTATTAGCAAAAATCAGACAGAGTAGGAGTAACATATTTACAATACGATTTATGGGAACAGGTTATGAGTAGCGGTGTATGGAATAAACTTCCCCCAGTAATATTTGCACATACATATATTTCGACAATTATCATACACATGCACACAGCACAAGGTATAAGAATGGACTGAATTAAAATGGCGGCTCAGATGAGTTACATGAGTCCCAAAGATTAATGTTGTCTATCGTCCCCGTTCCCTGGCAGTAAGGAGTACTGCATATGAGTCTTGAGGGAAGACCGTGTGGGCATCGATGTTGCTGGTATTCGTATGAGCTGGGAGTGGCACAACGAGGAGGCAGGTCCACCTTGAAGTCGTTGAGCCAGTGAGGGTGGATGATGCGGCGGCCAGCCTGAGAGCAGGTGGGTTGAACAGCGGATGGTGAGGTGTGGATGTGGGTGTGTGTGTGGCAAGCCCGGATGCTGATCGCGCTGTCCGGTGAGATGAAGGCGCAAATTGTCATCAGGTCACACTCACAAGGGAGGGTGAGGCTATGTGCAACACTGATGTTTAACTGGTCATTGGGTGGCGGGGCTGTGGTGTCTGTGAGTAGAATGAGAACTCAAACATCGAGAGTGCTGACTGAAATGTCGTCCACGCAGTGTGGGGGTACATTGCAGATCAGGGTGACAATGGGAGATGGTGTCTCCATAGTCGATGAGGTAGCAGCAAAACCTGCACACGAGGTGGAGGGGTGTCAGGTGAATAAAACAGTGTGGTGGTCCGAGGAGATTCAGTGTCAGACTCCACAGCGGGAGGGACACTGGCAGTAGAGTCATTAGGAGGATCAGAGTGAGCCAGCAGAGGCACATCGTGATCCACAAATGCTGGTTCGAGTTGGTGTAACAAAACAGTTTGAGGACTATCTTTGACGTTGATGTCGAAAGTTGTATTGCCCTGCTGGAGGACTTTAAAGGGGCCTAGGTAAGGTGGTTGCAGAGGTTGTCAGACCGAATTGTCTCTCAGCATTACATGGGAGCAAGTGTTGAGAGTGGTCGGCAAGTAAGTGTCTGGCGGGAGTGGCTGATAGGTGGGTGCAGACGTGCATGTTTGAAGTGATTGTGCACGCAACTTATGACATTGGGGGGGAGAAGTCTTTAGGTACTTGAGGCTGAATAAATTCCCCTGGTAGGATGGGGTTCTCCACAAAAAACGGAAGTGCTTCAGACCAGAGGCAGTTGTGGCACCTGAGTTCTGCTTTTAGAGTGCGGTGCCACCATTCCACTAGCCCGTTGCTTTGTGGGTGGTAGGCTGTGGTGTGAATTTTCTTTATGCCACAGATGTTACATAAAATGGTGAACAGGGAAGACTCAAACTGCTGACCTCGATGAGTTGGATGACCGGACCTAGCAATCCATGAGGAGATAAAACCCTCGGCCACAGTCTCAGCACTGATGTTACGTAAGGGGACTGCCTCTACTCAGCGGGATGTGTGGTCAATTGTGGATAGAATGTATCTGTGTCCCTCCGCGATGGTGGAAGAGGATCGATTTGTTGCATTGGCAGGGGATGCAGCTGTGTGCCCAGGTCTGACAGTCCCATTTTATAATTTTCCAAATGAAACGCTCAGAGATGAGCTGTGGACTGGAGCAGACACCATGGTGAGTAAGGTTATGTAGAGTTCGAAGGCCTGCCAGCGCAGAGGGAGGGGGGAGGGGGGGGGGTGTGAGTAACGGGCGTAAGGTACTGGTAGAAGAGTCGCACCACACTTTGTCCACAATGCTGGGGAATTTAGCTTTAGTACACACAAGGGATGTTTAAGGGTCCATGAGCAGATTTTGAGATCCCTCGTCACAGTCTTGTAGAGTGGCCAGGTTGGATAAGTCAATGATGCGTGAAATAGTATTGATCTGCGGCGATATTTGATTTAGCGAACATTGATTATGAATTGGGAGACTAGATTAAAGTGACAGAAATGCGGACCGGGGAGGAAGGATTGGGAGGAGGGGGGTGGGGGGTGGGTTGCAGAAAGCATCTGTGAGTGGTTAGTGGTATGTGATATGTGAGGATGAAGAACGAGTGACCCCTCCACATCGGGGCAGAAGTGTTTGACAGCCTTGTAGACCACAAGGAGTTCTCTATCGAAAGTGGAGAATTTCTTCTGAGCTGTTTACAGAAGAAATGAAGAGGGGAAACCATGTCTATCTTGCGTTGCTGTAGTACCACTCCCACTCCAATGTCACTGGCGTCCGTAGTGATGAACAGCTCAGCCAAGAGGTCAGGGTGGGCGAGTGTCACGGCATGAGCTAAATAAGTCTTTAATGCATTGAAAGCCTCCAGCATAGGTGCAGTCCAGTGAACGGGTTTGAGTCCTGAAGTCTGTTTACCCAACAGCGAGTGTCAGTGGGGCCTGCACGGCAGCAGCAGAAGGCAGGTGATGACGGCAGTAACTTATTGTGCCCAGGAAACATCGGAGTTCTTTGTAAGTAGCCAGGGGCGGCAGTGAAGTGACAGCTTGCACACAAGATTTGGGATGCTATATTATGTCAGTGGAGATGGTGTGACCCAAGAAAGTGATGGAAGGCTGACACAACTGTAATTTGTCTTTGCTGACCTCAATGCCGTTGGATAAATGATTTTCATGTTCCTCAGCTGACTTGCTGGAAAGTAGTATATCATCCAGGTATGTGGAGCAAAACTCTAACTGTCATAGGATGGAGTCAATGAAACGCCACTGCATTTCTTAGGCCAAATGGCATGAAGTGGTATTGGAACAAACCGAGTGGCATGATAATAGCTGTTTTAGGGATGTCATCCGATGCTATGGGAATCTGATGGTAGGCATGTTTACAGTCGATAACACTGAAGATCATAGCTACCAGTAACATATGAGTGAAATAATTTATGTTAGGCATGGGTTAATTGTACATGACAGTGCGAATAGCAGTATACAGAATAAACTGTTCCCACTGATATCTGCACATATGTATAGTTCGATAACTATCATACACATGCACACAGTACAAGATATAAGAACAGACTGGATTAACATGGTGGCTCAAATGAGTGACCTGAGTTCCAGAGATTACTGTTATCTATGGTCAATATGACCTACCCACACCTCAGATTCAAAGAGTGCAATACAAACAAGAAGTAATAACCAGGAACACAATGGAATGAAACCAGCTTCTGTTTACTATGAAACAAAAACAATATTGAATCCTTTAAATTACTTAACAAGAAAATGATGTGTGCTTCACATGGTTAAGCAGCAAACCAAGGTGATGTTACCCAAAGTCCCTACTTAAGTTTCATCCCCCGGTAGCACCAATCGAATAAAATGACAAAACTTGTGTAACATTACAACAAACATAAGGCTGTAAGTGAACCTGTCTGTCACAGCTTCTCATATCATTATATCATATGAAAGTAAATGCATAAATAATAAAATTCCTACCACCTACATCAAATTGTTATGCTACTTTAGAATCAAGTTGCCTAGTCATTTGGATATACCATTTGATACTTGAAAGATGTATTGGTCCACCAGAAGAAAAACGAACTGACAGTCAATGTCAAGAGTTCTTTATCTTCAGGAAAGAATGAAATAAAGTAATGTAATTAAGAAAAAACAAGAGAAAAAGGAAATACATTTGATATTAAACTACAGCCACTCATTTCAGTTTATAACATTGGTGAGTAGGTTGTTTAATGACTAAAGAAAATTCACCATTCCTCTGTTGCATAAATATACTGACAAAATTATTAGTGTACTGAAAATGCCGATTAACAACAATTGTGAATCAGACCTACTGCAGCTGTTGACTATGGCTGATGGTGACAGAGTGCATATCTGTTCCACGAACAGTGCTGAACTATTTGAAGAGTTAAAACAAGAAGTATTGCACATAAAGCAATACAACAGCTGTAAGAATGACCATGCATGTAAAAGCATTATAATGTAACCAGGCATTCATTAGTACAATTAAATGCTGTGATGCAGTTAGTGTTATGAATATAATTGCATGGAACAACTAGAATTAGCATTGTTTCATACCTTGTACAAGAATGATTGGTTTTAAAAATCTACTAGTCAACTTTGACAGCCAATTTACATACATCATAGCTGGAAAGGAGAAAAAATTAAGCACCTGTATTATGTACTGCATACGCAAAAGCTTGTGCTAAACAGGAAGTTTTAGCAGAAATGAAAGTTTCTATCCTCTAGAAGACAGAAATGAGTATTAACAACTTTCACTTATTAACAGTTATGAAAAGGGTAGATTGCTACTCACTGTAAAGAGTTGCAGACAGGCACATGAAATAGATTGTTTAACACTGAGTTTTTGGACAAAGCCTTCTCCAAAAAATAAAAGAAATCACACACAGACAGGTTAAAATATGCCATTGTCAGGCCTCTCTACAAGAAGGGGGACACCTCAAATGTCAATAATCATCGGCCAGTATCCTTGCTTACAGCATTTTCAAAAATCCTTGAGAAAATAAGGTACTCAATAATGGTTAGCCATCTCAACAGTAATGGGATACTTAGTAAATCACAGCTCGGATTTCAAAAACGCTGTTCCACTGAGACAGCAATATACAATTTCACTGTCCACATTATAGAGTCTTTCAATAGTAAAAAGTCACCAATAGGAATTTTCTGTGACTTGCCCAAAGCATTATGTTATAGGAATTACAATTCTATGGTATAAATGGAATAGCATATGAGTGGTTTAAGTCACCTACAGAACAGGAACCAAAAAGTTTCCTTATATGGGTCAAGTGATTGAAATAAGTTTACCACTTCATCTAACTAGTGTTAAATTACATTAGGTGTTCAACAGGATTCAATCATCGGTCCCCTTCTGTTCTTGATATATGTGAACAACCTCCCTTCTTATCTGAAACAGGAAGCTGAACTGACACTGTTTGCTGATGATACAAGCATCATTATTAATCCAGTAGAAGAAAGTGCAATTGAAAATGATACAAATAAGGTCTTTGGAAAAGTCATTAATTGGTTTTCTGCAAATGGGCTTGCTGTAAGCTTTGAAGAAACACAGTACATCCAATTTTCTGCTGCAAAAAGTACAGTTCCTTCAATATATATAACACATCAACAGAAGTCAGTAGACAGGGTAGAGCACACTAAGATTGAGTGTACATATAGATGAGAATCTTAATTGGAAAATTCGTATTTTGGATCTTCTAAAGTGACTAGATTCAGCAACTTTTGCACTCAGAATAATTGCCAAATTTGAGGATATAGAAGTTAGTAAGTTAACATACTTTGCATACTTTCACTCTCTAATGTCACGCAGTATAATATTTTGTGGTAACTCAACATTTAGACAAAAAGTATTCATTGCTCAAAAGAAAGTGGTTAGAACAATGTGTGGGGTTTGTAGTTGCTCATCTTGTAGGCATATTTTTAAAAGATGTTCGATACCCTTTTTATAATGAGAACTGCCTAACTCCTCAAAATAGCCATTAGCTGCCGACATCATGTCTTCATTTGTAGAAAATTTTCGACCACCAAGTCTTTTTTTTCAAGTTTGAGAACAGAAAATTATCCAATGCAGCTAAATCTGGTGAATAGAGTGCATGAGGTAGCAAGTGAAACTTTAATTCATTAATTTTGGCCATTGCAATGAGGGACGTGTGAGCTGGTGCTTTGTCCTGAAGAAACAACACTTTCTTCTTGGCCAGATGTGGCCATTTTTGCTTGACTTCTTTGCCCAAATGTTGCAGTAAGTTTGCATAATGCTCGCCACTGATAGTTTCTCTTTTTTCAATGTAGTCAATGAAAACTATCCCAAAAAAACCGACACCATGACCTTGCCTGCAGATGAAGCAGTCTTTGCCTTCTTTGGAGTCTGTTCTCCAATTTGTGACAATTGCTTTGATTCCTTTTTTGTCTCAGGAGCGAAGTGGTGGACCCTTATTTCATCCATGGTTATGAAAAGGTGCAAAAAATCAGCTTTTTATTCTGAAACTTCTCTAAACACTCAACTGAAACATCTTTATGACATTGTTTCTCCTTGAGTGTGGGCAAACACAGCATAAATCTTGCACGCAGTTATCTCATGTCCAAGTTTTCAGACAATATGTGATGTACCACACATTCTGAAATGCACTTACAGTAGACGATTATCCAGTACTGCTTTGTGAATTTTTTTCACCATTTCTGGAGTCATTACCTCACTTGGTCAACCACTGCGATGCTCATACGGCCTTGCTTAAACTCAGGCACCCAATATTTTACTGTTGTCAACAAAGGAGCAGACTCTCTGAAAGTAGAAGCTTTAATATTGGTTGCACTGAAGCGTTTCAAATAATATATTGCATCAGGTAACAATGACCAATTTTCTCCATTTTAACAAGTTCACACAACATTCACTACTGGTGGCTGCCAAACAAATACTAAACAATGTGGCGTCTTCAGACTTGAAACATATGCTTCATAGATCATATACTTTCTAATTCAGTGGTATTTTTCAACAACAACTGCCATCTCTCAGTCAGTCCAGGTACTTATGGGACCACCCTCGTATATGGGCTTCATTTATGGATCCTGATAAATGTGTAATATAATTCTAAGATCTTTTTATAAAATTTGTAGAAAATTTAGTTTTCTTCCAGTTAGCCATTCCAATTTTTCGTAAAAGAAATATGCCCTCTTGATTTACTTCTTCCTGTGATATTCATGATTTTCTGATACTTCTTGTTCCATTGCTCAAATATGACCAATTTAATGTACAAAATTCTCGTTCTCTTCATTGTCAGGAACTTCATCACTCAGCTCATGGAACTATTCCAGTCAGACATTAAGATTGCTGCTAAACTCTGTCCTAGTTTTCTTTTATCTAAGATGTTTATTCCACAAACTAGAGGTGCAGAGAGCATTATTTATCATAGGTAAGTATTCTATTTAAAAAGCAAATTAACTGTAATTAGTTTTGATATACCTAAAGTAATGTACATAAAAGTTCAAGCGAATGTAGGAAACCAGTGAAGTAATGTACACTTTGTTTCAGATTGTAGCACTTGTACTTGTGCAGATGACAAGTGTCCTCCAAAGTATAATAATGTTTCACAAACAGTTCAACCCAATGTAACTGAAAGCCAATAATGGCTGAAGCTTACAGATAGAGAGTTAAGGGCATGAACTCCATCCACCTGAGACAAAATGTAGATGGGAAAATCATGTGGGACAAGTGTCACCTACACAAGCAATGGAGGGTTAAAAGAGGAACTGGTATCTGCATGAAGCAAATACTCAGACTGTAATAAATGGAGGACAAGCAGCATCAATAATAAAAATGGGTAGCACGCACGAATAGTAAGATGAACTAGCAACACCTATTACAGCACCTCGATGATGGCAAGATGCAATGCTGATGTAGCAGCTGAGCATTCCACTGATTTCCACAGCCATAACCCACTGTGTTGATGTTGGGTTTTCGGGTACCTCGAAGATTCTTTACATGAGTTTGAGTGCTTACTGGCAAATGATATTTTAGTGCAGAGTCATGCTACAATTAGCAGTAGTTTGAGAGTGTGGTTTGAAATGTTTTCCATGAAAAACAATGGTTTGATCACAATTTGTACTAACCACTGCAGACATCATAAATATTAGGAGTTAAGCATCATATATATCCTAAGAACAATTACACCAAACAAAAATGATTAAAAAGCTTATAAACATAATGATTCACTTTCACTTGCTAATGCTTTTGCATGGTTTATGAATAGGATTTGACAAGCAAACTATTGAATCTTCCTCTGAAACACAAGTTGAAACCTGATGATGTGCCAGCTGCGTTTCCCATGCTACAGAATGGATGTAGGTGGAAATAATGAGCCTAATATCAGGATGCTAAACTGGATATAAAAAAGAAATTACTGTAAAGAAGTAGAAGAGATTCTGCAAGTAAAGGCAGGGTGAATCATCTAAAACACTCCCGGCAAATCTTGTGGAAATGGGAACAGGTGTGGTTTTCACAAAACGAATTGGTAGTCAGGAGCTCATATTGTTAACCAAGAAACAGATCATAAATAATACTTAGAAAGTGTATTGTTTGTGCAAACATACAATTTTTTAAGTGGAACAATGCCTATTGACATTAAGAAACTAAAAGTGGTATGCCTCAGAATGTCAGTGGCGTTTGTTGCAGGAATCTAGTACGAGTCATTTATGCATTATAATATTGTACACAGTTTCCACACTGACACTTGTCTGTGCCACTGAACCTGCATAGTTGCTACGTACAATGTTCTTATGTTTGCTTACAGTGTACTTGTATGTTTCTTGAGCGCATAAAGACTTGCTAATCAGTTAATATGTGACAGTCCAAGCAGTAGGTCATGAGTGGTTGACGGGATTTACTAATGCCTAAAAAGCAGACACACTCATGATGTACAAAGAGTTTCATAAGACTGTAGTTAATTCTTGTACAGTGTACGAGGCAAGATATCCCAATAGATGTTGACCATCTTGGCAATTATTTATCATCTTCAATGAGTTACTAAATATGGTAGTGTAACACCTAAACATTGTAATGGAAATAAACAAATTAGGACAGAAGATGGGGCAATTAATATTCTTGCTACTGTTTGCAGTTGATCTGCACATTAGTTCCTACAGAATCGCAAGAGGAAGTGGTACGAGTCAGACAATTGTCCTGCACATTCTTCACTGACACATGTTCCATTCCTATCACATCTCTAAAACATTACTATGAATTAATTTTGATTTAAGTTAAAGTACTCACCATTGCTGGTGATCTGTCACAGCAGAAAACAGCGACTGTAGGATTGAACCATAAAGTTAAATGAATTTTTAATCTAGTATAATGTTTCAGCTGAATATTTATTATCATCTCAAAGTAAATAAAACCATCTTGACAAATCTAAAATAAGTTGTAACATACTTACAATAATGAAATGAAACACGCTCAACAAGCAACATACTTTCTGTCCAAATACACACAAAGTACTGACCCCCTATGCCAATATGTCTACCCCTATGTATAAATTCCAAACAATCACGAACAATCTGCAGCGTTGTTTAGGATCATTTTTTGATTAACTAACAATTAAAATTAACATATAAAAACTGAAAATACATGTATAAACGTATGTTTACTCCAGAACGACAAGTACAATTCTATGTTGGGTCATATTTGTGATACTATTTGAGTATAATTTTTCGAATACATAATTGCAATAATGCATTTACATATCTCGTTAAGTACTTGAGTCTCCCTTCATGGAAATTGTTCCCTTAATGTATAGAGCTTCTACACTTTGAAGTAAATGAAATCAAGCAGTTATTTTTGCAGTTATAAATTTTTCTAGATGAGTTACATATTTTTTTGTATGCATGTGTAATTCTGAATTCATCTGGAGAATGCATGTTTTAAGTGAGTCTGTTATGTTTCAACACACCCAAAGGGATTTGTGAAACTGAAAGTTGAACAAAACCTTTTCTGACACATGGAGGACCAAGAATTTTACTTATGGTATGAAATAAATCCACTATTTGATTAAGTATGTAAATTAATATGAAGCATAATACAAAATTATTACTCAATAGCAGAAGGAAAGAACAAGTTCTTTCTTAACTACATGAGCTAATATGTAACTTAGAGTTTCAAAGCTAGTAAAAATTCCGAAGCGTAAATGCAGTAATGTCTGTACTTTACATAAATGTAAATAGTCTTGATATTTGCAGTATGCAGACTGCTTCGTAGAGAATCTTGAAGTGTGCAGTACGCAGACTGCTTTATAAGATGACATGCCTGACCAAGTATCTTCAAGAGTGCAGAAATACTAGCTTGTTTCCCAGATCCTCCTGTGAAATAGGCTTTTGTCAACAATGGCAATTGTTGACACGGTAAGCTAGAAGGATCTCAGCAATAGAGGCATATGCATGTGGACAGAGGGAAGGAGAGCTTGGTACTCTGATGAGAAGTAAGAAATTAAACAGAAGATTCAGAGTGTTGTAGTTGAAGAAGAAAAGATGACAGACCCCAAAGACAACACACCCCCCTACCCAGGACCCCCACTGTTCCGGAACTTCACTGTGGCACTGGAGAGAAAAGAGTGTTCAGCATTCCCTGCAGAATGGACTTGACACTGCTTCACCTTCCCAGTCCTCAAATATTAACCCCAACACTCCCTACTGACTAATCAACAAAGGGTGAACAATTTGCATTCTGCAGGACAGAGTAAATGACATATATAATGCCGTATTGGTTAATTCAAGTAACAAGTGCTAGATACTACCAACTGACTTACAAGCAGCCCCTCTAATATCTGGGTTTGATCTTACATAAACATGAAATATTGGAACCTCTGACATATCTGAGACATAAACATGAAAATAATAAAGAGAGGTACAGAATTACTGTGTTCCTCTGATATCTGTTGCTGCTCAAACATAAATTAGTACATAAACATGAAAATATAGAAATAAGGTAGCCAAATGCATCAAATTACAACATATCCCATATCAATTAATAAACAAAGTCAACTAACTGCCTCGTTGGGCAGATCATACAAATGTAAAATGTTCATATTATAAGAAGTACTTTGTCATACATCAATATGTTTGCTAAACACCATAAAGTCAAGTATAAAAAAAAATTATGTCACATTTTCAAAATTAAACAGAAGGCAAGACTGAGATACAAAATTTTAGGTTCATAAAATCTTGGCTGAGTGTCATGTTCTCCTTCCAATAGACAAAACATGTATGAAGTGCTATTTCAAGTTCAAGAAAATATTTCATGTGTTTATAATGTTACAAATATAATAGAGGGAAACATTCCACGTGGGAAAAATATATCTCAAAACAAAGATGATGTGACTTACCGAACGAAAGCGCTGGCAGGTCGATAGACACACAAAATTCTAGCTTTCACAACAAACGGTTGCTTTGTCAGGAAAGAGGGAAGGAGAGGGAAAGACGAAAGGAATGGGTTTTAAGGGAGAGGGTAAGGAGTCATTCCAATCCAATTCAAAGTCTGGTCCAATCCCAGAAAGTATCCTGTCACAAGTGGGGCACTTTTGTGGTTCTTCTGTGGGGGATTCTGGGTTTGAGGGGATGAGGAAGTGGCTCTGGTTATTTGCTTCTGTACCAGGTCAGGAGGGTAGTTGCGGGATGCGAAAGCTGTTGTCAGGTTGTTGGTGTAATGGTTCAGGGATTCCGGACTGGAGCAGATTCATTTGCCACGAAGACCTAGGCTGTAGGGAAGGGACCGTTTGATGTGGAATGGGTGGCAGCTGTCATAATGGAGGTACTGTTGCTTGTTGGTGGGTTTGATGTGGACGGACGTGTGAAGCTGGCCATTGAACAGGTGGAGGTCAATGTCAAGGAAAGTGGCATGGGATTTGGAGTAGGACCAGGTGAATCTGATGGAACCAAAGGAGTTGAGGTTGGAGAGGAAATTCTGTAGTTCTTCTTGACTGTGAGTCCAGATCATGAAAATATCATCAATAAGTCTGTACCAAACTTTGGGTTGGCATGCCTGGGTAACCAAGAAGGCTTCCTCTAAGAAACCCATGAATAAGTTAGCGTACGAGGGGGCCATCCTGGTACCCATGGCTGTTCCCTTTAATTGTTGGTATGTCTGGCCTTCAAAAGTGAAGAAGTTGTGGGTCAGGATGAAGCTGGCTAAGGTGATAAGGAAAGAGGTTTTAGGTAGGGTGGCAGGTGATCGGCGTGAGCGGAAATGCTCCATCGCAGCGAGGCCCTGGACATGCGGAATATTTGTGTATAAGGAAGTGGCATCAATGGTTACAAGGATGGTTTCCGGGGGTAGCAGATTGGGTAAGGATTCCAGGCATTCGAGAAAGTGGTTGGTGTCTTTGATGAAGGATGGGAGACTGCATGTAATGATCTACGTAGGCAGAGATACGTTCTGTGGGGGCTTGGTAACCAGCTACAATGGGGTGGCCGGGATGATTGGGTTTGTGGATTTTAGGAAGAAGGTAGAAAGTAGGGGTGCGGGGTGTCGGTGGGTTCAGGAGGTTGATGGAGTCAGGTGAAAGGTTTTGCAGGGGGCCTAAGGTTCTGAGGATTCCTTGAAGCTCCGCCTGGACATCAGGAATGAGGTACCCTGGAAAACTTTGTATGTGGTGTTGTCTGAAAGCTGACACAGTCCCTCAGCCACATACTCCCGATGATCAAGTACCACGGTCGTGAAACCCTTGTCCGCCGGAAGAATGACGATAGATCGGTCAGCCTTCAGATCACGGATAGTCTGGGCTTCAGCAGTGGTGATGTTGGGAGTAGGATTAAGGTTTTTGAAGAAGGATTGAGATGCAAGGCTGGAAGTCAGAAATTCCTGGAAGGTTTGGAGAGGGTGATTTTGAGGAAGAGGAGGTGGGTCCCGCTGCGACGGAGGACGGAACTCTTCCAGGCAGCGTTCAATTTGGATGGTGTCTTGGGGAGTTGGATCATTAGGAGTAGGATTAGGATCATTTTTCTTCATGGCAAAGTGATATTTCCAGCAGAGAGTACGAGTGTAGGACAATAAATCTTTGACGAGGGCTGTTTGGTTGAATCTGGGAGTGGGGCTGAAGGTGAGGCCTCTGGATAGGACTGAGGTTTCGGATTGGTAGAGAGGTTTGGAGGAAAGGTTAACTACTGAATTAGGGTGTTGTGGTTCCAGATTGTGTTGATTGGAATTTTGAGGTTTAGGAGGGAGTGGAGCTGGAGGTGGGAGATTAAGTAGATGGGAGAGACTGGGTTTGTGTGCAATGAGAGGAGGTTGAGGTTTGCTGGAAAGGTTGTGAAGGGTGAGTGAGTTGCCTTTCCGGAGGTGGGAAACCAGGAGATTGGTTAGTTTTTTGAGGTGGAGGGTGGCATGCTGTTGTAATTTACGGGTGGCCTGTAGGAGGATGCTCTGAACAGCCGGTGTGGATGTGGGAGAGGAAAGACGGAGGACTTTTATTAAGGATAGGAGTTGACGGGTGTGTTCATTGGCTCAGTTGATGTGTAGGTAAAGGATTAGGTGGGTGAGGGCAATGGATAGTTCAGTTTGGAACTGGTATAGGGACTGATGGAAAGAAGGGTTGCAGCCAGAGATGGGATCTTTAAGTGTGAGGCCTTTGGTGGTAATGCCAAATGTTAGACAAGCCTGAGAAAATAGAATATGGGAGCGTAATCTGGCTAGGGCGAAGGCATGTTTGCAGAGGGAATGTAAATAAAACTTAATGGGGTCGTTGTGGGGGTGTTGTGAGGGTGACATGGTATTAGAAGGTGGAAAGTGTAACATGAGGTTGAAATGAAAATGAAAATAAAAATATATGGGGAGAGATAAAGGTAGACTGGAAAGTAACTGGAGATCTGGTGCGAAAAACGGCGAAAAGGTGTTGGTTACAGCTGGGCTATGTTGGACTTGGGTTGGTAGACAATGATGTGCACAAAGGTTAGGTGGTTGTGTTGTCGCCAAAACACGTTAGAGGACGGAGAAATTCGGGAAAATTTCGAAAAAACTGCGTGTAATATATTAAAAGGAGTGGTTTTGTGGTGGCAGATTATGAAAATGAGGCTAACAATTGTCTGACGAAGAAATAATGACGTTAAAACCTGTGGGAAGCGGCTAAAAATTATCAGTGATGTGGGAAAAACGGAAATGGAAATAAAGTGAAAGTTATTAGAACTAGCCGAAATGGTTGTTTAAAAGGTGAAAGGAACTGTTTGTGAACCAGAAATGGTGGATTTTATAGCGGCGGTAGTGTTAAAAGCGGCAAACAAATTTTTTTGGTTATGGTTTGGAAGTGGGTTACGTATTATTGAGTATATATAGGCGGGATAAAATTGTATAGCAGATTACGGTAAAAAGGAGAAGGTGAATACAAAGTGAAACTACTGGCAAAAACAGAAAGAGAAAATAAGGCGACAGAAAAGATTTCGAAATGCAACAGTGACAATAACAAACGTAATTGTTGGGTTCAAATTAATGATATCAATATAATAGAGGGAAACATTCCACGTGGGAAAAATATATCTAAAAACAAAGATGATGTGACTTACCGAACGAAAGTGCTGGCAGGTTGATAGACACACAAACATACACACAAAATTCTAGCTTTTGCAACAAACGGTTGCTTCGTCAGGAAAGAGGGAAGGAGAGGGAAAGACGAAAGGGAGTGGGTTTTAAGGGAGAGGGTAAGGAGTCATTCCAATCCTGGGAGCGGAAAGACTTACCTTAGGGGGAAAAAATGACGGGTATACACTCGCACACACACACATATCTATCCACACATTTACAGACATAAGCAGACATATTTAAAGACAAAGAGTTCGGGCAGAGATGTCAGTCGAGGCGGAAGTGCAGAGGCAAAGATGATGTTGAATGACAGGTGAGGTATTAGTGGCGGCAACTTGAAATTAGCGGAGATTGAGGCCTGGTGGGTAACGGGAAGAGAGGATATATTGAAGAGCAAGTTCCCATCTCCGGAGTTCGGATAGGTTGGTGTAACACTGTCCCAAGATGTGCTGGCCGTGCACCAAGGCAAGTTTAGCCACAGGGTGATCCTCATTACCAACAAACACTGTCTGCCTGTGTCCATTCATGCGAATGGACAGTTTGTTGCTGGTCATTCCTTCATAGAATGCATCACAGTGTAGGCAGGTCAGTTGGTAAATCACGTGGGTGCTTTCACATGTGGCTCTGCCTTTGATCGTGTATACCTTCCGGGTTACAGGACTGGAGTAGGTGGTGGTGGTGGGAGGGTGCATGGGACAGGTTTTACACCGGAGACGGTTACAGGGATAGGAGCCAGAGGGTAGGGAAGGTGGTTTGGGGATTTCATAGGGGTGAACTAACAGGTTACAAAGGTTAGGTGGACGGCGGAAAGACACTCTTGGTGGAGTGGGGAGGATTTCATGAAGGATGGATCTCATTTCAGGGCAGGATTTGAGGAAGTTGTATCCCAGCTGGAGAGCCACATTCAGAGTCTGGTCCAGTCCCGGAAAGTATCCCGTCACAAGTGGGGCACTTTTGTGGTTCTTCTGTGGGGGATTCTGGGTTTGAGGTGATGAGGAAGTGGCTCTGGTTATTTGCTTCTGTACCAGGTCAGGAGGGTAGTTGCGGGATGCGAAAGCTGTTGTCAGGTTGTTGGTGTAATGGTTCAGGGATTCCGGACTGGAGCAGATTCGTTTGCCACGAAGACCTAGGCTGTAGGGAAAGGACCGTTTGATGTGGAATGGGTGGCAGCTGTCGTAATGGAGGTACTGTTGCTTGTTGGTGGGTTTGATGTGGACAGATGTGTGAAGCTGGCCATTGGACAGGTGGAGGTCAACGTCAAGGAAAGTGGCATGGGATTTGGAGTAGGACCAGGTGAATCTGATGGAACCAAAGGAGTTGAGGTTGGAGAGGAAATTCTGTAGTTCTTCTTGACTGTGAGTCCAGATCATGAAAATATCATCAATAAGTCTGTACCAAACTTTGGTTTGGCATGCCTGGGTAACCAAGAAGGCTTCCTCTAAGCGACCCATGAATAAGTTGGCATTCGAGGGGGCCACCCTGGTACCCATGGCTGTTCCCTTTAATTGTTGGTATGTCTGACCTCCAAAAGTGAAGAATTTGTGGGTCAGGATGAAGCTGGCTAAGGTGATGAGGAAAGAGGTTTTAGGTAGGGTGGCAGGTGATCGGCGAGAAAGGAAATGCTCCATCGCAGCGAGGCCCTGGACGTGCGGAATATTTGTGTATAAGGAAGTGGCATCAATGGTTACAAGGATGGTTTCCGGGGGTAACAGATTGGGTAAGTATTCCAGGCGTTCAAGAAAGTGGTTGGTGTCTTTGATGAAGGATGGGAGACTGCATGTAATGATCTACATAGGCAGAGATACGTTCTGTGGGGGCTTGGTAACCAGCTACAATGGGGCGGCCGGGATGATTGGGTTTGTGGATTTTAGGAAGAAGGTAGAAAGTGCCACCGTTAAACCACAACATTGGCAACTACAACTGAAATGGGCATGTGACCATTGGCACTGGAAATTAGTACAGTGACAGAGCATTGCTAGGTCTGGTGAATTGTGATACTTTTTTAATCACGCTGATGGGAGGGCGCAAAGCCTCTGTCTTCCAAAGGAACAGATGGCGGTGGCTCTATTATGCTCTGAGGACATTCAAGTGGGCATCCATAGGTCTGGTGGAGCTCGTGCAAGGAGTATTGTACACCCCTTCTTAACAATTATGTTTTCCAACGGCAGTGGCATTTTTCAGCGAGATAATGCACCGTGTCACAAGGCAAAGAGAGAGTGACGGAGTGGTTCGAGGAACACAGTGGCAAGTCCAGTTGATGTTCTGGTCCCCCAACTCACCATATCTGAAATTGGTCAGGATGTGACTGAACGTGGCGTCAGAGATCACTATCCCTCCCTGGAATTTATGGGAATTAGGTAACTTATGTGGTGCCAGCTACCTACAAAGACCTCATTGCTTCCATACCACAATGCATTGCCACTGTCATCCCTGTCGGAGGCGGCCATACCGGTGATAAGGTAGGTGATCGTGCTGTTCTGGCTGATCGGTGTATGCACAAGTAAATTATGTGTATTAATGACGTTGCGGACAATAATAGAAGTAAACTCAGGCTTTTTCCAGTTGATGCAGTTATCTATAATGAAGTACTGCCTGAATGAATCTTCATAAATATTCAGTTAGATCTTGATAAGATTTGAAAGTGGTGTTCTTCAACTTGATGTAAATGTTCACTGGTGTAAAATTGTGCACTTCACAAAATGAAAAAAGCATAGTAACCTGTATCTATAATATCAATGAGTCACTGTTGGAATCAGCAAACTTATACAAATACCAGGGTGTTACACTTTGTGAGGATATTAAAGGGGGATGTTAACGTGGGCTGAGTCATGGGTAAAGCAGGTGCCATACTTTGATTTATTGGAGAATGCTGCGGAAATGTCCTCACTCTACAAAGGAGATTGCTTACAAATCACTCATGTGACCCATCCTAAAATACTGCTCACATGTGTAGGAACCGTACCAGATAGGACTAACAGGGGATATTGAACATATACAGGCAAGGGCAGCACAAATGGTCACAGGTTTGTTTAATCCAAGGGAGAGTGCCACAGAGATGCTGAAGAAATGGAAGTGGCAGGCTCTTAATAATAATTACAGCACACATGAAGGTATCCAAACAATCTTTCTTCCTGCACTCCATATGTGAATGAAATGAGAAGAAATCCCTGTACCTGGTATATAAGGCTATCACCAAGAGAATCTTGTAAAATCAAATTCAGACAATTTACAATTTTGACAGTTCCATCTATGTATGTATGTGAAACTATCATGTATGTCAAAGCAAACTGTGCACTAATGCTAAACAGTGAAGTACACATTTGTAGCACAAAAGTTAAAGTTTGTTATCACATAGTCTGTTATCACATCAATGGTACTTGACTACAACTGGCTGATAAAGGTCCTGCTAAAGCTGGGTGCTTATTACGCAATAGGCTACCAAACAGTTTACAAAATACAAAGGCATTACCAGTCTTTAAAACAAAAGTAAGAGAGTTCTAGACAATAGTTTGGCTGTACAAAGTTAAGGAATACTTTGGGAATAGTCCAAAAGAATCGGAAAGAAATTGCTCTACTATGGCACTTTCCTCAGAAATGTGTTACATATAAGGCATCGATGACAAGTAAATGTGAAAAGTTTCTTATGTTCTGTCAACACTCAAGTACTGCAGCTGAAAGAAAAGTTGACTGCCTATATTTATTAAACTAAATTATAAATAAAGTTTTGGTTTTTCCTTTTCATTAATTATTATATGTATCTACACAAGTAAGTCTACTGTAAAAAAACCTGTGTGCTCAGTTTCTAATTCGCCCTGTAACCGTAATTGTAAATGATATTGTTGCATCCGAGGCCTTTTGTGAGTCTCTTTGTTGTGGCCATCTGCGACTCAGCATCTCTGCTATATGGTTAGTAGCAACTTTCCTTTTAATAGTACTGTTACATTTAATCCTGGATTTTACAGTGTTGAAATATTTGGTGATTTTAATATAGATGCAAATCCAAAGAATGTAGTAAATTTGAAGCTCACTGACATATTAAACTCATAAAATCTTTTAAATATAATACATCTACATCTACATCAATACTACACAAGCTGGTGCATGGTGTAGGATGCCCTGAACAATTACTTCTTATTTCCTTTCCTGTTCCATTTGCTTACAGAACGAGGGAAAAATGACTGTCTACATTCTTCCATGAGAATCCTTATTTATCATGTCTAATCTTCATTATCCTTGCATGAAATGTAAGTTGGTGACAGTAGAATTGTACTGCAATAAGTCTCAGATGCTAGTTCTCTAAATTTTCTCAATAGTGTTCCTAGATAAGAATGTTTCCTTACCTCCAGGGTTTCCCATTTGGGTTCCCTAAGCATCTCCACAATACTTGCATGTTGACTGAACCTACCAGTAACAAATATAATGGCCCACCTCTGAATTGTTTTATGTCTTCCTTTAATCTGACCCAAAAACTCAAATAGTACCATGGCTTTCGTTAGTATGTCATCTGAACGATACTTTACTAAAAGTCAATCATTCACCTTCCCTACTACAGTCCTCACACACTTGTTTCATTTCACATCGCTTTGTACTATTATGCCTAGACATTTAATCGACACGAATGTTTTGAGCATTACACTAGTAGCACTTATTCAAGCATTTCTGGTTTGTTTCTCCTACTCATCCACATTAATTTACATTTTTAGACATTTAGAGCTAGCCGAGATTCATCACACCAAATAGAAATTTTTGTCTAAGATATCTTGTATTCTCCTAGAGTCAGTCAATGATGACAGCTTCCTGTGTGTGACAGCATCATCGACAAACGGCTGTAGATTGCTGCTCACCCTGTGTGCCACATCATTTGAGTATACAGAAAAAAATAGCAGTCCTTTCACATCTCCCTGGGGCACTCCTTACAATATCCTTGTCACTGACTGACACCAGCCCTCAAGGACAGCACACAGGGTCCTGCTACGTGAGAAGTCTTTGAGCCACTTTCATTTCTGGAGACTTAACCTTTATGCTCATGCTTTCAGTAACAGTCTGCTGTGGGGCACGATATCCAATGCTTTTTGGAAATCTGAGAATATGAAGTCACCCTGTTGCCCTTTTTCCATAGTTTGCAGTATATCATGTGAGAGAAAGGCAAGCTGAGCTTCACATGAGTAATACTTGCTAAAACCATGCTGATTTGTGGACATAAGTTTCACAGTATCTAGGAAATTTATTGCATTCGAATTCAGATTGTGTTCTACAATTTTGCAGGAAACCGAATGTTAATGATACTGGTCTGTAATTTTTTGGGTCCTTCATTTTTCCATCTTATACACAAGAGTCAACTGTGCCTTTTTCCAGGCACCTGGAACTTTTCAGTGGATGAGAGATTCATTAATTCAAGCTAAGTAAAAGGGCAATGCCATAAACTACTCTTTGTAAAAGCTAATTAGGGTTCCATCTGGACCTGTGACTTATTTGTTTCTAACTATTTCAGTTATTTTGTTATGCCAGGGGTGACCATTACTGTGTCCACCATATGGAAGTCTTTGCAACAGATCAGTGTTTGTATGATTGTCCTGTGTGGATGATTTCTTAAACACAAAATTTAAAACCTCAGCTTTCTCTTTGCTGTCTTCTACCTGCATGCAGGTTGATCAATGAGTGACTGGATAAAAGCATAAGACTTGATTAGTAGTCTTATAGATGACCAGAATTTTCTTGTGTTCTAAACAATATCTTTTGCTTAGGTATGACAGCTGTATGGATTGCACATTTATCTTTTTACAGATGCTTGAATCTCTACTAACTTTTCCCGTAATCATTTGTTCATTCTCTTTTGAACTGAGAGTACAACAGCCTTTACTTTCTCAGTATTTTCCAAATTTCAGTGTTAAACCACAAAGGATATTTTCTGTCCTTCATCCACTTAATCAGTACATACTTCTCCAGAGCATGATATACAGTCCATTTAAAATTTTCTATAATTCCTCTACATCCATCATACTGAATGAAACATGGTACCTACCAGAATTAAAGAAAATGTGGGAGGAAGGACCCAAACATGTAACTTACTTTTCACACAACCTGTATATTTAACAATATACAACCATACCTGCAGCCTACATGTTATTGGGTCAAATGGCAGTGTTTACTATTGCACTGGACAAAGCCTCTGCTATTACATGCCTTTCTGCAACATATGAAAATTATATAAGCACCATTGATGACAAGAGTGTTTAAGTTACTCAAAACAGATGACATAATTTTTAATTAGAAGGCTGTATGTCTAAAGGTTCTGGGTTAATATGTGCTTAAAGATTAAACAGATTAGGAAACAATATGACAATGATAAAGCTTACTTAAAAGCAACCAACTTTTTAATTTCAATCAACAGCCAAGGTGCGATTGGATCCCAACCTGTCCCTTTTGACAATCTTATTTTGACTAATGCCCTGGTGACAGTTGGCTGTTAATATTTTCAAAGTTAAACTGATTTCAGTTATTAAGACCATTCTGAAGGAACGTCTTAAAACATCACTTGTGAATACTTAGTACAAGAGAACTCACTTGCCAGAACCACAAGATCCAGCTAAAATACACCAATAATGATCCGGTCTTTCAAACACACCTTAGTACAACAGGTTGTTCAGATTATAACTAAAGACTTAAAAATGTAAATGCAATCAAAGAACTGAACTGGTTAACACCTAAATCTAACTAGAAGGTCCCTCTTTTGTTTAATGGCAACATGTGCCTTAGTATAATTGTTTTGGCTGTATTTATGGCCAGGAGCTGGTCATTAGAACATTAATGATTGGGTAAAAACCAGAAAGGAAAGGAAATATAATAGTAGGACAAATTTTCAAATGACAACTAGTGTCTCAGTACAATATTATGGCCTCTATTAATGACCAAAGAGCTGACCGAGTAAAACTCTGAGGATCGGATACAAACCGGAAAATCATAAGCAGGGCAGGTAGGCAATGACACAAATAAACACAAGGATTACAGAATGTTACTTTGCTTTATCAGCAAGCAGTTCCAAGGATCCATGGTGCGTTACAGTGGTTACTGAGTGGTGCCAATGAAAGCCAGGTAGAAGAGGGCAGCCAGGTCACGAGCAGTCGTCCAACACAAATGTTGCCAACCAACTGACGGGATGTCAGCCTGCTGCTTGTAGTCAATGCTGACCCCAGTGAAGTACTCTGGTATCGTAACTCTGCAGAGGCCCTCCTTGTGCAGCTTGTGGTTTCGGCCACTCGTACCTTGTAGCCACCTCTTGTTGTGATGCTACTGCAATCGGCAAACTTTGTGCCTCCCTTCTCAGGCCAGCAGACCCCTCTCAAGGACCTTCTAAGGACACAAACCACAGATATCCACTCTTCCTCACAGATATTGGCAATGGGGCCACAAGAGTGATAGTCGATACAGTTCTTGAGCCACTGGTGCCAGACAGAACAGTCTACTAACTCAATGGCGCCACATCTCAACATCCTCCTCTCAAACCTGAACAAGCCTTCCCCCAGATCTAAGAACCCTTCACTCTGCTGGAAATTTTAATCTGCCTGAGATGAGCTTCCTCTTTTCTGGGTCCTTGACTAAAAGAGTGACTGGGCTTAAAATTTTGACAATGGAATATGGACCTAGGAAATGTGGCACAAGTTTCTCTAAACATTTATCCTGGGAAGTCCACCCAGAAATATTTCTGATGTAGACAAGATCCCCTATCTCCCCTTGAAAGGGGCACTTGTTTCTGTTATAGTGACAGGCCTGAAAATCGTGAACATTCCTAATATTTGGTCCCTTTGCTCTCTAAGTACCTTCGGACTGATAGATGGAGGTGAAAGATGATTTATCTTACATAAATTGGAGAGTCAGGAATTCATGGGATATGTGAGCATTAGGCTAGCTGGGGTGGCATGGGATTCTTCATCCCACATGGAGTTAAACACTAAGTTTAATCAGGGTGTGGTTATATCCCACTTCTCGGGTGATTTATGGTGGTAAATAATCAATGCTGACTTCAAGTTGCAGTTAATCCTTTTGGCACAGGAACCATAAGGATAATAAGGTGTGGTGGTAACATGATTTATCCCATTGCCAAAACAGAATTGTCTAAACAATCTTGACAGAAATCCAGGAATGTTATCCATAACCAATGGCTGCAGTGGCCCAAACCACGTAAATATATTAGTACCATGAGAGATGATGATAAGAGCGCTCTCACCCCAGCTAGGTATGAACCTGGAGAAGGTGTCCACTACTATGAGAATATACAGATTGCCTTTTTTTGTCCAGGGAAGCTGACCCACATAATAAAGAAACAATTTGTCCAGTGGATGCTCTTCCCATTCCGACTGCAGCAATCCCCTCGCCAGGGAGTTACTTGGTCTTCCATTCTTACAATCTCGGCATTCTTTGACTAAACCTCTAATGTTTTTAAAAAGTGTTGGCCAGGTCAGCTGCTCCTTGACTATCTCTAATGTTTTATAAAGTAATGAAAGTACCGGAAGACCAGAATAACTAAGGGTCAAGGGAGATAAAATCTAGCTACCCCAGACCTACCCCTGCAGTTACACAGAATCCCGTTCTTCAGAAAACAGTCACTGGATTCCTGTCCATCTAGTATTTGCTTCCTGATCCGCCACCCCCCCCCCCCCCCCCAAGTGGGTATTATTCTTGTTCAGTTTACAAATTATTAAACAGTTTGGGTACCTCAGCAAGGATAGTACTAGTTAACTGTCTAGCATTTCCTCATCAAGCTCATGCTGTTGGAACATCCTGCTAAGAGCATCAGCAGACTGATTATCAGAGCCCTCAATGTCCTGAACCTTAAAATGGAAAGCCAAAATGCGGACCGCCCATCTTGCAATACGCTCTGTCTTCTTAGGACAAGCTAGGTCCCAACTAAGGACCTAATTATCCATCTCTAGATCAAATTCATTATGTTTGAGATAGAACCAAAATTTTTCCAGAGCAAATAACACAGCTAACGCTTCACACTCATATACCGAGTAATTGAGTTCAGGCCCCTCCAGATGTCAGGAAGCAGATGCCTGATATCTTGATCTTTCTGTAAAAGAACTGCTGCAATATCAGTAATGCAAGCATCAGTGTGGATCACAAATCATTTCTTAAAGTCAGGTATGGCTAAAACCAGTGGGTTGGAAATCACAGTTTTGATTCCCTCAAAGGCTGCCTGCTGACTTTTAGATCACATGAATTTCTCATTATTTCTGCGTAACAAATTTAATGCAGCTGAAGGTTGCACAGAATTTGGGACAAATTTGTGGAAATAATTAGTCATTGCTACAAATCAGCAACCTCCCTCTTATTTCGTGGTTGCGGAAAATTCATCAATGCCTTAGTTCATTCTGGATCAATGCTAATTCCATCACCAGATACCAAATGACCCAAAAATGACACTTCGCGCTTAGCCAAGGTTATCTTTGAGGGTTTCACAGTCAGGACCACACCCCTAAGCCTGGAGAGTACCTTCCAGATGTGAAATGTGCTCTAAATGCTATTCAAAGGAGGCACTGAATATGACTGCATTGTCCCAATAACTGAAGACACAATTAAACTTTTAATCATCTAAAATTTTATCCAATAAATTGGATAAAGCTGCTGCACTGGTTGACAAACCAAATGGAACTCAGATGAACTCGTATAAATTCCAATCCAGGGTGAAGGCAATGAGATGCTTATATTCCTCTGTTAAGGGTATCTGGTAATAAGCCTGATTAAGATCTAACACAGTAAACCAATATGCTCCCTAAAACCAGGTCAAACAGCTGTGGAGATCAGGGAGTGGCACGAAATTCAAGATCACCTTTTAATTGAGAAGCCTGTGATCAACCACAGGTCAGAAATCCTGCCCCTGATCTTTAGGTACTAAGAAAAGGGGGGAGGTGGATGGTCTTATGACTCCATCTTTTAAGAAGGTGACAAGTGATATGGTGACTGGCAAACCAGCACATCATCCATAACATGAATATGGTATCAAATGATGTCTGTGACTCCCAACCTGTCATGAAGTACTTCGGGAAATTCTCCCAAAAGTTCACTTAACTGGAAAATAGTAAGGAGGGCAGGTAGGCAATGACACAAATCACCATGAGTGTTACAGAATGTTACTCCCCTTTATCAGCAAGCAGTGCCATGGATCCACGGTGCTTACTGAGTGTGCCAAAGAAAGCCAGGTAGAAGAGGGCAGCCAGGCCCCAAGTGGTCATCTGACATTAATGTTGATAACCAACCAACAAAATGTCAGCCTGCTGCTTGTAGTTGATGCTGACCCCAGTGAAGTACTCTGGTATCTTCACTCTGTGCAGGCCCTCCTTGCATAGCTCACGGCTTTGGCCGTTCAGACCTCATGACCATCTCTTGTCGCAATGCTACCACCAATCTCCAAACTTCGTGCCTCCCTTCTCAGGCCAGTGAACCCCGTGTAGATATCAGCAAGCAAAGGCCTTCTAAGGACACAACCCACAGATACCCACTCTTCCTCATAGATATTGACAATGGGGTTGCACGAGGGACAGTTGGTACTACTCTTGAGTCAGTGGCTCCAGTCTACTAACTCAATGGCACCACGGCTCACTGGAACAAAATGATGTCAGTTCATTATCTAAGTGGGGATGCCAACAACTACTTACACTATATGATCAAAAGTGTCCAGACACCTGGCTGAAAATGAGGTGCAAGTCCGTGGTGCCCTCCACCGGTAATGCTGGAATTCAATATGCTTGTTGGCCATCCTTATCCTTGATGACAGCATCCACTCTCTCAGGCATGCATTCAACGAGGTGCTCAAAGGTTTCTTGGGGAATGGCAGCCCATTCTTCACAGAGTGCTGTACTGAGGAGAGGTGCTGATGTCGGTTGGTGAGACTTGGAATGAAGTCGGCATTCCTAAACATCCCAAAGGTGTTTTACAGGTTTCAGGTCAGAACTCTGTGCAGGCCAGTCCATTACAGGGATGTTGTTGTCATGTAACCACAGACAGTGCATTATGAACAGGTGCTGGATCATGTTGAAAGATGCAATCGCCACCCCTGAATAGCTCTTCAACAGTGGCAAGCAAGAAGGTGCTTAAAACATCAATGTAGCCTGTGCTGTGATAGTGCCACACAAAACAACAAGAGGTGCAAGGTCACTCGATGAAAAACATGACCACACAATAACACCATCACCTCCATATTTTACTGTTGCCACTGCACATGCTGGCAGGTGACGTTCACTGGGCATTCGCCATATCCACACCCCGCCATTCGATCACCACATTTTGTACCATGATTCATCACTCCACACAATGTTTTTCCACTATTTAATCATACAGTGATTACGCTCCTTACACCAAGCAAGACATCATTTGGCATTTACTGGCGTGATGTGTGGCTTATGAGCAGCTGCTCAACCATTAAATCGAAGTTTTCTCACCTCCCACCTAACTATCATAGTACCTGCAGTGGATCCAGATGCAGTTTGGAATACCTATGTGATGGTCTGGGTAGATGTATGCCTACTACACACTGTGACTCTCTTAAACTGTCAGTCAACAGATGATGTCGGCCTTTACGCTTTTGTGCCGTTTCCACTTCACTATCACATTGACAACAGTGGTCCTAGTTAGGTTTCGGAGTGTGGAAATCTTGCATAAAGATGTCTGACACAAGTGAAACCCTATCACCTGACCATGTTGGAAGTCTGTGAGTTCCGCAGAGTGACATTCTGCTCTCTCACGATGTCTAATAACTATTGAGGTTGCTGATATGTTGTACTAGGCAGAAGGTGGCAGCACAATGCACCTAATATGAAAAACGTATGACTTTGGGGGTGTCCTGACACATTTGATCACATAGTGTATCTGCTGTTTCTAGCAGAAACACTCTCCAAGCTTTCTTGATTGATTCATTTAGTAACCATAGTTACTAAGATGACATCATAATCATTAATCCCTGACTCTATAGTGATGCCATCAATAGAGCCACACCTGTTTGTAGCTACAAGGTCTAAAATATTCCTATAGCATGTGGGCTGTTGAATTAGCTGCTCAAGACAGTTTTTGGAAAATATGTTCAAAAGTACTTTGCAGGATTGTCTGTCTGTACCCCTGCAATGAATCTGTATGTACCAGTCCATACTCAGTAGGTTAAAGACACCTAAAACTAATATTGTATAATCTGGGTATTTAGGTGCTTCTGACTGAAGACTTTCTTGAATGACTGTAGAACTGTCACAATGAAATTGGGTAACCAGTAAAAACATGCAACAATTAACTTGATTTCATCTAGACCTGTTAGACATGACCAGGTAAATTCACTGTCACATTCGAATTCAGTATCAGTAGAGTCAATATTTTTGTTAACTGCAATGAAGCCTCAGCTTCCTGTTGCATCAGGTACTAGAGTAAATGACAAATACTCCACTAAAATGGATTATTCTATAACCACCAGGAATTTTATAGGTCAGGTAGCCTAGCTTTAAATTATTTTGATCACTTTTGTCATGTGGTAGAGTACATAAATTCAGCTATAGAAAAGTAACAAAGGATGTTCTGGTGAAATTAACTCTGAATAGATTGAATAGTAATGCCTTTAAATACAATCAGAGGAGAAATGAGGTTCTGTGTACCAGGTGTAAGGAACTGATGACAAATGGAATAAGTTCTATGAAACCCTGATGAGACATTATGACTATTGCCACTGTTTCAGAGAAACCCTTCAGGTACTTAAACATTACCAAAATGGAAGTAATCCTAGAATGAAACTCCCCAAATCTGATTAGGCTCAGTCAAATACACATCTAAACCTACTTTATAAAGCTAATGCTGTACAGCTTTTGAAGGAGAAATGAAATGAGGCAAAGAAAACTTTTAAAACTGAAATTGCTAATCTTAGGAAATGGATTAGCAACAAAACAATAGAGCAGTCTGATAATAAAAGTAAAGCTTTCTGAGAACTAATTAAAGAATGAATTTAAGTTCAAAGATGATGAACATGAACCATTTAGCATAAGACATGATGGTGAAACATCCAAACACAATCTCTATATATAATGCCCTGACTGACTGCCTCATCATTGCCCAGTCCAGTGATAGATAGGATAGAAACTTGAAATTTGGAGGTGTGGATCTTATATTGCCGGTGTCATTTAAGCAGGGATTTTTTGAAATACCAACATCAAGGGGGTGAAATATGGGATGAAGGGTTTTTTCAAAAATGTTTCTATTAAGGCAATTTTGAAGCTAGACTTACAAAAATTGGTATTTGGTTTCTTGGTCAGAAATAAAGAATTTAGTGTTTCAGCATTTTTGGAAATTTAACAAGAGACTAGACTGTTGTTTCAATTGTTAAGGCTTTCTCTTAACTTGTATTACTGTCCATGTTTAACACCTCTTGCAGTTGTCTCACCAAATATTGTTTATATATTACTTGATTCATTTATTTAATGCAAACTGTTACAAAGTTCTGTACCGCCACACTCTCAAAGGCTGCATTTACAGTATGTTCCCTCAGATGCCTCCATTTTCCTGCATCTATTTATTTCTGTTTATCTTATTGATATTGCTTAAGTTCCTTACGTATTCAGTAGATACATTAGTAGTAGTAGTAGTAGTAGTAGTAGTAGTAGTAGTATCTTTATTCATCCGTAGATGTCTTTTTACAAGGACATAGGACATGGCAAAGTATTTATAAGTTTATATCAATTTAAAATAAGCTAATTTGTGTACACATATATTTACAGAATTCTAGTTAGAGACAGTCATTAAATCTACTCCTGCAGTGTTATTATTATTTATTTGTATAACATTTTTTATGAAACCCCTACTCTGTTTTATTTAAGTAATCCTTCCATGTATAAAATGTATTGCATAACAGGTAATTTTTAGCTGCCTTTTTAAATAAGTATTTTGGCAATTTCTTTAATCTCTTTTGGTAATTTATTGTACAGTTTTATTCCGTGGTAGAAAATGCTGTTTTGAGTTTTATGTTTATTTTTTCTTGGTAAATGTAAGTTGAGTCTATATCTTGTTGCATGGTCATGGACAGAGCTGTTTGTGCAGTAATTACCAATGTTATTTTTGATGTGTACAACTGACTGGCAAATGTATTCACATGGAGCAGTTAAAATCCCTAGTGTTTTGAACAGATCTTTACAATGAGCTTGACTAGTATTTTTGGTTATTGTTCTTATGGCTCTTTTCTGGAGTTTGAAAATTGCATTCATATTCTGTGCATTTGTTCCCCAAAAAAGAAGGCCATAGCTAAGAATTGAGAGAACATATGAATAATATGTAACTAAAAGACAAAAAAAAATGGTTCAAATGGCTCTGAGCACTATGCGACTTAACTTCTGAGTCATCAGTCATCTAGAACTTAGAACTAATTAAACCTAACTAACCTAAGGACATCACACACATCCATGCCCGAGGCAGGATTCGAACCTGCGACCGTAGCGGTCGCTCGGCTCCAGACTGTAGCGCCCAGAACCGCACGGCCACTCCGGCCGGCAACTAAAAGACACTGCATGTTAGACACTGATGATAGGATTATAGGGGTATAACATGCTGATGATTGTTTCTTCTTTTAATAGGTTTGTGTATCACTCTCCATTGTTTATACCTCCTGATGTAGCCTTGTCAAGTACTAATTTTATTTTATTAGTTTTGTTTATTAATAGAAACTGTTATGTAGGCATGCTGTTCCTATTTTGTGTTAAAGTTTTTCCTGTTTAGTCCATTTTTATCTATTTACATCCCAGTCTTCAATGCACTACAACCACACTGTCAAAGATGTTGCTTGCTGTATGTTTTTGCTTCTCTTTCAATGTTGTTTGTAAACTTGCAACTTCTTTGGTGAAAATACGTAGTAAATATCTGAAGATGGCCTTGTAAGCCGAAAACCGGTTAACACAACAAAAGTAATGTTGTAGAGCAAAAACAAACTGGTGCTTTTCATTTATTATAATGTTGTTCTACCAAGAAGTGAAGGAAGATTCTGTTAACATAATATTTTGCTAATGTAATTACTGTCATATTATTATTTATGACATTTGCAAAATCCATCATTCCGCTGGCTCTATGCAAATAAAATGTAACAACCTAAATAAATCTTCAGGCCAATGGTGGCCCAAACTCTTTGGGCTTCCAGATTTAGGTTTCCCATTTTTTCCACTGCTTATAGTGATTGCCTGGATTGTTACTTAGAAAGGACACACTCAATTTCTCTTTCCTTCCTTTCCCAATATGATCTCATCCCCAATCTCTGATGACCTCATCACTGATAGCATATTAAACAGTTATATTCCATGGCGACCTGAAGACTGGTATAACAGTTTGCCTCTTCAGGAACTGACAAATATTCTCCAACCACAGAATTTCAAAAAAATGCAAGCTTCCCAATCTGTTCTGTAGGGATAATGTGTCAACAAAAATAACCAATGTTTGAAAATATTACTGGATAGATACAAGATCTACTTGCCAAGTGTTGACTGGAGAAAACACATACAAGGATCATGGAAATACACAAGCATTTGGAGCCATTGGCTCCTTCTTCTGGCAGGAGGACTGAAGGGAAAGGTAGAGTGATGAAGGAAGAAGGTGGGTGAGATTTAGGAAACAGTGAGAGTTATGGAAAAGTTGCCCCGAACCTAGGGTCATGGGAGACTTTATGGATGGGATGATGGAGAATAGGGTACTAAGCAAGATAGAGATTACTGAAAAATAAATCATGCAAGAGTCAATAAGAGCAGAAAGTAAAGTGCATTATACATGCTAGACAGGTGTTGGAGAGGGCAGTGAGGTGGGGGAATAGGCAGGTTGCAAAATTAAAGATATAGAAAAACGGAAGGGGAGTGAAAAAGAGCAACAGTTACTGAAAATAAAAGCTGAGATCACAGAAACTAGCATAAATGAAGACCAGGTGGCTGGTAAGAACCAACCACATGGCAGTTGCAACATGCAGAATTCTGAGAAACTTGTGTGAGGCACATATCTGGAAACAGGCACTGAGGTCATAACAGTCATGTTGTAGAGCATCCTCTGATACAGGATATTGTGTGTTGCCAGTATACATCTTCTGTCTATGCCCACAAATTGTAACTGATAACTTGGGCAAACAGTGTTCATCTATATCTACATCATACACCACAAGCCACATATAGGTGTATGGTGGAGGGTACTCTTTGTACCACTAACTGAGTCCTCCACTCATGAACAGCACTTGGAAAGAAGCCTCGTATTGGCTCTGCTTTCTTGAATTTTCTTCTGGTGGTCATTACATGAAATGTATGTGGGAGAAAGTAATATGTCGTCTGACTCTTCCCAGAAAGCGCTCTTTCAAAATTTCAATAGTAAATCTCTCTCAGTGATGCACAATGTGTCTCTCATAACATCTGCCAATGGAATTTGTTGAGCATCTCTGTAACACTCTCATGCAACAAGGTGATGATGTAATGAAACATGCCACTCTTCATTGGATCTTCTCTATCTATGCTATCAGTCCTATCTGGTACGGATCCCAGACAGATAAACAATACTCATCAATCAGTCAAACAAGCACCTTGCAAGCCACTTCCTTCATGGATGAGTTACATTTCCTTAAGATTATTCATATGAATCTAAGTTTGGCTTCTGCTTTTCCAACTACTTGTTTTATGTGGTCATTCCCCTTAAGGTTGCTCTGAATAGTTACTCCTAGATATTTTGTGGCAGATACTATTTCCAGTGGTTTTTCATCAATAGTGTGGCTACAGAATAGTGGATTTCCTTTTCTATGTAAGAACAATATGTTACATTTATTTACATTCTGCGTCAACTGCCAACTATTCATCAATTCTCTGAAGCTCATTCGGCAAATCATTACTGTCTTATGGCATTGCTACTTTGTTATAGAAAACTGCAACATCAGTGAACATTCCACATGGGAAAAATATATCTAAAAACAAAGATGATGTGACTTACCAAACGAAAGTGCTGGCAGGTCGATAGACACACAAAATTCAAGCTTTCACAACCAACGGTTGCTTCATCAGGAAAGAGGGAAGGAGAGGGAAAGAGAGGGAAAGACGAAAGGATGTGGGTTTTAAGGGAGAGGGTAAGGAGTTATTCCAATCCCGGGAGCGGAAAGACTTACCTTAGGTGGAAAAAAGGACAGGTATACACTCGCGCACACACACCCATATCCAACCGTACATACACATACACAGACACAAACCCTGGGGGTTGCCTAATACTACCTGCCTCCATTGTGGCATGATGTATTGCTGGTGGGATGTCAGATATCAGTGAAACCTTTGCACTGCACTTGCCGAGAAATTGAGAATGCTAAGTCTGGCAAGATAAATGTCAAAGCTGACAGTGTCAAAGGCATTACTATACTGTAATAAGCTCATAATAGTTGCTTCTTGTGCATCCATGGCAATGTCTGCTTGTGTCTGTGCACATGCGGCCGGACACGGGTGTGTGTGCGAGCGAACACCCGCCCCTCCCTCCCCCCAAGGCAAGTCCCCCCACTCCCGGGACAGGAACGACTCCCCACCCTCTCCCCCAAAAAACCCACATCCCCCCATCCCTCCCCCTGTTCACCACAGGATCAACAAGCCCAGCTATAACCAACACTTTTTCGCCTTTTTTCACACAGATCTCTAGTTGCTTTCCAGTTCACCTTTATCTCTCCCCATATATTTATATTTTTATTTTCATTTTCATTTCAACCTCATGTTACACTTTCCACCTTCTAATACCATGTCACCCTCACACCATCCCCACAACAACCCCATTAAGTTTTATTTACATTCCCTCCGCAAACATGCCTTTGCCCTAGCCAGATTACACTCCCATATTTTAGTTTCTCAAGCTTGTCTGACATTTGGCATTACCCCCAAAGGCCTCACACTTATAGTTCTCATCTCTGGCTGTAACCCTTCTTTCCATCAGTCCCTATACCAGTTCCAAACTGAACTATCCATTGCCCTCACCCACCTAATCCTTCACCTACACATCAACTGAGCCAATGAACACACCCGTCAACTCCTATCCTTAATAAAAGTCCTCCGTCTTTCCTCTCCCACATCCACACCAGCTGTTCAGAGCATCCTCCTACAGGCAACCGCAAATTAGAACAGCATGCCACCCTCCACCTCAAAAAACTATCCAATCTCCTGGTTTTCCACCTCCAGAAAGGCAACTCTCTCACCCTTCACAACCTTTCCAGCAAACCTCAACCTCCTCTCATTGCACACAGACCCAGTCTCTCCCATCTACTCAATCTCCCACTTCCAGCTCCACTCCCCCCAAAACCTCAAAATTCCAATCAACACAATCTGGAGCCACAGCAGCCTAATTCAGTAGTTAACCTCTCTCCCAATCCGAAATCTCTGTCCTATCCAAAGGCCTCACCTTCAGCCCCACTCCCAGATTCAACCAAACAGCCCTTGTCAAAGATTTATTGTCCTACACTCGTACTCTCTGCTGGAAATATCACTTTGCCATGAAGAAAAATGATCCTAATCCAACTCCCAATGATCCAACTCCCCAAGACACTATCCAAATTGAACCCTGCCTGGAACAGTTCCCTCCTCCGTCACAGCGGGACCCACCTCCTCTTCCTCAAAATGACTCTCTCCAAACACTCCAGGAATTTCTGACTTCCAGCCTTGCCTCTCAATCCCTCTTAAAAAACCTTAATCCAACCCCCAACATCACCACTGCTGAAGCCCAGGCTATCCGTGATCTGAAGGCTGACCGATCCATCATCATTCTTCCGGCAGACAAGGGTTCCACGATCATGGTACTTGATCGTCGGGAGTATGTGGCTGAGGGACTGCGTCAGCTTTCAGACAATACTACTTACAAAGTTTGCCAGGGTAATCCCATTCCTGATGTCCAGGTGGAGCTTCAAGGAATCCTCAGAACCTTAGGCCCCCTACAAAACCTTTCACCTGACTCCATCTACCTCCTGACCCCACCAACACCCCGCACCCCTACCTTCTTCCTAAAATTCACAAACCCAATCATCCCGGCCATCCCATTGTAGCTGGTTACCAAGCCCCCACTGAACGTATCTCTGCCTATGTAGATCAACACCTTCAATCCATTACATGCAGTCTCCCATCCTTCATCAAAGACACCAACCACTTTCTCGAATGCCTGGAATCCTTACCCAATCTGTTACCCCCGGAAACAATCTTTGTAGCCATTGATGCCACTTCCTTATACACAAATATTCCGCACATCCAGGGCCTCGCTGCGATGGAGCACTTCCTTCCACGCCGATCACCTGCCACCCTACCTAAAACCTATTTCCTCATTACCTTAGCCAGCTTCATCGTGACCCACAACTTCTTCAGTTTCGAAGGCCAGACATAACAAAAATTAAAGGGAACAGCCATGGGTACCAGGATGGCCCCCTTGAATGCCAGCTTATTCATGGGTCGCTTAGAGGAAGCCTTCTTGGTTACCCAGGCATGCCAACCCAAAGTTTGGTACAGACTTATTGATGACATTTTCATGATCTGGACTCACAGTGAAGAAGAACTACAGAATTTCCTCTCCAACCTCAACTCCTTTGGTTCCATCAGATTCACCTGGTCCTACTCCAAATCCCATGCCACTTTCCTTGACATTGACCTCCACCTGTCCAATGGCCAGCTTCACACATCTGTCCACATCAAACCCACCAACAAGCAACAGTACCTCCATTATGACAGCTGCCACCCATTCCACATCAAACGGTCCCTTCCCTACAGCCTGGGTCTTCATGGCAAACGAATCTGCTCCAGTCCAGAATCCCTGAACCATTACTCCAACAACCTGAAAACAGCTTTCGCGTCACGCAACTACCCTCCTGACCTGGTACAGAAGCAAATAACCAGAGCCACTTCCTCATCTCCTCAAACCCAGAACCTCCCACAGAAGAACCCCAAAAGTGCCCCACTTGTGACAGGATCAGACTCTGAATGTGGGTCTCCAACAGGGATACGACTTCCTCAAATCCTGCCCTGAAATGAGATCCATCCTTCATGAAATCCTCCCCACTCCACCAAGAGTGTCTTTCCGCCATCCACCTAACCTTCGTAACCTCTTAGTTCATCCCTATGAAATCCCCAAACCACCTTCCCTACCCTTGTAACCACCCCCGGTGTAAAACCTGTCCCATGCACCCTCCCACCACCACCTACTCCAGTCCTGTAACCCGGAAGGTGTACACTATCAAAGGCAGAGCCACATGTGAAAGTACCCACGTGATTTACCAACTGACCTGCCTACACTGTGAAGCTTTCTATGTGGGAATGACCAGCAACAAACTGTCCATTCGCATGAATGGACACAGGCAGACGGTGTTTGTTGGTAATGAGGATCACCCTGCGGCTAAACATGCCTTGGTGCACAGCCAGCACATCTTGGCACAGTGTTACACCATCTGGATTATCTGGTTACTTCCCACTAACACCAGCCTGTCAGAACTCCAGAGATGGGAACTTGCCCTTCAGCATATACTCTCTTCTCGTTATCCGCCAGGCCTCAATCTCTGCTAATTTCTAATTTCAATTTGCCGCCACTCATACCTCACCTGGCTTTCAACATCATCTTTGCCTCTGTACTTCCGCCTCGACTGACATCTCTGCCCAAACTCTTTGCCTTTACAAATGTCTGCTTGTGTGTGTGCGTGCAAGTGTGTACCTGTCCTTTTTTCGCCCTAAGGTGGGTCTTTCCACTCCTTGCCCTCTCCCTTAGGCCCACATCCTTTCGTCTTTCCCTCTCCTTCCCTCTTTCCTGATGGGGCGGCCGTTGGTTGCGAAAGCTGTAATACCTGCCACAGGGGGTAGGTCAAAACGCACAGAGGCATAGTGTGCCAAGTCAATTCGATCACATTGGCATAGCTTTGTTTCCTGGAGAGCTACTACGAGTGGACAGTTCAAGCATAGCAGCAACTTTAAGTCGTTGCGGTTGGAGTGAATGCTGTGAATATTCCAATGAAGAAGTGCCTTCATGAGAAGAAAAAGGAAAAGGAGAAGCAAGAAGGGGTCACCTCGAAGGCCACTGAGGGCCTGGCTTCGAGCGAGCACTGCTGCCGCCATCAATAGGTGGAGAGTCATCCTCCATTTTTTCAATAGGTTTGTTGGCCACCGTGTTAAGATGGCCAGGAGGGGGAGCTTCCTCCGCTGGTGAACAGCCAGATGTTCCGCTACCAGTGGTGCGGCCAGGCGAAACGGATGACGGCCTGGGGCAGCAATCGCTGGGTGATGCAGGAGAAGAAACGCGCTGTGGTGGAGAAGGAGAACTTTGCTTCCTATGAGCCTTCTTGGAAGGTTGTTTAGTTGAAGTACTGGTCGATGGCTGGGAGTTCGGGGTACGTAGGAAGTCCTCACGGCACGGTTCCTTCTTGAAGGCAAGTGCATCTGACTTCTGGGTCTTAGTCTTGGCAGAAGCTGATGAAGGTGATTGTGTCTTAGGGGCGATGGGAGGAAGAGGATATGTTGACCGGGCAATCTTAGCACTGGCCGAGCGAACGACCGTAGCACTAAAGGTCAGATCGCATGTCTGTGTCTACAACTCCCTGGTAGGTAGAGGAGACGTGAGGACAGTACTGTATTTCCCCACTGGCAGCAGCGTTGGCTTCCTACTAGCAAATAGCTTGTGAGCAGCCGAGGTGGACACTTTCTCTTTGACCCGAATTTCCTGTATACAGCGTTCATCCTTGTAGATGGGACAGTCGCGGGAGGATGCTGCATTGTCACCCTGACAGTTCACACAATGAGGAGATGGAGGTGGACAGTCACCCTCATGGGTGTCCCTGCCACAAATGACGCATTTAGCTGCATCAGAAGACGACTGGTGGGTGTGATTAAAATGCTGACACTGGTAGCAGCGCGTAGGTGTTGGGACATAGGGGCGAACAGAAATAACCTCATAGCCCGCTTTGATGCGCGACGGCAGCTGAACACTATCAAAGGTCAAGAAAAGGGTCCGGGCCAGTACAAGGTCATTGTCGACCCTTTTCATGACCCAATGAACAGCCGTCACGCCCTGCTCAGCAAGTTGAGTGATCTAGTATATACCACACCACGCGAAGAATTCAAAGTGTGGTGAGCAACCATCCGGACAGGGAATGTGTACAGGAGTGTGGCCCGAAGGAGGTTTTATACCTGAAAGGTGCTCTCAGTTTCTAACTGTACAAAACTTCACAGGTCCGGCTATGGCATCTACGCCCTTCTGAACAATGAAAGGGTTGACAGTTGAAAAATCTTTTCCGTCCTCAGATCTAGAAACTACGAGGAACTTTGGGGCAGGCAGTAGCATTTTTGTTTCTGGGGCTGGACAAGTTTCCGCTTTTGGGCAGAAGTTGCGAGAGAAGAAGAAGAGAAATCCATTGCGGATGAATCCCCCATCATTGCCAGACTCTCAGATGGCGGGATTCTTCCTTGTGGGGACCCTCTCAGAGGGCGCTCCCACCTTAGGTGAATGTATACACCTCAGGTCACACCTCCTGAGTAATGGATGGAGGGACCAATCGGCATGGTCGGAAGGTGTCAGCTCAGGCAATCGCCTCTCCCTGGGCCTGGCCTTAATCAGGGGGTACGTGCGTGCCTTACTTGTCTATCCAGGGCGGGGAATTATGCATTACCCCATCATTGGCTATGCATGTGAATGCGTGGGTTGGCCTCCAGGCACACACGTGGAGGAAAGAAGAATAGGAAAAAAAGGGGGAGAGAGGGAGATAAAGGACAGACTGTCTCAAACACTGAGGCGGAGACCATAGGGTGGACAAGAAGGCAAGGAGAAGAAGGCAAGGTAAAAAGTAAGGAAGACAGTGAGACAGGGAGAACAAAGAAAGGAAACAATCAAAGGAAGGACGAAACCAGAATAAGCGAAAAACCAAAATAACCACAAATGTAAGTCGTTGAACCGTCCACCTCTGGACGCAGATGCAAACTACCCCCTTGAGGGGGAGGGACTCCTTTTAGGCGCCTCTTACAACAGGTAGGAATACCTTGGGCCTATTCTTACCCCAGACCCACAGGGGGGGCGCGTTAGACTAGCTGTTCTAATTTAAACTCTTTGATTTTATAAAAAGTCACTGCGTACTGCAGGGCGCATACTAGTAATTATGTAAGGAAGTTTCCACTGCGCACAGATGAGATACCGACGTGCGGCTAATCAACATATCACTAGTGATTCATGTTGTATTCCCAATGTAAGTAGCATAGTGCACTTCAGTCATTATAGTTATGATTAACGCTATTGTGATTTCGTTATTTGTTTAATCCATGATCCTAAAATTTCGACATTATATGTAAACTGTATTTTCAGTATTTACCTCATTTTAGCTCAGAAATAACATGGCCCACAAACCTCCTCCTTACGGTGACGAAATTGTCAAAGCATATGTCCAATGCCACCTTATCATGGTTTAAATACATTTGCTGATTTTTAAATATTTCCATCCATCTCAGTTCAGTTCAACAAAAATTATAAGAAAACATAAAGTAATATAAATAATCATATTTACATACATATGTATTAAATTATTTACATTGGCAACACGTTGGCCGGAACGTTATTGGTGAGCAAATTTATTTATTTATGTTTTTGTTTCATGTTTCATCGCAAACATTACTCTGAGAAATCACCAAGAAGGAATGGAAAGAATATTAAATCCAGAAAGCATAATGGAAAATCTGGTCAGACTGTGACAACAATGACCACAACAGAGAAGGTAGGACAGACTTATCATATCTATCGCATTCGACTCTGGTGCAATCTTTCATTAACTCGCGATATATAGTGAAGTTTTGCAAAAGTTAAAAAGTGATTTTTACTGCTGAGTGTGATTTTTTTTTTTTTTTAAATTATTCAGATTTTCAAAGTACGACAATAATTATTGCAAAATGGCTGATACACAGCTCAGTGGAGACAACATGGCGTGTAGATACATCGTCAATAATAGATCAACTCTATGCATTGTTTGAATAACAGTTATATACAAGCTAAACATTGTAGATACTCATTTGCTGTAGAGATGAGTTTAAAAATATTTCATGCATTTACTTTACTGAATTTTCAAAAAAAACTTACTACACTTTTGCTATTGATATGGTCATGACCCGTATGGCAAATAGAATGGATAATATAAACAGTTCGCCTACTGCAAGTTCCGTATCCAATGAAGATGCATAGAATTAAATTACGCTTGCTCAAAACACTAATGCTCAAACAAGCGAAACAGTAAATGAAATACAGAACCTAAATAATCTAACCGTAGCAACCAACAGTAACATAGAGTCACAAGATATGGAAACGGAATCAGAAGCAGTAAATTCTCACGATTTACCGGGGGCAGATAATGTGCTAATAGTAAAAAGGATCAATGAAATGGCCACCTAGTTTTCAAAATTAACAGTTTTAGCAGAGAGATCAGGACAACACAACACCCAGTCCCTGAGCGGAGAAAATCTCTGATCCAGCTGGGGATGAAACCCGGGCCCTTAAGATTGACAGTATGTCACACTGACCACTCAGCTACCATGGGCGGACAGTGATTTAATAGAAACAAGCAGACTGCAAACTGACTTATTCAACAACCTTGGACACTGAAGCCAATAATCAGTCTACTTTATTTATTAATTTTGGCCATATAAATACATAGTTTGTGATCCGTTTGGTTTGTTTACTGAATCAATGAGAAACATCAGCTTAAAAAAGTAAAATAGAATCTTAGTGTTCTCAGTAACTATTCCTTTTCTTTGCTCCCCTTTCATTTTTCTGTATCTTTCATTTTGCAGCCTGTCTATCCCCCCCACACATCTCCACCCTCTTCCCCCTCCCCATATATGCCTATAATGTACAATGCACTTAGCTTTCAGCTCATATTGACTCCACATGATTTTTTTCAGTAAATTGTGTCTTGCTGATTACCATATCTTCCATCGTTAAGGTCTCAGGTTTTCAAATCTCATCCAGCTCAGGCACCAAGGATCAGTCTTTCCTTCTCATCCTGTCTGGTAAGTCTCCTCCGACCTAGGGTTTTGGGCAACTTTTCCACAACTCTCTCCATTTCTTAAGTCTTGCCAGTTTTCTTTCTTCAGTTATCATTCTTTCCCTTCAAATCTTCTGCTAGAAGGAAGAGCCATTGGCTCTGAAAGCTTCCACATTTCTATATCCTTTATACATAGTTTCTGCTGCCACCAGCTTGGTGAGTAGATCATCTTATTTATCCAATTATACTGCAGCCATCTTCATGATAGTGTTGGCAACATGGCTGTGAATGAGGTCATGGTTGGTGTGAGAGTCAGTTACCATCTGATATCAGTTTACGAGTACTCAGCAAAAAGATTGCAAGAATTCAATTCCATACAGTTGGAACCAAAAACAAAAAATTGGTAGTTCATACCACCACAAGACCATAAATGAAAAAGTTGTTGTTAATAATCTGTGTCCCTGACATTCTACCTACAAGTAAGTTTCAATATACCATTTCACACTTAACACTTAGTCTGCTATTGACACTATTTTACTCAACTCCAGTTGGTTGTGACAATTGCAATGATGCATCAAACGGGCTACATTACATTTTCCTACATTTATATTACATGATACATTATTATCTTTTTTGCAGTTTTAGGAAAATGGTGTACACTGACACTTAAGTAAAATGCTGATCCATGTGCATGCACAGAACTGTATTGCAGGTTTCCTAATACAAATTACTCTATCAACAATATATTAGATGGAGCAAGTGCTGGACTGAGTATAATGGAGCAGCTAGATGAGGCAAGCAAATAAATCTGTAACAGTTATGCTACATACGAAGAGTTTTTGCTTGTCTTTTATTGTTAGCCAAAATTAGCAGCAATGTCTTTGTGTACATGGTAACTCCAAACTGTGACAAGCTTTGAGAGCACTTGCCTGCTAAAGGCAAAGGATCCAAGTTCGAGTCTCAGTTTTAATCTGCCAGGAAGTTTCACATCAGCACACACTCCACTGCAGAGTGAAAATTTCATTCTGTAAACATCCCCCACTCTGTGACAAGCCATGTCTTTGCTATATTCTTTCTTCCAGGAGTGCTAGTTCTGCAGCATTGCAGGACAGCTTCTGTGAAGTTCGGATGGTAGGAGATGAGGTTTATTAGCACAGAATAGAACTACTGAAGCTAATAAGTTATGGGAGGTAATTTGCCATACTTTTTGTGGATTTTAGAAGCAGAGTGTTCATGACTTTGCAATACAAATATTCAGAATGAATCTCTGAGATTGTATTTATAAGGTGACTTGAAGTTCCCTCGATCCCATTCAGTAGCGGCTGGTCTCACCGTAGTGGCAGTGGCAACACCAGCAGACCTCTTCTGTGGCTGTGTGTTGGTTGGCCAAATATTTGACAAGTCTCCTTACACATTGGTGTAGCAGCTGTGAATCGAAGTTCATCTGTGAGGAGAGATTGTGTTGATTGATCTGATTTCTCAGTGTGAGAGAAACCTCGAATTGTCAAATTTTTCAATACATGCTTAATTTTAATGGCTGTGTTCTGGATCTTCCAAGCTCAGACTGTCAAAAATGCTCCTCAGAGAGCACAACTCCCCTTCCCTGGGCTATGTTTTACTCGGGTAACCAGTGCTTCCCTTTCTACTATACTCCTCAGAAAAAGTTGTGCCTCGTTATTCCTATTTCTATCCCCCGTCAATGAGGCAGCTTCTTTTTGGCTCTGTTGGGCTCTCTGTCACTCTGAAAAACATCAAGATGAACCACTGTCCATAGGTCTTAAATCCTTAAACAAAAATTTTGTAAGAGTTATGTGTTTGGTGGCATCTCAAAAATTTCATAGGCCTAGCTGGGACTTTGGCTGTAAGATAGCAATCTCTGGCACGCATCCCAAAGCCAAATTTTCTGCATTTGGCAGTCAATAGCATCTTTCACTAACATTACTCCTCACTCCAACTCGTAAAACATTTGTGTGAGCGAACACTACAGAATGTCTCGACTGTTGTCCAATTGCACGGTGGTGCCGTTAGGGATCATAAAGACATTTACTGGGCCAGGCTGCCACAGTGAATGTTTCCCCTCACTGCTGCTTTTCAGACGAGCTCAGCTGGGTCCCCGACTGTTCAATTGCTCAGCTCAGTCTGTGTCACTGAATGTGCTTCCAGCATCCCCTTATTCCCAGCTAACGTAAAAATCTGTTTTAAATTACTCTCTAAACTGACAATCACTCACACATTTAATATCAATACCATGCTTCATTCATAATTAATTTTGCACTTCAAGGTGGGCCTCTACTATGAACTCACAAGAATTTGTGTATGTTGTATGACAGTGTTGAAATATTGTCCTGTGACAGTTATTATAGCTTCATACTTAGGTCTACATCATTTTATGGCCACAGAAAGAAAGTTCCTGTTTCAATTGAAATTTAAGCTTGGAATGTGAAATATTTTAAAATGTTGTGTAAATGCCCCATTCCATCACATTAGTTAGTGTAGGTGGTCACAGTTTGGAAGAGTCCATTCAGGATGGCAGACAGCTCGTCATACATCATACCCTCATAGAGTATCATGAATGAATAGAGTGTAAGAAGATTTGCTAGCTGATTCTCAAGGGAATGAAATATATGGTGAGAACCTGGGAACAGGATGACATACAAATGCACTAGCATATGGTTTAAGTCAAGTGATTAACAGCATACTGTTATGGGAAGCAAAAACAAAATTTTGACCACGATATTCCTCATGTCAAGCTATGACAAAGTGGGCAAAGTTCTGTTGAAAGATGTAGCCAATTTTCAAAAAGCCTGTAAATGTTGGTAAGTGAAGTATTCATTTGTTAGCAAGCAATTTAATCAAATACATCGGCAGTGTAAGAAAAAACTACGGTTCTGCGATTAGACATGTCTGTTATCCAGCCTGGCAGCCAAATCCTGAGCCCTGTAAGAAACCAAGTGTGATTTTAACTGATGCACATCTTGATGAAACATTGTGAGTGAAGCTCTCTGTACTGTGCTATGTGGGCAAGGTTCAATAAGGGAGCACCCAGCCCTTGTAAGGCCAACTGAGGAGCTACTCGACTGAGAAGTAGCATCGCCACTGCCAAAAAATTGACAATGGCCGGGACAGAGGTGTGCTGACCCCATGCCCCTCCAGTGAATTTTGTTAGCTGAGGATGACACAGTTGTAAGTCTGTACCATCACTGTTTAGACGTCCAAGGCCTGTTCACATAGATTTTTTTTTTTTAGGTTCAAGTCATGGCTCAAATGTACTGATTGTTATTTAGAAAATTTTTTTATGCAAGAGTAAAATATATGATTATGAAGCTGTCATTATAAAAGTGTGCTTGTAGCCCATCATATGTACAACGACTCTCTGAAAGGAGGCGGCTAAAAGACTGATAGTATTCACAGGTTCCTAATATATCTAAACTTCACCTAATGCTCACTATTACTGTATCATTCAGCTTTTCTGTAAATTCACAATGGGCCACTGACTGACTTGAAAATAAAGTTCAAAATTTCATAACGACAAAAATAAATATAGATCAACCCAGAGCACAATCTTCTTTAAATCTCGTCTTCACCAAGAAACAAGTAAAGCTGAGTTACATACAGGTTCCAGATGTCACCTGTGAAAGATGAGGAGAACAGCTAGTTATGTCTTTAGATTTTTCTGTTTTCTTCATATATTAATTCTTAAATTCCATTAGTTGTCTTCTATTTAAGAGGTGCAGTCACACATTTTTGTAACTTTAAAGTGTAAATTCAGGCAGTGTGTAGCAAAGTCATCATTTCTCTTGAACGACTAACTACACTGCTCGGGTAGGCATGTGGACCGTCAATGTGGAGGCTGGCTGTCCGGCCTCGCCCATTCCTCTGTGAGTCACTCCTCCGACGGCGTCTGAGCAAGCACATGGGGGGGGGGGGGGGGGGGGTGTTTACTACTTATTGGGACCACTAGTGTTGGACACATTAGGGAGATCCTTAGAGAAATATTGTTCAGAGCCAGAAAGATAGCCAATATGCACTCGGTATGTCTGTCAGGGAGCGTCATACGAGATGTGGTGGCTTTGCCTGTGGCTATCGAGCTTGCAGGGTGCAGTCATCTGCGAGGAGTCGCATCAGTTCCGACAATGCCTTTTGCAAGGGTTCCGAGGTCATCCTCAGTTCGTACAGATGACTGGTGTAGGTGGTGGAGGCTGCTAGCCTCACGTATGGAGTGCAAGCACAGCTCATGATGTGCAGTATTGTTCCCAGAGTTGACTGGGGTCCTACGGTCTGGAGACGAGTGGACAATCTCTGCCAGAGGCTTTGTTGAGTCTGACAGTCTTGGCTGGACCTGCATTATTGGGTGGATAATTGTAGGACTCTCCTTGACAGGTCGGGGTACAGTACACAAAGGGAGCAGCTACTCAGTTAGGTAAGTACTTGCGGGGTGCAAATGGTGGTTTTTAGGCTAGATGGTAGTCTGAGATACTCTGATGAACACTCATCAGTTGACATGCAGATAACAAAATCAGACTGCATTCAGAGTGAAGACACTTTGAAAAATTTTATCAGTTAATTGTTGAAGTATTTGCAAGAAAATTCCCAAATTTATTTATTTATTTACTTATGGCTTATTTAGGCTGACTAGATTAGATGCTTAAGGCCCTAACTTATGTATGACCAGGAACAACACATACAAACAATATTACACAGAAAACACAATAATAATAATTTGCATTATTAATGAAAAATAGTAACTGATAATAATAACAGTAACATTAATAATGATGATAAAATAATAGCCGGCCGGTGTGGCCGTGCGGTTAAAGGCGCTTTAGTCTGGAACCGCGTGACCGCTACGGTCGCAGGTTCGAATCCTGCCTGGCATGGATGTGTGTGATGTCCTTAGGTTAGTTAGGTTTAATTAGTTCTATGTTCAAGGCGACTGATGATCTCAGAAGTTAAGTCGCATAGTGCTCAGAGCCATTTTGATAAAATAATATATTATAACAATAAGTTAAGACACAAAAAACTCAATGCTAATAATTTGGATTATTAATAAAAAGTAACCCCCCCCATGGACCTTGCCGTTGGTGGGGAGGCTTGCGTGCCTCAGCAATACAGATAGCTGTACCGTAGGTGCAACCACAACGGAGGGGTATCTGTTGAGAGGCCCGACGAATGTGTGGTTCCTGAAGAGGGGCAGCAGCCTTTTCAGTAGTTGCAGGGGCAACTGATATGGCCTTGTAACCAAAATGGCCCTGCTGTGCTGGTACTGTGAATGGTTGAAAGCAAGGGGAAACTACAGCCGTAAATTTTCCTGAGGGCATGCAGCTTTACCATATGGTTAAATGATGATAGCGTCCTCTTGGTTAAAATATTCCGGAGGAAAATAGTCCCCCATTCGGATCTCCGGGCGGGGACTACTCAAGAAGACATCATTACAAGGAGAAAGAAAACTGGCATTCTACGGATCAGAGTGTGGAATGTAAGATCCCTTAACTGGGCAGGTATGTTAGAAAATTTAAAAACAGAAATGGATAGGTTAAAGTTAGATACAGTGGGAATTAGTGAAGTTCAGTGGCAAGAGGAACAAGACTTTTGGTCAGGTGAATACAGGGTTATAAATACAAAATCAAACAGGGGTAATGCAGGAGTAGGTTTAATAATGAATAAAAAAAATAGGAGTGTGGGTGAGCTACTACAAACAGCATAGTAAACGCATTATTGTGGCCAAGATAGACACGAAGCCCACACCTACTACAGTAGTACAAGTTTATATGCCAAACTAGCTCTGCTGATATTGAAGAAATGTATGATGAAGTAAAAGAAATTATTCAGGTAGTGGGTGACTGGAATTCGGTAGTAGGAAATGGGAGAGAAGGAAATGTAGTAGGTGATAATGGATGGGGGGTAAGGAATGAAAGAGGAAGACGTCTGGTAGAATTTTGCACAGAGCACAACTTAATCATAGCTAACACTTGGTTCAAGAATCATAAAAGAAGGTTGTATACATGGAAGAACCCTGGAGATACTAGAAGGTATCAGATAGATTATATAATGGTAAGACAGATATTTAGGAACCAGGTTTTAAATTGTAAAACATTTCCAGGGGCAGATGTGGACTCTGACCACAATCTGTTCATTACGAACTGTAGATTAAAACTGAAGAAACTGCAAAAAGGTGGGAATTTAAGGAGATGGGACCTGGATAAACTGATTGTACAACCTCTGGTTTAGAGTTTTAGGGAGAGCATAAGGGAACAATTGTCACAAAAGGGGGAAAGAAATACAGTAGAAGAAGAATGGGTAGCTTTGAGGGATGAAGTAGTGAAGGCAGCACAGGATCAAGTAGGTAAAAAGACGAGGGCTGCTAGAAATCCTTGGGTAACAGAAGAAATATTTAACTTAATTGATGAAGTGAGAAAATACAAAAATGCAGTAAATGAAGCAGGCAAACAGGAATACAAACGTCTCAAAAATGAGATCGACAGGAAGTGCAAAATTGCTAAGCAAGGATGGATAGAGGACAAATGTAAGGATGTAGAGGCGCATATCACCATAGATAGATACTGCCTACAGGAAAATTAAAGAGACCTTTGGAGAAAAGAGAACCACTTGTATGAATATCAAGAGCTCAGATGGAAACCCAGTTCTAAGCAAAGAAGGGAAAGCAGAAAGGTAGAAGGAGAATATGGAGGGTCTACTTGAGGACAATATTATGGAAATGGAAGAGGATGTAGATGAAGATGAAATGGGAGATATGATACTGCGTGAAGAGTTTGACAGAGCAGTGAAAGACCTGAGTCGAAACAAGGCCCCCGGAGTAGACAACATTCCATTAGAACTACTGACAGCCTTGGGAGAGCTAGTCCTGACAATACTCTACCAGCTGGTGAGCAAGATGTACGAGACAGGCAAAATACCCTCAGACTTCAAGAAGAATATAATAATTACAATCCCAAAGAAAGCAGGTGTTAACAGATGTGAAAATTACCAAACTATCAGTTTAATAAGTCACTGCAGCAAAATACTAACGTGAATTATTTACAGACGAATGGGGAAACTAGTAGAAGCTGACCTTGGGGAAGATCAGTTTGGATTCTGTAGAAATATTGGAACACATGAGGCAATACTGACCCTACGACTTATCTTAGAAGCTAGATTAAGGAAAGGCAAACCTACGTTTCTAGCATTTTGTAGACTTAGAGAAAGCTTTTGACAATGTTGAGTGGAATACTCTTTCAAATCCTGAAGGTGGCAGGGGTAAAATACAGGGAGCGAAAGGCTATTTACAATTTGTACAGAAACCAGATGGCAGTTATAAGAGTTGAGGGACAGGAAAGGGAAGCAGCGGTTGGGAAAGGAGTGAGACAGGGTTGTAGCCTCTCTTCGATGTTATTCAGTCTGTATATTGAGCAAGCAGTAAAGGAAACAAAAGAAAAGTTTGGAGTAGGAATTAAAATCCATGGAGAAGAAATAAAAACTTTGAGGTGCACCGATGACATTTTAATTCTGTCAGAGACAGCAAAGAACTTGGAAGAGCAGTTGAACGGAATGGATAGTGTCTTGAAGAGAGGATGTAAGATGAACATCAACAAAAGCAAAATGAGGGTAATGGAATGTGGTTGAATTAAGTCTGGTGATGCTGAGTGAATTAGATTAGGAAATGAGCCACTAAAAGTAGTAAAGGAGTTTTGCTATTTGGGGAGCAAAATAACTGATGATGGTCGAAGTAGAGAGGATATAAAATGTAGACTGGCAATGGGAAGGAAAGCGTTTCTATAGAAGAGAAATTTGTTAACATCGAGTATAGATTTAAGTGTCGGGAAGTCGTTTCTGAAAGTATTTGTATGGAGTGTAGCCATGTATGGAAGTGAAACATGGATGATAACTAGTTTGGACAAGAAGAGAATAGAAGCTTTCGAAATGTGGTGCTACAGAAGAATGCTGAAGATTAAATGGGTAGATCACATAACTAATGAGGAGGTACTGAATAGGATTGGGGAGAAGAGAAGTTCGTGGCACAACTTGACCAGAAGAAGGGATCGGTTTGTAGGACATGTTCTGAGGCATCAAGGGATCACCAATTTAGTATTGGAGGGCAACGTGGAGGGTAAAAATTGTAGAGGGAGACCAAGAGATGAATACACTAAGCAGATTCAGAAGGATCTAAGTTGCAGTAGGTACTGGGAGATGATGAAGCTTGCACAGGATAGAGTAGCATGGAGAGCTGCATCAAACCAGTCTCAGGACTGAAGACCACAAGAACAACAATAAAAAGTAATAATAATAATAATAAATAATAATAATAATAATAATAATAACAACAAACCCCGTGGAGGTCCGGGAAAAGAATAGGCCTCCGGTATGTTCTGCCAGTCGTAAAAGATGACAAAAAGAACAAACCACTAATAGGGCTAACCCCCCTTTTAGTGTGATTACTTGGTTCAGGACAGAACTAAAGAAGCCTTGGACAAGCGCCATCATGGTCGGGGACGACGCTTGAACCATATCCCCGCCCACAATGGTAACGACACTGCTAGGCAACTGGAAAATGATTTAAATCCAAACAGAGGTGTTTTGCAGGATATGCTTCCTGCAACCACCCTAGACGGAAAACGAAGACAGAGGATGAGATGGTCAGATGAAGTTAATCAACACCTCATGTTCTGTTATTACCAAGCAACAAACCTAGGAACCAACACAACTGGATACAGACCACAAGTATACACAACATTTGTTACCAGATATCCAGAATTAAAATTTTTAACATAACAATGACTGGCTGATCAGATCCTTGTAATAATCAAAAATAAGAGGGTACCCCACTCAGAATTAGAAAACATCAAGCAACAAGTACAACAAATATTGGAACAAAATAATGCTCAATCAGAAGAAGAAGAAAATACAGTAATGGACTCAAACATCCCAGAGCAAACAAACAAAGAACAACACGCATCAATTAAACAATCAGAGGGAAACATAATCTTAAGACAGCCACCAGAACAAGCACAAATAGAACACAAAGTAACACACATGTTAGATATAGAAGAAAAATTTCAGCTGACATATATAGAATACAAACACACAAATACAGACATTAGACCATTCTTGCATAGACCACCAAATAACCCACAAGTCAAACCAACAATAACAACTATCAACACAATCATACACAACAAAATAGATGAAAATACAACTACTGGTTTATATAGGAGCACTCACTACACTAAATATACACACTAGGCAGACATCAGAACCAAGAAACCCACAAAACCAGCATGGCAACACAGACTACAGATCAGAATAAAAAAACTGAGAAAAGACATCCGACAGCTAACACAATTTATAAGAAATGAAATAACGAAAAAGGTTAGGTAAAATCTCACAAGAAGTGATAGAGCAATTAGATGAAAAGAAGCAGAAATTACAAGCATTGGTCAAACGACTTAGAAGATACAAAAAGAGTGAAAATAGAATGAAACAAAACCAAAAGAAATTTTACCAGATAATAGATAACACACAAATTAAAATAGACAATCCACCAAACATAACAGACACGGAACACTTCTGGAGCAAAATATGGTCAAACCCGCTACAACATAACAGACATGCACGGTGGACACAAGCAGAAACACACACATACAAGGTGATACCACAAATGCCTGAAGTGATCATGTTGCAACATGAAGTCACCCGAGCAATTAATTCTATGTACAACTGGAAAGCCCTTGGGAAAGATAAAATAGCAAAATTATGGCTGAAGAAGTCCACCTCAACACATTCACATCTAACTAAATTATTTAACAATTACATTGCAGACCCATACACTGTCCCTGATACACTTACACAAGGAATAACTTATCTGAAACCTAAAGATAAAGCACACACAGCAAACCCAGCTAATTATTGCCCCATAACATGCCTACCAATATGCAAAATATTAACTTCAGTCATTACACAGAAATTAATGACACATACAACACAGAACAAAATTATAAATGAAGAACAAAAAGGCTGCTGCAAAGGAGCACAAGGTTGTAAAGAGCAACTGATAATAGATGCAGAGGTGACATATCAAGCTAGAACTAAACAAAGGTCACTACACTATGCGTACATTGATTACCAAAAAGCTTTTGATAGTGTACCCCACTCATGGTTACTACAAGTATTGGAAATATACCAAGTAGATCCTAAATTGATACAGTTCCTAAACATAGTAATGAAAAACTGGAAAACCACACTTAATATCCAAACAAATTCAAATAGTATCACATCACAACCAATACAGATTAAGCATGGAGTATACCAAGGAGACTCATTAAGCCCTTTCTCGTTCTGCCTTGCTCTGAACCCACTATCCAACATGCTAAATAATACAAATTATGGATATAATATTACTGGGACATACCCATACAAAATAACACATTTGCTATACATGGATGATGTAGAACTACTCGCAGCAACAAATCAACAACTCAAGCAATTACTAAAGATAACAGAAGTGTTCAGCAATGATATAAATATGGCTTTTGGAATGGACAAATGTAAGAAAAATAGCATAGTCAAGGGAAAACACACTAAACAAGAAGATTACGTGATGGATAACCACAGCGACTGCATAGAAGCGATGGAAAAAACAGATGCCTATAAATATCTAGGATACAGACAAAAAATAGGAATAGATAATACAAATATTAAAGAAGAACTAAAAGAAAATTATAGACAAAGACTAACAAAAATACTGAAAAAAATTTGACAGCAAGAAACAAGATAAAAGCTATAAATACTTATGCTATACCAATATTGACCTACTCATTTGGAGTAGTGAAATGGAGTAACACAGACTTAGAAGCACTCAATACACTTACACAATCACAACGCCACAAATATAGAATATATCACATACATTCAGCAACAGAAAGATTCACAGTAAGTAGAAAGGAAGGAGGAAGGGGATTTATTGACATAAAAGAACCTACATTATGGACAGGTAGACAATTTAAGGAAATTCTTTATAGAACAAGCAGAAACTAGCAAAATACACAAAGCAATCACTCATATAAATACATCGGCTACACCATTGCAGTTTCATAACCACTTCTACAACCCTTTAGATCACACAACATCAACAGATACAAGGAAAGTAAATTGGAAACACTACATGGCAAGCACCCGTATCATCTGACACAGCCACACATCGATCAAGATTCATCCAACACATGGCTAAGAATAGACAATATATATAGAGAGATGGAAGGATTCATGATTGCAATACAGGATCAAACAATAAACACCAGATATTACAGCAAGCATATTATTAAAGATCCCAATACCACAACAGATAAATGCAGACTTTGTAAACAACAAATAGAAACAGTAGATCACATCACAAGCGGATGTACAATACTAGCAAATACAGAATACCCCAGAAGACATGACAATGTAGCAAAAATAATACATCAACAACTTGCCATACAACATACACTTTACTGGCACAGAACCATTATAAAAGATAAAACAACACCACATAAGAAGCTTGACATCATACTCACCAATAAAAAGAAGAAATTAACACAACTAATCGAAATATCCATACCCAATACAACAAATACACAGAAGATAACAGGAAAAAAAATTGAAAACTACATGCAACTGACTGAGGAAGTCAAGGACATGTGGCATCAGGATAAAGTTGACATTATACTGTCAACTACAGGAGTCATACCACACAATATCCACCAGTACATCAACGCAATACAGCTACATCCAAACGTATATATACAACTACAGAAATCTGTTATTACTGATACATGTTCAATTACCCAAAAGTTCCTAAATGCAATGTAACATACACCGTACAGTTAAAAGGAAATCACAGTTGATCAAAGTCCGTGTCACTTTCCATTTTTAACCAGACGTAACGTCTGAGAAAGGAAAAAAGTAATAATAAAGTTATAGTAATAAGAACAATAAAATAACAGAGACATTATGAATGATATTGATTAGTTTGAAGCCTTCCTTGGTATTAGAAGAAGTGGAAGAAATAATGGAGGAGGAAAGGGTTTAAATTAAAGTGACAATGGCTTGTAGGAAAGAAGGTAATATCAACAGAGAACTCTGTAAACAAGAGGAGGGAAAAGTAGAGGGGGAGGGAGGGCTGATGACAGTGAGTTGCAAGAAGAGATACTTCACTGTTGTGATAGAAAGTGAGTCATTAGCTCTCTTCTGAAGTTTGAAATGATTTTATTTCTCTAATCTTTTGAGAAAGATTGTTCCAAAAACAGGATCCTCATACAGAAAATGATTTACAGAAAATGGCAGTGCTGTGTTGTGACGCAGAGAGGAGTTTACTTTATTGAGAATGAGTATATCTGCTGTGCTATTCAGGCAGCAGTGTAAGACTTGAAGATAAATAGGCAGGAGTGCAATGATTGAGAAGATGATGCAGCAAACCGCGTGGAGTGGCCACACAGTTTGAGGCGCCGTGGCATGGTTTGCATGCCCCCTCCCACCGGAGGTTCGAGTCCTCCCTTGGGCATGGGTGTGTGTATTGTTAGTTTAAGTAGTGTGTAAGTCTCTAAGGACTGACGACTCACAGGTTTGGTCCCTTAGGAATTACCACACATTTGAACATCTGAACGATGCAGCAAACACAGTGTATGTCTATCAGCACATAGGCATGGCAATTGTTCATAGGAGTGATATGGTAGAAATAGTGTAAGGCACAAATGTATCACAGAAGCATTTTTCATCAGTTCCAACTGACATGAGCTCTCACACGAAATTCCTCAGAGAATAGGATCACCGTAAACAACGAGGGGAGTGTTATTGATTCTACAAGTTTCTTTTTAAGTTCGAGAGGAAATATCTTTTTATATTTCTGTAGTGAATGAAGTGTTCTGCATCCATTGTGATAAGGCAAGTAGGTCAGCATTTACTTTCTGGATGGCTGAGCGAAGATTTGTTCGGCTTGCACTTACGTATAACTGCAGGTCATCAGCATATAAATCATATTCACAGTGGGAGACAATACTCGACACATCATTAATATATAACGAGGAAAGTAATGGGCCCAATACAGATCCTTGTGGGTCCCTTGATACTAAGCTCTTTCTCTGTGACTTCTCTGTTTCAATCATTATGCATTACTGATGGCATGTAAGATATGAGTGGAACCACTGTACAGCATGATGTGTACATTATGAAACCGATTCTCAAAAGTACTGGATGGATCATTTCTAGTCTGCACATGCCTTATATGTGAAACCAGAAGCCTTAGAATTCTCCAGTGAAGAAGAATTTTTAAAATGGAAATAAGAAATGGAATGTGTAGCACATTCCAAATTCATTAAAAGCTGTGGCACTAAATTTTACAATGATGGCACCAAATGTTGTCATGTTTGCCATCGCTCAGGTCATTATCTCCAAAGGTGATGGGAGCAGACATCTAAAGTTGACAGGGAGCAACAAAATCAGTGAAAAGTGCCCTGCAAACATTAAAATCTAATACAAGGAAACAAAATGCCATGTTACTTTTGTGTCAACTCATGTTGGTCACGATCTGGACCTAGGTCATCTGAATCTGACAGAAAAAGAATGGATGAAGATAACTGAAGACATTGCTGCATGAATCTCATTTCCTACTGTCCTCCAAACAATTGAAGAAATAGTGCACAATTCAAATTTGGAGAAAGTGCATCTTACAATGATGCAGGATTTGTCTTCAAAGTCAGTCAGACATACAAATGATGTGATCAGTGTTGAAGCTTGGGTGCAAGAAGTGCAGCAAAATGATAATCCATGTGTATTGTTCTATAGGCCTCAAGAAACAATTAATGATCTACACCCTGCACTGAGAAGTGAAGACTTTGTGTTAATTATAATGAATGACATATAAGCAAAATATGGAAGTGATTGTATTTGTGTTGATGGAACTCATAGCCTAAATGGGTACGATTTTGAAGTTACAAAATTACTTGTACTGGGTGATATGAGGCAAGGATTTCTGTGTGCTTTCCTCATATCTAACAGGAATGACTCTGATCTTTTGAGTATATTTTTCAATTGTGTCAAGTTTCAGTTTGAACATATTTCCCCATAAGTATTCATGACAGTTCTGGCAGAATCGTATAGTATTGCTTGGAACAAATCAATGGGACTTCCTGACATGAGACTTTTCTGTACCTGGCATGTCGACAGAGCTTGGAGAACCAATATTAAGAGCAAAATTCAAAATTTTGACAAGAGAAATGAGGTGTACAAACTCCTTAAGACGTTAATTCAGGTAAGAGACATTGCCGTGTTTCAGGAATCGTTGATAAAAGCACTTCAGAAACTCAACAGTGATTCAGAGACATCACAATATAGTCACTACTTCCAGATGTATTATGAAAAAGAGATGAAGTGTTGGGCATATTGTCATAGGATGCGAACCGGCTCAACACAGACATGCACCTGGAGAGTATGCATAAGACACTGAAATACATACATGGTAACGCAAAGCAGATAAAACATTTGGATAAAGGTATACCTGCATACATGTTGCTTGTACCAGCAAAGAGAGATAGAGAGATAGAGAGAGAGATAGAGAGAGAGATAGAGAGAGAGATACAGAGAGAGATACAGAGAGAGATACAGAGAGAGATACAGAGAGAGATACAGAGAGAGATACAGAGAGATATAGAGATATATATATATATATAGAGAGAGAGAGAGAGATAGAGATATATATATATGCTCAACGTTACTTTTCTGATTGAATGCACAATGCCTGCACTCTGATTTAATGTTTAATTCTTTACTTAAAGGGCCTGTCACTGAGTGTAAGGGGGCAAGCTTTTGGCATACAATGCCAGCAAGAGCATCCACACACCACACCAGGAATGAGATTAATTCTGTGATATGCAGAATTGTGTAATACCTTGTGAGACATCTATAAAGCCAAATATGCTCATTGTTACTTTTGTGTTCATATGGACAATGGTCACATTCTGATTTAATAAAATTACTTGATGCCTTCCTAAGAAAGGCTCCCTATTCCTTCCAAGCTAATTATGTAAGGGTAGACCAGATATGGCTCAAATTCAAAGATTCAGTATCGACAGCAATAGATAGATTCATACCACATAAGTTAATAAGAGACGGGACTGATCCACTGTGGTAGACAAAACACGTCAGAACACTGTTACAGAAGCAGTGAATAAAGCATGCCAAATTCAGAAGAATGCAAAATCCCCAAGACTGGCTAAGTTTCACAGAAGCTCGAATTTCAGTGTGGACGTCATTGTGAGATGCTTTTGATAGTTTCCACAATGAAACATTGTCTCAAAATATGGTAGCAAACCCAAAGAGATTCTGGTCATATGTAATTTACACCAGTGGCAAAAAACAGACAATGCCGTCACTGTTTGATAGGGATGGAAATGTTACCAATGATGGTGCCACTAAAGCGGAGTTACTAAATACAGTTTTCTGTCATTCCTCCACGAACGAAGACAAAGTAAATATTCCAGAATTTGGAAACAGAGCAGCTGTTAGTATGAGTGACATAAAAGTAGATATTTTAGGTGTTGCAAAACAACTCAAATCAATGGCAGCAACAGCTTCCACACAGCACACCAGGTATGCGATTATTTCTGCCTTATGCACAGTAGTGAAATTCCTTGTGAGACATCAATGAATTTAAATACACTCAATGTTACTTTTCTGTGCCAATGCCAAATGCCTGTATTTTGATTTAATGTTTAATTGCTTACTCACAGTGACTGTCACTGACTAAGAGGGGCAAGCTTTTGACATATCACGGCAGCAATAACTTCTACTCAGCAGACCAGGTATGTCACTAATTTTGTGTTATGCACAATACTGAAATCCCTTGTGAGACCTCTATAAATTCAAATATGCTCAATATTACTTTCCTGTTCCAATGCACAATGCCTGTATTCTGCTTTAATGATTAATTGTTTACTTACAGTGCCTGTGACTGAGTGTAAGGTGAAATCTTTTGGTATTCCATAGCAGGTAATGTTTTCTCACAGCACACCAGCTACATGATTTATGCTGAGTTACACAAATTACTGAAATGCCTCGTGAGTTATCCCTATATTCATTTATGTCCAACAGTACCGAGTGTGGGGGGGAAGCTTTTGGCATACCATGACAGCAAGAGCTTCCACACAGCCCACTAGTTATGAGATTAATTCTGTGTTATGCACAAAACTGAAATGCCTTGTGATACGTCTACGAATTCAAATATCCTCAGTGTCACTTTTCTGTTCCAATTCACAATGACTGCATTTTGATTTAAGTTTAATTGAATGCTATTTTTTGTTTTATGTTTATATTTTCTTGGTAAATGCAACTTGAGTCTTGATCTTGTTCCATCGTCATGGACAGGAAGGTTTGTGCAGTAATTACTAATGTTAGTTTTGATATGTACAACTGACTGGTAAAGGTGTTCACATGGTGCAGTTAGAATCCACAGTGTTTAGAACAGATCTTTGCAATGAGCTCAACTACTATTTTTGGTTATCATTCTTATGGCTCTTTTCTGAAGTTCAAAAATTTTGTTCATATTTTGTGCATTTTTTCCTCAAAACAGAATGCCATAGCTAATAACTGACTGTACTTATGAATAGAATGTAACTAGAAGACTTGGCATGTTATACACTGATGATGGGATTCTAAGGGCATAACATGCTGATGACATTTTGTTTGCAAGTATCTTTATGTGTTCTCATCACTTCAACTGAGAATCAATATTCATTCCTAGAAATTTTGCATTTGTTAGACAGTCTATATAGGTGAAATCTACATTTAATTTAACATTGTCATTTTCCCTCTTCAAACTGAGATTCATGGCATTAATTTTCGTTATGTTAAATGCCACTTTGTCGATTATTGACCAAGGCACAGATTAGACAATTTTAACGTCCTTCACTGGAATGTACAGTGTTTATCTAATAAGTTGGAAGTAGTGGGAGATGTCATAGAGACTTATCACTTAAATGTAGTCTGTCTCATAGAACACTGGTTAAAGCTTGATGAAATAGATCTATACTGGCCTGAGGGCTACACCCTAGCTGACAAATATTGTAGAACTAATAAAAATCATGGTGGGTGTGTTATATTTCTAAAAAAGGGATTAAATATGAACCAAGAGCAAAAGTTAAAGCATTATCTCTAGAAATGTTATGTGAAATTGCAGCTGTTAGGTTAACAGATTTAAATTTAATAGTTGTAGCTTTGTACTCAACTAAGACTGGAGGCAATTCAACAGATGATTTTGTTAACAAGTTAGTGTCTTTATGTGAGACAGTCTGTAAGTATAAGTGTAGGAAAGTAGTCTGTGGAGATTTCAATTTGAATTTTCAGTTGTCCACTATCTATAACTCATATGTAAATAATTTATTAAATTCTTTTGGTCTTTATATTCCAACCACTGAAATAACAAGGCCACATTATAAAGGTACTAGTACCTGTATTGACAATATATTTGTATCAAATGAGTTAATGCATCTCAAGTCAGGGATAATTAAGACCTGAGTATCTGACCACTGGCCACTACTTCTTAGAACAGATATAACAAGAAATTGTAACACTGACTCAGTGCACATGGCAGGAGAGAAAGTATGTGTGGTCAATTATGATAATCTAAATATGTTTAAGTCTCAAACTGATAAAGGTAATTGGTTGCAGGTTTATTGAGAACATGCAATAGATAGAAAGGTGGAAGAACTCATATCTATTCTTTCTGTATATGCTAAGATGTCCTTTCCCATTAACTTACTAAATAATAAAAAGGCACTAAGAGTAAATAAGGTCAAGAATGAAAAGGTGTTGAAGATCAAGAGGGAGTGTGATGAATATTATGACTGGTATAGAAGTATAGGTTCTGAAGTATTTAAAGACATGCTCACAGTGAAAAAGAAAAGATTAAGACAGGCTTTAAGCGAAGCTAGGTGTAAAAAAAAATGAAGATATAATACTAACATCTGAAAATAAGACACGTGCAATGTGGAATGTGGAATATCATTAACAGTCAGTGCAACAGGAAAATGACTTCACAGGCTGAATGCTGCACAGTTAAATACATTCTTCACTGAGAAGGTGCAGGAAATAATAAAGGTGATTGGCACTTCCAATATAGCCACTGACCATAAATGCTACCTGAGAAACACCACAAAGCCTGAAAGTATATTTAGCTTTAAACTGGTCAAGGTACAGGATGTTACTAATATACTGAGGAAAATGAGGAACAGTTTTAGTAATGACGTTTATGGTTTAAGTTCAGCCATGTTAAAGTGTGATTCAGTTCAACTGCCAGAATTGATAACACATGTAGTAAATACATGTATTTTGGAAGCTCAGTTCTCAAAGGCACTAAAGTGTGTTAAAGTCACTCCAATACACAAAAAAGGCAGCCTCTCAAGTTGTGATAATTTTAGGCCTGTTTCAATTGTGCCAATCTTGTCTAAAGTGATAGAAGCTATATTAAATAATCAAATAGTAAAATACTTTGAAGAAATAAAAGTCTTCACTCATAGTCGATTTGGCTTCAGATCAGGGTTAGGAACTGTTAAATCTGCCTTATTACTCTTAACACAGTGTGTGAAGCAACTAGAAAGCAAGCTGGTGGTTCAGAATAAACTTTTTGATTTATCAAAAGCATTCGACACTGTGTCTCATGAAATCTTATTGAACAAACTGCAATTCTATGGCTTTACAGGAAGTGCTCTGGAATTGATAAAATCTTATCTAAGTAATAGAGTGCAGAAGGTGGTTTTTAATGGTGCAGAATCAGATTACTTACCTGTGGGCATGTTCTGTACTTGGCCCAATTCTATTTCTTATTTATATAAATGACTTACCATGTAACATAGTTGGGCCGTCGACTAGGACGTACTTATTTGCAGATGATCTTGCCGTCTGTATAACTGCAGAAACAGCACAGAAGGTGAAATATGAAGCAGACCAGAGCACTGTCAAAGTTGAAAATTGGTGTAAAGCTAATTCCCTTTGTGTCAACCAAAAAAAAGAATTTCTTCTTGAGCTCAGCATTTATGAAACTGATGAATTTTTAAGGGAGGCAAAGAATATGGTATGACTACACTTTCTGATCAGTTTTTATATGCTTCTATATATGAGTAAGTCTGTAATTGGCTAAATTTATTATGCAATATCAATTTGTACCAGAAGTTTCTCTGTTTTGTTTTTGTGTGAAGGTACCATAATTACTTGTGTAATATTGTCTTGTTTTTGTAACTATTTGTGTAACATTTATACTATGTAATATTGACTTTTGTAATGCCCTTTGAGGTCTCTATGACAATAAAAATCAATCAATTGTAAACTTCCGTGAGATTTTCATTTGCTTTCTCTGAGAGTAGTTCTCTTGTTTTCTCAGTGACTAGAATATTGCTGTCATCAGCGAAGAGAATTTTTTCGCCATGAGAAACACTACTGGGAAAGTCATTGATATAGATCAGGAATAGTATTGGTCATAATTTGATACCTTGCGGAAATCGCATATCAAAGTATTTTTGGCCGGCCGTGGTGGCCGAGCGGTTCTAGGCAGTTCAGTCCAGAACCACACGACTGCTACGGTCGCAGGTTCGAATCCTGCCTTGGGCATGGATGTGTGTGAAGTCCTTAGGTTTGTTCTGATAAGTGTTTTACTAAATGTTTAGGTCTATTGGAAGTATGTGTTATCACTATTCTTTGTACCCTATCTGCTAGGTATGATCAAAACCAGTCCTTAGCTTCCACTCTTATTCCTAATGCTTCTAATTTATTTAATGGAATCTAGTGGTTGACTGTATCAAAGGACTTAGAAAGATCATAAAGGAACCCTCTGACAGACTCTTCTTTATCAAGAGCATCAAGTACAACTTTTGTGCATTCTACCACAGCGGACTCCATATGTTTGCCACATTAGAAACGAAACTTTGATTCACTTAAAAGATTGTATTTATTCAGGTAATTCATTAATCTGTTTTTCATAATTGCTTCTATTATTTTTGAGAATGGTGACAACAGGAAAACCGGCTGGTAATTTTCTGCATTACCTTTCTTAACCAAAGGCACAACTCTTGCCTGTTTTAACTGCTCTGGAAATGTCCCTGATGTAAAGGATTCATTTATTATGTGTGTTAAGGGACCTTGTATAACCTCTATGCATTGTTTTAGTACACACATTGGTACTTCATCCAAGCCTACTGACTTTTTATTTTTTAATTCTTGAACAGTTTTACTGGCTTCATTATTTGTGATTTGAAGTAACATCATTGTATTTAGTGCAACATTATTTACAGGGGTTATATTTGTTTTGGGGAATTTTTGTTGTAACTTCCCTGCCATACTTGAAAAAATGCTCATTTACATAGTTTGATAAGTGTTGTGGCTTATTTATTACCTTATCCCCCTCCCTCAGCAGTATGTTATTCTGTGTTTCTTTGCCTCTCCCCGTTCCCGTTTTTATAACATCCCAGACTGCCTTGCTTTTATTCCCTGCATTATATATTACTGTGTCATTAAACGACTTTTTTGCAGCTATCAGCACCTTCCTATAGATCTTTTTGTATCTATGATAGAAATTTAAGAATTCTGGATCATTGTGACTTTTTTCATGGAAGTGAGGTATTTAAGTGTTTGGGAGGACTTCTTAATACCTGCTGTTATCCATCTACTTTTGTGTGACATTGGATACAGACATGCATACTTTTGGAAATGCCTTTTCAAAGTTCAATTTAAATAATGTGGATTCTTATTTACATTGGTTTCCTTATACACTTCATCCCAGCATTGTTTTGCTAGTTCCTTTGAAAAATCTTTTATTTTCATTTCTGATGGATGTCGTTTGTAGGCTTGTAGTTTAGGGAATGATTTGATGTCTCATTTTACTGTTGTTATTTGACGGAGATGGTCTGATAATCCGAGATCTTTTACAGCTACATCACATTTTTCCCTCTCCATATTTGTGGCCACATGGTCAATTACTGATGAAGTCATTGTAGTAACCCTTGTTGCACTATTGACCAATAGGGACAGGCCAAAACTTTGAAGTATATTTATGAGGGTGCTGCTGGATTCATTTATGATGTTCGTGTTGATTTTAATGTCCCCACACAGTATTGTGCTGAGCCACTTGAGACTTTATTTAGAAATTCTTTTAATTTATTGAAAAACAGTGTCCACACTATCACTGGGAGATCTATACACACACAAAATTATTAATATCTTGGTGATATCAAGCCCTGTTAATTCAAACTGCTGGAGATACTCTTTAGGCAGGGGAACCTGTTGTCTAGATTTATCCTAAAAAGACCTACTTCTCAGACGGATGACAACAGGTATTTGCCCATGTGTGGCCCGAGATCCACCCCCTATACTTTCACAAATCAGCTGTACCAATCTTCTCTTGCCAGTTCTGTTTAGGTATAGGCCAGGCCTAGTAAAACCCCGTCTGTCGATAGTCCCGACGGGCACCAGAGAAACGTGAGCAAAGTTGGCTACCCTCAGTGCAATCCCTAACCCCCATTGATTTGCCTCACATCTCCATCAAGGTGTGGCCAACTGTGACACCGGAACAGCTCAACAAAGTGTACGTTGGTGCCACGAGTCAGGGAAGCTATCTTGCCCAGGTCACCACCTATGTCATATGCCCCATCCCTGTCCAAACTGTTTCCTACCCCACCCTCTATCACTACATGGTCTTCTTTTGTAAAGTCCTTACGTAAAGACCCTAAGTCCACTATCACATAACTTAGCCCTGCATTTGGCTGGAAGATACTGGTGGCCTGGTATGCTGCCCCTAAACTTTCCTGTAACTCAGGGCCTACAACTCACCCATGGCTACTACCTAGCAGCAGCACTTTCTTCTTCCTAACATTTTGTATATTTCTAAGCTTCTTGGCCTCAGTTGAAGTGTGCTGCACATTTCTTGCTCCTCTTTCTACCAGAGGCTCTGGCAGTGGTAGACGCATGTTTTTGGGGTTGATGATAAAACTATCAGATCATGTTCTCTTTCTTCCTATCCTCCTACAAGCTGCCAGTTCACAACCACCCTCCTCCTACTCCCTAGCTCTCTTGATCCTTATCAGTTCCTTCTTTCAACTGTGCCTCAAGGGCACAGATTTTCCTTTCCTGTACCCCAATCAAAATGTTCCTTGCATACTCTGCAGTTCCAGGAGAGAGCCTCTTCTGTTCTCCCAACATTCTCCCCACTACATCTCCCCCCACCTCTCCCTCCTCCAGTGAAAATATTTCCTACAAGATTAGTAACAAATCACTCTACTCACAACGCTATAACAGCTTCGACATTTCTCACTCATGATCAGTTTCGAAAGAATAATTAAGTTTTAAATTTGTCAAGGACACGAGATTTGCTATATGTAAACAAAAACAACACGAAGGTCTTACGTGCCGTTATTGTTGTTTTTGTACTGATTTAGAGATAGAATGACAGAAGAATGTATTAGTAATTACGTTGCTGTTAGAGAATTTACTTTAGTGTTTGGTCAGGCTTTAAATGTTTTTAACTCCAAAAATTTATGCCTTGATCACCTCTAACTAGTTAACAATATGAAATGTGTTAGTTAAATACATTTTAAAATTTTTTAATTATACTTTTATTGTGACAATAGACACTGATGAAACTAGTAGCTGTCTGTCTTAAACGAATTTTGCACTATCAAGAATACTTGAATAGAATTTTTTGTGTTTTGGCATGCAAAATTTCACGTTACGTCGCAATTATCGGGACTTCAGATTACACTATGTTTTTTTTTTCCCCCCCAAGAATAAGCTCTATGGGGATGCAAATATTCAGTTGTGTGACAAGAATGGACACTACAGCAAATATACGAAACAAAGGAAATTTAAATTTGACGCTATTTCCTCTCAAATAAGTTCTTTGTGCAATCCCTGGCCGATTTGGAGAATTTATCCTCTCAGAGGTTGGGTGTTGTGTTGCGCTTATCACCATTTTACCTTTTGTTTAGATGCAAAAAAAAAAAAAAAACCAGTATCAACTGATGTAGACTTGCAGTAGGCGGCCGATTGCTCCTGCATACGATCTCCTGGCCAGAAATGCCATACTGTCATTTCATTTCACGCTAGGTATGAAACTGATTCTCTGTTATGCACATTATTGAAATGCATTGTGAGTCATCTCTGAATTAGTATATGCTCAGTCAGTTTAATATTAATTTGCAGGGCTCTAGACTAAGCAGTGTGTAGTTGTGTGCACTATGGTCCATTGTCGTGACCCCTAGCATGGCAATACAGCATGCGACTGTAACGGTGTCAACAGCACTGGGTAGTGTTGTCTACTTCACTGGATGGTGGTGCATGAGAAATAGAGTTGTCACGATGGCCAGTCTGACCTCAGTACCGCAGGTTTGCATGTTGGCCAGTGGGTATTTGGAGCAAATCCATTAATACTCAGATATGAAGATTTGTTTATCTTTGACATCACGGAATCATGTTTCTATATCTGCCCCATACCCCCTCCCCACTCCCCAGTGGAAGGGGGTCACAATTATTTTGTGAGTTTGTGCTTGGAGCACATGAGGCTTCTAGTAATTGGATCCTATCTGCAGTAACTTTCCCGTGCTCGTCCATCCCTGTCCTCAATCCTTACCCTCTTCCCTTCTTTACATCTCTGTTTCCTTGCTTACATTGGCCTGGCTATCTTTTTTTTCTATCCCTTACAGTATTATTCTTCTTGCTTTACACTTTCCTTTTTGGAGTTTTTGGTCCCTCTTTGGGGATTCAACTCCTCTAAATTTTATCTCCATGGTGTGAGCCAGCTGGGGAACAACACCATACATGAAGTCTTTGGCTTGTGGCCTTACCACCTCTTCCATTTTTTACCTGAAGCCATTGTCCTTTTTGTGCTATACAGCTAGCACAGTAGTCATTTCGTGTGCTTGGGGTGTTATGTACTCTTTTGATGGAGTCCTCTGAAAACACAGGGATGACAGTTCTGATACACGAGCTGCTACCTCCCTGTGTATGCCTAGGAGTAGTGGCTTGTCATTGTGGAGCATTGGAACTCCCAGCAACAGCCCCTATACCATGTGCTCTTCAGAAATATGATCAGCTTCGCCTTGTGTCTACGACATCTACCATTGACTCTGTTACATCCTTTCCCCCTCCTCCTCCTTACCCCAGTGATGCCTCACTCTTCTCTCCCTCTCCCCTGAACACAACTCCCTTTGCTCCTTTCATCCAGCAGAGAAGTGCCTCTTCTCTGGTGTCTGCTGGTACACATTGGCCGTGGAGCCGTCAGCTCTAGCATCTCCAAGGTTGCCTGGTCTCTCTTTATAGAACTAGCAGAAGCCTCTCTATTTTTCTCTCTCTCCCCATCCCCTTGCCTCTCTGGCCTCTGGCTTCTGTCCTCCTCTACTGATAAAAGAGAAGGAGGAACATAAGTCCTGGGATGAGGAAACTCTCATTGCTCAGGAGGATGGCATTCCACAGGGTTCAGTGTTAAGTATCCTTTTCCTCATCACTATTAAAGGACTTGTGACCTCTGTCAAACTGTTGGTCACCCCTGCTCTGCATGTGGATGACTTCTGTGTCTGAGTTATTTAACACTTGGTGGCCTTTGTGAAGTGATAGTTCCAGGGTGCCATGTGGTATGCTTCTGCATGTACCTTCTCACACAGTTTTCAGTTTTCTCCTCTTAAATTGTGGGTGGTGCATTTGTGTCACCATATTGTGTTCGATACCTTCTGGAGCTCTATCTCGAGACCCAATTTCTGATTGTGATCCCCCAGTTCCATTTCTTGGGTCTTCTTTTTGACAAGAAATTTACTAGGTCACCCCATATCCGCCTTCTGGAGATTGGCTGTCTCCATAAACTCAAGGTCCTCCACTTCCTTTCCCACACCTCTGGGGGGGAGGGGGGGGGGGTGCAGATTGTTTGACTCCTCACCGTCTTTGTTTTTGTCCCTTCTGGTCCATGGTTGCCAAATTTATGGCTCAGCTGCTCCTTCCATCGAGAGAATGCGAAAAGTGTTCATATGTAGTAAAAACCTGAGAAATCCGCCCGTTTTCTCCATTTCCCATCGCATTGATGTAATGCCAGATCCTCACATTTGCCGCTTTTCTGTCTGAAACGATTACATTCATAGTCTGCAAACTTATGTCGCCTGGTGCGGTATACGGAGACACTAAAAGCAACACACTAGAACACAGAAGAGGCTTCTAAGTTGATGTAATCGGCGACTAAGAAGCAGTACAATTCAGTTTTAGTTATCGATTATTGACTTATTAGGCGGCTTTGGTGCCTTGGACATGACCGATGACCTTAAGATTTGGCATGAAAAGAGGTGTGGCAGCCATGTTACACGGGAGAATGTGAAAAGTGTTCATATGTTGTAAAGACCTTAGAAATCGGCCATTTTACTCCATTTGCTATCGCATCGAAGTAATGGCAGATCGTCACATTGGCCGCTTTTCCCTGTGAAACGCTTACATTTATCGTCTGCAAACTTATGTCGCGTGGTGCGGTATGCGGAGACACTAAAAGCAAAACACTAGAACTCAGAAGAAGCTTCTAAGTTGATGTAATCGGCAATAAAGTGGCAGTACAATTCAAGTTTTAGTTATCGATTATTGACTTATTAGCCGGCTTTGGTGCCTTGGACATGACCGAGGACCTTACGATTTGGCATGAAACGAGGTGTGGCAGCCACGTTACACGAGAGAATGCGAAAAGTGTTCATATGTAGTAAAAACCAAAGATATCGGTCCGTTTTCTCCATTTGCTATCGCATCGAAGTAATTCCAGATCGTCACATTGGCCGCGTTTCTCTCTGAAACGCTTACATTTATCGTCTGCAAACTTATGTCGCGTGGTGCGGTATGCGAAGACACTAAAAGCAACACACTAGAACGCAGAAGAAGCTTCTAAGTTGATGTAATCGGCCAGTAAGAAGCAGTACAATTCAAGTTTTAGTTATCGATTATTGACTTATTAGCAGGCTTTGGTGCCTTGGACATGACCGAGGACCTTATGATTTGGCATGAAACGAGGTCTGGCAGCCATGTTACACAAGAGAATGTGAAAAGTGTTCATTTGTAGTAAAAACCTAAGAAAGCTGCTCCTTTTTCTCCATTAGCTATCGCATCGACGTCTTACCAAATCATCACATTGGCCGCTTTTCTGTCTGAAACGCTTACATTTATCGTCTGCAAACATATTTCGCGTGCTGCGGTATGCGGAGACACTAAAAGCATCACACTACAACACAGAAGAAGTTTCTAGGTTGATGTTAACGGCCAGTAAGAAGCAGTACATTTCAAGTTTTAGCTATCGATTATTCACTTATTAGTCGGCTTTGGTGCCTTGGACATGACCGAGGACCTTAAGATTTGGCATGAAACGGGGTCTGGCAGCCACGTTACACGAGAGAATGTGAAAAGTGTTCATATGTAGAATAACCTAAAAAATCGGCCCATTTGCTCCTTTTGCTATCGCATCGACGTAATGCCAGATCGTCACATTGGCTGGTGTCTGAAACATGTTCCTCAGTGCTTTTTGGCAGTGAATTTGCACCGGCAACATTCACATTTTGACAAGCAGAAAATGTGTCTTGACTTATTTGAGAAAACGGTGAGGACCCAAAACCTGAATCTACAGTATTTGCGAGAATGTGTCCTGTCATTTCGGATTCCTGAGGCGAGCTATTGCCTACCCATCGATCCACTACAAAGCTGTCGGCACCCCGAAAAAGCTGCCGGCACGCCGAAAAGTATCGCTATCTCGGAAGGTATCGCTATCTCGGAAGGTATCGCTATCTCGGAAGGTATCGCTATCTCGGAAGGTATCGCTATCTCGGAAGGTATCGCTATCTCGGAAGGTATCGCTATCTCGGAAGGTATCGCTATCTCGGAAGGTATCGCTATCTCGGAAGGTATCGCTATCTCGGAAGGTATCGCTATCTCGGAAGGTATCGCTATCTCGGAAGGTATCGCTATCTCGGAAGGTATCGCTATCTCGGAAGGTATCGCTATCTCGGAAGGTATCGCTATCTCGGAAGGTATCGCTATCTCGGAAGGTATCGCTATCTCGGAAGGTATCGCTATCTCGGAAGGTATCGCTATCTCGGAAGGTATCGCTATCTCGGAAGGTATCGCTATCTCGGAAGGTATCGCTATCTCGGAAGGTATCGCTATCTCGGAAGGTATCGCTATCTCGGAAGGTATCGCTATCTCGAAAAGTGCCGCTATCTCGAAAAGTGCCGCTATCTCGAAAAGTGCCGCTATCTCGAAAAGTGCCGCTATCTCGAAAAGTGCCGCTATCTCGAAAAGTGCCGCTATCTCGAAAAGTGCCGCTATCTCGAAAAGTGCCGCTATCTCGAAAGAAATCGATATCTCGAATAAATCACTGCATTGCAATAGATGTATGAAGAACCTCGCGAAAACCGCCGACCTCGCGAAAACCACCGACCTCGCGAAAACCACCGACCTCGGTTGGCCGTGTTTCTGTTGGTGCGTCTCCAAATATGTTGAAGCCCGATTGTCACTGTAAACAATTACTTTGTGGCCTAATAGGTAATGTTCAAATCTCTGTAGTCCAAATATAATTGCTAGTGCTTCCATCTCCGAAATGTCGTAGCTATTTTCCGCATGTTGCAACGATCGACTAACAAACGCTATCGTTTTGTGACCTTCGTTTTCTTCTTCTGTTTCAATTTAGATCAGTTCCACCCCCAGACCACAATCATATTCATCTGATCCAAGAGAGAAAACCTTGGTAAAGTCAGGATGGTTTAATATCTGACTACTTAGCAGCGCCTCTAAGTTCTTCAAAGGCTCTCTCACACTCATTTGTCCATCTAAACAGTACATTTTTCATTTATAGTTCTCTCAGACAAGGTGCATTGAATAATTGTCAAGGTAAGAATTTTCTATAGAATCGAAAAATGCCAAACATACCTTTTAATTCCTTGCAGGTAGTAGGTGCTAAATAACCCGTAACAGCTTTAATTTTTTCAAGATCGGGCATAATTCCTTTTCGAGTAACAATATGTCCCAGGAACTTTATTTCTTTCCTCATAAACTCCATTTTGTCTATTTTTTGTTTCTTTCCACCCCTTTCCCTGTGATGTTCTGAAAACTTATCTGACAACAGGAGAGCTGTGTATCTCCTAGATTCTTTCACTATGGGTAGGTTCCAGTTATATCCATCGATGTGAAAAATTTTGCACCTTTAAATTTTTGCAATGATTCTTCTACGTATTTGCTTTTGTTAACACTATCGTTCTTTCCACCTACCTCAATAGGATCTTGATAATGTCCTTTCACTCTGTGGTTGCAGATACGTGCCAGCAGTGTAAAGCAGCGTTGATGAAACCACCACCTAATACCTACCACACAGGCCGCGTAACTCTTGTTGAAAGTCACTTCCTGAAAGTCTCTGATTCAAAAGTCGCGCGTTATGAGTCTTCAGTCTACTTGCGGAAAAGAGTTTAAAATTAGATTACCTCTGCTTTTTATACCGAAATTAGCTTACTAGTTCCTCATCTTACAGAACATTTTTAAGGAGTGATGTGACATGTTATCCATAGACCTTGTAGGGAAGCAGCCTACTGACGCCGTAATAAATGCACATGTCTTTCCACTGTGTGCCAGCCAGTCCGCTGTAACTAGCTCTGACGTCATAAATGTTGCGCAATACTTTAAAAATCAAGCAAATAACCTAAAACGTTTCTAGCATGTCAGGAGTAATACTAAATTAATATGTGTTGAATATCAGTTCGATAACTTTAACCATTTTCGAAATTTGGACGTTTTCTGTAAAAATCATTGGTGCAACAGAAAAGAGCTAGAGACTTGAAAACTTATAGTTAGATTCCTTTTTCATAAATATTTAATAGAAACAGTCTTCTGGATCTCACAAATTAAGATTTTAGTTGAAATTCACGATTTTCTGGTTTTTGTCTTAAAAATTAAGGAAGCAAGATAGATTAAGTAGGCTAATAAATAAGGCTAGGATGTTTATATTTAAGTAGAATGGAGATCCGCTATAATCATAAGGATGTGAGAAGTTTCATTTGAATACCTATAAAACTATAGCGATAGCGTATCTCCAAAGGGCCAGTTCAGAGCTCATCTACGGCGTGCAGTGTAATTAAATTAATTCTCTCGCCCAAAATATTTAACTTAGCCACATCAAACTTTTATTATGAATACTTACCTGTGCACATTTAAATTGAGAGCTTCACCAGCCATCAGCAAAAGAATCTATGATTTATTCAATAACTTAATGTGGTGCATTACTAGCCCAGCGGCTAGTCGGGAGAGCCGATTTGTTCAGGCGTTCCCTTAGCCGTCCGCACCGTGGCTTTATATATAAGAACGCTGCGCGAGGAAGGAAGGCCCCAGTTCTCTCCAGACGCTGAATAGCACGCCATCTGTGTCGGGAGTCGCGTCGCGTTGGTATCATTGCTACAAACAGCCTCGGATGCCGTATTAAGTTACTGGAGATACGCGTAACCATGAAATCATTTTCGAGTGAAGTGTTAATTCTGGGTTGACTTTAATTATCTATCTTCAGTTTGCGTATTGTAGTATTTTCACGTGCCGCCGCGGGACAAACATTCTACCATTATTTAGCGTGGCGTTTGATGAACCTTATCATCAAATTGTGGCGAGCATTCATTTAAACATTTAATTTGGACAGTTATAGTTGCATCAGCGCATTAGACTCTGAACTGCTCTGTTAGTCAGGTTGTGTGGATTCTTTTTTTTCATCTGTGACTTTCAGAATAGAGACAACGTTTTTTTTCACGATCGTTTTTGATTATGAATCCCAGACAATCTCCTAATTCCTCAGAGCTATAAGCTGTAGCTATAAGTGTATTTCTCAGATGAAGTGGGCACTAGGAATTCTAATTACAGGCTTCACGTTTTGCTAATCACTTTCTGGTTGCCAATATTGTAGTTAGAGAGCCAGTGTTGAGAACGGCAAAAAAAAGCATAAATAATAGGAACTGGTTTTGCATTCAGGAACATTTATATAAACAATTAATTTCACCAGCTGCCCCACATATGGTGCATCGGCCGTGAAGTGTTTCAACATTCAAACATTTATACAACAGTAAATTTTCTAACCGCCGCCCCACATATGGTTAATCGGCCGGGAAGTGTTTCTACATTCAAACACTTATATAACAAAAAATAGCCATCCGCCGCCCCACAACCTGCTAGCAAGCGACTCTCCTCGAGATACTCTCCTATATGCCCACTCCACTTTTCGCACGGGAACAGCTTAATTCTGATTGGCTGTTGATCTAAACGACCAATCAGGAAGTTTTTCCAGATCATTCTTGCGGCAAATCTTGCCTTATCCAATCACTAATATCAGCAAAACTTCAATTTCTTGTATTTTGTTTAATAAAAAAACGAAGTGCGAAATATTCATCAAATTGATGAACTTATTCCGCCTCTCACTTCCATTCTGGCCACTTTTATACACAAGCAAGCACACACCGACATACGTCACCTGAATCCTGGTTGCAACATAACTTCCCCACAGTTCATTTGTACACAATGTTTTACGTAATATGATAATGAAAGTCAATCGGTTATTGTTCCTAACTTGGATTTTAAAAAACAAGCGTATGTTTTGGGGGTTTTAGGTAATTCTGTTTACCTAAAGAACCGTAGTAAACAAAAATCTGAAATTTTGACAGCATAATTCCATTAATAACAAAAGGCTGTGAACCAGATTTGAACAAAATCGGATAATAACTAATATGGATTCAGATTCGTAGAGGGGATGAATCTTCGTATCGACTGGATCTTACGATATGCAGTTCTCACAGCAGGCAGCGTCAACTGTACTCTGAACAGAGCGAAAAAAAGTAGCTATCCTGCTGCCACCGTACTAGAAGGCTGCGTGCCTTACTGCAACGAATGTCGTCTCGTAATAACTTGTTGCGTTTCAGTACTTCAAAATCTAATTCAAGGGCAAGCCTTATCTGGTGCGAGGTGTCTATTATGGAATCAATCGAAATGATAATATAAAAAGTATATAGACGGCTACAATAAAATTAAAAATAAGAATAGGTCGTAGTAGTGCGTATGTGGATAGGGCAAATCCATGCCCTGCGTCAAAGATTACTGTAAACAGGGGCAGTAGCAATGACGAAAATGAAGTAAATGTGGTGAGTACGAGGTCCATATTTAGTATAATGGCTAAGGGATGAGACGGAATACATCTGCAACTCCTGAGGGTGTACACTGACCAAGCTTCAAATTAATGCACGAGACGATTAAATACTAAATGACTGCCATATGAGATACCCGCTAAGTGCTGGATCAAACATACAGTGTGAAGATTGCCTGTGGGACAGGTTACGTATGAGATTTGGGAGTAATGCCATGGTACATTCAGACTGTTTTACTATAAGCGCCTGCATATCCGTTAACACGCACTTTAGTCATAAACCAGCCAATTTTGTAACACAGTCTCTTCTACTACCTTACCTAAACATAATATACGATCAAAAATGCTAAAAAAAATTATGGTCAGCTGACTAACTGGTCGTTAAGAAAGTTATATGAATGTCTCTCTTTCTGTCTATCTGTCTTTCCTTTAAGTCGTCTGGCCGTATATACTTAATGCTAACCATGAGCAGCCGGCCGGTTCGTCAGTTACGTAACATATAAATATTCATCCTGCGTATGTTTGTGCTCGCAAAACTCGAAAATTTTGATACAAAGTTGCATTCGAAAAAGAGCTTGTTTTCATGTACCTATTTTTTAAATATATACTATATATAGAAAACACGTAATACATAAAATTGAAACGTCGTAACCAAAAATCTCAAATTCCTTGACCGATTTACTTCAACCAATTTTTACACGATATTCTAATGAACCTTCAGACGGGCACAGGCTAATATTTTATATATAAAATAAATAAAGGGGAAACACTGTTCAAAAAATCTCAAAACGTTCTCGATAGCCGGCCACCGTGGCCGAGCGTTTCTAGTTCTAGGCGCTTCAGTCTGGAACCACGCGACTGCTACGGTCGCAGGTTCGAATCCTGCCTCGGTCATGGATGTGTTTGATGTCCTTCGGTTAGCTAGGTTTCTTACTGCTGTTAACGTCAAACCTTGCAATATCCTTTACATAGAGCTATTTTTAAAAAGGTTTTTTTTTTTACTGTTGTCTTTATAGTGTGTGTGTGTGTGTGTGTGTGTTAAGTTAAAATCTTATTATTGGCAAGTTGCTAATATCATACCTGGTAATCTTTTCATAATGAAAACTGTCAAGCTATTTGAAATTATTTTTTTAAACAAGTGCCAGACTTAAAATTTTATTATTGAGAAAGTTTAAAATGAACAGGTATCTTTAGCAGTGTGTTATTTCACCAGCACCTCCTGGCCCCCACTTCCACGATAACGTTTTGGAATAAAATGTGTACTCTAGAGGTTTCTGAATCGCCCTAATTGACGGTTCATTACTGGTAGCAGAGCGTGGTTGTACGTTCGCTACCTGATCCTCTTTACTTGCTGGTGGAAGTTTTTTAGTTAGTATTTATTAATATTTTGTTTTATTTGTTCACATTTACTTAAAGTGTATATTCCAGGGTGTGATGGCGGCGAGGGAGTGCCCGGGCTTAGGATTGCTCCGGCGCGAGCAGCTTTTGTACGAAATTAAAATTCATGGGATTGACAAGGAGGGCACGGTTCTAGAGCTGACCACATGTTTACGAGATTCCTTGCAGCGGCCTGTTGTTACTAAGGAAGTCATTGGTCAGCCGGCCGGCGTAGCCGCGGCCGTTGAGGCGATGGGTGAGTTGGAAAAGTCTCTTAGTTGGTTTTCAGTATATCAGCCTAGCCGGAAACTTACTAGATAACGTGCACATTTGGTGCATAATTCTAACTGGATTTCTGACTTGGAGCAAATAGTTTCGAGTGACGCTGATCGTAAGATCGTTTCGGAGTTGCAGCAGAAGGTGGCTGCGTTGCAGCTAAGCTTAGCTTATTTAGAGTTTGATTCTGAGGAATTCAGTGGGCAGGTCTAACCGGATCGGGCCCAGGCGGGGGTCTTGCCTAGTGTTCAAAACCAGAAGATGGAAGTTAGTTTGGAACCTTCTGCTAAATTACCTAACCCGATTGGACTTCTTTTGAAGGATATAGGAGAGTTAAGTGTCGATTCTTTGAGTAAGATCGAGGAGATACTTTAGTTGCTGGTTCACTTTGAACAGCACGCCCACTCCTTTGGGGTAGCGCACTCCACCCTTCTAGCTTTACTCTACCCTTTAGCCAAAGGGGGTCTTAGAGATCTTGTCTCCACAGCTCTCGCTGAACAGATGTCCTTGCTTCAGCTTAGGCAGAAGATTATTACTGAGAGACTTACTGCGGGTTTAGGAAGCATTTAGTATCACTACATTTGGAGGGTACAGGGGAGTGCGAGAGCCTACAGCAGTATGTGGAGAGGGTGAAAGTTGCCAACAAGCGATGGCTGCTGAAGATGAATTGCATTTTATCTTCAAATCCCCTCCGGTTACATGGGAGGATTTGCGTGGAGAAATAGTCACGGCGTCTGCGTTAAAGTTGCTAGAGGAAACAGGGGGCGCTAGGGTTTCTAGGCCCGTAAAAGAACTTGTGGCCGAGGAGCGCGGTCGGGGTAGAACCACCGGGGTTGAGACAAGGCGATGTTTTCGTTGTGGTGAGGGTGGTCATTTAGTTCGGGATTGTCCTGTTCCCCGTTGTAGTAGGAGTAACAAATGACACAAGGGAAAGCGACGCACCTTGTTTGGTAAATTTACAGCTTGTTGTGGGCGTGCCGTCATAGCCGAGTCCAGATCGCGTCTTCCCTATATTTGTGTTCAACTTAACCACGAATCCATTTGCGCCTTGTTGGCTTCTGGTAGCACGTACTCCTTACTTAGTGAGGCTTGGTTTTTGGAGTTCGGCCATCTTACTAAACTTAAACCCGAGAACATCCCGCTTCGGAGATGTCTTGTCGCTAATGGTCATGTGTTGACTCTAGTGGGGTGGTTAAGGTTAGTGTTTCGGTAGGGCAGTTTTCTTGGCCAATCACCTTCGCTCTCGTGACCCTTTTGCAAGTGAACCTGGTACTTGGCTGTGACTTTAGTTCTAAAACGCAGCTGGTGTTGGGTTATTTTGGTGGGCTTTTCATCTGTAAGTTTGTTCCTCTGCAGAAGTTTGGTCTCTGTGAATGTTGGGAGGCGTTGTCGTCGGTGGTCCCTGCCTTTCCGGTAGCTTCTGTTTATGAAGGGGATATTAGCCACCTTTCGCCCCAGCAAGGTCGGCAGGTGCGTGAGTTATTAGGAGAGCTTCCGGATTTACTGAGAGATAAACTGGGGGTGACTAACATTCTGGAATATGACATTCGTTTGACCGATGGCGTTTGTTAGGCAGTCCCCGTACCGGTTGTCTCCTCCCAAAATGAAAATACTACGAGGGAAGGTACGTAAAATGTTAGACCAGGGGGTTATTCGTCCCTCCACATCTCCGTATGCCTCCCCGATATTTCTGGTCCCCAAACATAAAAGGGGGGGGGGGGATATTTAAGGCCAGTAGTAGACTACCGACGTTATAATGAGAAAGTCATTTTGGAATCAGTACCCTTTCCCGACCTCCACAACTCCTTTACTTGGTTTGCTGGCGCGTTTTGGTTTACTGTACTTGACTTGAATCAGGCCTATTATCAGATTCCTTTGACTGAAAATTGTAAGCATGTTACTGCCTTGTGTACCGATTGGTATCTGTATGAATTCAATCGCGTTCCATTCGGTCTTGGTACTGGGGCTGCTGTTTTGACCCGTTTATTGTTGGGCGATTTAAAGTTACGTTGCGTCTGCAATTATTTAGGCGATCTAGTTATAGTAGGTCATTTGAAGAACATTTGCTTCAGGTCCTGGCTAGGCTCCAGACGGCCGTTCTAACAGTCAAACCACCTAAGGTTACGCAGGCGAAACCACAAATTTCCTTTTTGGGCCATACCGTCTCGGGGCAGTCAGTCCGGATCGATCAGGATCGCACGAAAGCCTTGCGCGCCTTGTCCCCCCCATAAGGATAAGCGGGGAGTGGCAAAGTTCATTCGTATGGTGAACCACTACCCCACACTACCCTCAGGGATCTTTTAAAGAGCGGGTGAATAGGAACTTGAAATCAGCCCTCATAATTTACCATCAAAGTAGTCCGAGTAGGTGGGACTCCAATTTACCGTGGATCAACTTTTCGCACTTAATACGGCGGTACACGAGGAGTTGAAAGTTTCTTCAGCTTCTTTATTGTTCGCCTATCTGGTCAATTCCCGCTTGTCGAACTTGTGGCGGATTCAAGTCCTAATCCCCGAGCGGGTAACCCCATGTCTGATTAAGAAGAATTGGAATGGGGCGCGCCGAAATATTGCTGCCGCTCGTGGTAGACAGGCATTGAGATGTAATCGCAATCGGTCACCTATGGGCGGGGGGGGGGGGGGGGGGGGGGGGGGGAGGGGGGGGGGGCGGGGTTGAGGTGTAGTTGTGTCCGGCTCTTCGAAAAGCGCGCCAGGCAGAGTGCTTTCGCTTCTCATCTAGTGTTTGCGGTGGCGCTTTCCGTTTGGCGCTTACATGGCCTGTCCATTAATTTATTCCAGATTATTTTCGTCATATTGGATACGCTATTTTGAATTTTTCAATTTTGATATAAAAATCGTTATCAGAAGGGTCAAAACCCCATCATGCCCATATTGGAGCAGATTTTAAACTTTTGGCTAAGTTTCCAGGATTCTGGCACTCTGTGCATCGCGTAACTTACTCCGCGCGATGTACGTTATGAGTGCGGGTATTCTGGCAGCGGCCGTGCGTGAGAGTCAGCGCGACGCTGCGGAAACGACGAGGCACGGCCGAAAGGAACGTTTTAAGTGTAACAGACAATTATCGGCTGCAACAGCAGCGTGTAGAATACCATCGCTGAACGAAAAGAGAAAATCGTAAAGGTTTGAAAGAAGTCACTTTTTTCTACGTAACATTAAAACGAACGAAATATCGGAGACAGAGAGGCTTCCAGACTTCGTAAAGTATTTACGTGACATATATTTCTGAAAAATTGTCAAATAGCGACAGTCTGGAATTCTAAATGACCAGCTTTAGTCTTTTCGGTCTCTTAGGCTCGCAAGTAGATATATTATTTTTAAGGTTCTGTGATTTGCCTTGTGAAGTGAAGCTCATAATTATTTCCGTTTGTCCCTTTAATTTTGGACACCACACAAGTAAAATTACTTAGAAAGTCATCATTTAATGCGATAGTAACCCCACAGTCCAGGAGAGGACTAAATCCATCAGGGAGAAACGCATCAGTAGCACGGATATCGTAAAGGTCTTAAGTAATTATAGATCGCTTTAGAAATGTAACATCGGGATGTCAGTATGTGACAATTTTTGTAAGGGATGTGATATATGCTCTTTTTCGACGCTTCCGCCACCGGATAAGGTGATGTAAGGTGGTCAGCTCATCCTGTGGGAAGGAGCGGGATTTTGATCGCACCCTGAGTCCTTCCAGTTGTTGCCTATTTAACCGAAAATGCTTCGCCTTAACATGGAGGACTTTCATAATCCGTAAGGGAGTTTGTCTGGCACCGTCATAAAGTTGACGCAAGACGGAGTAATAAAATTCCTGCGTCCGACGGAGATACCTCGCTCTCTCAGCGCCGTAATGCATTAATGATTTCCGGAGCAAAAGTTTGGCATGCCATGACCACCATTCCATAAGACAAGGGTAACGGTCCTGCGAACGAAAGCTACGAGCTCAAACCTCTCTAACGATAATCTCGATGGAAGGGGCCTTTATGAGGGATGTGTTCAGCATCAACAGCAGGCCATATAGTTTTACTGGTTGCAGCACATGATTTAAAGTTGCAGCTTCGGCAAAGCGATCAGTGAAACAAGCTGGTATCACGTCTATCGCTAAAAGCTGTCCACATGAAGTGTCAGAAAGATAAAAGCCATCGAATCGGCTGCGGGAAGTAGCTGTAAAGTGCGTACACGAGAGTGAAATGTTGACAGATCCACCCATTTCGTATTAGCGAAGAACGGACCAAATCGTCTAGTTCTTTCCTGAAATTAAAATTATGGGTCTCATCCACAGGACGCAAAAAAATTAAAATCTTCGCGTAACAGAAGTTTCTGCGGAGTTTTACGAAATAAATGAAGTATATCCTTTTTATGAAAACGAGCGTGATCTGTGGAACTACCATATTCCTAAGAGGAATAAAAAAGAATTAAATTAAGGTCACAAGAAATGCAGCTTATTCTTCGTCCAATATAAAGAACTTAGAAATCAGTCATGGGTTTTTCTGTATGTAAAATAACGCTGTACCAGTAGATAGTTCAGGAGCCACATTAAAGAAAGTAGAAAAACTGGGAAGAGAAAAATTGTCAAATAGCACTTCTTGCAAAAAATATCACGTCTTCACTTGAACCTAAGTAAAATGGTTCAAATGGCTCTGAGCACTATGGAACTTAAACATCCGAGGTCATCACTCCCCTAGACTTAGAACTACTTGAGGGGACTGACGACCCCAGATGTTAAGTCCCATAGTGCTTAGAGCCAATTTAAATCTACTTGAACCTAACCAACCTAAGGACATCATACACATCCATGCCCGAGGCAGGATTCGAACCTTTGACCTTAGCAGCTGCGCGGTTCTCGACTGAATCGCCTAGAACCGCTCTGCCACAACGGCCGGCGAATCGTAAATGAACTGTCGCAACGCCGTAAGTCTAAGCTTGTAACTAATTCTGTTCACACTCAAAGTAAGAAAGGTATAGGCACGCATCTATTTAGTACAAAAACTATGCAGTTTGTTACTTGCAAATGACCGCTAACAATGCATGGCAGAGTCAACGAATGAATCTGACTGTAGAGAGGTGGAACCCTCTCTCCCACCATCTTTCTGCTTTTACTTTTCCGCGATGCCGCACGCTGAGGTAGAAAACACTGACGAGGCTGTTGGGGAAGGCGACTGCCTCATGGGGTAATGTGAGTGGAGAAGGGGATTGGGGTGGGGGGGGGGGGGGATGAATCGTGCGGAAATTCAGCATCAGGTACAGAGGATACACCCCACTCTTTCACAGGTGGGTGGTGCGGCTCCTAGAAATCAACGAAAAAGGAAACTGACGGTACGTTTTTACCATCACATGTCCCGCTTGCACATTTGGACCGATCAGGTTCTAAACAGCTACGGTTTGTGGCGTTCTTTCCCCAAACGGGGCCGCAGAAGAATGGTAGGAATATATTACAGACTCAGGGATGTCTGGCAAGTCCATAGATATATTACGGAGCTCCGGAACATGTCTATCCTCGCGTGATTCCGAAGGGGCGCTCTCTGTCTAGGGAGTCAAGTCGGAGGGATTGCGGGACGCTTTCGAATCTTGAACAGTAACCGACATGTTATCATCCGATCTAAACTCAGGGAGATGAGAGGCTTCCTCACTGGAATCTGTTCAGTAGAGCGGAGCAGCGAAGAGGAATCTTCTGACTCCTCACCATCTTGCATCCGTCTACGCTTGTTTTGAAGTGGAGGTGGTGCCGGCGCGGAAGCTACAGTGGCAAAGTGCCTACGGGAGGTAACGGCGGAAATGCGCTAGGACCATCACGAAATGACTCGTTTCGCCCCTCAGAAACTCAGTTAGGCACTGTGGCTGACACTTGGGAATCCAGGTCCGTTAAAGTTAGCTTCTTACGTTGTTAGTAAGTGGAGTTTAAGACCGTAACACGACACGAGCAATTTGTTCGGAAGTGTCCACTCTCCTTACATATAAGACAAGTATCTTCTTGTCCTGTGTAAATTATATGTCCCTTTAAATATTCAGTTTGACACCAATGTCCACGGATCGGACTCCGCTATGAAATTGCAAACGATGTTGAGCGGACCAGCGTTCGCTCCATATATTCCGTATATCCCCAAACGGAAGCAGAACTATCTTGAGGAAACTGTCGTCAGTCGTTCGTGTATTCTACCTCCGCATTCGCCACAATAACCAAAATATTAGAGCCATGGCGACGAATGAAAGGGACTTCTTGTCCGTGCTGTAAAGCGAACCTGTTAATCTGAAGCGGGTCTAGAATCTTGACTAAAAACTCAAACGATTCAGAATCTAAGCAAGACGTGTGAACCTGGTCTGAAGTGACCTTGATCGTATCTACAAGCCAAACATGAATTTCTAACAAACTGGGAGGCACATGATGCGTGGACTTGTCAGAACTAAAACTGCGGGAACGCTCCTGGGAGACATGGACGTCAAAATGAACCAAGACAACGCCGCGTCAAAATGGAATAACAAACACGAGACGGCGAGAGACAAACCACGATGTGACGTGGACAACGACTACTCACGCAGAACTGAGGGCAAACAAGGAAACTCTCGCAGCGTTACGATAGAGGCGGGAACAGGCAGAACCTTAACACCTGATGCAAACTTGGCCACTCTTTCTGCCAAGTCAAGGCACTGTTGCTCTCTCAAGTTACGGCCTCTGTCTCGTAGGTGGCAGTGGCTCCGTTTTCATAACTATTTCAATTCATTGTAATTCCGACAATTTGTACAGAATGTTTAAAATTATATACAAAAATCTTTCTCGTGGATCAGTATTTAAAGTGAGTAACGTATAATTCAATCATTAATTAAATAACAAGAGAAATAGTAGCCACTCTGGCAACTAGTAACACCTGTGTTGCTCCATTTACCATCACACCTGCTAGTCGTAACCATTTCTTGTCTCTACCTATATTCTAAAAATTTTCCCCCATTTCACAGAAATAGTAAACTAGTAACAGAAATAGCATAGTGCCACACTACAATTAAACAAGTCATTAAATCAATAATAATAACTAAATATCGAGGGTACAGGGTGCAGTCATCTTTAATCTGAGGCTCATGTCGACATCAGTGATGCGTGTAGCATGGGTTCTGAGGGCATCCCCCGTTCATGGGTGAAGCTGGCGGAAGTGATGAAGACTGCTGACTTCTCTCACGGGGTTCAAACAGAGTTCATAATTTAGCTAGAATTGATCGAGTCCTTTATTATGGAGCCGAGTGGAGCGTCTGAACCAGAGGCTCTGTCGATTCTGTGAAAATCTTGACTGAAGATTTACGGACTTGCGTTATGGGGTGGAGAGTTGAAGGACTCGCCATGACAAGTCAGTGTTGTACTGCACTATATAGAGCAAGCAGCTAGTCGGGTAGGATAGAGTACGTGCGGAGCGCACATTCCCTTTTTTCTTTAAGGAAGAAGGCTATGCGATAGTTTAAGGTCTTCTGATGAATGCTCGTTCGTCGACCGCGTGGGGCTAAATGAGACCGCGTACAAAATACTGACATTTAGACTGTCAAAATTTTAACGGCAAGTTTTTCCGGAGTATTTGTAACAAAGTACCTGAATTTAACGCTCTACAGGAAAGTTGTCGCGTACAAATTACACTCGGAACCGAAAGCTGGATGAAACCCAAAATAGAAAGCAGTGAAATTTTTAGCGAGGTGTGGAACGTATATCGAAAAGTCAGGTTAGACACCATAGGTGAGGGACTTAACGGCAGCGGACAAAATTATTGTGCCTATAGAGGTCTGACTGCAAAATTCATGTGGATGGGTGTAACCGGTGCAGGTGAAAAGATAATCATCTTATGTTTTTACCGGCCACGCGATTCCGCCGTAACAGTAGTAGAATCATTCAAAGGAAGTCTGCACTCAGAAACGCGGAAATGCGACTTTACCTTACAGAATATAGCCTGGGACCTCTGTAGATTCATTGCAGGTGGTATGGACAGAAAGTTTAGTTCTGAGTACATTTTCCGAAAATTGTCTTCAGCAGCTAGTTCGACAACCCACACCCAATGGAAATATTCTGTACCTTCTAGGTGCAAAGAAGTCGGACCTTATGGACAGTGTCAGACAGGTATCAGTGATCATGACATAACGACGATTTCCAAAGTAAACAAATCTATTAAGAATACTGGGAGAGTTTTTATGCTAGAAACAGCAGATTAGCAGTTGTTAGCATCCTACTAAGCAGTGAATGGACATCATTTATTTCCGATATGACGGACGTAGAGGAATTGTGGCCAGATTTAACCCGACTGTAAATCGTGCTCTGGAGACGTATGTGCCGAGGCGGAAATTACCCGCTCTGATTTAATAACGAAATCAGGAAAATGCTGAGAAAGCAGAAATTGTTACATTCTCGGTCAAAAAAACAACAACAAAGAAGTGGCAACAGGCAACAGTTAATAGTAAATCTGGCGTGTATTAAAAGACTGTTGCGTGAAGCACACAACGTCCCCCGTCATACCTTACCGAAAGATCTTGGCGAGAATCTGAGAAAATTCTGTCCGAAGCTAAATTAGTATGTGGGTCGAAGGATTCTATGCAGCCACTCGTCGAAACAAAATGGTGTAATAGGCAGAAAAAAGAAAGCTGAATATTTAAATATCACGGTTAAAACATCATTCACGAAGGAGGATCGTACAGTCATACCATCGTTTAACCGTCGCACTAGATACAGAAATAATCCCTGGTGTTGAGAAGCAACTGATACAATTGAAAACAGGAAAGTCGCCAAGTTCGAATGGACTCCCAAGTCCGATTTATACAAAGTACTCTTCGTCAGACCTGTACTTAGCTTGCATTTATCGCCAATTTCAAAGCCAGTGCGAAGTTCCAAGCGACGGAAAAAGACCACAGGTGACTATCGTATATAAGAAAGGTAAACGAACGGACCAGCAAAATTACATACCAATATCCCGAACATCTGTCCACTGCAGAATTCTTAGGCATGTTCTAAGATCAAACATAATGAAGTCTCTTGAGACAAAAGCTTCCGTCCCCAAATCAGCAACGGTTTAGAAAGCATAGGTCATGTGAAACTCTGCTTTATACATAAACGACCTGACGGATACGGTGGGCAGCAATCTGCGACTGTTTGCTGATGATTCTGTCGTATACCTGTACCGGTAAGTACAGAGGAAAACATAATGACTTAGACACAACATCTATTTAGTGTGTGCTCTGAATGTAGAAAACGAAGTTGATGTGGATGATTTGGCAGAACACTGCACTACTTATCAAATACAGTGTTAGTGATTTCCTGCTTGACACAGTAACATCGATTAAATATACAGGCGCAACGTCGCAAAGCGTAAGGTCGGTAGTAGGGAGGGCGAATGGTCGTCTTCGGATTATTGAGAGAATGTTAGTGATCCCCGCCACGTTGGATTAAAGGAAGACCTCGAAACAGTTCAGTGGCGTGCTGCAGATTTGTTACCAGTAGGTTCGATCGACACGGAGATATTTCGTTAACTCAAATGGGAATCCCTGCATGTAAGACGACATTCTTTTCGCGAAACAATATTGAGAAAATTTAGAGTTGCGGCATTTGTTGATGACTACCGTACAATTGTACTGCCACCTTCGTAAATTTCCCATAAAGACCACGAAACCAAGATAAAAGTAATTAGTGCTCGTACAGAGGCGTATAGACAGTAACTTTTCCCTCTCTCTCCATTTGTGAGTGGTACAGGAGAGGGAATAACAGTACTAAAAGGTACCTTCCGCCATGTTTACAGTACAATTCCTTGTGGAGTAAGTATGTAGATGTAGATATTGTTGACAAATGCAGCTTCAATGAAAGTAGAGTAGCCAGGGGGTCGACAGAAGCGTCCGATCCCACGCGTCGGCTTTGACCCGTGACGTAAGGTTGTTGTCGTGTGTGACGTCATGACGGCGCGGAGTTTGGTTTGAGTGTGGCTGTCTCCAGTTCTGTTTTATCTTATTTTATTTACTTTTCTGATCTGTTCGTTCTATCTCGTGAGATTTTTTTTTAAATTTAAGAACACTTATTACTTATTTTAATTATCTGTTTCCTCCAATTTCTGTTTTAGTTTATTATATTTATCTTTCTGATCTGTTCGTTCTATCCCATGAGATTTTTTTAAAAAAAGACAAAAAACACTAATCAGCTACTGAAGCATCTTTATCTTCTATGGGTTGCAGGGGTTACGACCCTTGGGGAGGTGGGTGGGGATTCATGCATGGCTGTCTTCACTTACACGTTGTAGCTACGCAAGGCGTCTAAATTTGTTTATATTTAGTTTGCCCCCCACCCAAAACACCTCATTTCCCGCGCTTGTCCCGTTAGTGTCATTAGGCTTCTTGTGGAAAGTGTGTGTGTGTGTGTGTGTTTTTGTTTCCGCCATATTTGTGACGTCATGGGTCAAAGCAGACGGGCGGTATCGGACGCTTCGGCATTTCCTAGCCAGGCACCATTTCGTGACACTGTTAAGCTGCAAATAAAGCTAAACTTAAAATAAATATTCTCGGGTTTTCTTATTCAGTTTTCCGGCTCAGCAGTCTCGCGGTGGCCTAGAACAATAACAGTTCAACACTCACTGCCTGCATCTTCGGGCTGCGATGAGGATGGTGTCGCGGCGGAACAAAGCCGGCTGGCGATGCGTGGGCGCCGTGTGACGGAGCAGGATCCGATTCCACGACCGTCCGCTACGAGGAACGGGCAGACAGGCAGCTGTCCAGATGGTCAGACACGCGCGCCCACAAGGCTTCCCTCTACGCACTGTCCCGCCCGGCCAATGTGAGCGGATAGCAACGCCTTACCCCGCCAGGCGGCGCTCAGCGATGCGGAAACCAGAAACTGTTTACAGTATGCCAACACTGACACCGTCGCGCATGACTTAATGAACTCGGAGGACATATGACAGCACATATCGCCAGAACTGTCCAGCCAGCCCTTGAAACGCAAGATAAAACAGAGCATTCCCTCTACATTCATATTACGCAAACCACTATAAAGTGTACTGTGAAGTTGCTTACACTGATAATAAATTTAAATGTTAGGAAGTCTTTTCAGTCCGAATTTATCTTAAATGCAGGCTTGTACGCGAGTGAAACGTGGCGATAAGCCGTTCAGACAATAAAAAACAGAAGCGTATTGAATAAAATCCGCCGCAGCTGTTCTAAATCCTTTATTAAAGGCACGGCCGGTTTCATAATCGAAATTACATCCTCAGACGCAAATCTGTGTAAAAACAAGAAAGAGACCGTGGACAGTGGTACGCAAAGACCATATCACAGTAACAAAAAGTGGCCACAAGGCTTATAGTAGTCAAGCCTCTTTTACAGACCGATCCCAACCCCTTTTTAAAATTCGGGAAGTTCCACATAAACCGATAGTTATGGATTAAAAATGTGGCGTGAAACACGAACCTGTTAACAAATGGAACGAGAGAGTATATTATAAACGTCGTGCAGTGCAAAAGAAAAACTGTAACTGTCTGTCTCTCAGAAGTCTCGATCCGGACATATGTATTATCTCACAGCACTGTGAAATGCGGAAGTTCTGGAGGAACTATTGTTGACTCCTGGAGCTGCTGTAGGTAGGTGACAGCTAGTAGCGTCACGGTAAGCGTCACACACAGTAGATAAGATGTCGCGAGTTCCATTTCATTTGCTGCTACATTTTTTACAACGCAATTCTGCTGTCTGCTGAAGTTACCAATTTAATGGAACTTTGAACGTAATTACCTTCACTTCTCAACCAAAATAGCCACATGTGGAAAAAGGGCTAACTTCTGCGACATTTTGTTCTTTTCATTTTTAATAGATGGCCAGGCAGCAGATGCATCTCGAAGCTTTTGTATTATGTATGGGGAGAGCGCATCGTGCCAAACTAGTCAGAAAAGTATTTTCTACATTAGCTGTCGTCTGGTAGTGGCATTTTATTCTTCTTCAAACTTTGTTTGACAGCTTTAAAGCAGAATAAGTTTTCTACATGCATGTAATGAATAAACTGCATGTGCAATGTCAGACTGTTATAGATCACATCAGAGAATTCGCATATATCGTTGATGATTAATTTCTCTCTCATGTTTAGTGTTGTTTTAACAACACTAAAAGAAACCTTAGGAAAATTGTCACTGTATTAAAAGAAATTAAATACCCTTGATAACCTTACAACGAAAGTCTGTTTTGTTAAAACTGAGTATCTGTACACAAGCGTGCCTCTATCGGCACCAATTAGTAAAATACTACTCACTTCGATTTCGATTGGGTCTGTGTTTAAATGGTATGCTGTGTCATACTCAACAGGTATGCAAATGTGGCATTTCATAAATAAAGTTATGTATTCCTAGAGACCCAAAATTTGCTTGTCAGCAGCGGAACGAGGAGTTACCTGCTGTGCAGCATTGTAAGGTTTTCACCATTGCACTATGAGCTGAAAGTATTTTCTTGCGATTTCGTTATCGAGGTTTGATCTGACTGCTTGTAGTTCTTTCTCAGAAGGGATAAAAACGTTACATTCAGCGAGATTAGAACCGCGAACCACAACTAACGCTTTTTTAGAGGTCAGCACGTCACCACAGAGCTAGCGATAAGGTATGTGTTGCGCATTTCTCTTACGAGGCCAGTAGAGTCTAGGACTCGTAAACCGCTATTTAAAGGACGAGTTTAGTTGCGATTTACACATGCAATGACTTTCCTGGGCTGAAAACCGTAAATTTACAATCTTTTGTTACACCTGAAGCGATAATAACTCAGATTATGCAATGGAAATGACAGGAAACAATCAAGTGAACTTTGAGGCTTAATTCCGTGCACACCAGGAAGTAACTCGTTGATCACAGAGTTGCCAAATATACCTTGCCTTGTTGCCAAATCTCAGTTACAGTACTAGCAGGAAGAAGACGAACCGATGTGATCCTACAGCGGGCTGGGAAGTGACCATAGCTTGCCTTTCAAAGACGCGGCTCCGACGGCCTGGATTACGTAATGCGTCTGCTTCGCATTGCTGTAACCAGGTTTAGGGACTGGAGCGTAGTTACAAATAATACTCAGAAATGACTGCAAACTAAGAATCATAAATCAGTCACTCTCATAGTTGTTTTTATATTTCTTTCGTAACTATACTCAAACCGAAGAAACTTATTCACGGACGTTTTCGTGCCTCGCCAATACTCGAGCACACCAAACAAATAAAAATAAAAAAAGAATGTGTGTGTGTGTGTGTGTGTGTGTGTGTGTGTGTGTGTGAGAGAGAGAGAGAGAGAGAGAGAGAGAGAGAGAGAGAGAGAGAGAGAGAGAGAAATAAAGATAAAGAAGAGTGAGAGGGAGGGTAACAAATTGTTGCAAAGAAATTGAATACCGGTATGTAAAGAAATCTTTCATTAAAATAATACGTTCCACATCATTACAAAGTGTCATATTCATGATCTATAGAACAAGTATTAATCCAATATAATCTAATCAATCATATTGCTCACTAGCCTTGAAGTGTCATGAATTACCGAAATTTTCGCCAATGTCAGTAACCAAATCTAAACTTGAAAATAAAAGAGGACATTTTTTGTAATAAACCGGGGCTCCTATCAAGATCCTTTCATCCCTGCTAACTAACCACGAAAGATGTCTGATATACCTCCATTCAGAAGTAACAAAGTGTGTATGCATTTAAAGATGAAGTGCATGATGTGAAGTTCTGTGATGGAGGTACGAACCCAACACGTAATCGGATTGTTAACTAAGTAAAATCAAATGTTACATATCGGTTTTCTTACCAGCTGCTAGGTGTTTGAATCTAAAATAAGGATACACATTTTTTTTGCCTGAGCGACAATCGAACCGCACTCCTATCGTTCTTCTTTATCGTACACGAATACAGCTTAAGTATCAATTGCTTACTCACCAACAGTAAGATGTGTGCGTGTTTGATCAGAAATTGTTGGCAACACATGAACAGACATTAAAAATACACGTCAATTGTCACTACCGAGTCGGTGTGCTCGTGATAGGGCTTGAAATGAAATTATGAATCTCTTTGTACTGGATCAGGAATCGGACCCACATACTTACGTTTGGAGGTGACCTAGAGAAGATTGCAGTCTTGGAAAAAGGAACGAAATGATTGAACTATCCTGTTCCGAGAGATTCAGATCCTCGAAAGAGGAGATACGAATTCGAATCATAGTCTAGCACCAAATTTTTCAACGCCTCTAGTTCAATCAAGTACAAGTAAAATAAGAGCCATTTTCCTTTAAATGGCTATCGGTTCATCAAATAAAATAAAATTTTGTAATGTAAGTAAGCACATTGCTGTTGTGAGTATGATGTTGCACCGCCCAGGGCCTGTAATGATAAAGGGCCCGTTTGGGTCAGGCATATTGCATACAGAAGTGGAACAGAGAGCACCACTAAATTCTACAACCCGTATGCATTGCATACACATAGAAATTACTGTTACACTTTACTAATGGAGCCCAATTAGTGAATTGCATATTTTCCGATGAGAAAGAGCACTGGGAAACAGTCTTCGCTACATTAGGTTACTTAAATTGGTGTCACTCTGAGCTAGAATTTGTGGTCAGCGACTAAGTGTAAGGACAATGAGTCGGATGCAGGTTTTGCAACTGTGAAATACTTTCCTACATTATAGAAGCGAATATTGAATTTGAACTAATATTCCGAAAATTTTGAACTTGGATAGCTTAGAATGAAAATCTTTCTGTTTATTTCAAAGGAATACAATTGATTTTCTATAACATTCTCTGTCATACTCAATTTGAAACAGGTCACGTCGACCAAATCATATGGAAGAACTGACAGCGACGTATTTCGGGAGGCAGTAAGATCACTTGGCTTTTGGTTTGGAAGTATTCGACAGCCAATTCTAGCCGCAAGTGAATGAAGAAAGGCAGCGCGTTTTTGTTAGCAAGTTATGTCTTCATCAATTACTTTAGTTTCGATGTAATCTACGAGTAATTGCTGATGTTTGATATTAACATGAAAAGAATACCGTAGACAGGTAAAGAACCTGTTATGGGCAACTGTTTGGTGAAGACTGCCAGTCTCGCTAGCGGGATGAAAGCAGAGCTCACCATCTGCAGCATCGTCGACAGGACTGACTGCGGACCTTTGGTACAGAGCCGAGTGGAGGGTCTGAATCAAAGGCTGAGACGGTTCTGCGACCGTGTGGGCTGCAGATTCCTCGACTTGCGCCATAGGGTGGTGGGGTTTCGGGTTCCGCTGGATAGGTCAGGAGTCCACTACACGCAACAAGCGGCTGCACGGGTAGCAGGGGTTGTGTGGCGTGGGCTGGGCGGTTTTTTAGGTTAGATGGCCTTGGGCAAGTACAGAAAGGGCAACAGCCTCAACGGGTGCGGGGCAAAGTCAGGACATGCGGGGACCAAGCAGCAATCGGTATTGTAATTGTCAACTGTCGAAGCTGCGTTGGCAAAGTACCGGAACTTCAAGCGCTGATAGAAAGCACCGAAGCTGAAATCGTTATAGGTACAGAAAGCTGGCTTAAGCCAGAGATAAATTCTGCCGAAATTTTTACAAAGGTACAGACGGTGTTTAGAAAGGATAGATTGCATGCAACCGGTGGTGGAGTGTTCGTCGCTGTTAGTAGTAGTTTATCCTGTAGTGAAGTAGAAGTGGATAGTTCCTGTGAATTATTATGGGTGGAGGTTACACTCAACAACCGAACTAGGTTAATAATTGGCTCCTTTTACCGACCTCCCGACTCAGCAGCATTAGTGGCAGAACAACTGAGAGAAAATTTGGAATACATTTCACATAAATTTTCTCAGCATGTTATAGTCTTAGGTGGAGATTTCAATTTACCAGATATAGACTGGGACACTCAGATGTTTAGGACGGGTGGTAGGGACAGAGCATCGAGTGACATTATACTGAGTGCACTATCCGAAAATTACCTCGAGCAATTAAACAGAGAACCGACTCGTGGAGATAACATCTTGGACCTACTGATAACAAACAGACCCGAACTTTTCGACTCTGTATGAACAGAACAGGGAATCAGTGATCATAAGGCCGTTGCAGCATCCCTGAATATGGAAGTTAATAGGAATATAAAAAAAGGGAGGAAGGTTTATCTGTTTAGCAAGAGTAATAGAAGGCAGATTTCAGACTACCTAACAGATCAAAACGAAAATTTCTGTTCCGACACTGACAATGTTGAGTGTTTATGGAAAAAGTTCAAGGCAATCGTAAAATGCGTTTTAGACAGGTACGTGCCGAGTAAAACTGTGAGGGACGGGAAAAATCCACCGTGGTACAACAACAAAGTTAGGAAACTACTGCGAAAGCAAAGAGAGCTCAACTCCAAGTTTAAACGCAGCCAAAACCTCTCAGACAAACAGAAGCTAAACGATGTCAAAGTTAGCGTAAGGAGGGCTATGCGTGAAGCGTTCATTGAATTCGAAAGTAAAATTCTATGTACCGACTTGACAGAAAATCCTAGGAAGTTCTGGTCTTACGTTAAATCAGTAAGTGGTTCGAAACAGCATATCCAGACACTACGGGATGATGATGGCATTGAAACAGAGGATGACACGCGTAAAGCTGAAATACTAAACACCTTTTTCCAAAGCTGTTTCACAGAGGAAGACCGCACTGCAGTTCCTTCTCTAAATCCTCGCACAAACGAAAAAATGGCTGACATCGAAATAAGTGTCCAAGGAATAGAAAAGCAACTGGAATCACTCAATAGAGGAAAGTCCACTGGACCTGACGGGATACCAATTCGATTCTACACAGAGTACGCGAAAGAACTTGCCCCCCTTCTAATAGCCGTGTACCGCAAGTCTCTAGAGGAACGGAGGGTTCCAAATGATTGGAAAAGAGCACAGATAGTCCCAGTCTTCAAGAAGGGTCGTCGAGCAGATACGCAAAACTATAGACCTATATCTCTTACGTCGATCTCTTGTAGAATTTTAGGACATGCTTTTTGCTCGCGTATCATGTCATTTCTGGAAACCCAGAATCTACTATGTAGGAATCAACATGGATTCCGGAAACAGCGATCGTGTGAGACCCAACTCGCCTTATTTGTTCATGAGACCCAGAAAATATTAGATACAGGCTCCCAGGTAGATTCTATTTTTCTTGACTTCCGGAAGGCGTTCGATACAGTTCCGCACTGTCGCCTGATAAACAAAGTAAGAGCCTACGGAATATCAGACCAGCTGTGTGGCTGGATTGAAGAGTTTTTAGCAAACAGAACACAGCATGTTGTTATCAATGGAGAGACGTCTACAGACGTTAAAGTAACCTCTGGCGTGCCACAGGGGAGTGTTATGGGACCATTGCTTTTCACAATATATATAAATGACCTAGTAGATAGTGTCGGAAGTTCCATGCGGCTTTTCGCGGATGATGCTGTAGTATACAGAGAAGTTGCTGCATTAGAAAATTGTAGCGAAATACAGGAAGATCTGCAGCGGATAGGCAATTGGTGCAGGGAGTGGCAACTGACCCTTAACATAGACAAATGTAATGTATTGCGAATACATAGAAAGAAGGATCCTTTATTGTATGATTATATGATAGCGGGACAAACACTGGTAGCAGTTACTTCTGTAAAATATCTGGGAGTGTGCGTACGGAACGATTTGAAGTGGAATGATCATATAAAATTAATTGTTGGTAAGGCGGGTACGAGGTTGAGATTCATTGGGAGAGTGCTTAGAAAATGTAGTCCATCAACAAAGGAGGTGGCTTACAAAACACTCGTTCGACCTATACTTGAGTATTGCTCATCAGTGTGGGATCCGTACCAGGTCGGGTTGACGGAGGAGATAGAGAAGATCCAAAGAAGAGCGGCGCGTTTTGTCACCGGGTTATTTGGTAACCGTGATAGCGTTACGGAGATGTTTAATAAACTCAAGTGGCAGACTCTGCAAGAGAGGCGCTCTGCATCGCGGTGTAGCTTGCTCGCCAGGTTTCGAGAGGGTGCGTTTCTGGATGAGGTATCGAATATATTGCTTCCCCCTACTTATACCTCCCGAGGAGATCACGAATGTAAAATTAGAGAGATTAGAGCGCGCACGGAGGCTTTCAGACAGTCGTTCTTCCCGCGAACCATACGCGACTGGAACAGGAAAGGGAGGTAATGACAGTGGCACGTAAAGTGCCCTCCGCCACACACCGTTGGGTGGCTTGCGGAGTATCAATGTAGATGTAGATGTAGATGTACTTCCATAATGACTAAAAGGCATTAAATGATCTTCAAGCAAATGTGTTCCAGCAGCAGTATGAAGAAAGTGATAATAATAAGTACGGTAATAATTGAATTATCCGGTAACTTCACACTTCACAGTAGATTTTCTCGAACTAAGATATTTCCTGAATTAGTGACAATTTCAAAATGGCTTCACATCAAGGCTATGATGTCTAGTAGAGTCTTTACATAGTGCTGACGTGAGAATAGCATAATATCGGCGTCACAAGCTTCCTTCTACTTAACCACATAATAGACTCTCATTTTTTCCACCGTAACTAATTTTGTAAGATAAGTACATCATCCGTTACGGCACACTCCTGGGACTGGGAAATGTGGTCTGGTGGAACGAACTATCACAAGTGCAATGTGTCGGTAGAAGCATTTACATTTAAGAGGCACAAACAGATTTACTTCAGTTCTGGTAACCTCAAGAGGAAGACGTTATAATAAAGAATCCGCATTAAACATCACGTTCCTTCATGCCCAACTGGACAGAGCCGGTTTCCTTTGGGAAATGACGTAGGCGGAGGTCACTGTAAACAGAAATACTGTCGCCAGTAAACTTACGTACATTACAAAATTTTATTTTATTTGATGAACCGATAGCCGTTTAAAGAAACATGGCTCTTATTTTACTTGTACTTCATTGAACTAGAGACGTTGAAAAATTTGGTGCTGGACTATGATTCGAATTCGTATCTCCTCTTTCGAGGATCTGAATCTCTCGGAACAGGATAGTTCAATCATTTCGTTCCTTTTTCCAATACTGCAATCTTCTCTCTGTCACCTCTAAAGGTAAGTATGTGGGTCCGATTCCTGATCCAGTACAAAAATATTCATAATTTCATTTCAAGCTCTATCACGTACGTGCACACCGACCTGCTAGTGAAAATTAAAGTGCATTTTTAATGCCTGTTCAAGTGTTGCCAACAATTTTTGGTCAAACACGCACACATCTTACTGCTGGTGAGTTAGCAATTGATACTTAAGCTATATTCGTGGACGATAAAGAAGAACGATAGGAGTGCTGTTCGATTGTCGCTCAGACGCAAAAATTTGTATCCTTATTTTAGATTCAAACCGAAACGAAACATTTGATTTTACTTAGTTAACAAACCGATTCCTCTGTCACAGAACTTCGCATCATGCACTTCATCTTTAAATGCATACACACTTTGTTACTTCTGAATGGAGGTATATCAGACATCTTTCGTGGTTAGTTAACAGGGATGAAAGGGTCTTGATAGGAGCCCCGGTATATTTCAAAAAGTGTCGTCTTTTATTTCCAAGTTTAGATTTGGTTACTGATATTGGCCAAAATTTCGGTAATTCATGACACTTCAAGGCTACTGAGCAATATGATTGATTAGATTAGATTGGATTAATACTTGTTCTATAGATCATGAATACGACACTTCGTAATGATGTGGAACGTGTTATTTTAATGAAAGATTTCTTTACATACCGTTATTCAATTTCCTTACAACAATTTTTTACCCTCTCTCTCATTCTTCTTTATCCCTATTTCTCTCTCTCTCTCTCTTCCTCTCTCTCGCTCTCTCTCTCTTCTCTCTTTCTCTCTCTCTCTCACACACACACACACACACACACACACACACACACACACACACACACACACACACATTCTTTTTTTATTTTCATTTGTTTGGTGTGCTCGAGTATCGGCGAGGCACGAAAACGTCCGTGAATGAGTTTCTTCGGTTTGAGTATAGTTACGAAAGAAATATAAAAACAACTATGAAGGTGACTGATTTATAATGCTTAGTTTGCAGTCATTTCTGAGTATTATTTGTAACTACGCTCCAGTCCCTAAACCTGGTTACAGCAATGCGAAGCAGACGCATTACGTATTCCAGGCCGTCACAGCCGCGTCTTTGAAAGGCCAGCTGTGGTCACTTCCCAGCCCACTGTAGGATCACATCAGTTCGTCTTCTTCTTGCTAGTACTGTAACTGAGATTTGGCAACAAGGCAAGGTATATTTGGCAACTCTGTGATCGACGAGTTACTTCCTGGTGTGCACGGAATTAAGCCTCAAAGTTCACTTGATTGTTTCCTGTCATTTCCATTGCATAATCTGAGTTATTATCGCTTCAGGTGTAACAAAAGATTGTAAATTTACGGTTTTCAGCCCAGGAAAGTCATTGCATGTGTAAATCGCAACTAAACTCGTCCTTTAAATAGCGGTTTACGAGTCCTAGACTCTACTGGCCTCGTAAGAGAAATGCGCAACACATACCTCTTCGCTAGCTCTGTGGCGACGTGCTGACCTCTAAAAAAGCGTTAGTTGTGGTTCGCGGTTCTAATCTCGCTGAATGTAACGTTTTTATCCCTTCTGAGAAAGAACTACAAGCAGTCAGATCAAACCTCGATAACGAAATCGCAAGAAAATACTTTCAGCTCATAGTGCAATGGTGAAAACCTTACAATGCTGCACAGCAGGTAACTCCTCGTTCCGCTGCTGACAAGCAAATTTTGGGTCTCTAGGAATACATAACTTTATTTATGAAATGCCACATTTGCATACCTGTTGAGTATGACACAGCATACCATTTAAACACAGACCCAATCGAAATCGAAGTGAGTAGTATTTTACTAATTGGTGCCGATAGAGGCACGCTTGTGCACAGATACTCAGTTTTAACAAAACAGACTTTCGTTGTAAGGTTATCAAGGGTATTTAATTTCTTTTAATACAGTGACAATTTTCCTAAGGTTTCTTTTAGTGTTGTTAAAACAACACTAAACATGAGAGAGAAATTAATCATCAACGATATATGCGAATTCTCTGATGTGATCTATAACAGTCTGACATTGCACATGCAGTTTATTCATTACATGCATGTAGAAAACTTATTCTGCTTTAAAGCTGTCAAACAAAGTTTGAAGAAGAATAAAATGCCACTACCAGACGACAGCTAATGTAGAAAATACTTTTCTGACTAGTTTGGCACGATGCGCTCTCCCCATACATAATACAAAAGCTTCGAGATGCATCTGCTGCCTGGCCATCTATTAAAAATGAAAAGAACAAAATGTCGCAGAAGTTAGCCCTTTTTCCACATGTGGCTATTTTGGTTGAGAAGTGAAGGTAATTACGTTCAAAGTTCCATTAAATTGGTAACTTCAGCAGACAGCAGAATTGCGTTGTAAAAAATGTAGCAGCAAATGAAATGGAACTCGCGACATCTTATCTACTGTGTGTGTGACGCTTACCGTGACGCTACTAGCTGTCACCTACCTACAGCAGCTCCAGGAGTCAACAATAGTTCCTCCAGAACTTCCGCATTTCACAGTGCTGTGAGATAATACATATGTCCGGATCGAGACTTCTGAGAGACAGACAGTTACAGTTTTTCTTTTGCACTGCACGACGTTTTCAACAAACAGATTACGCAATGGAGTAGCTCAAATGGAAAGGAACACTTCCTCTTTAAATTTCTGCATCCTACACTGTTGGCAGTTCTGTGTAGGTGGCAGTTATATGATTTTATTTCGGTGATTACAAAATAGAGTCGAATGTATGCACTGGGTAGCCGAGGGAGGTAGTTCATGGCGATTCGGTCAACCAAGTAAATGAATGTACTGTACATGCTGCCAACCATTACAGGGAGCCTGTGTGTCAAAATTCTCATCGAGTGTGTCGCAACGGTGTTATGAAAGAAAAATGAGGCACACAGAAGACGATTTGGTGGTCTGTTGGACTGATGATATGTTGCTACGATGATGGTCCGGGTTTGATTCCAACTTCCGTCTATTATTTTTAACAGGGAGAGACAGATTCTATTCTCTTGTGGCTACACCAAGTGAAGAAGGTATAATGGCATGGTGGTCTGAAATTCACATTAAACATGATATTCCTTCTCTACCAAGTAGTCGTTAGGTTGCAACACAAGAAAGTCAGGTGTGAGGGAATGTGGGAACTCTGTCACCAGTATCCTTTCTTATACTAGTTACTTATTTATAGTGACGAAGCAAATGCTATGTAGAGTCACAGGACCCTTATTCCATCTTTTATTTGAGCTTCTGTATGTCGATAAAATTGGTTCTGAACTTGGAATGCAACTCAGATCGCCCTTAATGCGGAATTTGATCCCTTCGAGACAATACAGCTCGACTACAATTTGTTGTTTGTTCAAAACTGCAGATTCCTCAACATCTCCACATATTGCACGTGAATGGGTTCGAATGCTGGCCCGGCACTAAAGTTTTCATTATGTATTTTCAAGCTCTAGCATGTGAACACCTATCTGCTGATGGATAATAATTTTGATTTTTAACGCATTTTCATTCGTTGTCAACACTAACGATATCTGAAGTTTTTGATTCCCAGTGAGACACAGAAATATTTGAGAAATCACTCTAAGTTCAGGGCTGTTATTCCGAGCAGCTGGTGGAGAAAAATTCTGTAGCTGACGTCTCTTTGTGTGTAGTCAACAATGGTATGTGTGGGGTTCGATTCCCAGTCAGCATTGAACTCTTCGTCATATTATCTCTAGTTCAAACATGCTCACATGTCGCTGCTGATGTAAGAATCCCATATTTAACGTTCGTTTTCTCTAATAAATAACAGCGACAGGTTCTGCGTTGGAGTCCTGGGAAGGAAAAAATTAATGTTTCGTCTCGTCATTTCAGTTACAACATCTAGCTACTGCCGAGAAAATCCGATATGCCACAGTTGATTGTGCTTCGATGACAATCCGATTAGGTTCTGGGTTCGAATCCCTGTCCAACACAAAGCTTTACATCACGGCGTTTCAAGTAAGTTACTTGTGTAGAAGCAATATTTAACATCTCTCGTAGTTCGTTAACAGGGACAATAGATGCTGGGTAGGAATTCGCGTCCCTTAAAAATGTTTATGTAATTTAAAGTTGATATTTGCTAACTGATACTGTCTAAAATCGTGGTATATCACTTTCTGTATGCCTAGTCAGGAATTACTGTTAGTTTCCGTCGGTCACGAAATCTTAGTCTGCATGACCTGGGTTTGAATCCAAATGCAGAACGAGACGGTTCGTCGTGTCATTTGAAGTTCATACTTATTCTCTACTAGCTGCTCGTGATTAACGTAAATTTTTAATATCGTTTGGTGTTAAATAACAAGTACGGTATGTTACTTTGAATAGGAAATCATGAATGCGACGAACTTACTCCATGCATTACCTATCTGACGTAATAATGAGAGTGGTAACATTTCAGGTATGTCATTTGTTGCAATAAATGTGAGCTTACAAGCCTTAAGGACACTCTTATCTGTGATAAGGCGTTCCCTGACATTTGTAGTATCATGGTATTACATTAGATCTTGAATTATTGCGATACAGAGCCGAATTTTCTAGTGGTGATTTGTTGGAGCCATTTTCTATAGTCAAACGACTGTACGAAGGAGCGATTAGAGGACCTGTTAGATAGCTGCGTTATGTGGGTTGCATGCGAATCAGGCGAAATGCAATTCAGATCGTTCGAATACTTTTGAACACGACTGTACGTGACCACCATGCACCAGGTTTGTGACGGGCGCCTCCCTTACGTGAAGCTTGCTGGATATCTTTACGCCCACAACCATAATACCGCCGGTATCAGTAGGCACATCAACCCTATATGGCACACGTTTCTGACTTCATTATCGACTTCAGTAACGCTCTCACTCGTCTAACACGGGCCTTCCTCGAACCACAGGTTTCTACACTCCACTACTGCGCTGCATATCTCTCAACAACGTAGAAATCAAACATCCATCGACGTGGTGGTCCACGGTTTGGCGCCATGTCCACCAGCCTTTACTTCCCTCCAACATGTTATCATGTTGTTTGTACAAAATGCGCCACAAATCAATGTCTTCACGCAATCGGATTGTTGGGTACCACCTCGTGGACGATGATGACTGCCACCTGATTTGTGCTGCCACCAATGACTTCTGCAAACTGGGTCGACTGTTCGCTTCCTGCTAACTCCGCGTTCCGTCGGATTCGTTTGACCCAAGGACTTTCATCCATCCTGAGGACACTCATATCCCCGCCATTAAGAGTCACGCTCTTGTGTGGGTCAAGGGAACGACGATCACTTACCTGCATAATGACGGTGATAAATCACGCCTTGACTTCTGGCACTACTTACGAACCGCCGGCAATGAAATGGAGCACCGACTGCGATACCGCACCTTCCTCGCCAATTACCTTCGCATGATTTTTACGTCACCCCGCTCAGCTTGAAACGTCCCCTTAGAAAAATTATTGAATTACAGTGCTGGTTAACCCCTTACGTTATTTGAACGTACTCAGACATTTCGCTCTTTACTTATTCTGATCATCACTAAACTGACACACAATATTTTTAGCGCAACGCAATCTGATTTTCAAAAATCCCTACAAAAGCATGGCCCTGACTAACATTAACCTATACCTTTCACAAATAACTTACCTCACAAAAATCTTCGTTACTAGAACTACTGCAACGCAGAGAGCGCCGCTACTGCTAGCTAAATAAAAGATTCAAACTACTGAAGGCACTAACTACTGATAGACGTAGTTAGCAAATGAAAGATTTTGATAGAGAACAAACAATGTATTTACCTTAATAGTGTTCAAAAGTCATAATATATAGCAGTTCATGACATCCAGTCTTACAAATTTACTGTCTCTGATGGACACACGTCCAGATCATCGGCTCTCAAAACTCCGCCATCTCTCTCCCCACATCCACCACTGCTGGCGGCTCACCTCCAACTGCGCAACGCTACGCGCTGTTAACATCCAGCTGCCCAACACTACAATAGCAAACAACAATGCAAACCAGCGACAGAGTGCACAAAGCACAGCCAGTGATTTTCATACAGAGCGCTACTTGGCGTTACCAATATAAAAACCAAAACAGCCTACTTACGAGCTGGATGGGACCACGTGCGGTCGGCACCAGCCCCCCGCTGACGTCTGAGTCTCCCTGCGCTACGTTTCTACAGAGTCAATTTTTCCACAGTGTAGAAACTCTAGAACTTTATCGATGAGAGGATACGGAGCAAAAAAGGTCTACTGAACTTATGTCCGGAAATGCATGGTTTCCATGCTGGAGACCATTTATTCAGTCATACATTATTACAGAGATTCTACATCTACATCTACATCCATACTCCGCACGCCACCTGACGGTGTGTGGCGGAGGGTACCCTGAGTACCTCTATCGGTTCTCCCTTCTATTCCAGTCTCGTATTGTTCGTGGAAAGAAGGATTGTCGGTATGCTTCTGTGTGGGCTCTAATCTCTCTGATTTGACAGAGAGAAGGGTAGGAGTAGATGGAACTGGAGAGGGAGGAGGAGATAGACAGAGAGAAAACGAGCAGCGGGGCAGAGGAGATGGCTTAATAGATGACTAGAATAAATACATACCCAGGGAACGTCGGGATCTCAGCCAGTATTGTATATATGTAGTAGTGCTCTACGCTGAAGGCAATATTGAGATGTCGGACAGCTTGCACTACATGTATATTATCTACATCTACATCTACATCCATACTCCGCAAGCCACCTGACGGTGTGTGGCGGAGGGTACCTTGAGTACCTCTATCGGTTCTCCCTTCTATTCCAGTCTCGTATTGTTCGTGGAAAGAAGGATTGTCGGTATGCCTCTGTGTGGGCTCTAATCTCTCTGATTTTATCCTCATGGTCTCTTCGCGAGATATACGTAGGAGGGAGCAATATACTGCTTGACTCGTCGGTGAAGGTATGTTCTCGAAACTTTGACAAAAGCCCGTACCGAGCTACTGAGCGTCTCTCCTGCAGAGTCTTCCACTGGAGTTTATCTATCATCTCCGTAACGCTTTCGCGATTACTAAATGATCCTGTAACAAAGCGCGCTGCTCTCCGTTGGATCTTCTCTATATCTTCTATCAACCCTATCTGGTACGGATCCCACACTGCTGAGCAGTATTCAAGCAGTGGGCGAACAAGCGTACTGTAACCTACTTCCTTTGTTTTCGGATTGCATTTCCTTAGGATTCTTCCAATGAATCTCAGTCTGGCATCTGCTTTACCGACGATCAACATTATATGATCATTCCATTTTAAATCACTCCTAATGCGTACTCCCAGATAATTTATGGTATTAACTGCTTCCAGTTGCTGACCTGCTATTTTGTAGCTAAATGATAAAGGATCTATCTTTCTGTGTATTCGCAGCACATTACACTTGTCTACATTGAGATTCAATTGCCATTCCCTGCACCATGCGTCAATTCGCTGCAGATCATCCTGCATTTCAGTACAATTTTCCATTGTTACAACCTCTCGATACACCACAGCATCATCTGCAAAAAGCCTCAGTGAACTTCCGATGTCATCCACAAGGTAATTTATGTATATTGTGAATAGCAAAGGACATATGACACTCCCCTGCGGCACACCTGAAATACTCTTACTCCGGAAGACTTCTCTCCATTGAGAATGACATGCTGCGTTCTGTTATCTAGGAACTCTTCAATCCAATCACACAATTGGTCTGATAGTCCATATGCTCTTACATTGCTCATTAAACGACTGTGGGGAACTGTATCGAACGCCTTGCGGAAGTCAAGAAACACGGCGTCTACCCGTGAACCCGTGTCTATGGTCCTCTTTGGTCTAATACGTGCTGTACCACGCAGCCACAGTTACAGCATGTGTTGAAAATGGTTTCCGTGTTCCTCAAAGCATACGTGTCCACGCTGAAGCAAGTTCTGTCTCACACGTTCACATTGTCCAGACTGCATCCAAACAGTTTCAAATGCAGCATGAATACGCTGTTCCAGTGTCTCCACATCTGCAACGGGCTCTGCATATGCGATTCTTTTGAGAAGGCCCCATAACCAGAAATCGCACGGGTTGAGAGCCGGTGAACGAGCAGGCCGTGTAACTGGAATCCCTCGTCCGATCCATCGACCAGGGAAGACCAGATTAAGATGCGCCCGGAGGTTAATGGCGAAGTGGACTGGAGAACCGTCATGTAGCACCCACACAACCCTTCAAATCATCAATGGCAATTCTTCCAGCAGGAGAGGCAAAGTCACACGTAAGAAACGCCCATAGTTCCGGCCTGTTAGGCGACGTGGAAGGAAAACTGGTCCCAAAATACGGTCGCCAATTATCCCGGCTCACACGTTCCGGCTGCACCTATGTTGATGATTCCCTTTCACCATACCACGGAGATTCCGCATACTATGCCACAAATGACTGTTATGAATGTCGAAGATACCACTCCTCGTAAATGTGGCTTCTGTGAATAGGATTGATGACACAAATCCCGGAATCATGGGTGCCTGGCGAAGAAACCAGTGACAAAACTGCTTCCGATGTGGTAAGTCTGTCGCTAATAAGGCCTGCACACTCTGTAAACGATAAGGTAGTAACCCGTTAAGGCAGTAACAACTGTCATGGAGAAAGTTCCACACTGTCATCTGGCTTACCCTGTTCTGGCGGGGCAACTGCCCGGTACTGACTCGGCAGTCGCATTCCTTGGTGTTAATCACATTTTCCTCCAAGTATGGTGTCCGAATATTTCGGGTACGTCCTTCATGGTTTCCTGCTTCCTGAAACGACCCTGTCTCAGACAAACGGCCGAACACTCTTGTAAACATTGAATTCTGTGGTTGTTGTCAGCAGGGATAAGTCTCCTGATACAACCTCGCTGCTCACTGTCCATTGCCATTTGCCTCTCCACAAGTAAATACCATTTCGGCAGGCTCTCAATTCGAATACGGAACCATTCTGTACAACGATATATCACATCCACAACAAGGTGAGTCAGCAAGAGAAGTAAATCAGACTTAACATTATCAATTACCATGGCAGGAAAGAGTGCTAGGGCATGACGTAAACTATGCAATCAAAAGTATCCGGACACCACGAAAGACATATGTTCTTCATACTAGATGAATTTTGCTGCCATCTACTGCCAGTTACTCCGTATCAGCTTCCTCAGTAGTCATTACACATCGCGAGAGAGCAGATTGGGGCACTCCGCGGAACTCACGGACTTTGAACGCGGACTTTGAACGCGGTCATGTGATTGAGTGTCACTTGTGTCACACGTGTGTATGCGAGATTTCCCCACTCCTAAACATCCCTAGCTCCACTGTTTCCGATGTGATAAGTGGAAACGTGAAGGGCCACCTACAGCACAGAAGCGTACAGGCCGACCTCGTCTGTTGAGTGACAGAGACCTCCGACAGTTGAAGAGGGTCATTATGTGCAATATGCAGACATCTATCCAAACCTTCACACAGGAATCCCAAGTTGCATCAGGATCCACTGCAAGTACTATGACAGTTAGGCAGGAGGTGAGAATATTTGGATATCATGGTCTAGCAGCTGCTCATAAGCCACACATCAGGCCGGTCAATGCTAAACAACGCTTCACTTGGTGTAAGGAGCGTAAACATTGGACGACTGAACAGTGGAAAAACGTTTTGTGGAGTTACTAATCACAGTACACAATGCGGCGACCGATGGCAAGGTGTGGGTATGGCGAATGCCCCGGTGAACGTCATTTGCCAGCCTATGTAGTGCCAAAAGTAAAATTCGGAGGCGGTGGTGTTACGGTGTGTTCGTGTTTTTCTTGGAGGGGGATTGAACCCTTTGTTGTTTTCAGATGGTTCAAATGGCTCTGAGCACTATGGGACTTAACATCTATGGTCATCAGTCCCCTAGAACTTAGAACTACTTGAACCCAACTAACCTAAGGACATCACACACATCCATGCCCGAGGCAGGATTCGAACCTGCGACCGTAGCGGTCACGCGGTTCCAGACTGAAGCGCCTAGAACCGCACGGCCACACCGACCGGCTCTTTGTTGTTTTTCGTGGCACTATGACAGTACAGGTCTACATTGATGTTTTAAACACCTTCTTGTTTCCCACTCTTGAAGAGCAATTCGGGAATGGAGATTGTGTGGTGTCACCGCCAGACACCACACTTGATAGGTGGTAGCCTTTAAATCGGCCGCGGTCCGGTAGTATACGTCGGACCCGCGTGTCGCCACTGTCAGTGATTGCAGACCGAGCGCCGCCACACGGCAGGTCTAGAGAGACGACCTAGCACTCGTCCCAGTTGTACAGCCGACTTTGGTAGCGATGCTTCACTGACAAATACGCTCTCATTTGCCGAGACGATAGTTAGCATAGCCTTCAGCTACGTCATTTGCTACGACCTAGCAAGGCGCCATTACCAGTTTATATTGAGATTATAATTCTGTATCATCAAGAGCGATGTTCTACAATTATGGATTAAAGTTAAGTATTACAGCAACTGCGTCCGTTTTTCTAAGTTCTCATTTCCTTGTAATGTTCCAGACCTCACGCCCGCCTGCGTGAGCTTAAACGCGTGCCTTTCGGCTTCCTCCAAACCCCGTGAATTGGCTCCTGCCAGTTCACAACAGATTGCATCTTTCAACACGAAACACGATCAAGCACCTGTTCATAATGCACGGCCTGTGGCGGAGTGGTTACTCGACAGTAACATCTCTGTAATGGACTGACCTGCACAGAGGCTTGACCGAAATCCCATAGAACACCACTGGGATGTTTTGGAACGCCGACTTCGTGCCAGGTCTCACCGACCGACATCGATACCTCTTCTCAGTGCATCACTCCGTGAAGAATGGGCTGCCTTTCCCCAAGAAATCTTCCAGCACCTGATTGAACGTATGCTTGCGAGAGTGGAAGCTGTCATCAAGGCTAAGGGTGGGCCAACACCATATTGAATTCCAGCATTACCGATGGACAGCGCCACGAACTTGTAAATCATTTTCAGCTAGGTGTCCAGATACTTTAGTTCACATAGTGTACAATAATCTTCGCTTCCCTGGATGTTCTGGAAAACTACTGCAGATACATTTCTGGAACATGGTTTATTACATTCACCAGACCAATGACAACAAAATAAATGGAAACCGTGCTTGACTTTAAACTCGTACAGTTTTGCGATGGCTTCATGTTAGCGAAATTGCTAAATTTCGTTCAAAATGTTTTATTAGCCGTAACTCCGCAACTAAACATTTGCGGACTTACGTTTATATGAACCTTTTTTTAGTTTTACTTATTGAGTAATGTATCAAAATATTTGCATATCTTCGTGAATCACCCTGTATCAGGGGCGTGAACTGTATCATGTTTTGAGAGATTACTATGACGAACACGGAGATGCCACGTAGTCGTGTAAGAGAGCGTCACAGCAGCTGTCAGAATTTGAAAGTGGCCTCGTTGTGGGTATGCGTTTATCTGGCTGGTCGAACAGACAGAATCCAGATTTGTGGGGCATTCGGGTGCGACAGTGGCCCAATGTTGGACCGCACGGAAACGTGAGGGCAAGCATCCTCGTGGTCAAGATTCCAACCGACGAAGTCTGACCGCCACAAGGGAGAATATCCGAATTGTGCATTAAGAACGTCGTAGCCCCGGCACATCCGCGCCTGCCATTCGAGATCAGGTTATGGATTCCATGCAATATTTTGTCTCATCGTGCATGGCTGGTCGGAGACTGGAAGCACCTGGGCTAGAGGATCCCGGCTGTCTTTAACACCGCAACACAAACGACTACGCTTGATTTGGTACCGTGACCGGGAAGCCATTACTACTGCTGAATGGTGCCGCATGTCTTCAACTACGAATCGCGTATCTACACCACCCCGTCTGACAGTCATCGGCGAGTACTTTGCCAACCTGGAAAGAGTTACCATTCTTCTAATGTTTAGGAGAAGCACATCTGTGTTACTTAAGGCGTTATGGTGTAGGGACGCTTCGTGTACCACTTCAGGTCATGGCCGGTAGTGAAAAAAATTTATGTGTAGTTTTAGTGTTCACTGGCCAACAGCCTTACCGCAGTGATAACACTGCTGTCAGCCTAGGTTAGCGCTTGGATGGGTGGCCATCCGGTCTGCCGAGTGCTGTTGGTAAGCGGGGTGCACTCAGCACTTCTGAGGCAAACTGATGAGCTACTTGATTGAGAAGTAGTGGCTTCCGTCTCGTAAACTGACATACGGTCGGGAGAGCGGTGTGTTGACCACATGCCCCTCCATATCCACAGTGACACCTGTGGGCTGATGATGACACGGTCTTCAAAGGCCTGTTCGGATGGAGTTTAGTTCAGTTTTTTAGAGTTCATTGCGTCAGAACCCAGCCATTCAATAATTTATTAGCAAATTGTTGACAAATATTTGTATCTTTCATTAAATTCGTATTTTACTACTAGACCACATGTATAACATATCCCACGTACGAGTGCGTTAAGGCTGCTACGGCATCGTCCCTGTCAAACAGGAGGCGCCCGCGCTACACCGCCCTTGCCTGCAGCTAGTAGGTTGTGATTTTCTACAAAGTTCACGACGGGCAAGTGTGCCATTATGGCGGCAGAAACATAAAAAAATGAGATTTTGCTTGCATAAATACAGTGTGTTCAAACGAAAGTATCGAGTACCTTGAAAGGTGGCAGTACATACCGAAGCAAGAAAACTTAATACCAATAAAAGTAGATCTGGAAATGCATACTATCTGAGGTGTACGGGAGGTGTTCAATGTGGCGTCCATTCATGACAATGGACTCCTCTGCCCTTCGGCGTAAGGAATTACGCATCCTTTGAAGTATACGCGGTTCTTGTTGTGCTTGCTGGCACGCATTGAAGACGCGACCGTGTGCTGTTCGCACGTCGTCGACTGGCGTGGTGTAGACCAATTCCTCCAAGTGTCCCCATAACCAAAAGCTTAGGGGACTGATATTTCGGAACGAGCAGGCCAAGGGGTGTGCTTCCCCTCTCCCCCTCCTCTGACCAGTGTCCCCATAACCAAAAGTTTAGGGGACTGAGATCTGGGAACAGGCAGGCCAAGGTGTGTTTCCCCTCTTCTCCCCCCCCCCCCCCCCGCTCCTCCAAGCCCACTCCCCCATTCCCGACCAATCCAGCAGTCCTGAAACGTCTGTGTCAGATCTTGAATGTGAACAGGGGATCTGTGGCACAATTCTCCAACAGCCATTGACAGAACCGCCGTCTGCAATGATGATCCTGTGGCCTTATGGCCCGAACGGAAAGTGCTGTACATAAATGGGTACAGCAATTGTTCAAGAATTAGAGGGCATGGGCTCCCAGGTTACGTCCGTTTGCTAAACCATAGCAGAATATCATATCCGCCATTTCACTTGTCAATTAGTAGGTTTCTATTGGTAATAAGTGCCGGAAGATAGAAAATGTAAATGTACTACACCATTTGTAAGTACAAACAGCGCAATAACAGTAAACACATAAGTGAATTCGTGTTTGGAAGAAGTTAAAGCACCATAATACGTACCCAGGGTTGACAGTACTGTAGAATAAGGCACTGAAACACGACGAAAACTATCGTAGCCTACAACACGAGGGCCGTTGTGGCAGAGCGGTTCTAGGCGCTTCCGTCCGGAACCACGAGGCTGCTACGGTCGCAGGGTCGAATCCTGCTTCGGCATGGATGTGTGTGATGTCCTTAGGTTAGCTAGGTTTAAGTAGTTCTAAGTCTAGGGGACTGATGACCTCTGATGTTAAGTTGCATAGTGCTTAGAGCCATTTTTGATTCATCCTATACATAAAGCGAAGACGGGCCTGTGACGAAAATAACAATGGTAGTGTATGATTTTTCGTTCTCTTGATTCTAAAAATCTGCAAGGTTATCACAAGATGTGCGAGGGTGTGTAAATGATTCAAAAATATACACATTAAAATTGCTACACCAAGAAGAAATGCAGATGATAAACGGGTATTCATTGGACAAATATATTATACTAGAACTGACATGTGATTATATTTTCACGCAGTTTGGGTGCATAGATCCAGAGAAATCAGTATCCAGAACAACCACCTCTGGCCGTAATAACGGCCTTGATATGCCTGGGCATTGAGTCAAACAGATCTTGGATGGCGTGTACAGGTACAGCTGCCTATGCAACTTCAACACGATACTGCAGTTCATCAAGAGTAGTGACTGGCGTATTATGCCGAGCCAGTTGCTCGGCTACCATTGACCAGACGTTTTCAATTGGTGGGAGATCTGGAGAATGTGCTGGCCAGGGCAGCAGTCGAACATTTTCTGTATCCAGAAAGGCCCGTACAGGACCTGGAACAAGCGGTCGTGCATTATCCTGCTGAAATGTAGGGTTTCGCAGGGATCGAATTAAGGGTAGATCCACGGGTGGCAAAACATCTGAAATGTAACGCCCACTGCTCAGAGTGCCGTCAGTGCGAACAAGAGATGACCGAGACGTGTAACCAATGTCACCCCATACCATCACGCCGGGTGATACGCCAGTATGGCGATGACGAATACGCGCTTCCAATGTGCGTTCACCGCGATGTCGCCAAACACGGATGCGACCAACATGATGCTGTAAACAGAACCTACATTCATCCGAAAATATGTCGTTTTGCCATTCGTGCATCCAGGCTCATCGTTGAGTACACCATCGCAGGCGCTCCTGTCTGTGATGCAGCGTCAAGAGTAACCGTAGCCATGGTCTCCGAGCTGATAGTCCATGCTGCTGCAAACGTCGTCGAACTGTTCGTGCAGATGGTTGTTGTCTTGCAAACGTCCCCATCTGTTGACTCACTGATCGAGACGTGGCTGGACGATCCGTTACATCCATGCGGATAAGATGCCTGTTATCTGGACTGCTACTGATACGAGGCCGTTGGGATCCAGCACGGCGTTCCGTATTACCCTCCTGAACCCACCGTTTCCATATTCTGCTAACAGTCATTGGATATCGACCAACGCGAGCAGCAGTGTCGCGATACGATAAACCGCAATCGCGATAGGTTACAATCCGAACTTAATCAAAGTCGGAAACGTGATGGTACACATTTCTCCTCCTTACACGAGGCATCACAACAACGTTTCACCAGGCAACGCCGGTCAACTGCTGTTTGTGTATGAGAAATCGGTTGGAAACTTTCCTCATGTCAGCACGTTGTAGGCGTCGCCACCGGCGCCAACCTTGTGTGAATGCTCTGAAAAGCTAATCGTTTGCATATCACAGCATCTTCTTCCTGTCGGTTAAATTTCCTGTCTGTAGCACGTCATCTTCGTGGTGTAGCAATTTGAATGGCCAGTAGTTTATGAGAAGAAATAGGTAGGCTTGTGACATACGGCAGTTATGGTCGTTGTGGGGGGCGCGCTCAGATTGCCTCAGTGGTAAGGCGACTGCTCGCGATAGGCGAGAGATCTCAGTTCGGGTACTGATCCGGGACAAATTTTCATGTATCACTTTAGATATTACACCTAAACCTACTACAGTTAAGTTCAATTACAGGAATAAATTTCAGTATTTGAAACTGTAGTTCGTCATCAGATATGCATATCATATTGTTTAGTTCGAGATGGTACGCATCTAGTTCTGTTGGGACCTTTCTTCTGTATTTTGCTTTAGTGGACGGGTTTTGAGGTCCATACAAGCTATGTATTGTATTGAATGGCTATCTGGGGTGGGGGAGGGTAGCGTCTCTTGATTCTGATATGTCAGTTAAGACTTCATGTGCTTGTGTGCTCAATAAAAATGTTTCATGGATCTTGTTGCATACTTCTCAACCTGGCACTACGACTTCTATCTACCACCATCATACCAGAATATTTAGTAATGTTTATGAAAATTCAGCTGCTGGTATTCTGCAATATTGATCTGAATGAACATCTTGTACTTGAACCGAACTGCCATCCCCCTTCCTCCCCCCCCCCCCCCCCCAGCCATCCCGAGAAGAAAAAATTATCTTCGCCCCTGGATGCGTGAAAATAAAAACTGCTGGGCAAAATTCACTAGACATACTAGTAAAATATGTGTACAAATACTCATGAAATATGTTAAACATGTGTGAAAAGTCATGAGCAGAAAGCTCATCCTAAACTCCTGGAACGAAATGAACCAAATTTGCTACACATATTACTTGCAGTTTGGAAAGAAATACTGTTGGGGTAAGAGCCACCAGCCTCCTATTGGGGTGGGGTGATTGTGATAACGCCTGGAGAGAAGGGAGGACGAGGGATGGAGAGATGGCAAGGTGGAAGCAAGAGATTGTTACATAAAAGAGGAAATTGAGATGGGCACCGATAGGGGAGCAGGAAATGGACAGAGAGAGGCGAGAGGAGTAGATGGACAGAGCAGAAAATGGACAGAGACATGAGGAGGAAGAGACAGGCAGAGAGATGGGAAAAGAGGAGATAAACAGGCAGAGGGGGAAGAGGAAATCGTCAGAGGTAGGGAAGAGGAGGAAATGGACAGAGAGAGGGAAGAGGAGGAGATTGTCACAGAAAGGAAAGGAAAGGGGAGGTGATGCACATGGAGAGGTGGGAGACGAAGAGATGGAAATAGACTTGGTGAGGAGCAGATGAACAGAGAGAGGGGGACGAGGACACCTACATCTACATCTACATCCATACTCCGCACGCCACCTGACGGTGTGTGGCGGAGGGTACCTTGAGTACCTCTATCGGTTCTCCCTTCTATTCCAGTCTCGTATTGTCCGTGGAAACAAAGATTGTCGGAATGCCTCTGTGTGGGCTCTAATCTCTCTGATTTGACAGAGAGAAGGGTAGGAGTAGATGGAACTGGAGAGGGAGGAGGAGATAGACAGAGAGAAAACGAGCAGCGGGGCAGAGGAGATGGCTTAATAGATGACTAGAATAAATACATACCCAGGGAACGTCGGGATCTCAGCCAGTATTGTATATATGTAGTAGTGCTCTACGCTGAAGGCAATATTGAGATGTCGGACAGCTTGCACTACATGTATATTATCTACATCTACATCTACATCCATACTCCGCAAGCCACCTGACGGTGTGTGGCGGAGGGTACCTTGAGTACCTCTATCGGTTCTCCCTTCTATTCCAGTCTCGTATTGTTCGTGGAAAGAAGGATTGTCGGTATGCCTCTGTGTGGGCTCTAATCTCTCTGATTTTATCCTCATGGTCTCTTCGCGAGATATACGTAGGAGGGAGCAATATACTGCTTGACTCGTCGGTGAAGGTATGTTCTCGAAACTTTGACAAAAGCCCGTACCGAGCTACTGAGCGTCTCTCCTGCAGAGTCTTCCACTGGAGTTTATCTATCATCTCCGTAACGCTTTCGCGATTACTAAATGATCCTGTAACAAAGCGCGCTGCTCTCCGTTGGATCTTCTCTATATCTTCTATCAACCCTATCTGGTACGGATCCCACACTGCTGAGCAGTATTCAAGCAGTGGGCGAACAAGCGTACTGTAACCTACTTCCTTTGTTTTCGGATTGCATTTCCTTAGGATTCTTCCAATGAATCTCAGTCTGGCATCTGCTTTACCGACGATCAACATTATATGATCATTCCATTTTAAATCACTCCTAATGCGTACTCCCAGATAATTTATGGTATTAACTGCTTCCAGTTGCTGACCTGCTATTTTGTAGCTAAATGATAAAGGATCTATCTTTCTGTGTATTCGCAGCACATTACACTTGTCTACATTGAGATTCAATTGCCATTCCCTGCACCATGCGTCAATTCGCTGCAGATCATCCTGCATTTCAGTACAATTTTCCATTGTTACAACCTCTCGATACACCACAGCATCATCCGCAAAAAGCCTCAGTGAACTTCCGATGTCATCCACAAGGTCATTTATGTATATTGTGAATAGCAACGGTCCTATGACACTCCCCTGCGGCACACCTGAAATCACTCTTACTTCGGAAGACTTCTCTCCATTGAGAATGACATGCTGCGTCCTGTTATCTAGGAACTCTTCAATCCAATCACACAATTGGTCTGATAGTCCATATGCTCTTACATTGTTCATTAAACGACTGTGGGGAACTGTATCGAACGCCTTGCGGAAGTCAAGAAACACGGCATCTACCTGTGAACCCGTATCTATGGCCCTCTGAGTCTCGTGGACGAATAGCGCGAGCTGGGTTTCACATGACCGTCTTTTTCGAAACCCATGCTGATTCCTACAGAGTAGATTTCTAGTCTCCAGAAAAGTCATTATACTCGAACACAATACGTGTTCCAAAATTCTACAACTGATCGACGTTAGAGATATAGGTCTATAGTTCTGCACATCTGCTCGACGTCCCTTCTTGAAAACGGGGATGACCTGTGCCCTTTTCCAATCCTTTGGAACGCTACGCTCTTCTAGAGACCTACGGTATACCGCTGCAAGAAGGGGGGCAAGTTCCTTCGCGTACTCTGTGTAAAATTGAACTGGTATCCCATCAGGTCCAGAGGCCTTTCCTCTTTTGAGCGATTTTAATTGTTTCTCTATCCCTCTGTCGTCTATTTCGATATCTACCATTTTGTCATCTGTGCGACAATCTAGAGAAGGAACTACAGTGCAATCTTCCTCTGTGAAACAACTTTGGAAAAAGACATTTAGTATTTCGGCCTTTAGTCTGTCATCCTCTGTTTCAGTACCGTTTTGGTCACAGAGTGTCTGGACATTTTGTTTGGTAGGTGGTACCGCTTTGACATAAGACCAAAATTTCTTAGGATTTTCTGCCAAGTCAGTACATAGAACTTTACTTTCGAATTCATTGAACGCCTCTCGCATAGCCCTCCTCACACTACATTCCGCTTCGCGTAATTTTTGTTTGTCTGCAAGGCTTTGGCTATGTTTATGTTTGCTGTGAAGTTCCCTTTGCTTCCGCAGCAGTTTTCTAACTCGGTTGTTTTACCACGGTGGCTCTTTTCCATCTCTTACGATCTTGCTAGGCACATACTCATCTAACGCATTATGTACGACGGTTTTGAACTTTGTCCACTGATCCTCAACACTATCTGTACTTGAGACAAAACTTTTGTGTTGAGCCAACAGGTACTCTGAAATCTGCTTTTTGTCATTTTTTCTAAACAGAAAAATCTTCCTACCCTTTTTAATATTCCTATTTACGGCTGAAATCCTCGATGCCGTAACCGCTTTATGATCGCTGATTCCCTGTTCTGCGTTAACTTTTTCAAATAGTTCGGGTCTGTTTGTCACCAGAAGGTCTAATATGTTATCGCCACGAGTCGGTTCTCTGTTTAACTGCTCAAGGTAGTTTTCAGATAAAGCACTTAAAAAAATTTCACTGGATTCTTTGTCCCTGCCACCCGTTATGAACGTCTGAATCTCCCAGTCTATATCCGGCAAATTAAAATCTCCACCCAGAACTATAACATGGTGGGGAAATATACTCGAAATATTTTCCAAATTATCCTTCAGGTGCTCAGCCACAACAGCTGCTGAGCCAGGGGGCCTATAGAGACATCCAATTACCATGTCTGAGCCTGCTTTAACCGTGACCTTCACCCAAATCATTTCACATTTCGGATCTCCGTCAATTTCCTTCGATACTATTGCACTTCTTATCGCTATAAACACGCCTCCCCCTTCACTGTCCAGCCTGTCTCTGCGGTATACATTCCAATCTGAGTTTAGGATTTCATTACTATTTACATCTGGTTTCAGCCAACTTTCTGTCCCTAGTACTATATGGGCGTTGTGACCGTTTATTAATGAGAGCAGTTCTGGGACCTTTCTGTAGACGCTCCTGCAGTTTACTATTAGCACATTAATATTGTTATTCCCTGTTGCATTTTGCCTACTCCTACCTTGCTGCGTCTCAGGAGGCGTCTTGTCGGGCCTAGGGAGGGAGTTCCGTCAAAGATCATACAGAAGAAAGCTCGGCAAGTACGATATCCCTCTCTCCCTCTTCCTCTCTGTCTCTCTCTCTCTGTCGCACTTACACCCACAGACCATTTTACATGTTTACGTGTAATATCGGACAAAACTGGGATCATTATGAGCTGAGACCATTACTTTGTTTTATTATTCCAACACCTCTTGATGACGCAACAAAGGCTGTGTAGAGAATTTATTTCTATTCAGAGTTAAGGTTTACCGAGGAAATTCTGAATCACACAAGCCAGAATAATATTTGTAGACGCCACTGCACCAGCTGTGGAACTAGCACCTTTATAGCAGGGCGTCGAGATTGTGTGTTCTTGTGTGCCCATAAATCGTTTGGATTACATCACATGGAGGAGAAGGAGTATCGACCAGCCGGCCGGCTTGTTATGGGCTCACAAGCTGCTCTTCAAGTCCATTAGCGCGGTCAGTAAGTTTGGCATCACAGTACATCACGTCACGTCACATCACATCAGGACATCATGTTTACACGATATCTAATTCACCAAAGTTACTTCCATTATCAGTGGACACAATTCAGACTTCATCTTTGTTTATTCATCGAGAATTGTGTCATTCTGTTCTTATACTCTTAGCCAAAAGAAAGAAACGAGAGTGAAAACAATTTGTCACTCACTCCTTCTTTCAGAGTCTCTCTTGCAACTTATTGCAAAACCAATATAAAGAAAATTTTCTCTTTTCTGATAGCTTTATCATTAGCGATGAATCATACGCGTGTTTGAACAAGAATGGGGAAGGAAATCTGGAGTACCATTGTTCAAGGACTCACTCTAAGTTTAAACGCAGCCAAAACCTCTCAGACAAACAGAAGCTAAACGATGTCAAAGTTAGCGTAAGGAGGGCTATGTGTGAAGCGTTCAGTGAATTCGAAAGTAAAATTCTATGTACCGACTTGACAGAAAATCCTAGGAAGTTCTGGTCTTACGTTAAATCAGTAAGTGGCTCGAAACAGCATATCCAGACACTCCGGGGTGATGATGGCATTGAAACAGAGGATGACACGCGTAAATCTGAAATACTAAACACCTTTTTCCAAAGCTGTTTCACAGAGGAAGACCGCATTGCAGCTCCTTCTCTAAATCCTCGCACAAACGAAAAAATGGCTGACATCGAAATAAGTGTCCAAGGACTAGAAAAGCAACTGGAATCACTCAACAGAGGAAAGTCCACTGGACCTGACGGGATACCAATTCGATTCTACACAGAGTACACGAAAGAACTTGCCCCCCTTCTAACAGCCGTGTACCGCAAGTCTCTAGAGGAACGGAAGGTTCCAAATGAGTGGAAAAGAGCACAGGTAGCCCCAGTCTTCAAGAAGGGTCGTCGAGCAGATGCGCAAAACTATAGACCTATATCTCCGACGTCGATCTGTTGTAGAATTTTAGAACATGTTTTTTGCTCGAGTATCATGTCGTTTTTGGAAACCCAGAATCTACTATGTAGGAATCAACACGGATTCCGGAAACAGCGATCGTGTGAGACCCAACTCGCTTTATTTGTTCATGAGGCCCAGAAAATATTAGATACAGGCTCCCAGGTAGATGCTATTTTTCTTGACTTCCGGAAGGCGTTCGATACAGTTCCGCACTGTCGCCTGATAAACAAAGTAAGAGCCTACGGAATATCAGACCAGCTGTGTGGCTGGATTGAAGAGTTTTTAGCAAACAGAACACAGTATGTTGTTATCAATGGAGAGACGTCTACATACGTTAAAGTAACCTCTGGCGTGCCACAGGGGAGTGTTATGGGACCATTGCTTTTCACAATATATATAAATGACCTAGTAGATAGTTTCGGAAGTCCCATGCGGCTTTTCGCAGATGATGCTGTAGTATACAGAGAAGTTGCTGCATTAGAAAATTGTAGCGAAATGCAGGAAGATCTGCAGTGGATAGGCACTTGGTGCAGGGAGTGGCAACTGACCCTTAACATAGACAAATGTAATGTATTGCGAATACATAGAAAGAAGGATCCTTTATTGTATGATTATATGATAGCGGAACAAACACTGGTAGCAGTTACTTCTGTAAAATATCTGGGAGTATGAGTGCGGAACGATTTGAAGTGGAATGATCATATAAAATTAATTGTTGGTAAGGCGGGTACGAGGTTGAGATTCATTGGGAGAGTCCTTAGAAAATGTAGTCCATCAACAAAGGAGGTGGCTTATAAAACACTCGTTCGACCTATACTTGAGTATTGCTCGTCAGTGTGGGATCCGTACCAGATCGGGTTGACGGAGGAGATAGAGAAGATCCAAAGAAGAACGGCGCGTTTCGTCACAGGGTTATTTGGTAACCGTGATAGCGTTACGGAGATGTTTAACAAACTCAAGTGGCAGACTCTGCAAGAGAGGCGCTCTGCATCGCGGTGTAGCTTGCTCGCCAGGTTTCGAGAGGGTGCATTTCTGGATGAGGTATCGAATATGTTGCTTCCCCCTACTTATACCTCCTGAGGAGATCACGAATGTAAAATTAGAGAGATTAGAGCGCGCACGGAGGCTTTCAGACAGTCGTTCTTCCCGCGAACCATACGCGACTGGAACAGGAAAGGGAGGTAATGACAGTGGCACGTAAAGTACCCTCCGCCACACACCGTTGGGTGGCTTGCGGAGTATAAATGTAGATGTAGATTTCAACATACACGTTAAGTGACGCGGGAGAACCAAGTAAACTATAATGCAGGGTGACTGCACAGGGATTCTATCCCCACTGATCCAGAATACGAGTCCAGTGTCTTAAGCATTGCGCTGCCTTAATCTAGCACTATGGAAAGAAGTCTGACCAGGGAGAGAGAACGCACTTGTGTTTGTCGACACAGAAACTATGCGACTGTGCAGTGAGTGGAGGCTGAATCTACATTTTCTAACACTGTATGGACTTGCTGAGTATTAGCGAAAATTTAGCTTTCTCCTGTCACTGTCGGGAATGTATGATTTACAAACAATTCTTATAACTGAATACACTAAATTTTAGATTCAAGCAAGTGAGGTGGGACAGTGGTTGAGACATAGGAATCGCATCCCGTCGAAACAGGAGAATGTATCCGCTTTCAGCTATCCGGATTTAGGTTGAACGTAATTTCCCTTAATTACTTAAGGGAAATGCCCGTATAATTCTTTCGAAAATGGCGCGACCGATCTCTTTTAACATATCTGTCCAATATGGGCAAGTGGTCAAAAACTTAATCTCCTCGTCGATAGGACATTAAACCCTTGCGTTTCTTTCTCCTTATAGGACTAACTGTGTAGCAAATAGTACGTGTGGTGGGTCATACTGACTGGACTGTCCTTACTTATTGCTCTTAGTACTTGAATTTCCCTGCCCTACCTTAAAAGCTCCCGACATTAGTTCCGTCTGCAGATACCGATAAAGATAAATCAGACGTATTAAAGCAATTTCAAACTACTGTCCTAAGTTAATTACACTGAAGCGCCAAAGAAACTGGTATAGGCTGTGTATTCAAATACAGCGATATGTAAGCAGGCAGAATACGGCGCTCCGGTCGGCAACGCCTATATAAGACAAGTGTCTGGCGCCTTTAGACCGGTTGCTGCTCCTACAATGGCAGCTTATCAAGGGGTAAGAGAGTTTGAACGTGGTGTTGTAGTCGCCGCACGAGCAATGGGACACAGCATGTCCGAGGTAGCGATGAAGTGGGGATTTTCACGTACGACCATGTAACGAGTGTACCGTGAATATCAGGAATCCGATAAAACGTCGAATCTCTGACATTGCTGCGGCCGGAAAAAGATTCTGCAAGAACAGGACGAACGACTACTGAAGAGAATCGTTCAACGTGACAAAAGTGCAACCCTTTCGCAAATTGCTGCGGACTTCAATGATGGGCCACCAACATGTGTTAGCGGGCGAACCATTCATCGAAACATTATCGATATGGGCTTTCGGAGCCCAAGCCCACTTGTGTACCCTTCATGACTTCATGACACAAAGCTTTGGACTTTTGATGACTGGAAACATGTTGCCTGGTCGGATGAGTCTTGACTAAGATTCTATCGAGCAGATGGACGTGTACGGGTATGGAGAGAACCTCATGAATCCATGTAACCTGAATGTCAGTAAAGGAGTGTTCAAGCTGGTGAAGGCTCAGTAATGGTGTGGTGCGTGTGCAGTAGGAATGATATGGGACCCCTGATACGTCTAGATACGACTCTGACAAGTGACACGTACGTAAGCATCCTGTCTGATCACCTGCATCCATTCGTGTCCATTGTGCATTTCGACAGACTTGGGCAATTCCAGCGGGACAATGCGACACCCCAAACGTTCAGAATTGCTACAGGGTGCCTCCTGGAACACTCTTCCTAGTTTAAACAAGCTTGCGGGGGCCATACACGATATTAGGCAGGTGTACCAGTTTCTGTGACTCTTCAGTGTTTTTGCATTACTTAAAAAGTGGAACTGAAGATGGTCTGTCTTTATTTACGGAAACTACATTTAACAGGAAAATTACTGCTACTTTAAGACAACAAGACGTGTCCTAATATTGTAGATGGGTTATCAACATCAATATTAAGATTCAGGAATTGAGGAAGGTTATTTAATTGTATTCCTTATTATTCCTGACAATTCCCTTGTGCTATATCAGCCATTTTTTCTGAATATCGTTGCCCTTAGTCTTGTGGTTAACCTTACTTTTCTTTCGCGGTTTTACTTGTTAGTATTTACAATTTTGCAGCAGAATGCTCTTCCTACTGCTACAGTTAACCTAACGGACGAAATCTATTAAAAAATGAAAAAAAAAACTTCGCAAAGGTGGAAAGTCGTTTGTGAGTCGTCTGAACTCTATTGTATGCTCGTTGAATTTAACTGTTTGTGTACATTGTTTTATAGGGAGAAAACGTAGAGGCATTTGTCTCATTGATCTTCGCAAACTCCTAAAAAACAACATTGGCTTTCTGCACACCAGACCAATGGTCGTTTCTCCGTTGCATTTGATCCAAGATTCGTAAGTGAACGCAGTATCCCTTAAGCTAGACGAGAAGCTGCTATGTAAACCACTGGCCGTGATGAAAGAAATAGTGCCACCTACTGAACTAAACTGAGGCGACAGGAACAACATCCTAATATCCACAGCCATAAAGAGCCCTTTGCCGGCCGCGGTGGCCAAGCGGTTCTAGGCGCTTCAGTCCGGAACCGCGCGACTGATACTGTCGCAGGTTCGAATCCTGGCTCGTGCATGGATGTGTGTGATGTCCTTAGGTTAGTTAGGTTTAAGTAGTTCTAAGTTCTAGGGGATTGATGACCTCAGATGTTAAGTCTCACAGTGCTCAGAGCCATTTGAAAGAGCCCTTTGGCGCCCGACAAAGAGAAAGAAAGTATGAAAAATTTTAAATGGCAGGGAAATGTGAAGAAATTTAAAATACTGCATGTATATACGTCTTTTCACAAGGCTTTAATTTAGAAGGTCTTGGTCAGCTTAATTATCTGGACTATAAATTTACGTGGTTGACTTACCTTGTTTTTCCTTTTTAAAATTTCAACTGTTGATTGTAAAGATCTCTCTGGTTAAATCTCAGCGGAATTCCTAGTGTTTTACAATTTAATTCTGGTGAATTTGTGTCAATACAATGTATTGTTAATGTAATATAGTAAAAGGTATATGGAAAATTCAGCAAGTGTTGTTGAATTCCGAAGGAAGAATAAAATTTTTTATTGTCATTTAAAAATAAATTTTGGGTACCTTGGTTGTGTGTCTGTCCTTCTCCCCTAATCAGCCACTGCCAATAGGGTCTAGTATCAGAAGGAAATGGAAAAATGGGGTGAGGTGTAATTTTTCAGTGAGAGATTTAATTTTAAGGTAATCAGGGTATCTAATAAAAACGTAATTAGTGATATGGGTAAAAATTATACAATGTATTTCTTAGAACTTCCTTAGCCACACAAGCAGTGAGAAATGGACAAATTAACCAGCGTGAGGTCTAGTTTTGCAATAAATAAATAAAAAATTAAAAAGAAAAGTAAAAACTTGTTCCTCAACTTTAAGATTATCTGAGATTCTAATTTCGTTATCGTTTATGACTACGAACATTATAACTTGTTAATTATTTTAACTAGCTATTGTCCCTCCCAGCCGGCCGGGGTGGCCGAGCGGTTCTAGGCGCTCCAGTCTGGAACAACGCAACCGCTGCGGTCGCAGGTTCGAATCCTGCCTCGGGCATGGATGTATGTGATGTCCTTAGGTTAGTTAGGTTTAAGTAGTTCTAAGTTCTAGGGGACTGATGACCTCAGAAGTTAAGTCCCATAGTGCTCAGAACCATTTGAACCATTCGTCCCTCCCGCCGGAGGTTCGAATCCTCCCACGGGCATTGGTGTATGTGTTGTCCGTAGCATAAATTGGTTTAAGTAGTGTGTAAGTCTAGGGACCGATGATCTCAGCAGTTTGGTCCCTTAGAAATTCACACACATTAGAACAACTAGCTATTGTCTCCCACAACGCATACTACAACACATGAAAATCAGCTTCTCATATAGCAAAATAGGTTTGCCAAGAACGTAATAGAAACTTCATTCGCGACATAGGGAGAAACAGTGACAGGTGATTTCTTGTATATTGTAGGTTCGATATTTTCTTAATTTCATGTGTGTTGAGTAGCAAAGGTAAGTTAATGGATAACCCCATACACACATAGGGGTAACGTATTAAGATTGCTAATCAGTCGTATTAGGGAACGGCTGTAGAATTTTGCAATAAAACTTTCAGGAACATAAAAAAATTTACGAAAGAAGCTATAGCTTTTACTATGAGAATTGATTTATTACAAAAAATAAATAATGAATGAAATAGGAAAGTTCAGTTCTGTGAGCTGCTAAGTGATCTTGAAGACTTCAGTTCAGTGTTAACGAAAGAATTAAACATATCGTTTTCCTACTGCAAGTGATCAAATGGTTCAAATGGCTCTGAGCACTATGGGACTCAACTGCTGAGGTCATTAGTCCCCTAGAGCTTAGAACTAATTAAACCTAACTAACCTAAGGACATCACAAACATCCATGCCCGAGGCAGGATTCGAACCTGCGACCGTAGCGGTCTTGCGGTTCCAGACTGCAGCGCCTTTAACCGCACGGCCACTTCGGCCGGCTGCAAGTGATCACTCGCATTTATTCCCACGTTCATTGTCGGTGAACATATATCTGAAATGGCCTGGGTCACATCCCTACAGTACACTATAACTTCCCGGCCACAAAAAACCGCGAGAATGATAAGAGACATTACCTACATTGTTTTAGTTCCTTTCTGTTACGGGATCTCACGTTGCCCTTCTCAATTATTATCTTGACTTTGTGTTTGGCTCCGGATGGACTTGTATTACACAAACAGAAGGGACTTCTGGTTTTTCCACCGCACCTAAAGTCTCATCCCTGCAGTACCTCTGTAACTGTCCCATTCGTTCCACAGACATGTCTTAGAGTTTTCGATCCTTTACTTCTGCCATATTTGCCGTAGTCCTGTACCGTTGTGTCTGACGCGTCCGCTCAGTCACTCGATCTGAATATCATACAAAATGGAACAGCTGGGGTCGGCCGTGGTGGCTAAGCGGTTCTAGGCGCTTCAGTCCGGAACCGCGTGAATGCTACGGTCGCAGGTTCGAATCCTGCCTCGGGCATGGATGTGTGTGATGTCCTTAGGTTAGTTAGGTTTAATTAGTGCTAAGTTCTAGGGGCTCATGGCCACAGACGTTAAGTCCCATAGTGCTCAGAGCCATCTGAACCATTTGGAACAGCTGGTGAAATGAATTAATCAGCGTCCCTTCAATCTGGTAGCTCCACGGAATCTAATCATCAACGAACGGCTCAAAAAAATGGCTCTGAGCACTATGGGACTCAACTGCCGAGGTCATTAGTCCCCTAGAACTTAGAACTAGTTAAACCTAACTAACCTAAGGACATGACAAACATCCATGCCCGAGGCAGGATTCGAACCTGCGACCGTAGCGGTCTTGCGGTTCCAGACTGCAGCGCCTTTAACCGCACGGCCACTTCGGCCGGCACGAACGGCTCATCTGGATATGGTATACATGAAGAAATTTAAGGATTCTCTTATTCGCTGAATCGAAGACATTATCAGTGCTAGATGGTGTTACATGCTACGAGGGGTGTTCATAAGTAATGCTACACATTTTTTTTCTGAAAGCTGGTTCTCTGCTTGGAACGCACCTCCGTTACAGACTCCGTATAGTGCCGCCACGTATCGAACTTTGTGAAACTGTATGGTAATTTTTAACATTTTTATGCACCGACAGCAACTGATATTGTTTATATAAGAATATACAGCCTACAGTTGCAGGTTAACTTTATCGTTTACCTAGGTTTCAACGGTAGTAATACAGTCTACTTCAGAACCTGCAAAAAGTTAATATTATAACGCACGCGTCAGATAACATTTTTGCTATGAATTAATTTCATACTTTATTATTCTAAGTTAATTACGTATCCAGCATGACTACGTTTTACATTCTACTACAGAGCCTTATAAACTGACCAACAAATCTCGTATGAACATCCGTAGGAAAGGTTCTATTATTACAGAAAATTAATGGTCACATGTATTATGAATTATTGTAAACCTAATATAACTGGAAGCCTTCGAAGTATGCCCTATTTTTTAGTTACAGTTGATCTTTCAGTAAATTGCCTCTGTCTGTAATTAGGTGTGCATAAATTTGTAGTTTCTCAACCGTGTCGAATCTGTATCCCTTAACTTCATGATCTAGTAGCTCTGTCACGTAAAGATTTAGGTGTATGAGCCATTTGCGCCACATGCTCCGCAAAGGCTGACCCCCGTGTTCCTACGCCCTTTATTGGAAGATGTTCTTTAAACCTTACTGCTATAGCTCTGCCTGTTTGACCTATGCAATAACATGGGCAATCATCACACATAATCTTATATACGCCTGATTTCGCTGATTTATCACAGTCTTTCTCAAGGGAATGAACCAAATTTTGCTTTAAACTATTACTCGTCGAGAAGAAAATTTTGAAACCTGAATTTTTAACAGGACACATTACCTATATAAGGATCAAACAACCATCTCTTGGTCTGATCTTAGGTTTGAGTATTTGTCTTTACTAAAGTCGTTGACCTTTTTCGCGTTTTCTTATGATATAACTGCCTCACTATCATGGATCATAGCCATTATTCTGTGCAATACTCTCGAGAATTTGTAATTCTTTTTCGAGGTTGACATCTGACAACTGGATGGAAATCGCCCGATGGATACTAGAATAGAAAAACGCCATTTTATGCGCTTGGGCGTGGGTTGAATCGGCCGGGATGATGATGTCTGAATGAGCTGCATTCCGGAATATGTTGAACTCTATTTTAGCATCTTTAATAGTCAACGTTAAATCAAGATAATTTAGTGATCTATCAGCTGATTCCAATTCTTGTGTGAATTTTATTTTTTCAATTAGACTGTTAAACGTTGCAAAAAATTGCCATATTCCTTCTGGAGGGTTATTAGCCAGTAGAAGACTGTCGTCCACGTATCTCGCATAAAAGATAATGTTGTTCACTAATTCCAGGTAATTTCGGAAAAAAACCAATTCCAGAGAATTTATAAAAATGTCAGACACGATACATGCAAGTGGACTCCCCATAGGTAGGCCACATGGCTGTGAATATAATTTTTTATTGAATGAAAAATAATTGTATTTAAAAGTCGTTCTAAGAAGTAACATTAGCCCATCAATTTCTATGATGGATAATTTATTGTGGTACCTTAAGTTTTGTTCTATAATGTTCAAGGTCTGACCCACTGGTACGTTTGTGTACAAGCTAATGATGTCAAAGGACACCAATTTGGTGTTTTCGGAAAATGTTACGGTTGTAATTCTGTTGGGTAGGTCCACTGAAGTTTTAATCGCCAAATTCTTTTGAAACACGAAATATTCTTTAATTTTATAATGTAAGTGTCTTGCTAATTTATGATAAGCACTATTGGTGCTATCCACAATAGGGCGGATCGGATGGGAAACTTTGTGGAGCTTAAATTGACTCCTTAACGTCGGGGGCTTAGTGTTCATGTTTATCAATGCCTTTTTTTCTAAATTCTCCGATCAACTTCTTAGTATTGCTAAGACTCACTCTATCCCTCTGTATGGCGTGCGTCGGGTCTACCTCTAGTGGTACGATACCATTCTCTTCAAAGAACATTTCTGTTTTCTGAATATATTCTTTTTTTGTAGAAACGATAATCGTGTTCCCCTTATCGGCTTTAGTTATTAGGGCTTCGTTATTTCTTAGTTCTTCGTTAGTGTTTTTAACATTGCACATATCTTTCGTGAACGTATTACTACTTAGACACTGTTTTTGTATTATTTTACAAGCATCGTAAGCAAGCCTTGTGTGGATACTTTTATCTACTTTACCGCTATTAAGGCCAACCTTAAGATCCACTACCAACTTCCGAAGATTTTGAGGGGTCAGACTAGGTTCTATATTGTATTCGAAGACATTACTTCACAATTTATTTTCGTCCTCTGTGATAATGATATCTGTTTTATTTACAACCTGTTGATGAAACACAGACTGGGCAGCCTCCCTTTTGCGCGCATTTTGGGATACACCAGGATTAACTCTTTAACTTTTTGTCATGTCGTTGAGCAATTTCCATTTTACGATTATCTAACCATAAGTTGGCGTGTAGCCAGAACCCATGTATCTAAAAATTGTAGTTATCTCTAAAGGTTTTAGACACATATAATTGGAGGTCATATGCTTCAGCGTTGAGGTTATCTTTTTTAGTGTAAAATTCCGCGGTTCTTTCAACTAATATTTTCTGTATCAATTTCCGTTTCAGACTAGGCGACTTATTGCACATTTTACAGTTTAAAAAACCTTATCAAATTCTGGTATTACGTTGCAAAATTTACATTGTTTAATAAAAGTAATGGCCATACCTGTTTTGCAGATATTATGCATAACATCTACATACTTATTAGCTGCTTTTTGGGCCTCGGCTGGCAAGAATTTCATAATTTTTATCATTTTTATGCAGCGACAGCAACTGATATTGTTTATATAAGAATATACAGCCTACAGTTGCAGGTTAACTTTATCGTTCACCTAGGTTTCAATGTTAGTAATACCGTCTTCTTCAGATCCTGCAAAAAGTTAATACTATAATGTGCTAGTAAATTATATTAGATATGGTCATCCTACAGGATGCAACGTGTAGTACTTACATAAAATATTATTTAAATAACTAAGGCCGATAAGGGCAACACGATTATCGTTTCTACAAAAAAAGAATATATTCAGAAAACGGAAATGTTCTTTGAAGAGAATGGTATCGTACCACTAGAGGTAGACCCGACGCCCGCCATACAGAGGGATATTAGAGCGAGTCTTAGCAATACTAAGAAGTTGATCGGAGAATTTAGAAAAAAGGCATCGATAAACATGAACTCCAAGCCCCCGACGTTAAGGAGTCAATTTAAGCTCCACAAAATTTCCCATCCGATCCGCCCTATTGTGGATAGCACCAATAGTGGTTATCATAAATTAGCGAGACATTTACATTATAAAATTAAAGAATATTTCGTGTTTCAAAATAATTTTTCGATTAAAAATTCAGTGGACCTACCCAACCGAATTACAACCGTAACATTTTCCGAAAACACCAAATTGGTGTCATTTGACATCATTAGCTTGTACACAAACGTACCAGTGGGTCAGACCTTGAACATTATAGATCAAAACTTAAGGTACCACAATAAATTATCCATCATAGAAATTGATGAGCTAATGTTACATCTTAGAACGACTTTTAAATACAATTATTTTTCATTCAATAAAAAATTATATTCACAGCCATGTGGCCTACCTATGGGGAGTCCACTTGCATGTATCGTGTCTGACATTTTTATAAATTCTCTGGAATTGGTTTTTTCCGAAATTACCTGGAATTAGTGAACAACATTATCTTTCATGCGAGATACGTGGATGACATTATTCTACTGGTTAACAACTCTCCAGAAGGAATAAAGCAAATTTTTGGAACGTTTAACAGTCTACATGAAAAAATAAAATTCACACAAGAATTGGAATCAGCTGATAGATCACTAAATTATCTTGATTTAACGTTAACTATTAAAGATGCTAAAATAGAGTTCAACATATTCCGGAAGGCAGCTCATTCAGACAACATCATCCCGGCCGATTCAACCCACCCCCAAGCGCATAAAATGGCGTTTTTCTATTCTAGTATCCATCGGGCGATTTCCATCCAGTTGTCAGATGTCAACCTCGAAAAAGAATTACAAATTCTCGAGAGTATTGCACAGAATAATGGCTACGATCCAAAGATAGTGAGGCAGTTATATCATAAGAAAACGCGAAAAAGGTCAACGACTTTAGTAAAGACAAATACTCAAACCCAAGATCAGACCAAGAAATGGTTGTTTGATCCTTATATAGGTAATGTGTCCTACAAGATAGGGCGCCTGCTGAAAAATTCAGGTTTTAAAAATTTCCTTCTCGACAAGGAATAGTTTAAAGCAAAATTTGGTTCATTCCCTTGAGAAAGACTGTGATAAGTCAGCGAAATCAGGCGTATATAAGATTATGTGTGATGATTGCCCATGTTATTACATAGGTCAAACAGGCAGAGCTATAGCAGTAAGGATTAAAGAACATCTTCCAATAAAGGGCGTAGGAACACGGGGGTCAGCCTTTGCGGAGCATGTGGTGCAAATGGCTCATACACCTAAATCTTTACGTGACATAGAGCTACTAGATCATGAAGTTAAGGGATACAGACTCGGCACGGTTGAGGAACTAAAAATTTATGTACACCTAATTACAGATAGAGGCAATTTACTGAACGATCAACTGTATCTAAAAAATAGGGCATACTTCGAAGGCTTCCAGCATATATTAGGTTTACAATAATTCATAATGCACGTGACCATTACTGTTTCTGTAATAACAGAACCTTTCCTACTGATGTTCATAGGAGATTTGTTGGTCAGTTTATAAGGCTCTGTAGTAGAATGTAAAACGTAGTCATGCTGGATATGTAATTAACTTAGAATAATAAAGTATAAAATTAATTCATAGCAAAAATGTTATCTGACGCGTGCGTAATAAGAGTTTGATTCTATTCGTCTCGCGGATGCGTGCCGCCCTCCGTGAGGAAGATCGCAAAGCCCTCGCGGTCCGCAGTCTCTAGTCAGACGACGAGGCCCATACAACGGGCTTAAAGTGAATTTGCTACACCTTGTTTAATAGAAGTGACAAAACCTTATGGTTATGCATCAAGTTTTATAAAGTTGACTTAGGACATGGCTTGTTTTAGGCAAACATGTAAATAATATTTTATGTAAGTACTACACGTTGCATCCTGTAGGATGACCATATCTAATTTAATTTACTAGCACATTTTAATATTAACTTTTTGCAGGTTCTGAAGAAGACGGTATTACTAACGTTGAAACCTAGGTAAATGATAAAGTTAACCTGCAACTGTAGGCGGTATATTCTTATAGAAACTATATGGGCTAAAGCGAGAATATTCCACGATGTCCCACAGAAAATTCCGCATTCTTTCAACCTAAACTGGCCAAAAAAGAAAATTCCTTGAATGACTTTTTGAACGACACTCGTATTAGCTTGATGGATATCGGGTAGACATTTGTCCGGTGTGTTGCTACCTTCCTTGGCCTGAACATTAATATATTTACATTCTTCTTTTCGATCTTTGAACGGACACCAGAGATGTATCGTTTCAGAAGAGGAAATGAAAGTCGAGAGACGCGCAGACGCAGTCTCGGCAGGCGGATTGCCTTTGTATTGATCGTCCGCGCGGCATGTCATGTCTATCGCGGTTTCTGACTCGCACACCTACCGCTTGGCACGGAACATAATTTATAAACTTACAAAACAGTTTTTATAACTTCAGTCACCTTTTACTAAAATCTCTTAGTACAACACGTTTGAGCAGCATGCTGCTATCGTCAGGTGCATTACAGTTACATACGTTTGTGACGGTATAGTAGAATCTTTCCTCACTTGGTATGCTAAACTAAGATGCTTTATAATGTTGCTCCATTCGAGGGCTAATGTGAGCTATAAAGTATTACTAGCGGACAAATTAGTAACACATACTGAGGATTCAGAGAGGACGAGGGGTAAAAGGAGGGAATGCTGGTGTTCAGTGTCTCTTCGAAAGCAAGCAATGTCATTATAGCAATTACATGTACTCAGTTAGAGAAGTATATGGAAAGTAATTGTTTTCAGTCACACCAAAGTAAAGTTTTATGTTAACCACAGAAAATCAAAGCGCCGAGAAGGGAGGGAAGTGACTGCAGTTTCTCTACAATTAGTGTCCAGTGTTTTAATCAGCGAGGCACCTCGCTCTGTAACGCTTATAAGTAGTTGGAGATTCACGTCTCGTCCACACACACACACACACACACACACACACACACACACACACACACACACACACACACACACAGCCGGCCGCGGTGGCCGTGCGGTTCTAGGCACTTTAGTCCGGAACCGCGCGACTACTACGGTCGCAGGTTCGAACCTGCCTCGGGTATGGATGTGTGCGATGTCCTTAGGTTAGTTAGGTTTAAGTAGTTCTAAGTTCTAGGGGACTGATGACCATAGATGTTAAGTCCCATAGTGCTCAGAGCCATTTGAACTATTTTGAACACACACTCACACCCACACACACAAATACATATATACAAGTCAGCGCAGAAGAACACGTAGCTTAGCCCACTAAGCGTTCGGAATGGGATTGGTCCTGGCTCTGTAAAACGTGTGATGGAATTTACCCTAAATGTTTAAGGGAAAATGCAAATCATAATGTCCGGAAAACGGCTCAAATACTTTCTTTCAGAACAAGAGCCCAGTGTCGTCACAACAGCGAGAAGATCTCTGGTCAATGGGTCTGAGAGAAAGCTTTTGCTTGTGCCGGCACGCTTCTCAACTGTCGCTCTGTTTATGTCGCGGTAGTAGTGTGGCCAGTAAAGACTGACCACATGATGCAGAGGCCCATTTTGTACACCTTTGGTGTACGGAACGAGGGTGTTGGACCTTTTTGGACCACTGGCACACAGCTGACACTTTACGTATGACAGTTCTGATAGTTGTTTGGGAGGACCACGCATTCTCCAACAGATAAACTGTAAAATTCAGTTTTGTTCAGTTTTATGCATACTACATTCATATGATGAGTCTTCAGTTCCTTACGCCAGCAAAATGTTTCAAAAAAGGCCATTCTTTCAGTAAGTCAGACTGCGTTACTTCAAGAAATTCAGCAACCAGAAATTGTTTTTGTATTCATTTGGTTCAGCCAAGACACCTCTTAGGTTTTCCGCTATCTGCTACTGGCGTCTATTTAAGATGTTCTTAACTGTAATTCCTAGGCATTTAGTTGAATAATTACGTTTGATTAATAATAAGATGCACTTAACTTTTTCTGTAATAAGAAGTCAGTTTTTCCAAATTGTATGCAAAAGACACACACTTTAAGATTCACAGATGATGTGCAGTGTTCACCATTTGGGCGACTTATGAGTTAGTCTATACTGGAAATTACACCTAAACTCAAGTTTCAACTCTCGTATACATTTCGGAATTACTTCTGAAGTCCGGTGTGCTTATCGACTTAATACTGCCGACCTTACAGCTTCATAAATGCCTCTGAATGACTAAAAAATGACGTTGTGTCATATTATTGTTTAATATTTAATGTATATACTGAATGTAGTATTGCTGTGTTATTTACAGTTAGTTTTTAATTTTTCCACATTAATTATGTACAATGACTATGCTAGAATTTGACACGAACGGTTATCTAACTGTTCAAATGTTCAAATGTGTGTGAGATCTTATGGGACTTAACTGCTAAGGTCATCAGTCCCTAAGCTTACACACTACTTATCCTAAATTATCCTAAGGACAAACACACACACCGATGCCCGAGGCAGGAGTCGAACCTCTGCCGGGACCAGCCGCACAATCTATGTCTGCAGCGCCTTACCTAACTGGCGTTGTAGAGAATTACTGTCATTAACAAAATGACAAATAAATTGGATTGAATGTTTCGAAAGTGACTTGGGAATCGTGCACACAACAAGTAATATCACATACTTCGCACATAGTTAATAGACTGACATATTGCACAAAACAATGGTCTGCAGTCCCTCCAAAGACATTCTGTCACCTCGTTGAAAGTGTCCCCAACAGAGTTGAAGCCGTCATAAAGTCGAAGGGTAGACGCACCCCATATTAATGTCCGGGTATTTTTGATTAGATAGTGTACATGGGAAGAATAATTTGTATAAGCGTAAGATTCCATTTTTGCACATGGATCAGAATTCAGCTGTAAGGACCCATTCAAGTGCATTTTCTTAAGGGCGGTCTTTTCCCAGTTTTAACCACACCTGCAATTCCCGTAATATCAAGGAAATAAGTTCTCTGCGCTAGACCGAGAGACCTGGGGCCGTGATTAAGTCACCGGACACGCATTCGGGAAGACAAGGGTTTTGATCTCACTCCGGCCATCTAGATTTAGGTTTTACCTAAAAAGATTAAGGCAGATACGTGAATGATTTCTGTAGGTAGGCCACGATCGATTTTCTCCCGATTGATTGACCAATTCGAGCTTCTTTCCGGCCGTAATTGCGTTGTCATCCGTACACTGTCAAACTCGAATTTTCTTTTCTTCTTTCTGGCTGCTAACGTAGAAAACAGTGATAACTATGGTAACATTAGTATTAATAATGTCAAACGAGTTAGTAGTTTGTACAAACATTTTTTGGATTTGATAGCAAAACAGGGCCTTCCGCATTAATTCATATGCGACGTAGTGTTAAGGAAGCTGCATTCAACACATGTGCTTTTGCTCGACTTGCCGGTTTTGTTCTAATAGTTTCTGATTTACTATATTTGCTTTCCCGTTATTCAGACAACATAATTTGTAAGACCAGAATCTCTTACAAACGTTTTCGTTAAATACGTTCGTCTCAGATAAATACAGAATCATGTATTTGCTAGCCGTCTCTTCCAGCTTTTCGCTACGGGGGTGGACCATATTGCTGAGCGTAACAGAAATAAGTACTTGACTTTGAATCACTGAATCTACGTGTTTGATGTAGGTGTCAGTCTTTTCAGGTCAAAAGGTGCTACATATAGGACAATCTTTCCAAAATCTTGGATGTGATATAATTTGGCAGGCAAGCAAAGACGATCAACACCATCACTGGAAAAACCGCTGGATTTATTAGGTCATAATGAGTCTGTAGGAAAAGTCCTAAAATAGAACTGCGCAAATAGAAAACCATGTAAATGTAAGGACAACACAACACCCAGTCCCTGAGCGGAGAAAATCTCCGACCCAGCCGGGTATCGAACCTGGGCCGTTAGGTATGACTATCTATCGCGGTGACCACTCAGCTACCATGGGGACAATGACGTCGTGTGAATGTCAGTTGGTTGCAGCGAATCAGTGTTGTGGGATAGTCGACGTGGAGACGTCATAGAATCAAAGAATGGAACTATCGTTATTGAACGTGTTCATGGTCACACCGCGATAGAAGTTACCTGGTTTGCTGGTATATCAACAGAGATAGACCAACTGGTCTGCTGGGACCGCTATACCAGTCGCAGCCAAAGAGAGCTACAGGTAATAGGTAACAGGAGGCGGGTACCTCACATAAGGTCATTGCTCACAGAGCCTCATAAATCTCCACGGCCGGCCGGAGTGGCCGAGCGGTTCTAGGCGCTACAGTCTGGAGCCGCGCGACCGCTACGGTCGCCGGTTCGAATCCTGCCTCGGGCATGGATGTGTGATGTCCTTAGGTTAGTTAGGTTTAAGTAGTTCTAAGTTCTAGGGGACTGATGACCTCAGATGTTAAGTCTCATAGTGCTCAGAGCCATTTGAACCATTTGAAAGCTTCACGTCTTCAAAGCACCAAGCAAAATACACTACTGCCCATTAAAATTGCTACACCACAAAGATGATGTGCTACAGACGCGAAATTTAGCCGACAGGAAGAAGATGCTGTGATATGCAAATGATTAGCTTTTCAGAGCATTCACACAAGGTTGGCGCCGGTGGCGACACCTACAACGTGCTAACATGAGGAAAGTTTCCAACCGATTTCTCATACACAAACAGCAGTAGACCGGCGTTGCCTGGTGCAACGTTGTTGTGATGCCTAGTGTAAGGAGGAGAAATACGTTTCCGACTTTGATAAAGGTCGGATTGTAGCCTATCGCAATTGCGGTTTATCGTATCACGACATTGCTCCTCGCGTTGGTCGAGATCCAATGACTGTTAGCAGAATATGGAATCCGTGGGTTCAGGATGGAATAAGGAACGCCTCGTATCACTAGCAGTCGAGATGACAGGCATTTTATCCGCATGGCTGTAGAGGATCGTGCAGCCACATCTCGATCCCTGAGTCAACAGATGGGGATGTTTGCAAGACAACCATCTGCACGAACAGTTCGACGACGTTTGCAGCAACATGGACTATCAGCTCGGAGACCATGGCTGCGGTTACCCTTGACGCTGCATCACAGACAGGAGAGCCTGCGATGGTGTACTCAACGACGAATCTGGGTGCACGAATGGCAAAACGTCATTTTTCGGATGAATACAAGTTCTGTTTACACCATCATGATGGTCTCATCCGTGTTTGGCGACATCGCGGTGAAATCACATTGGAAGCGTGTATTCGTCATCGCCATAACTGGCGTATCACCCGGAGAGATGGTATGGGGTGCGATTAGTTACACGTCTCGGTCACCTTTTGTTCGCACTGACGGCACTCTGAGCAGTGGGCGTTACATTTCAGACGTGTTCCGACCCGTGGCTCTACCCTTCATTCGATCCCTGCAAAACCCTACATTTCAGCAGGATAATGCACGACCGCATGTTGCAGGTCCTGTACGGTACTTTCTGGATACAGTACATGTTGGACTGCTGCCCTGGCCAGCACATTCTCCAGATCTCCCACCAATTGAAAACGTCTGGTCAACGGTGACCGAGCAACTGGCTCGTCACAATACGCCAGTCACTACTCTTCATGAACTGTGGTATCGTGTTGAAGCTGCATGGGCAGCTGTACCTGTACACGCCATCCAAGCTCTGTTTGACTCAATGCCCAGTCGTATCAAGGCCGTTATTACGGCCAGAGGTGGTTGTTCTGGGTACTGATTTCTCACGATCTATGCACCCAAATTGTGTGAAAATGTAATCACATGACAATTCTAGTATAATATATTTGTCCAATTAATACACGTTTATCATCTGCATTTCTTCTTGGTGTAGCAATTTTAATGGCCAGTGGTGTAGAAACTGGGCAATAGACGACTGGAGGCAGGTAGTGTGGTCCAGCAAGTGGCGATGCTGCCTGCTTTCAAGTGATTCAAGACATCACGTACACTGACGGCCTAATGGGACGCTAAGCCCCCAGTATATTGATGGTATAGTTCAGCGAAGGGAATGATTCAATAATGTTTTTTGAATACTCCTCGTACCGTGATTTGGGCCCACTGATCCAATACGTTTATTTCAACATTCTCGAAGACAAAGTGTTTCCTTTTGCTCTACATCTTTGTGATGAATACGTTGCGTACAATTCCGTCTTCCAAGATTAAAATAGTCGTGTTAACAGAGCTCCACGCATATGCTCCTGGTTTGTCAAATACTGAGGTACCCTCTTCTTTAACTGTTGGACCGCTAAACCAACAATTAAAATCTAGCAATCAGCTCATCTTAAGTTTCTTAGTATATATCTCGGAGCAGACACCAGACATAAAGTCTGTTGCGTTTAAGATGAGGAAGCAAAATTAGAGAGTGGAATGAACCGAGCAGATGCATGTTAGATAGGTGGTTATCCTTCTATTGATAGACGAGCAGCATCCGACGTATGTCACGCCTTCTGATTGGCACACCTGTTGCTCGGCACGACAAATATGTTCTAATTTATGGAATAATTCTTGCCACTTCAGTCACTTCTTGTAAAACCTTTTACCACGGAGCGTTTCAGCAACATTCTGCCAGCATCACTTGCTTGTCAGTTATTCTTACTTTTACATTACTGTAGCAGATCCTTCACTTTGCTTATTAAACTTACATGCTTTATCATCCTGCTCTGTACAAGGTCTCATCTGCCCTATAAGGCACTTCTTCCAGACTACACAGTCAATCGTGGCGAGGTTTCAGAGAGGACGAGAGGCCAAAGGAGGAAATGCTAGTACTTAGTGTCCCGTTGTCAGCGGTGTTATTAGGGATATTATACACTCAAGAGCAAAGAAACTGGTACACCTGCGTAATATCGTGTACGGTCACCCGCGGGCACGCAAAAGTGCCGCAAAACGACGTGGCATGGCCTCGACTAATGTCCGAAGTAGTGCTGGAGGGCATGAATCCTACAGAGCTGTTCATAAATCAGTAAGAGTATGAGGGGGTGGAGATCTCTTCTGAACAGCAAGTTGCAAGGCATTCCATTTACGCTCAATTATGTTCATTTCTGGGGAGTTTGGTGGCCAGCGGACGTATTTGAAGTCAGGCAAGTGATCCTGGAGGCACTCTGAAGAAATTCTGGGCGTGTGGGGTATCGCATTGTCCTGCTGGAATTGCCCAAGTCAGTGGGAATGCACAATGTACATGACTGGATGCAGGTGATTAGACAGGATACTTACGCACGTGTCACCTGTCTGAGTCGTATGTAGACGTATCAGGGGTCCCATATAACTCCAACTGCACCATTACAGAGCCTCCACCAACTTGAACAGTCCCCTGCTGACATGCGGGGTCCATGGATTCATGAGGTTCTCGCCATACCTGTACACGCCCATCCACTCGATACAATTTGAAACAAGACTCGTTCGACCAGGTAACATGTTTCCAGACATCAACAGCCCAATGTCTGTGTTGACCGGCCCAGGCGAGGCGTAAAGCTTTGTGTTGTGCAGTCATCAAGGGTACACGAGTGGATCTTGGGCCCCCGAAAGCCCATATCGATGATGTTTCATTGAATGGTTCGCACGCTGACACTTGTTGATGGCCTATCATTGAAGTCTGCAGCAATTTTCGGAAGTGTTGCCTTTTTGTCACGAACAATTCTCTTCAGATGTCGTTGGTCACGTTCTTGCAGGATCTTTTTCCGGCCGCGGAGATGTCGGAGATCTGAAGTTTTACCGGATTCCTGATATTCACGGAACACTCGTGAAATGGTTGTACGCGAAAATCCCCACTTTATCGCTACCTCGGAGTTGCTGTGTCCCGTCGCTCGTGCGCAGACTATAACACCACGTTCAAGCTCATTGAAATCTTGATAACCTGCCATTGTAGCAGCAGTAAACGATCTAACAACTGCACCAGGCACTTTTTGTCTTATACAGTATAGGCGTTGCCGACCGCAGCGCAGTATGTATTTGAATACGCATGCCTATACCAGTTTCTTTGGCGCTTCAGCTTATGTGCTGAACTGGAGAAATATGTGGGAAGTAATTGCATTTAGTCGCACCGAAATTAGGTTTCATGATAACCACAGAAAAGTCAAAGTATCGAGGAGGGCAGAAACGTGAATCGAATTTCTGTACAATAAAGCTCCCATGCTTAGAGAAGTAGTTCAGCTCACCAAACGTTGGGAAAGGAACCATATGATGGAATCTGCTCTAAATACGGTGGGAGAAAATATAAATCAAAAAGGACCGGAAAACGGCTTCAAACGGTTTCTTTCAGAACAAGAGCGCAGTGTCGTCACGACAGTAATAAACTTCCTGGTCAAAGTGTGTGGAAGAAGGCTTTCTCGAGTGGCACGCTTCTCAATTGTTACTCTGCGAATAATGTTTGTTTCAGTTCCTGTAGCGGTCGCAGTGTGGCCAGTAAAGGCTGATCGCCTTATGCGGCGGCCCATTTTTTAGACTAGTAGCGTCCGCAACTAGGATGACAGCCTTTCGTGGACCACTGACACTCAGCTGACACTTTACATATAACAGTTCTGATAGTTCTTTGGGAGGACCACGCATTCTCCAAGAGAGAAACTAAAAATCTCAATAAAAATTGGGTTAATTGTAAAAACTACACTCATGTGATGAGTCTGCAATTTCGTTAAGGGAGTAGAATCTTTTTAAGAAAAGTATTTCACTCTTTCAGCAATCCAAACTGCGTTACTTCTAGGAATTCAGCAACCAGACAATTTTCATATTCAGTTAGTTCAACCAAAACGCATTTCATGACGTAATTGATATGTTGAAATTTAAGTTGTTCGTAAAACTGTAATTCCTAGGTATTTAGTTGCATAATTATGCTTAATTAATAATTTGATGCCCTTAATTTTATTCATTAAGTAGAAGTTATTTCCTCATTTCCTTATATAACACACACTTTTAGATTCACTGATGGTGTGCTGCTTTCCCCATGTGGATGATTTATGGATTTGTTTATATCGCAAATTGCACTTATAATCAAGTTACAACTTTCTTATACATTCTGGAATTATTTATAAGGCATTTGTGATTATCGAATTAATATTGTCGACCTTAAAACTTCATGTATGCCTCTGAATGACTAAGAAACGACATCGTGTCATGTTACTTGCTTAACATATCATTTATATACTGTACTGAGTAGTGCTACGCTATTTACAGTTAGTTTTTAATTTTTCACATTAACGATGTACAACGACTCCACTAGCATTTTACGTGAATTCTTATCTAACTAGTTTAGCATAGAATGGCTGTCATTAACAGAATGACAAATAAATCTGACTGAATGTTTCGAAAGTGAAACGGAAATTTTACACACAACAAATAATATCATATACTCTACGTGCAGTTAATGGACTGACATACTGGAAAAAATTTCAGAATGAGGAATACAAGATGGGTTAATCATGTGACCATTGAGGTGTAGGCTATAGTAGTTATTAGGAGATGAAGATGCTTGTACAGCGTAGCGAGGAGAGCAGTTTCAAAGAAGTCTTCGGAATCGTTACTACAAGAACAACAACTAAGCAGTCACTTTAGGGAGAAGAACAGAAAATTATGTCATTTTTTGTTATCTATTATTATTAAATTTTTGCAAGGACTGTATTTGATGGGTATATTTTACGAGTGATTTAAGGATTTCTGAGTTTGAGCCATTAGGATGCCATTTGAGATGTGCACTTGTGGGAACTAATTTCTGTCTTCGAAGCAGATTCATTCTCTTGCCTTTGTTGACCAGGTGCAGCATTTCTGACGTTTGATGTCCGTCTACAGCAACGTGAAAGGCAAAAGTCGGTTCGTTTAGACATTTTAAATGAAGAGTATCCACATGTTCGAGAAATCGTGTACTAAAATATTTTCCTTTTTGGGCTATGTGCAGTGACGAGCCAAGACATTATGACCACCTTCTTAACAGCTTGTTCGTCCGTCTTTAGAACGAAATACATCGTTGGTTCTGCGTATCAGGGATCCTACGGTTTGTGGGTAGGTTTGTGGAGATATACGGCATTAGGTGTCTGCGCACAGGTCATGTAATCAGCGGAAATACGAGCCGCTGATTTGTGTACGCAGTGATAGTGAGTAATAGCGACCCACACATATTCCATTGGATTTGCATCAGGTGAATTTGGTTTCCGAGACATGAACGTGAGCTCACTGTAATGGTCCTCAAAGCACAGTGGCACTGTTTTGGCTCCGAGACACTGACAATTGTATTGGTGAAAGATGACATCGCCGTCGGGGAAGACATCAAGCATGACGGGATTCAGGAGGTTCGCAGCTGTCAGCGTGTCTTCGATTAATATCGGGTCCCACGCAAGCACAGGAGAATGTCTCCCATAGCATAATACTGCTCCCACCAGCCAGCGTCCGTGGCGCTCTGCACGTTTCGAGTCACCGTTCACCTCGATGACGGCGTTTGTGGAGATGACCATCGACATAGTGTAGCAAAAACATGATTCACCTGAAGAGCCGACACGTCTCTGTCGACCGATAGTCGAATACCGATTGTCCCGTGCCCACTGCATCCGTAATTGCAGATGTCGTTGGTTCAGTATGTGAACACGTAGAGATAACCTGCTGCGGAGCTCCACGTTCAACAATGTACGATGAACGGTGTGCTCCGGAGCACTTATGTGTGCACCAGCATTGTGCTCTTTCGGCGGAGATGCCACAGATCAGATCGCCATCTACCCTGCTTTACAGAGCAGACGAGCCTCCGACCCCACGTTCCGTGAATAGTCGTTGATGTCCAACCACTTAGCTTGTAGTGGTAGTTTCACTGTAGTAGGTACGAGGGTTGGAACTGTAATAGTGGCACTATTTCTTTACAGCTCGTACAAAATACATACGTGTTTCAAAGTTCTACTGACTTTCAAAGTAGTCATCAGCATTGTGTATAACCCGTTGCCAGCGATGTGGAAGTCGTAGGATACTCTTAGCAGTGCCTGTTGTGTTGACAGTTTCAGTGGCGCGGTCTATTGCCCGACGAATTTGTAGCAGTTCTGGAGCGAATGCCGTGAAGTGTTCCCTTCAGTTTAGAAATCGAGTTGAACTCACGATGGATTAGGTCAGCGGAGTGCAGTCGGTGATGTATTACTTAGCAGCCCCATCAGTCAAACAAATCAGTAACAGCTTGCACTGTACGTGCTTGAGGATTGTCTTGCAAAATGATGGTCAGGAGGAGGAGGGAGGAGGAGATTAGTGTTTAACGTCCCGTCGACAACGAGGTCATTAGAGACGGAGCGCAAGCTCGGGTGAGGGAAGGATGGGGAAGGAAATTGGCCGTGCCCTTTCAAAGAAACCATCCCGGCATTTGCCTGAAGCGATTTAGGGAAATCACGGAAAACCTAAATCAGGATGGCCGGAGACGGGATTGAACCGTCGTCCTCCCGAATGCGAGTCCAGTGTGCTAACCACTGCGCCACCTCGCTCGGTATGATGGTCAGGTCCTGCGGAAAGTGTCATCACTTCTGTCTCTAAGCTGGTCGTAGGTTGTGTTGTAAAAATGAACAGCATAGAGACAGAAGTGAGGACACTTTCTGCAGGACCTGAAGGAAACACTTCGCGATATTCGCTTCCGAACTGCTACAAATTTGTCGGGCAATAGACCGGGCCGCTCGAACTGTCAACACAACTGGCACTGCTAAGTGTATCCTACGACTTCCACATCGCTGGCAACAGGTTATACACAATGCTGGTGACTACTTTGAAGTTTAGTAAGACTTTGAAACACGTATCTATTTTGTACAAGCTGTAAATAAATAGTTGCCACTATTAAAGTTCCATCCCTCATACTAACTACAGTAGCACGAGCTCATTCGACCAGCTTCGCCATTTTCGAGATACTCGTTCACAGGCTCTACGTAATAATAATCTGACGTTTGTGAAAGTCGACTATCTCAATGGACTTCCCCACTTGCAGCCCATGTCTTCGCTAGGGTGATCCCCCGTCCGTGTCTGCTCCGTCTACATACCTTTGTTACCGCGTCACGTGCCCACAACGCCACCAGGCGGCATCCAACCTCACAGTGGGCAGTATTCATAATGTTTTGGCTAATCAGTGTATATCTTTGGACGTGAACTGCAGTTCAGTCTAAATATCCCTAATCTAATGTAAGGCTTGCTCTTGTTTTGAATACTATGGATGATTTTCTTCTTTATTTAGTTATTAGTGTAAAAGTTAACTCTAAGATATTCCTTCCTCGTGACAGGTTTGATAATTTATATAAAACTTTTTCTGAATGTTGTATGCACACATATTTTTCTGTTAGCTGTTATACGGTGTTATTTACTGTTGGAGTTGTCACTGTTTATACAGGAACTTATTGCAACATTCAACCTATCAGTTAATTTTTTGCTAACGGCCTTGCGCAGTAGTAACACCGGTTCCCGTCAGTTCACCGAAGTTAAGCGCTGTCGAGCATGGTTAGCACTTGGATGGGTGACCATCCGATCTGCCGAGCGCTGTTGGCAAGCGTGGTGCACTCAGCCCTTGTGAGGCAAACTGAGGAGCTACTTGATTGAGAAGTAGCGGCCCCGCTCTCGGAAACAGACATACGGCACGTAGAGTGGTGTGCTGACCACATGACCCTCCTTATCCTCATCCAGTGACGACTATCGGCTGAGGATGACCCGGCATCCGCTCTCTACGGTTTGCCCTTCATGGCCTGTTCGGGGGGAGTTTAGTTTCGTTCTGATTAATTTTTTACTCTTTTTTGCTCTGTATCCATTATCAGGCATAAATCAATGCCAAATAGAGGTATTATTGTGTCACTGTTTTCACGTTCACTGCGAGATTCTTACTTCATCCACATACGGCCATTTGAATCACTACATTTGCTACCAAGAGCAATACTTAATGTAAATACTCTAATGTTGTTATACAGTTGATATCAACAACAGCTCTGAAGGTTGAAGGTGAGGAAGCTACTGAGTTACAATAAAATACAAGCTTTTGTTTTTCCTCGTGTAGCTAAAATCACTTATCCACCATTTGGATATACGTTGTCCGAACATTTGAGTTTTCTACAAAGGAGACGGTGTTATACTTTGTTATTAATTCTATGCACTCTGCCACGCCTGGGTATAGTTTGTGTTTCACCCGACTGAGTCTTGGTGCAGTTTAAAAGAGACCGGATACTTCGTTAATCTAAATATATTGATCGATCTTTACTTTACGTTTAGTTAATTACAGCATTAGTCATTTAGACGCAGTATTTACTAGAAAATAAACTATTTGGCCTAAAAGTTACGGATATTTCAATTAATGCTTTTTTCATATCTGGCTATACATCTTATTTCGTATAGAAATCTCGATACAGCCGTTAAATTTCCAACCGGGTTTTTATTTTGAGAACTTGTAGCTGCGACACTATGTAGTTCAAACGTTAGTCGAGTTTCTCACGATATAAGTGCAGTTATCTATTACGTATTTTGCAGTCAGTTGGCTGACAATATTTTAAAATTTAGGCAGCACACTCCGTTTCCCTCGTTATGCCTAGAATGAGAATAAGAAACACATTTTTTGTAATAGAATGAAACGGCGTATTTGTTGGGATCGCTCCATGTTCTTTGGTACATGAATACTTATTGAAAGCATACATTATCGAATCCACGTGACAGCAAAGAATGATTCCTGGGTACACATTATGCACCAATTTTTAATGTAAAAGTGATGTTGCGTCAAATGACGTTCTAAGTTTGGTGCTGTTCTTGTTTTTTCAATCGCGAAGCCGCCGTTCTCTTCTGCCTGAAATTGCTTGAGTTTCAAGATACACTATGTGATCAAAAGTATCCGAACACCTGGCGGAAAAGACTTACAATTTCGTGGCTCCCTCCATCAGTAATGCTGGAGTTCAGTATGTGGTTGGCCCAACCTTAGTGTTAATGACAGCTTCCACTGTCGCAGGCATACGTTCAATCAGATGCTGAAAGGTTTCTTGGGGAATGGCAGCCCATTCTTCACAGAGTACTGCATTGAGGAGAGTTATCGATGTTCGTCGGTGAGGCCTGGCGTGAAGTCGGCGTTCCAAAGCATCCGAAAGGTAATCTAAAGGATTTAGATCAGGACTCTGAGCAGGCCTGTCCATTACAGGGATGTTTATGTCGTGGAACCACTCCACCACAGGCCGTGCATTATGAACAGCTGCTTGATCCTTTTGGAAGATGCAATCGCCATCCCTGAATTGTTCTTCAACAGTGGGAACCAAGAAGATACTTAAAACATTAATGTACGCTTGTGCTATGGTAGTGCCACGCAAAACAACAAGGGGTGCAAGCCCCCTTCATGAAAAATACGACCACTCCATAACACCACCGCCTCAGAATTTTACTATTGGCACTACACACGCTGGCAGATGACGTTCAATCGTCCAACATTTACGCTCCTTGCACCAAGCGAAGCGTCGTTTCTCATTTACCGGCGTGATGTGTGGCATATGAGCAGCCGCTCGACCATGAAATCCAGGTTTTCTGACCACCAACCTAACTGTCATACTTTCAGTGGAACCTGATGGAGTTTGGAATTCCTGTGTGATGGTCTGGATAGATGTCTGCCTATTACACGTTACGACACTCTTCAACTGTTGGCGGTTTCTGTCAAACAGACGAGGTCGACCTATACGCTTTTGCGCTGTACGTGTCCCTTCACGTTTCCAGTTCACTATCACATCGGAAACAGTGGACCTAGGGATGTTTAGGAGTGTGGCAATCTCGCGTACAGACGTATGACACAAGTGACACCCATCACCTGACTACGTTCGAAGACAGTGAGTTCCGCGGAGCGCCCCATTCTACTCTCTCACAATGTCTAATGACTACTGAGGTCGCTGATATGGAGTACCTGGCAGTAGGTGGCAGCACAATGCACCTAATACGAAAAACACATGTCTTTGGGGGTGTCCGGATACTTTAAATCACATAATGTACTTTAAACATCCACTTGCGAAGACCAATAATTCGCCAGTGACTAAATTGAATAGCTATAAAATCCTTTAATATCCTGTGTATACTAACCTAATTCAGATTAGCTCATAAACGTTGTGTTAGTGGTTTATTCTAATTATTTTATTAAAATCCGGGTATGTTCGAAGAGGACTCATGCACGGAGGGCCCCGTACGAACTTCATTATGTATATAAATAGTTCATCCACCATCAAGACCCGACCGTAGTGGCCGAGCAGTTCTAGACGCTTCAGTCTGGAACCGCGCTGGTGCTACTGTCGCAGGTTCGAATCCTGCCTCAGGCATGGATGTGTGTGATGTTCTTAGGTTAATTAGGTTTAAGTAGTTCTAAGTCTAGGGGACTGATGACCTCAGATGTCAAGTCCCATAGTGCTTAGAGCCATTTGAACCACCATCAAGAATCTCGACGATTTTTTGGCTTTTGTCAATATCGATACAAGCAAGATATACGTGTATACTCCTGAGGAAAAGGGGTCATAATAGAAGGCAGAAGAAAAACAAATGACAAAAAAATATTTTTTCGTGTGATGTTGTTAGACGTTATCAATTTCCAAATTTTTTCCTTTACTTGCACCGCGAAACCTTGCGTCTTACCATACTTCATGATTCAAGGGCAGCGGGAAGTACTCTATAGGTTTTGATGAGTGAGTCTGCAAGAATCAAATTACGTGACATAAATGGCCGTGCCTTTTAACTGCACTGAAGATCTCATTTATTACAACGCCAAGGCATTATAGACCTTAATATGCGACATAAATTCCAATCTGACACGTCTACCTGTTTCTGAGCCTGAGAAAAATAGTTTTCAACAGTCAGACGGACAGACAGACAGACAAATAAACACGAAGTGATCCTTTAAGGTTACCTTATTAAGAATTGAAGCAAGAAATCCTAATATGGAAATATACACGTACAAATTCGACGTTTTGTCCCTCTGTTTCCACAAACTGGTTGTCTGATTTAATGATAGTGAAGTAATTCCTTCCTTTTTCCTCCAGCTTCTGGACACAGTCATGTCGATCAGACACGGATATCAGGGATAGGGAGGTGAAGAAACGTGGTGAGGACTGAACACATGAAAACAGTTACACAGAAAAATCAGAACCAAAGTACTGTACAGAGAAATAAATCTCGGAAGATGCAGGAATATGTGAATAAAAGTTTTTGCAAGACTCACGTATGAGAAATTATTGAGCACCACTTCACAGTTTAAGCACCTTGCCAAATGATTTTGAAGAAATAGTCAGAGAGTTGCTACTACACTATGCGATTAAAAGTATCTGAACACCTTGCTTAAAATGACTTACAAGTTCGTGGCGCCCTCAGTCGGTAATTTTGGAATTCAATATGGTGTTGGCCCAACCATAGCCCTGATGACAGCTTCCATTCTCACAGGCATGCATTCAATCAGGAGCTGGAAGGTTTATTGGGAAATGGCAGCCCATTCTTCACGGAGTGCTGCACCAAGGAGAGGTATCGATGTCAGTCGGTGAGGCCTGGCACGAAGTCGTCGTTCCAAAACATCCCAAAGGTGTTCTATAGGATTCAGGTCAGGACTATGTGTAGGCCAGTCCATTAAAGGGATGTTATTGTCATGTAACCACAACCCCACAGGTCGTGCATGACGAACAGGTGCTCAATAGTGTTGAAAAATGCAAACACCATCCCGAATTGTTCTTCAGCAGTGGGAAGCAAGGTGCTGTGATAGTTCCACGGAAAACAACAAGGGCTGCAAGCCCACTCCATGAGAAACACGACCACACTGCAATACCACCGCCTCCGAATTTTACTGTTGGCACTACACACGCTGGCAGATGACTTTCATCAGGCATTCGCCATACCTACACCCTGCCATCGTATCGCCACATTGTGCACCATGATTCGTCACTCCTCACAACGTTTTTCCACTTTTCAATCGTCCAACATTTGCGCTCCTTACCCCAAGCGAGGCGTCGTTTGGCATTTATCAGCGTGATGTGTGGCATATGAGCAGCCGCTCGACCAAGAAATCAAAGTTTTGTCACCCCCCGCGTAACTTTCAGAATACTTGCAGTGGATCCTGATGCAGTTTGGAATTCCTGTTTGATGATCTGGATAGATGTGTGCCTAATACACATTACGAGCCTCTTCAACTCTCGACGGTCTCTGTCAGTCAACAGGCGATGTCGGCCTGTACGCTTTTGTGCTGTACGTTTCCCTTCACGTTTCCATTTCACTATCACATTGAAAACAGTGGACCTAGAGATGTGTAGGAGTGTGTAAATCTCGCGTGTAGACGTATGACACAAGTGACACCGAATCAACTGACCATGTTCGAAGACCGTGAGTTCCGCGGAGGGCCCCATTCTACTCTCTCAAGATGTCTAATGACTACTGAGGTCGCTGATATGGAGTACCTGGCAGTGGGTGGCAGCACAATGGACCTAATATGAAAAACGTATGCTTCTGTGGGTGTCCGTATACTTGTGATGACATTGTGTACGTTTGTGTGTCTACCGTTTCTGTTGTTTCATATCGTAAGTGTGTGTCATTTAGAGTACATAATTCTGAATTCACAGATGATTGGCTTTTAGTTTGTAATGAATGGATGGAAAGCGATTAGGATTGAGTGAAACGAAGGAGTCAGTTATTTTCATCGCACTCTTTCAACAATGGCTCTGAGCACTATGGGACTTAATATCTATGGTCATCAGTCCCCTAGAACTTAGAACTAATTAAACCTAACTAACCTAAGGACATCACACACATCCATGCCCGAGGGAGGATTCGAACCTGCGACCGTAACGGTCGCTCGGCTCCAGATTGTAGCGCCTAGAACCGCACGTGTCTATATTCCTTGTTGACGTGTATCTGTCTTTCACAGATTTTCTGTGGGTATCAGTTGAGTTTTCCTTCTACAGACACCTGGAGGTTGTTTCTTGTTGATACCAAACGTTTGTACGTATTATACCAATCTCATTACTGAACAAACGCTGCAGTGTTTTAAAGTAGCTGATTTTCTGTGTATATATCTGAGCTCCTTGAGTGGTTTTACCCTCCGAAAACATTTAAGATATTCCCTATAAGTTAGAATCTAATCGTTATTACACAGAATTTTGTGTTGGATTCAGCTTCATTTTCTGCTTGTATTTTTCTTACCTTATTGTTGCTATGGTTCAAAAAAATCAAATGTGTGTGAAATCTCATGGGTCTTAACTGCTAAGGTCATCAGTCCCTAAGCTTACACACTACTTAAACTAAATTATCCTAAGGACAAACACACACACCCATGCCCGAGGGAGGACTCGAACCTCCGCCGGGACCAGCCACACAGTCCAGGACTGCAGCGCCTAAGACCCCTCGGCTAATCCCGCGTGGCTGTCATCGTAGATCATCAGAAGTGATGAAGGGATTTTACGCGTTTCTTGAGTTCCTGTGCAGACGTGTGGAGAGTTTTCTGACTCTGATAGAGTCTCGAGGCGGTATTTATTGTCGAGCTCCGCTGTGCGTGTGTATCGTGCAGCACTGCTTATGATTCGTAGTGCCTTGTTTTATACAACCTGTAGGCGTCGTAGGCTTGTTGGAGCTGCCAACCCCAGACTGGGGCTGTGTACGTCATAAGAGGTCTAATCACTGTCATGTGCTTGAATATCTACACCGGCCTGTTCAGTGTCCTTTGCCTTTTCAGCGCTGGATAAAGTTGTTTGAGCCTCGGGTGTGCTCGGCTGGCAAAGCATTGGTTGTGGTTCCCCCAGGTTAATTTTCGTGGCCGTGCGGTTAAAGGCGCTGCAGTCTGGAACCGCAAGACCGCTACGGTCGCAGGTTCGAATCCTGCCTCGGGCATGGATGTTTGTGATGTCCTTAGGTTAGTTAGGTTTAACTAGTTCTAAGTTCTAGGGGGCTAATGACCTCAGCAGTTGAGTCCCATAGTGCTCAGAGCCAGGTTAATTTTCGGAAACGTACTGGGCGCGACTGTAGTGTTATTTGTCTCTATTGTTGGTGTTTACGTAGTTGCTTCGGTCTACGGGTAAACAGAACTGCTTCGCATTTGTCCACGTTTACCTTATTACACCACAGTTCCAACCAAGGCTCGGCATTACAGTTTTGTGCTGCCTGTAGTCGTGAGTTGATGTTCGATGGCCTCCAGTTTTGCGCTAGGATTACGGTTTCATCCGCGTTTTGTATAGTTGAGATATCATTAATATAGAGGTTAAACAAGAGACGCGCCGGGATGCTGCCCTGAAGGTACTCCATCTTGTATACCGGGCCTTGTTGATTGTTTGCCCTAAATATTGGTGTTGATGCTTGTGTTGGTGAGGTACAAGCATCTGAAAAGTAAGAGTCCGACAGGGAAACAAGAGTCGCTGGGCCTGCGAATGAGGTCGTTGTGCCAGGCGTGGATCTAGGGACTGCGGGGAAAACCGAGGTATCTGCCCCGGGCGTCAGTTTGAGGAGGCGCCAAATTCATATTCTTGAAGAAAAAAATCTTGTTTCATAAAGCTCCTAGCTTTCGGCGCGCGTTGGTCTATCGCTTATTCATGTGATTTTAAAACGCATCCCTGTTGGTTTTTGAACATTTTTTAACACATTCTCAATTAATTTCTGAACGAATAATAACTTGAATTTTGAATGCATGCATAGTGTACGTGATGCCTCTGCCAAGGGAATCTCCGTTGCATCAAGAAATAAACAAGACATTTCCGCAGGCAAAAGGGGACGAGGCTGTACGAGCTGAGCCGAACAAACCTGAAAGGGTGAATACTAATCGCTGTTTGTTTATGTAGTTGATTGGGTGTGCGATTCATAAGCGTTGTTATTATTATTAGCGATATCCATAGATTCAGACTATCAGAGTAGAAATAAACGACTAACAGGAATAACAAGTAAGAAAGATTACATATTAGCTTCTCGGTGTATCCAAGAAAATGAAATTTTGACACAAAACGTTTGGTCAGATCGCTACACTGCTAAGGGCCAGTTGTACAGTTCCCAGTTAACGGACGCGTAAGTTCTATTCTCGGAATAGCGCGGAAAACGCGTTGTACGAACACGCAATAATGCCTAACTGGAGAATAAATTCGGGATAACTAAACCGGTGAGTCTGACAGGGTTAATGAAGTTAACCGGATAATAAATTTTGACAGTGGCGGGAATAGTTACTGAATTAGTGATGACAAGATTGATTGTTAGAACGAGGAAGGAGAAGAAAAGGAGACATCACACAAATTATATGGAAGAAAATGATGATTTCAAATTTCTATAGAAACTTCGTACTATTAATACTTTTAGATCTGATGTTTGAGAAACTGAAGCATATGAATGAAATGTGAAACTATTTCTTAACATGAAACTTTATGCTTGTAATAGGCCTTATAGGCATTTGAGACTGGTACTTCGTGAATTATATTCTGTCGTGTTGTTTATGTAAATGAGGTACATAAAAAAAACCATTTGTGTCAGAGCAGTCTCGCTTAGTCTAGCAGACAGGGACATAATATACGTGATCAAATAGATAAATCACACCACTCTTGGGTACTATTTGTAGTAACAGCGTTTTCAGTATTAGACAATGACAATTTGATTTTTCATGTAGCAAAACGTTTGACGCACTTCGATGACGTAATAGATTCTTTAGCAGAAATGAATGCACGCCGTGTAAAGCTGTCGCATGATTAGAGAGAAAAAATGCTGGGACCTAAGGATTGAAGAAATGTGTACTGTCTTGCTTGTCTCTCGTCTTTACTGGTTTTGTTTCCTATATTTAATTTTATGTCACACAAAAGAGAAAGTTATTAGTTAATAGGCAATAAAGAGTGCAAATTTTCGGAAGAGTTCTTGTTCTCCCGGTCACAAATAATACCACCCTTATTTAATTGTGAGTTTTTATAAAGGGGGTAGGATATCAAACCAGTCGACTGCGAATAGGAGAGGCACCATAGGACATTTTAATTGCCACTGACGTGAATGTAGATGTGATGCCTTCCATTACAAAATATACACGTTTGAATTCCACAGAGCGATATGCAGTGACGTGCGATAGCAGAATGCTGTGTGAAGAGGCATGGCACTGCAGTTTGACGAAATAACATATGTTACATTTTTTGAACATATATGTTTTATATATCAAACCCTCCACAGAGACGTGAGCAATAAAATCAACATATTTTCGAAAAATCGTTTTTTTTTTTTAATTTTTGACGTTCTATCTGAAACGCTGGGGTGGAATTATCGGGGGGGGGGGGGTGGAAGGGGGGGGGGGGCACTACCAAGTTTTTGCCCCGGTTCGCAGGGGGACTGCGTCGTGCCATACACGACCGAAAGCCTTTTCGATGTCTAGGAACACAGCCCTTGTTATTTTGTTGGAACTGTAGCCGTCTGTTACATGTTCAACGACGCGAAGGCGTTGTTCTGTTGTGGAGTGGTAATTCCCGAAGCCGAATTGCTCCGGTCTCAGGGTGTTGTTGTTGATGGTTCAAATGGCTCTGAGCACTATGCGACCCAACCTCTGAGGTCATCAGTCGCCTAGAATTTAGAACTAATTAAACCTAACAAACCTAAGGACATCACACACATCCATGCCCGAGGCAGGATTCGAACCTGCGACCGTAGCGGTCACGCGGTTCCAGACTGAAGCTCCTTTAACCGCACGGCCACACCGGCCGGCTGTTGTTGATGCAGTGCCTAGTGAGTCGTTTTAGGACTCTCTTCTCGACAGTCTCCCTCGGCGAGCACAGAAAGCTGTTGAGTCGGTAATTTTGTGGGTGGGAGTGGTCTTTCTCTGGCTTCCTTAAATCATTACTTTGGTCGTCTTCCTAGACGCAAGGAAGTGTTGTTGATGTCTTAGATTGGTGTGTGAGTGTGTTTGTGTGTGTGTGTGTGTGTGTGTGTGTGTGTGTGTGTGTGTGTGTGTGTGTGTGTGTGTGTGTGTTGAACGAGGGACCTAGAAACGACGGAAAGACTTCGTCCCGCCGTAGCCCTCGGTGGTTCACAACCCCACAGCAGGCCACAGCAATCCACCCACCCCACCGCTGCCCCCACACCGAACCCAGGGTTATTGTGCGGTTCGGCCCCCAACGGACACTCCCCCCTCCTACCTCGGGAACGTCTCATACCAGTCGAGTGTAACCCCTAGTATTTAAAGTATTTGCGTAGTAGAGTAATGATGGTGTACGCGTACGTGGAGGCAGTGTTTGCGCAGCAATCGCCCACATAGTGTAACTGAGGTGGAACAAGACGGCCCCTCCCGCCGGAGGTTCGAGTTCTCCCTCGGGCATGGGTTTGTGTGTTGTTCTTAGAATAAGTGAGTTTACGTAGTGTGTAAGTCTAGGGACTGATGACTTAAGCAGTATGGTCCGTTAGGAATTCACACAGATTTGAACATTTCTGGAATAAGGGGAACCAGCCTGCATTCGCCGAGGTACATGGAAAATCGCCTTAAAAACCATCCACAGACTGGCCAGCACATCGGACCTCGACACTAATCCACTGGGCGAATTCGTGCCGGGGACCGACACGCTTTCCCGTTCGGGATGGTACTCTCAGCATGGTACTCGACGTCTACATCCACATAGATACACCGCAAGCAACCGCACGGTGCACGACGAAGGGTACCCTGTACCACAACCAGTCATTTCCTTTCGTAATGAGTGTTAGGTTTTCTATCGCTTTGCTCGTGAATTCCCGGAGGACACGGTTCTAAAAGGCATCTGGGCCAGGGTCTTAATAGCCCATGTAATTTCATGTGTGCTAGTACGTCTGATTTCGTTGCGCGAGGGCTGGATACAAGACCTGTAACCTCGTGGTCCGTTTCAAGAATGAATACCGGGTCTGGTTTATATCTACTTGAAGAATCTATATAGCTTCTAGTGCCCCATCTATTAGGCACGTGATATAATTAGTCTGACTAACTTAGAATACGAATATAATGTAGTGGAGATTATTTTATCGTATGTTATTTATAAACCTGTGCTACAGAAATAAGTGTACAAGCTTTTCCTGTTTCACATTTGCGCAAGAAGGTAATTATTATATACTGAAACCAATAACATAACTGTTTTAGTTTCAGTTGTAAATGCATCTATAAAAACTGGGCTGAAAAGTAATTCCTCCATGATAATTGATAAGGCTTTTTAAACAAAACAAACTTTATTAACATCCTACACCTTTACTCCTCATGTCTCTGTATTTATTTCTCAGCATAATCACCCAGGCAACGAACACATTTCCCCCCCTGAGAGACCAGTTTGTTGATTATGTCACTATCGAATGTTTGACTTTGTTGCTGGGCCACGACCTCACCGTTGCTTGCACCGCTTTGGCACTGTCAAAATGACGTCGTCGAAGGTTCTCTATAAGTTTTTTAATCCGATGAAAATCGGATGGGCCCAGTTGGGACTGTGTGGAGGATGATCGATGACAGTGAGCCCAAGGCATAGGATTGTTGCAAATATCGCAGCGTTTGTGTGTGGACTGGCATTTTTATGTTGAAGCAGAGGGTGCTCCATGTGTGAACGAACTCTTCGAGTTCGAAATTAGATTACTGCACAAACCTCAATAGTTACGTTACAAACCGCCATGTTACATGTCACAGTTCCGAGCCCTCTAGCGGCAGAAAGCTGTAGACTTGAAGAATAAAGATATAGAATGTTAAAAACGTTAGATTTATTTAAAAACCTTTCCATAAAAATTCGGTGGCCCTTCTTTCCAGCACACCCTCGTACTAACACAATTAAGTGCCCTTCGGGCTGCAATCTTGCTACTTTCTTTTATAATCAGGACTTTAATAAATATGGAAAAGGTAGTGTCAGTCAGAACACAGGGAGAAATTGAGACATAAATGACAATAGATTCACTCATTCTTAACATCACAAGACAAAAAAAAGTCTAAAGAAACGTCACACAGACATTTTCATTTGACAAACGGTTACACTAATTTGGTGTCTATGGTGGACAAAGTGATAAGCCCGGGATAGACACACGACACTAACCAGAACGCTAATCGGTCTATCTGACTTCATACACTTGAATTCGGGGTATGGCACAAAAACTACCCCACAATCAAGCATCTACAGTCTACTATTTCAAAAAAAGAAAAGTGGTTTGAAAGAACTGGGTCCTGAGAAACATATATTGCAGCCCTACGCCGTAGCAGTGGATACCTTACACTTCTGCTGGTCAGGGCGACACACCATGATGCGTTCGACGACTGAAGTCATGGACGGCAGCAATCTGATATTAACGGCGCGCGCCCGAAAAATCCAAGTACACGTTCTTGTGTTCGGCTACTTCGTAATGCAGATACTTCCCTATGAGCCTCTGAAACCCCGGTGGATTACAGTGTGCAGGTGAGCTCGTTTGCTGATCTGCCAAACCAATTTGACTCCGTCCGACGGCTATGCGTGACGTAATATGTCAAATCTTAGACGGCCGACTCAAGGCAAATAAGTACACCCACGCATCACTTGTTGTGTCCGTGATGCTAGTAGCAGTACTTCTGATGGTTCAGAAGGTGACTGCCACAGGCTCTAGGTGGCACAATAGCAAAGGACACAAGTCTCACCGTTTAAGTAGAGACCTGCAGTTCTTTACTAGCGAAGCGCCAGCACAAGAGTAACTTCTCCTTCTCTCTGATTTCCTCGCCAGATCGGTAGCAATGCACATTTACATCTTAGACTACTCCCACATTAGCACAAGCCAATCACGAATTGGAGTGCCGTCTTCGAAGATGGGGACTGCTCCTTGCTCTTCGTACACCAATTTGACCAGTCAGAGGCTTTGAAGTTAATTGGGAGAAAAAAAAATCAGCTTTGCAGCCTCTTTCTCATGCATTTACGCTATGCCTTTTGCTAACAATATGACCAGGATGGAACCACAGCCCTCCATAAAAAGATTGTTATCTTCCCTTTTGCGTCCATTTAGAAGTTTCCATAGAACTGCCATAAACTCGCTAAAAGCCTTGTGCCTTTACAAATATGTTTTTGTGACAGAGCCTGGACATCTGGGCGCCAGTGACCTCCCACGGAAGTTCGCAGAACGCTTACAGTCGTCTCATCGATTTCCTGCCTAACAAGGGCCCATCCTCTGCTTGCTGCCGATGTTCAATGCTTTGTCCATTGCAGCGGCGTCTCCTTGGCGCCATCTCCTTGGCGCTACTCAGCCTACCTGGACGCGACCGGCGACCAACCGTCGCCATCCAAACATGTCTGCACAATGAGACCTTGGAATTCGGCAGTCCAGAAATGTTTTCACCCAGGGTCTGAAGAAAAAAAATGCGCTCCCCTTGGCCCGTAGTCGCTGTATGCTTTTACTGCAGTCGTTTAAATCGGCACCCTATTGCTTTAAACGCAGCTAAAGCTTACCGCTATTCCTTCACCAGAGCACACAAGCAAGAGCGTTAACTACTGCCCACCATTTGACCATGATGTATGAAGTCTGATCGTAATAAAGATTATCTCCCCTAAGAACATTAAGCAGCATGACACCGAATCAGAAGTGAGAGTGCCTTGCAATCTCTCTGTCTGCTGTAGTGTGCCTCTACAGGAGAGGTGTACCGTAATAACATCAACATACGAGGTGTGCTTAACTGTGTTAGTACGTTTATCTGCCGACTGTATAATGTATTTTACTATTGATGGAAGGTACCAGTGTGGAAAGTGTTACAGAATCGCTTTTGTTTTATTTAACTCCAGTAGTAATAACGTATTCATGTACATTGTTGTAAATAACTTTATAATACCCAAACGTAATCTGAAAATTGAATCCAATAGAAAATAAAGAATTAATCAGCATCTCTTCGCATTTGGAGTATAACATTTTTTTTAAATAATAAAGAATGAAGAAGATATATTACATAAAAGTCGTACTGCTCCAAGCTGGAGGCAATATTTAGATGTATGTTATGCATAAGTACTCCAAAGATCATATTGAAGAAAGCTGGTCAGGTACGAAGGTGCATAGGGTAACATGTTTCTTTTTCTCTTTTTTTGCGTTTTCTTCGGAATTTATAATTTATATATTATTTAAAGTTTAGTCTCTCTCTCTCTCTCTCCCACTCTCCCACTCTCTCTCTCTCTCTCTCTCTCTCTCTCTCTCTCTCTCTCTCTCTCTGTCTGTCTCTTCTCTCTCTCTTTTTCTTTATTGTGATTTCATTCCCCTGCCCAATATGGGCAGGGGAGGGCTGTCAGTGGCACAATCCGCCGCTCTTCAGCTGAGTGACATGACAACTAAAACAAGAATAAAATGTTACATATATAAGGCGATAAAAAGGGGAACATAAAACAGAGTAAGGGGAGAAAATGGAGGTAAAAATACACTGACATGGAGACGTTCATGGGGGACAATTAAAAAAGCCACCAGAAAGTTAAAAAACACAGTTGGTGATCCTTAAAACACAATGAAGACACTGAATGCACATGCACAAGTTGAAAGTCAGCCACAGTATTAAAAACACTCGAGAACAACACACTTAAAACCCACTTGGAGCATACACGATGAAGAATAAAACTTCCAGGTGGGACCTGCCGAGGGAAGGTCAGAGAGAATGGAAAAGAATGGAAGAGCAAGGAGCAGCAGGGGAGGTGGTGGGATGAAGAGAGTAGAGGTGAAAGCAGGTACACTAAGAGGCAGGAAACACGTGGGGCAGGAGATGAAGAGGGGAGACAAGGCAAGATGGAGTGCAGAGACACTGAAAGGGAGCATAAGAGAGGGAGGGGACTAGGAGGGGGAAGCCGCTCAGGGGAAGGGATTGGGAGAAGAGGTAGCCCTGAGGAGGAGGCAGGAAGATGGGGTTAGAGTTGGTAGGAAGGGTAGATGTCAGGGTGAAGCTCACCATCCGGGAGGGGTGGATGGTGGAAGCTGCATTGGGAAAGGAGGCAAAGGGTGTGGAGAGGGAGAGAGGATGGGACACAACGGTAAATGTGAGGCAATTGGTTGGGGGTGGAGAGGAAGGGAGGCACCAGGGGCTGAGGGGGATCAATGCAGTGGACAATATATAGTATGCAGATGTGTTCAAGGGAAAAGGAGAAGGTGGGCGAAGGGAATGAGGTCATAGAGGGTGTGCATGGGGGACGGAAGGCAGATGCGAAGGGGAGCTGGAGCGCATGGCGTTCGAGGATTTGGAGGGCTTTATAGAACTGGGGAGGGGTGGTAATCCAAGCTACGCTGGCATAACAGAAGATGGGGCGGATCAAGGATTTGTAGGTGTGAAGGATAGTGGAAGGATCAGACCCCACGTCTGGCCGGACAGGAGTTTCAGGAGTCGGAGTCGGTTGTGAGATTTGTTTTGGATGGTCAGGAGATGGGGAGTCCAGGTAAGGTGGCGGTCGAGGGTGAGGCCAAGGTATTTGAGGGTAGGAGTAAGGTGGATAGAACAGCCATAAATGGTGAGGTAGAAATCATGGAGATGACAGGAGCGGGTGGTGCAGCCTATGATGATCGCCTGGGTCTAGGAGGGGTTGATATGGAGGAACCACTGGTTGCACCAAGCGTTGAATTGGCCAAGGTAGGTTTGGAGGGTACGTTGAGACCGTTGAAGGGTAGGATAAAGGGCTAGGAAGACGGTGTCATCAGCAAACTGGAGAAGATGAACAGGTGGGGGAGAGTTCGGCATATCAGCAGTGTACAGGAGATAGAGGAGAGGGGAAAGGAAAGAGCCTTGGGGCACGTTGGCAGAGGGATAGAAAGTACAGGAGTTGGAATTGTGGATAGTCTCTCTCTCTCTCTCTCTCTCTCTCTCTCTCTCTCTCTCTCTCTCTCTCTCTCTGTATATGGTGTTACAAAAAGGTACAGCCAAACTTTCAGGAAACATTACTCACACACAAATAAAGAAAAGATGTTATGTGGACATGTGTCCGGAAATGCTTAATTTCCATGTTAGAGCTCATTTTAGTTTCGTCAGTATGTACTGTACTTCCTCGATTCACCTCCAGTTGGCCCAATTGAAGGAAGGTAATGTTGACTTCGGTGCTTGTGTTGTCATGCGACTCATTGCTCTACAGTACTAGCATCAAGCACATCGGTACGTAGCATCAACAGATTAGTGTTCATCACGACCGTGGTTTTGCAGTAAGTGCAATGTTTACAAATGCGGAGTTGGCAGATGCCCTTTCGATGTATGGATTAGCACGGGGCAATAACCGTGGCGCGGTACGTTTGTGTCGAGACAGATTTCCAGAACGAAGGTGTCCCGACAGGAAGACGTTCGAAGCAATTGATCGGCGTCTTAGGGAGCATGGAACATTCCAGCCTATGACTCGCGACTGGGGAAGACCTAGAAAGACGAGGACACCTGCAATGGACGAGGCAATTCTTCGTGCAGTTGACGATAACCCTAATGTCAGCGTCAGAGAAGTTGCTGCTGTACAAGGTAACGTTGACCACGTCACTGTATAGAGAGTGCTGCGGGAGAACCAGTTGTTTCCGTACCATGTACAGCGTGTGCAGGCACTATCAGTACCTGATTGGCCTCCACGGGTACACTTCTGCGAATGGTTCATCCAACAATGTGTCAACCCTCATTTCAGTGCAAATGTTCTCTTTACGGATGAGGCTTCATTCCAACGTGATCAAATTGTAAATTTTCACATTCAACATGTGTGGGCTGACGAGAATCCGCACGCAATTGTGCAATCACGTCCTCAACACAGATTTTCTGTGAACGTTTGGGCAGGCATTGTTGGTGATGTCTTGATTGGGCTCATGTTCTTCCACCTACGCTCAATGGAGCAGGTTGTCATGATTTCATACGCGGTACTCTACCTGTGCTGCTAGAGCATGTGCCTTTACAAGTACGACACAACATGTGGTTCATGCACGATGGAGCTCCTCCACATTTCAGTCAAAGTGTTCGTACGCTTCTCAACAACAGATTGAGTGACCGATTGATTGGTAGAGGCAGACCAATTCCATTGCCTCCACGCTCTCCTGACCTCAACCCTCTTGACTTTCATTTATGGGGGCATTTGAAAGCTCTTGTCTACGCAACCGCAGTACCAAAGGTAGAGACTCTTCGTGCTCGTATTGTGGAGGGCTGTGATACAATACGCCATTCTCCAGGGCTGCATCAGCGCATCAGGGATTCCATGCGACGGAGGGTGGATGCATGTATCCTCGCTAACGGAGGACACTTTGAACATTTCCTGTAAAAAAGTGTTTGAAGTCACGCTGGTACGTTCTGTTGCTGTGTGTTTCTATTCCATGATTAATGTGATTAGAAGAGAAGTAATAAAATGAGCTCTAACATGGAAAGTAAGCATTTGCGGACACATATCCACATAACATATTTTCTTTCTTTCTGTGTGAGGAATGTTTCCTGAAAGTTTGGCCGTACCTTTTTGTAACACCCTGTGTGTATGTATATATATCAGCGATATACAGTGACGTGCTATAGCAGAGTATAGTGAATATAGTGTGAAGAGGCATGGCGTTGCAGTTTGCCACACTTAAGAACAAATAACATGTGTTACATTTCTTGAACATATATGTTTTATACAGGGTGGTCCATTGATAGTGACTGGGCCAAATATCTCACGAAATAAGCATCAAACGAAGAAACTACAAAGAACGAAACTCGTCTAGATTGAAGAGGGGAAACCAGAAGGCGCTATGGTTGGCCCGCTAGATGGCGCTGCCAAAGGTCAAACGGATATCAACTGCGTTTCTTTATAGGAACCCCCATTTTTATTACATATTCGTGTACTCATTCCGCCAGTGCGGACGGTATATGCTTCGTGATACATTACCCGGGTTAAAATGGACCGTTTACCAATTGCGGAAAAGGTTGATATCGTGTTGATGTATGGCTATTATGATCAAAATGCCCAACGGGCGTGTGCTATGTATAATGCTTGGTATGCTGGATGACATCATCCAAGGGTCCGGACCGTTCGCCAGATAGTTCCGTTATTTAAGGAAACAGGAAGTGTTCAAGCCACATGTGAAACGTCAACCACGACCTGCAACAAATGATGATGCCCAAGTAGGTGTTTTACCTGCTGTTGCGGCTAATCCGCACATCAGTAGCAGACAAATTACGCGAGAAAAGGGAATCTCAAAAAGTCGATGTTGAGAATACTACATCAACATCAATAGCACCCGTACCATATTTCTATGCACCAGGAATTGCATGGCGACGACTTTGAACGTCTGGGCACAAGAGAAATTACGGGACGATGACAGATTTTTTGCAAGCGGTCTGTTTAGCGACGAAGCGTTATTCATCAGCAGCGGTAACGCAAACTGCATAATATGCACTATTGGGCAACGGAAAATCCACGATGGCTGCGACAAGTGAAAATCAGCGGACTTGGTGGGTTAATGTATGGTTCGGCATTATGGGAGGAAGGAAAATTGGCCCCCATTTTATCAATGGCAATCTAAATTGTGCAATGTATGCTGATTTCCTACGTAATGTTCTACCGATGTTACTACAAGATGTTTCACTGCATGACAGAATGGCGATGTACTTCCAACATGATGGATATCCGGCACATAGCTCGTGTGCAGTTGAAGCGGTATTGAATATCACATTTCATTACAGGTGGATTGGTCGTCGAAGCACCATACCATGGCCCGCACGTTCACCGGATCTGACGTCCCCTGATATCTTTCTGTGAGGAAAGTGGAAGGATATACGCCTGACAACATGCGTCAGCGCATTGTCAATGCATGTGCGAACATTACGGAAGGCGAACTACTTGCTGCTGAGAGGAATGTCGTTACACGTATTGCCAAATGCATTGAGGTTGACGGATATCATTTTGAGCATTTATTGCATTAATGTGGTATTTACAGCTAATCACGCTGTAACAGCATGCGTTCTCAGAAATGATAAGTTCACAAACATACATGTATCACATTGGAACAACCGAAATGAAATGTTCAAATGTACCTACGATCTGTGTTTTAATTTAAAAAAACCTACTTGTTACCAACTGTTCGTCTAAAATTGTCAGCCATATGTTTGTGACTATTACAGCATCATCTATTACAACGCGAAAAAAGTGGTCCAACTAAAACATTCATATTTATTTACGTACTACACGAATATGTGATAAAAATGGGGGTTCCTATTTAAAAAAAAGAACGCAGCTGATATCCGTTTGACCCATGGCAGCACCATCTAGAGGACCAACCATAGCGCTGTCTGGTTTCTCCCTTCAAGCTAGACAAGTTTCATTCTTTGTAGTTTTTTCGTTTGGCGCTTATTTCGTGAGATATATTGGCCCAGTCACGATCAATGGACTACCCTGCATATATATATGTATCTGTCACACACACACTTCACAGGTACACACCATTTTACAAATTTACTTGTAATACTGGACGAAACTGTGGTCATTAACAGCTGGGAACATCACTTAATTATTCCAAAATCTATTGATGAACAACACGGGCTCTGTAGAGAATTTATATCTGTTCAGAATTTAGGTTTATTGAGGAATTTTTTTATCAAACCAGATAGAAAGGGATTTGGGGACGTCGCCTCTCGAACGTTCTTTCTGTATTTTATCACTGCTCCAGCTCTGGGGCTGCTGCTTTTATATCTCCATGACGATTTGTGTGACGTTAAATCGTTTGGTTTCAATCACGTGGAGGATATAGAGGATCCACCCTCCAGACGTCTGGTTAGGGGCTCTTAGCATAACATTTTGCAGGTTAAGATCGTTGTTTCACACCACTCTGTGACAACGTAACTTCTTAATGCGGAAGGATAGGGGGCTCATCAAGGACTGATGTTGGGGAGGGGCTAGGGGGGGGAGCCATCCCTTTTCCACTCAGCGGAATGCGAGGAACAAACGGGAGCTATGAACAGCATCATCAGATAATGGAGAGACAGGCAATGCATCACCTGAAGCTGTCTGCATCATCTGACTAACCATGAGAAAATCCGAAGTAACCTGTTTCTCCACCGTATCAGAATGAGGAAAGGACAGTATTGCATTAGAACACTGTAAACGCAGAGCCGGACAGAGTGGCCTAGCGGTTCTACATGAACCCGGTATCCAGAAAGATTCAGGTGTGAACGAATATTCGATTGAACACACACATAGCGGTTCGGATACCACTGTAAAATACGGCGAGTTGAGAAAAGGGATGGAGAGAGAGAGTGTTATATACGAGTGTATGATAAACCCTTTTCTCGAAAACTTCTGTCCTTCAAACCTCCTCTGTGTTGCCACAGATGACGTGCCATTTATCACACTTGTACTAAGATGGCAGAACACGTGAGGTCTTAGCGAGAAACTGATATTGGGTGAATAAAAATTTTTTCTGTTAGTTTGCTTATACGGGATGTCATTCACTTTTTATTAGCAGAATACGAGAAACTACACAATTATTCCACTTTATGAATCACAAATAATTTCTAATCCTCACACTTTAATAAGAACAAAACAAGGAACTGCGAATTTGCGTAATTACTGTGAAATTTTTCTGAAAATATGGCGCTGAGCACTATGGGACTTAGCTGCTGAGGTCATCAGTCCCCTAGAACATAGAACTACTTAAACCTAACTAATCTAAGGACATCACACACATCCATGCCCGAGGCAGGATTCGAACCTGTGACCGCAGCAGTCGCACAGTTCCAGACTGTAGCGCCTAGAACCGCTCGGCCACACCGGGCGGCAAAATTTTTCTCAATTACGTATCCAAATAACCAGAGATTTCTACTTAAGTCCTCAATCGATACCGACCGCGGCAGACAACATGTCTGTCCTCCGAGACTGCCAAACCGCTTCGCCCGCCATTCAAGTTAGGCGCGATCCGAAAGCCTCCAAAGTGCTTCGTCTGTCTTTTCATTTAGAAATTGTTTACTATCCTGTTGGTAATTAACACTTTTCAAGTAACTGAATGATAGCCCGCTACTGAGAGATGCTGTTACATGTAATTGAAGTAAATACACTGTTCAGTTTTTCTAATATTGATAACAGAAGGTTATCATTTTGGCTCGCAAATTTCGAATGCAATAGCCGATCGCGGACTATCACGATCGAACAAACCGTCTGTCATCGGTAACTCACACCAAATTACGTAATCATGCCACAGCTGCCTTCTCAACTTCATAAGAAGACCTTCTTGTAGCCGAATATGATAGCTGTCACGCGCACGGCGTCCCGAGTTCGATTCCCGGCGGGGTCAGGGATTTTCTCTGCCTCGAGATGACTGGGTGTTGTGTGTCTTTCATCATTTCATCCTCATTCACTCGCAAGTCGCCGTAGTGGCGTTAAAGAACTTGTGGAGCTGCGGCCGAACCGCCCCACGAGGGGTCACCGGCCACCAATGCCATACGCTCATTATTATTATAGCTGTAAAGCCAGAAATATTACAAACATTGCAAACGATGTTGTACTAACCAACTTTCCAGCCGGATATATATCGATGCCAAGAAGAATTTGTTAAGCCCAAAAACTGCAAGAGCTACAGCTGCTAATGCGTAGGTTCTGTAGCCGCCACAATGAAAAGACACGCCTATCGCCTACAGCAAAAGATTAAGAAATTCATTCAGAACTGTAACAACAGCTTGAACCAGTAATTTTTGGAATCTGTAATTATATTAATACCTTCAGCTGCTGACGGGCGTTGATATATATCAACGGGGACAGGTGAAAATGTGTGCACCAACCGGGACTCGAACCTGGGATCTCCTGCTTACATGGCAGATGCTGTATCCAACCGTTTCTTTTTGTTGTGTTTTGTCGTTACAGATGTCACATGACATCAGTTCAAGTTCCTTGTTTGATCCTTTCACTCAGTTTTTTATTACAGAGGCCAACCAGCTCTCTGACCAAACACGCTGAGCTGATGTGCCAGCATCCATCTAAGCCACTGAGGACACAGAGGAGAGTGCGACTGCAGGGACTATCTCGCACACTCCTCCCGTGAGACCCCCATTCTCTCCTTGTATGTCCACACACTACATTCATAGTGTCCCACTCCAACGCACTCATTACTCGTGGAAGACATTCTTACCAAGTCCAGTAAGAGTTCTGGTAATATGTGTACATCAGCACAGAAGAAGAAGGTCATGGCCAGAATTACCAGAACTATACACTTACATGGATATGGTGTCTGTTCTTTTGGACATATCCATATAAGTGTATAGTAATTTTTTGTGTGTTTTTAGAAATAATAATTTGTTGCTACCATACAATGGTTCAAAGAAGTTCATCATAAGGTGGCTATAATTTCGAAACTTACAAGGACTCATCTACTTACATTGCGTGATTTACAATCGGAATTAGGTACTATTTGACTGATTGCACATTGTATATTTGAACATTTTAAGGAAGACTGACATTGTCACATACACCTTTTAAATAGTTGTTAAGACTTATAGCATGAAAGGTGCTGAATTGCCTTTATTATCGAAATGGCGTAATGAATAATTGCTTATGCTAGCTAAGGTTGGAACGCCGGTAGGAGCGAAATGGAAGGTGTAACTCAGACCCTGGGAACGCCAGAAGAAACGAAATGGAAGGTGTAACTCAGACCCTGGGTGCAAAACTTTACACAGGTGTGTTGGTCCAGCTTAACACAGGTTGAGTGTCAGAAAACGGCTGGTGTGACATCCTGGCTTCATAACACAGTAAGTAGCCGAAGTTGAACGGTCTGGACACCTGAGCACTGAAGCACAATACAGCAGTGGCTGGCCAGTAGTGTACCGAAAATTAACAGGAATAGGTATTTCCTCGCAAACTCTCCTTGCTGGACGACAAAACACTACAACATGGTTGGCTGCCGTTCAGAAGAATCTGTAGGGAGGGAGAATATTCCATAGTTTCGAGAATATGATTCGCTTTCTGCAGTTGTGAGGGAGCGGAGCCGAGCTTTGCTGGGAAGACAGAGGTGGAGAGAAAGAGGTCTGCCAGTAGATACATTTTGCCGGTTTTGGCGCACTAACGCAATTTAAAATAAATTCTATATTTTATAAGTAAAACAACAGATTTTTAAAAATTCAGTATATTTAACTAACTAAACCGATTTTATATCATTAACTAAATATCTATTTTTTACAATAACACAACTAAATACAATAAACAACTAATTTCTGAATTTATTATTTCATTTACAATGTGATTGTAAAACAATAACATATGTTAGTTACCAAAAGTAAGTTAACATTAAAACTTGTAAATAGTGAACATAAGTAAATTAATTGAAATGTGTTAGTTAACAAATTCTGTATTTTATAAGTAAAACAACTGATTTTTAAAAATTCAGTATATTTAATTAACTAAACCGATTTTACAACCCTAACTTAATACCTATTTTTTTACAATTATACAACTAAATACAATAAACAACTGATTTCTGACTTTATTATTTGATTTACAACATGATTATTACACAATTACATGTATTAGTTAACAAAAGTAAGTTAACTTTAAAAATTTTACATCGTGAACATAAATAAATTAATTAAAATGTGTTAGTTAACAAAGTCCATTATTTTAAAAAATAACATTGTGAACATAGGTAAATAAATTGCAAATATATTAGTTAACGAAAGTAAAATAAACAAATTTACAGCATGATTGCAAGATAATAAAATGTGTTAGTTAGAACAAAAGTACATTATTTTAAAAATTTTACATTGGGAACTTTGTATCATGAAATTCATTATTTCTATTTTTAAATTTCTTCGTTCCTATATATTTCAATTTCATTTATCCTTTTTTAATTATTTCAAAATCAAAATCATCAATTAATTTAGAAATTCTATTTGGAAAATAACTTTGAAAGCATTGTTGAGTTCTAGACAAAGTTGTTCTCCATATCTAGTATTTAAATATTCACAGTTCATAATACTATATAAAACATTTATCTCTAGCCCACTTACTTTTTTAATTTCTTTAGAACTATTTACATTGTTTTGCTTCTTGAATAAAGTAGTTTCTATTTATAAAGAAAAATTTTTATTAGTTTTTCAAAAATTAATTTGTGGTTTGTATTCAACATATTTTTAAAAAGTTGTAATTTTGTACTTATAGCTAAATGATTCATTGAAAATTGTTCTTTTTTATTTTTTATACATCTAATAAAAATTATTTCTTGTAAATGGAAAACATGAAGGTAATGCTAACTAAACTAAAAGAAAGTTATGAACTAATTGAGCAATCTGAAAAAGTTATTGATTGTCCTATTTGTTTAAGTAAGGAAAACAATAATCAATTTGTGAAAACAAATTGCAATCATATTTTTCATAAAAAATGTATCGATGAATGGTTAAAGGAAAAATAAAATTGTCCACTTTGTAGAATTATTATTAAAAATAAAGCACCATAAACAGTTCATATAATTGATATTTTTTCTATATTTGATGATCAAGATGAGGTGGCATATTATTTATTTAGTAAAATTGCAGCCAAATAACCACATACAGCTACTTTGCTTAAGATTTTACATTTACCTTTACAGTTTTGCATATTCATTTATCGATTTCACTCTTTTACAGCACAGTTCTATGTGATATCGTTCACAGGCTTCGTTACACAGTGCACATACACATGTTGTGGTTGGGTCGTGATAAGTTTTGTTTTTGCAAATTAGATGATGAAAGCCGTGAATAGAAAGTCTAGTTATGACATGTCACAGCTCAAAGATTGGTGCTGTACATGAGTGGTTCGTCATTGCTTTGGTGCCATAGAACTCTGGCCACACTTTTTCTCATTTGTCCTCCATTATCTTCAGTTGCCTTCAGGAAGCTCTGGTGTGTGGCGTCATATATCAAAGTTGGATGTCTTCAATTAGGAATGTCTCTCTTGGTAGCAGGTACACTAGTCTAGATCTTGTTGCCCTTGAGAGACCTACTGCTCTTTTTAGATAAGTCGATTTTACCTTTTCTAGTGTTTCTAGATTTTTTCTGTCAGGTTGTCCCATAAAACCTCCATCCCATAGGCCAGGATTGGCAAGATTTTTGCATTGAATAATTTCATGGCTGTTTCTAGACTAAGCCGGCAGATGTTTTTGTTGCCCTGTATTGCTACTATTGTTTGGGCTGCATGTTATGTTGTATCTTTTGTGAAGGATTTGGCTGTTGGTTGCAGTGTCATCCATAGGTATTTAAAGTCTGATGAGATTTTTATTTTTTGTACTCTGATGTTGATTTCTGCATTCTTGGGTGTTTTGCCTCCTTTTCTGAAAATCACCATTTCTGTCTTTGTTATGTTTATGTGTACTTTGTGTTCACTGCACCATTTGTCTATTTTCTCAGATTCTGTATATCTGTTGAACCTACAGCTATGTCATCAGCATATGCATATACATATATACATTTTCTCCAATTTGGAGTCCTTCTTCAGTGCCAAGAATGTACAGCAAAGGGCCCATTGGGTCACCCTGTAAGACTCCATTCGATTGAGGAATGAGGTTCGAAAAAGAGAGGTTGTCTGATATTGTGATTAAGTAGTATTTGAGGATTGACTTTATTATTCTTGCCCATACACTATCTTCTCCCATTTTGTTCTCCAGTTTTCGGACTATAAGATCTCTTTCCAGTAAGTCAAAAGGTTTTGGCAAAGTCTATGAACACTGTGTAGAAAATTTCTTTCTTTTGTAGCGCTTTGTTGATGTTGTTTAGAAGAAGCCTGACTACCGTAAGTGCTCATCTTCCAGATCTGAAACCCATTTGTCGTTCTTGGAGATGACTATCCATAGAGGCTCTCGTTTTTTGTGTAATTAACTTTGACAACATCTTGAACTGAGTATTTTCTGGGGCAATGCCTTTGTACTTGTTTGGGTCCATTGGGTCTCCTCCACCTTTGTATAGAACTTTTATTGTCGAGTGTCTCCATTGTGTTGGAATTCTCTCAAGTTCCAGGTGTTTGTTAAATAATTTGATCCATACATGTTGGAGGGCCTCTTTCACAGCTTTTATATGCTCATTTTATATGTATATATATATATATATATATATTGGTTCCTGCAGCTTTCTTGTTCTTCAGTGCTTTTATTACTTCTTTTACATCTTCTTCATTTACAGGTTCCAATACATTGTCTTTTTCCTTAGTTTGATGTTGTTTCTCTTTCTTTGGGGGTGTCTTCATTCCTTTTTTGTTAAGTGTCTTACTGATGTGGTGTTCTATTCCATCACATCTATAATTGGTGTATAAGCAAGTTTTCTTGGTCTTGTTGCTACGTATGGGCCTTTCTGTGCTTCATCCCCTTCTCTTTTTGCCTCTTAAATTGTTAAAGACTGTTTGAAAGTATTATGGTTTAAAGATAAATTTTAATTTATGTTGTGAATAAAAACTACACACAAATGAATTAAATGAAAAAGATCAAGCATTTGGACAACAAACACGAATCAAGAAAATGACTTCAATAAAATATTTAAAAGGTAAAAGAGATATTTTAGAAACAATATATAACTTTTAAGCACAAGGATCAGGATGGACATTAAATAGAATTATTGGCTTGCAACTAGCATTTAATATATATATTCCACTAAAATGATCATCTTACAAAGTTTTAACAAAAATAATAAAAAACAAAAAGTATCTATTAAAGTAAAAAGTAATGATGAAAAATGATTTTATGGTCTGTAAAAGCAGCTTTGTTTCCTGTACATAAAGATGCTAAAGGAATAATAAAAATAAAAATGTCGGTCTTGATCTTGATTAAGAAAATTGAAAATATTGTGTTTCCTTTATTTGTTGATCATATTTGTAAAATAGAAAATATAATTAATGTATCTATTAGTGTTTATTCATTTGATGATGAAAAACATCAAGTGTAGCCATTAAAAACTACAACATCTAAAATGGAAAAAATGTGAATCCACATTATTTCACGAATGATAATGATTCACATTATTGTAATATAAAACATTTATCTAGAGATGTATAAAGTCAAATCAATATACATGAAAACATAAATTTTATTTGTGATTTACGTTTACTACATTTCTGTAGTAAAGAAAAATTAAATAATCATACACCAAATTGTTTAACTAGAAGACCATTAAAAGCTGAAATACAAAGTGTTAGGAGAATGTGTATATTTCAAAAAAATATCGGAACACACAAAAAGTTCCAATTGTTATTCATGCTGACTTTGAAAGTTTACTTTTGAAAATGGACAATCGTGAACCAAATTCGGAAAATCATATACAATGAAATAACAAAATCACAAATAAGTGGATTTTGTTACTATACAAAATATGTTTATGGAAATTTTAAAAATCATGTTTATAGAGGACCAAACTGTAATAAAAAATTTATTGAATGTATGAAACATGAAGTTGAAGAAATTAGAAAAATTATTCTGTTACCACTTACATCTGAAGAAAACAATTGCACAACAATTCTAATGTTAGTATATTGCATAAATATCATTATATGAAGAATAATAAAAAAGGTTTGTCATCATGATCATCAAACTGGAAAACATATTGCTCCATTGTGCAATAATTATAATTGATTTTGTACCCATTTATTTACATAACTTATATGGTTATTATTCACCTCTTTTTGTAAAAGAACTTGATTATGATGATAAAATAAATTTACTACCAAACAATAAAATAAATACATTATTTTTGGTGTACTTACATAAATTTAGAAAATCAGATTCTTTATACATTTAGATTTTGTGGCTTCTGCACTTGATAAACATTCAACAAATTTAAAGAAATATTAATTAAAAAGTATATTCCTCCAGAATTATTTAATTTTGTGATTAGAAAAGGTGTTTATCCATATTTTTTGTGAATTCTTGGATAAAATTTGAAGAAACAAACTACCAACAAATCAAAAATTTTACAATAAACAGAATGATTCTCACATAACTGATGAAAATTATAAACATGTAAAATTATTTTGGGAAAAATTCAGTAGAAGAAATCATGGAGAATATCACAGTTTTATCTTAAAACTGATGCATTATTCTTAAGTCATATTTTTGAAAATTTTAGAAAATTATTTATAAATGCATACAATCTAGATTCTTCATGGTATTTTACAGCACCAGATTAATCTTGGGATGCAATGTTAAAAATGACTGAACCAAAAATGGAAATGTTTTGTCTTAATGGTATGTTTCGAATGATTATATAAGGAAATAAATAGGTATCACAATGTAAAAGATATGTAAAAGCAAATAAGAATATTTTAAAACATTTTAAAAATAAAGAAATATCAATGCATATGGCTTATCTAGTTGCATATAACTAAAATGGTTATACTATGAACAAATATTTACCATGTGGTGGATTTCAATGAGATGAACCAAATAATTTTCATTGAACAAAAATAAACGAAATATAAAACTATTGTGAAAATGGTTGAAGCAGATTTAAAATATCCAAAAAATTACCTTATTTACATAAAGATTTTCCATTAGCTCCTGAAGCAAAAATTGTTCCAGGTACAAATGAAAGTAACTTAATAACTACTTTAGATAAAAGCATAATTATGTAGTACTTTATATAAATTTTAAACAATACTTATTTCTTGGAATAGAACTTAACAAAATACATAAACTTTAAAAAATTTAACAAACTAATTGGTTAAAAATGTTTGTAGATTTAAAGTCACAGTTAAGAACTAAAGCGACAAATGATTTTGTAAAGCATTTCTATAAAATACCGAATAATTCTGTATTTGGTAATGTATTATACTGTATTTGGTAAAACAATGGAAAATATAAGAAACACAAGATACGAAATTAGATTCAAATAGCATAGTATGTGTTAAACTTGTAGCTAAATATGTATTGGGACATAAAATAGATTCATTACCGTATGGTAATTATAAGTTATTAAAATAACATTTTATATATATAAATTATAAAAAATTTTATATAAATAAAATTAATTAAAATATTTTTATATAAAATTAATAAAATATTTTATATATAAAAATTTTCGATATAAATAGAAATTTTTTACAATGATCTAATAAAACACAAAAGATAATACAGTTAATTTGAAAAATGAGAGTATTAAAGTGTACGATGGATGAATTAAAGTAAAAAATGGAATTATTAAATCAAATGAAGTTAAAATTCAAAAATTTGATGGAAAGTTTTGATACATATTTAAAAAATAATTAGTGGATAAACCACATACCTAACTAATTCTTTTAAAACACTGGGCGATTGCCTAACTATTTGATTGTTAAACTACACAGTATACTAATTGATTGTTGTACTTAATAGTACACTTATTACTTGTTAAACTAAGTAGTACACAATTATCTTTAAAAAACTAATTGATTGTTAAACTCGATAGTAAAATAAATAATGAACTAATTCTATTAAAATACAGTTGTTAAAAAACTAATTAATTTTAAACTAAATAGCAGACTAAATAGTAAGCAAATTCTTTTAAAAACTAATAGTTAAAAAACTAATTGATTGTTAAACTAATTTTTTAAAAATTAATTGATTATTAAAGTTATGGATAGTCCAAATAATTTTTTAAATACTAATTGGCTGTTAAAATTAATTGATTGTTAGACTAAGTGATAAACTATTTCTTTAAAAAAATTAATTTTTTAAGTAGTAAATGATTGTTAAACTTATTAGTAAACTAATTCTTTTCTAAAATACTCTATCTCTATATATCCAAAAGTTGTGTGAATTTTCAAAACCTAACCATTTAACATAGACTTGATTGCCATTCTTTATAAAATAAATTTCAACTAAGTATACATCTGAATATTTTGTTTTCTGTAGTTCTTGGCAGTTCAAATTACCTTTTATATCTTTTAATTTATATCTACTTACATTGCAATGAAAATCATTTTCCATTTCAAATATATCTGTTGAGCAATTAGCTAAATATCCTTTTTCAAAAAGACCTTTTAGTGTCCTAATTCTAATTTTATCACATTTTTTCTATTTAGCAATCTCATTACATACAGTGTTACTTAATTTTAGATTTTTTCAGTAACTTCTATTGGTGTCATTTGTATTACTGAATGTCTTGTATTATTGTATTCATCAATTAAATTTTTTACTAAATTACACCATTTGTAATTTCCTTGTTAAACAAATTTCTTAAACATTTTTTCTTTTACTGTTCTGTTAAAAATTTGAACAACAGATTTTTTAATTCTGAAAAAGTTGAATAGTGGCTAATGTTATATTTATTCTTTAATTATTTTAATTCTTTGTTATAGAATTCTTTACCATTATCTGTTGTAATGTCGACTATATTTTTAGAATTGACATATTTAATAGGAAAAGAAAATTCATATTTTGACAAAACATCAATAATTGTTATTAAATATTTATACTCTTTCTTTATTTTTGATATTACCTGAAACGATCTCAATTGAATCAGTTTGTTATAAATCATCTATACCAAAAGAAACAAATTACTACATTTAAACTTCTTTCTAAGTTGGTTTATGTAATTCATTCTTTATAGTTTCATGATTATTATTTAAATCTTCACCTTCTACAAAAACTTTTCAATGAATTCCTTTTTATAAATTTACAGATTGTACAAATACCTTCAATTCTATGTCTTCCTTTTTATTTTTATTCTATGTGGATTAAGTGTTTCTGAAATTTCTTTACATTTCAAACAATAAATACAACCATCAATAAGAACTAAATTTTAATTATGAATTTCCATATATGAATTTAATACATTATGAATTTAATACATATATATATATATGTATTAAAAATTTATATAGCTAAAATTATTTCACCGAATACAATTATATTTACATCGACAGGAACATTTTTGACAGAATATTTAAGTGTTGCAGTTAACAAATTTTATATGTGTACCAATATTGATTGATTACTAATATTTATTTGATATAGCTTATCAGCTACACATACTGTTATATCAAAATCATCAAAATTTAAATTTCTATTTATAATTTTTCCAATAATCGTTTTAAGTATGAAATTTTATTCAATATTGTCCATAAATTTGTCACCACATGTTATAAAAGTAAATTGAATTATTTGTTTATGATGCATCTTTTCTTTAAGATTATTTAACTATTCTCACTGTGGAGTTTAATCTGTTTTTGAGAAATAATCTGAAAAACTATTGCTACTTCTTTTTTGGTAAATTACGTTTTGAACTGTGTTAAAATGCTAGTGTATTGTGGTTTTGTAACATATTATTTTTGTAAGTATTGTGTGTTAACTACATCTTTGGCATCAAATGGATCTTTTACATTAGCAAGTCTTCTATTTTTAAAACCAATATTACCAATAGTTACTTTAAAAATAGCATTAAATTCTTTTTGAAATTGTTTAATTGCTTAGTTTTCTTTGGATCTATTGTAAATTGTCGTTGTTTAATAATATTTTCAAGTTTCTCAATTTTTTCAATTTTTCTAAATTGTACATAGGTTTATTGTATCTAATCCCAAAAATGTGTATTTAATAAATCTAAAGGAACATTAAAATTATAATTCTCATAAAGCAAAAGAAACAAACATAAATAAGAACATATTATTACTTCAAAATATTGTATTCTTTCTGCATTGCAATATAGTTAATTTTTTCCTAAATAGTTCACTAATTGGTTTGGTATATTACCACCACATGAATCTAAAACCAATTTTTGATCCTTATTTTTATAATAAGAAATCCAAAGAGTACCAGAATTATCAGATGTATAAAAAATTTGCTATGTCACATTCAATTTCTAATGGTTTCTTTACTAATTCATTAATTATGTATACACCACATATGTGATTAATTTTTAATTGTTTAGTAAGTTCTTCTATATCAAAATTACTTAATGCATTAGGATATTTACCAAATACTTTTTCATTTTTTTTGTTTCCTTTATGACATTATCATCTTTTTTCACCATTTCCAAGTTGTGTATAGTTTGCTCTTATAAATCTTTATCATTTTTATTTTTGGTTGCAATTGTGGCTGATCCTCCAGCTAGTTAACCAACTGTTGCTAAATAAGGTAATGCAGCTAATAACAATGGATGATATCCACCTTCATGTTGTATTAATCTTTACCATCTTTATTTTTTAAATATTTTATTATATTTTTGAAACATTAATAGCAAATGTGTCAAGTAAATTTCCACCAACTTTCTTTTCTTTTTTCTTTTTTGAACATCTGTTAAAATGGTTTAATTTAATTTAATTGCTCATTATTTAATTTTAATTTAACATACTTTGATTTACTTTTACCACTAGGTAGGAAAGAATAATCAATTCTAAAGTTATTTTATATATAGTTAAAAATTTAATAAAGATTTTTTATATTGTTAAAATTTTTTCATAGTCAACAATGTATAAAGATTTTTATATAGATTAAAAATTTATATAGGTTAATAATTGATATAGATCAAAAAGGTATAAACACTTTTGATATAGTAAAATGTTTATAAAGATTTTGTATGTAGTTGCAAAATGATTAAATATGTGTTATATAGTTTCCTATACATAATTTTCTTTTTCCACACATTATTCCTCTAACAGCTGTTGCAGCAATTTTTTACCAAATGAACCATCATTTGCTTAAATTCTTAAATTAATTGAAGTGTTTACTAATACTTTTCCATATTATTCACTTTTCCAAAATGTATGTGGAAGATTATTCAAAAATCGAATTAAATATTAAATTCCTTTTGGCTTATCAATTATAAAGTTTATTTGTTAACATTTGTGCAATACTAACGTTTCATAACGTTAGTTTTTACATCCTGCTAGTGTTTCACACTGAATTACTGCTAATCCTTCAATTAATTTAGTAACACCTATCATCCAAACATTATTGGATTATTTGGATTATTATCAGAATATAATGCTACTGAATTTAATAACATATCTGTATATTTTGATAAATCTTCACCACTAAACCCTTTATTTAAATCTTCTATTATAATTCTTTTTCAGTTAAAAGTCTCATTAATCCATCTGTACCTTCCTATGTTTTTTTTACCAGTTGTTAATTTATCACCATTAAATTCTAGACGTAAATTACCAACGTATTTTAACATACCAACAGGTTTTAAACCAATTATTTTATCTTAATTGTGATTAACATACTTTAACATTCTTTCACTAACATTTGCCTTTTTACTTTAATTTATCTTTCTACTTTTATTTCCTTCTCCATATTTATTCAGGACATATTTAATTTCTGTCTCACTTGATGTATAATCATATTTTCCAGGAATATCATCAAACTAATCTTCTAATGGTTTTTATTGGTGATAAATCTCCAAAATTATCTATATGATGGCTATATGGAATTATTTGTTTTTGATCTTCCTCATTTTTTTCAATTGCTTTACTTTTTCAATATCATCAATAACAGGATCATCTTCCTTTGTATATTTCTCATATTATGTTTAACATTTAATGTTTGTGTTTGTTTTTATGTTTTGTTTATAACTAAATTTCTATTTATGTTTATGTTTAAGTTAAACTTAATGTTAGACTTGAAGATGAAGTTAAACCTAATGTTAAAGCTAAAGTTGATGTTAATGTTAAAGTCAATGTTAAAGTAAATGTTTAAAGCTTAATGTTTAATGTTTTTGTTTAATGTTTTTAGTTAAGTTTAAGTAATAAATTATTTTAACTTACCTTCATTTGGTTTTCTTGACATACTTATTGTTACAAAACCAAGTTCATGATTCCAACATTTATTACACATTTCTTTAAAATTATCAAACTGTAAATTTCCACCATCAGACTCATGGTAAATATCATTTAATTTTGTATCATCTTATCTAAAAATATTTAAAAATTTGAAATTTTCTCTTGCTGGTTGTTTCGAAATTTTTGAATACGTTTGAGCTCAATAAAAGCAATCTCTACCTTTGTGTCTACCTCGAGTGAAATAATTTCTGACAATATCTTGATTTTCTAGACTAAAGTAATCAAATATACAACTAAATTATCCTTACATTCATCTAATGGAATAATTCCTGCATTATTTTAATAAAACTAACAATTTGCTTATTTATTTTATCTTCAATTTTGTACATTGTTTTATAAATTTTTCATTTTCTGGTAATTCTAATCTTTTTGAATAAACATACAAATATTTAAATTTATTCCAGTTCAACCATCCTTTAGCTATAATATAATTGTCAATCATTAATGTTGTTTTACCACAACCTCCTGGTCCAATTATTGCACATCTAACAGAATTTGGTAGAAGTTTACCATGTTTGCTTTTATCTTTTTTCTGGAATTCTTACTTTAGGTTCCCGATCTGTTTTGTTCATTTATTAACAATTTTTTCATTAATTAATAATATTTTTTCATTTATTAATAATTTATCATTTATTAGTAGATTTTCATTTATTAATATTTTTTCACTTCTTAATAATTTTTCAGTAGTAAATGAGCCACCTATTTCAACTTAATGATGAACCATTTATAATTGGAAGAGGATTAATACTTGATAGTTTTACTAATGTTTCATTAGTTGGTTTTATTTAAATTTTTTAACAACAAATATTACAACAAACAATAATAAACTTTGTTCTGTTGGAGGAAGATTAGAAATTTCTGTAGGTTAAAAACGTTTGAAATTTTTTAAAAAAATTATACACTTGAAAGAATCTATTATAACATTAAAGCAGATAGTTTTACTAATGTTTCATTAGTTGGTTTTTATTTTAATTTTTTAACAACAAATATTACAACAAAGAATAATAAACTTAATTCTGTTGGAGGAAGATTAGAAATTTCTGTAGGTCAAAAAAGGTTGAAATTTTTAAAAAAATTATACATTTGAAAAAATATATTACAACATTAAAGCAGATGAAATTTTAAAGAGAACTGTTAATGACAGTGATGTAAAATAGTACATGGATACAGTAGATAGTACTGGTAGTTTACTTGGTTTTAATAATCAAGTTGTTCAAGCCAATGGAAAATTTGTAGCTAAAGATGTTCCTATAATAATTACTTTTGAATTAATCAATACAAATTTTTGTATTGCTGATGGAATGTATGTGAAACACTATGATTATTTTAATAAAGAAAGTACCATTATTGCTTCATTTAAACATAATGCAGAATTTGGTGGACCAATAATTTATGGCCGGCCGAAGTGGCCGTGCGGTTAAAGGCGCTGCAGTCTGGAACCACAAGACCGCTACGGTCGCAGGTTCGAATCCTGCCTCGGGCATGGATGTTTGTGATGTCCTTAGGTTAGTTAGGTTTAACTAGTTCTAAGTTCTAGGGGACTGATGACCTCAGCAGTTGAGTCCCATAGTGCTCAGAGCCATTTGAACCATTTGAACCAATAATTTATGAACCAAATTACCCTATAAATGTTCCTGTTTTTAAAACAATTCAAGATCTAAAGGTTAATATAACTGATAAAAATAAAAATTTAACTGATTTTAATGGTGCTACTGTAACAGTCACTTTAGATATTTCTTAATAAATTGTTTCTTTTGTAAATAAGTAATTGCTAGGACATTCATGAATAAAATTGAATGTTATCAGTTTTGTTCATTTCCTTTTAATGAAAAATGTAAAAATAATTTAAATGTTCCTAACAAAAATACAAAAATATAAATGAATATTGGTGATGGTTGGCTTTATACTTGAATTTTAGTATTATTCGAATGATGGTACAGATTATCCAACTTATGATGGAAAATCAAACAAAATATTAATTGATAATTATGTAGCGAAAATTGTTTGATTTTATAAAAATAAAAAAGGAAATAATAATTTCTCTAGAATCGTTTAATTTCATCAACAGTATCATACATCTGACTTCATCTGTTACTGACAAAATAAGTTTGGAAGGACATATTCTTTATACAGGAGAAATAAATAGTAAAAAATGAAGTAATTTATCCAGTTCAATGCTTGGTGTGTTTTTAAACATTATAAGGAAATTATATTAGAAGGAAACTTAACTGTTGTTTTTACACATAGTTCATATTCTGGAGATGCAGTTCTATGCTAGTTTGATAATACTGATGCTGGTGTTGAAATAAAAGATACACTTCCTAAAGAAGGTAAAATAGTTATAGATTCTATGGAAATCCTGTACATGTTGTTAAATATGAACAACATTATGAACTTGAACGATTTGGAAATCCTATAATACTTATTTCTTTTTATGAACTTCAAACAGAAGAAGTTGCTGGATTAACTGGTATAACAATTTTGATCTAGATATAAAAAATTACCATAACTCCACAGAATTTGATAAGCCATATTTTGTTTTTGTTGTATTTCAGAAAAATCGTAAAAATAATCTAATAGTTGATTCATCATGTTAAACTATAGAATATATATTTAAAAAGTAGTAAAAAGGACTTTTTTCCACAAGAAATGTGGAATATTAATCCACTAAATAATTTTCTAAAAGCATATGATGTATTTCTAGATTTTAATGCATTTAGGTTTATAACTAATTATCCAATTTATGTAATCAATATGACATGTAGAAAGAATGTTACAACTACACAAAAAACAAGTTATACACTTGATTATATAATTATGTTAGGTTAAAAGAGCCTTACATATGATGCACAATATAGATTACTTACTGAAAATTTTAAATTATTAATATTTGCTTATATGTAAATAAATGAAAAACTTAAAAAATTTATAAAAGTGTTAACTTCATGTTTATATACATTTCTGAAACATTTTAAGAAAGATAAGAAAAATAAAAATTAAAATTTTAAAATGATGTACTTTGTTAACTAATACATTTTAATAATTTACTTATATTCACAATGTAAAATTTTTAATATTTGTTATTTAATATGTTTTTATTTCTTTACTTACATTCACAATGTTATTTTTTATTACAATGTACTTTGTTAACTAATACATTTTAATTAATTTACTTATGTCTGCAATGTAAAATTTTTAAAAATATCTCACTTTTCTTAACTAATACAAATTATTGTGTCACAGTCACATTGTAAATGAAATAATAAAGGTAGAAATCAGTTGTTTATTGTATTTAGTTGTGTTATTGCAAAAAATAGGTATTTAGTTAATGTCATAAAATCGGTTTACTTAATTAATTATACTGAATTTTTAAAAATCAGTTGTTTTACTTATAAAATACAGAATTTATTTTAAATTGCATTAGTGTGCCAAAACTGGCAAAATGTATCTACTTCTGCCGTTTTGAGTGCTCGTATTTGATGGTTGCTCAGTATCAGCTTTTGTTGCTACAGACGGACTGTGTTTACTCTCAGGAGTTTTTATAGTTAGTGAATGGTTAGGCATTGTACTGTTGTGAACTTATATGATTATGGATTTTGCCTCCAGGTAGGGAGTCGTCATTAAGTACGCAGCATTCCGTGATTGAGAGCACTTCTTCTGTCTATACTCACATTGAGACATTATCTGAAATCCGTCCTTGTAGCTGGGTGTTTGAGTTTCTTGTCTGTAGGACACAGAGAGGAGAAGACAGTATTAGATTCTAATAGTCAGAGGACTGCTTTCTGCCATCCTAGTGTCTGAATGAGTTTTTTAAATATTTTGTGGTTGGAGTTCTTCCGTCGTTGCAGACGTCTATGAGAATCATCACTCCGACATACCGGACGCAGTACAAACAGTGATATTGCTAATCGCTTCAGCTTATTAGGGCTATAAAGCTAAATAGCTGTAGTCACATATCTTTAATTCCACTGAGGTTGTGCACCACTGTAAACCATCTTTGAAGGTAGTGTCTTCTAGTATTTGGTACCTAAATGATTTCAGTCATCTCTTGTTATTTATATCAGATCACATACCCAAAAAATCAGATTTCGGCAATTGATTGGTAATATGTCCATTGGACATTGGTATATAAACATTTGTGTTATATAAACGACTTTTCAATCTACAGTGAATGCATAAGCTCAAACAACATTTATCATTTTTAATTACCAGATCCCCTAATCGTTCATTTATGTGTCATGTTGTAATTTATATGTTAAAGAGAAACAAAGAGGAAATAATATTACCATTAAGAGATCCTAAGATCACCTTCAAGGGGTGGTGAGACAGAGCCAAATTTTCATTTTCACATTCAGTATTTTCCATTGCATGCCTTAATTTTGTACCCACGTGGAGTAGCATCTTGGATCATCTTGCTATGACATAGACCTAGTCAGAGTCTTGTACTAGTGAGGGTTGGGTTGTTTATGTAGAAGATACCAAACTGAGAGGTCATCAGTCTCACTGGATTTGAAAAGGATCAGGAAGGAAGTCAGCCATGCCCTTTCAAAGGATTCATCATGGCATTTGCCTGAAACGATTTACGGAAATCATGGTAAACTTAAATCAGGATGGCTGGATGCGGGATTGAACCGTCGTTGTTCTCTCGAATGCGAGTCCAGTGGGCTAGTGTGCTAACCACTGTCCCACCTTGCTAAGTCAAATACACACCCATGCCCGAGGGAGGACTTGAACCTCCGACAGGGGAGAGCTGTGCAAACCATTACAAGGAACCTTAGAATGAACGGCTACCATGCACGGCTGTCCTAGTGAAAATGGTTCTGAATATTCTAAAATGACAAAGAATTATAATTCTGCAAACTTTATCTAGTAAAATATCTTCAAATTTTTTGGTATAATCAATAAATGTTATTTGTGTTGAATTAAATTGTTAGTATTCTGGATGTTACACTGTTGCTGAACTCTACATGTTAGTTATAAAATGAAAGGAAAGACTGCTTAGTGAAACAAAAATAGCAAAGAAAATTAATTACTTATGAGTAAATGATGTTGTTATTTTGATAAATAATATATGATAATATAAAGGACAGTAGTATACTGAAATAGTTACAGTAAAAAATGCTAAACTGTTGTAGAAAAGGTTAAACTGCTGAAATCCACTGCTATAATCAAATTAGAAATTAATCAGTTAGATTTGTCTTCCTTTTGGAATAGTCTTCAGTGAAGATTTCATAAGAGCTGAAAGTTTGTACCATTATCAGACGAAGTACAGTTTAAGGGCCACCATTAGGTTAATTACTGACAATGATAAATTCTAAGTATGTGTTAAAATTGTGTTAGTATCATAATGTAAATTTGCCTTAACTACCTTATTATAATAACTTGTTCATCAAATTTCAATTGTAGAGACATGTCAAGGTCGATTTTTTTTGCCTGCACTTGAATAATATTATCTACACAAAGAACAGAGAAAGAGTTAATGTACCTGGGTGCTGTTCTGTAATTTCTCTGGATCTGGTATAGTAATAGTAAAGGTTAGTAGTTGTGCTGTACATGAGAAACTGATTCTGCTTTCGTAAGTACATTAAGGTACAGTATATGCAAAATAGCAAATCACAAATACACTTTAAAATAGCCAAATGAAGGTAACTTGGTGTCTAATTAGGCTAATGACCGTTCATATATAGTCCTAACCACATAAAAGGCCTGGAACCAAAAGGTTACTGGTTCGATCCCTGGTATTTCTCTATACTGGAATTCCTTCAGGACAGGAAGTAGTAGTCTGATACTTGTATCCATTATGGGCAACGTTAATTTAGGAAGTCTAAGATCTACAATTTACTTTGGTAATGAGCTTTATAGGAATTCTTATAGAAGATACTGATCCAAATACTCCAACAGGAGCCCACATTTAGAAGAGAAGTTTACACTTAAGTATTGTTACACTTATCTCTCTTTGACAGGACGATTTAATGTTACACATGAGTTCTTTCTGTGACAGTTCTAAGAATACTCTAAAACTCTGTTAGAGTTAAATGCTATATTTGTCCCTTGACAGGGGCTTTTAGTGGGCATTGTCTATATATTTATTCAAAGCATTCATCAGTGATAACTATCATTACATGGCACATTTTAATAAGAAGATACTGACTGCAGTACAAACTCATAGAGATAGAAAGTGTCTAGTGACATTAACCCATTACGGTAATTAGGAGGGAAATAGAACACGAAATTAAATTAGTACATGTGGTTCAAACAATATTTCAAAATGGAAAAGAAAAGGCAGGACAAACATTCAGAACAGAACAGGGAGTTATAAGAACAAGATAGGAGGGCAGAAACATCATCAGAAAGTAGGTGTGTTAATTGGTAGACAGAGCAATCTATTTTACAGAAGCAAACTTATGGAGGACATACTGAATATCGGAGTCAATATTTTGATATATTGAACTTCTCACAGACCAAGAAAGAAACCTCAAACTAGGAGGAAGCAGATTCAATTGAGGAAAACAGTCCAGAACAAAACATACAGGCGCACATAGACATGTATAAAGTACTGCAAAGTTTAGTAGCACAGACTAGTGATATGAATAGCTTAGTGATATGAACAGCTTAAAAAACAAACTGGTAATATAAATGACCAACGTAAAGCACATCGTAAACATATGAAAGAACAAGGAGATAAAGTTAACCAGAACCTCGAAAATGTTGACAACAAATCAGGTATCATAACTAATGAAATGAAAAACATGAGAATAGAGACTGACTACCTAAATCAAAATTTTAATAGCATGCTGGAGAAATCAATGATATTAAGGAAAGATTTGATACTGAAATAGAGAAAGTTCAAGAAAATGTCATCCTATTGTAGAAACTAAAGTTCAGGACAAAATTTCGTGTGTAAGAACGGCAACTGCTGGAGGCAAACGAGAACTATTGCTCGCGAATCTGAGAAATTATTAAAATAAAGAATACACAAAGAAGTGTAACAGCAAAAATTAGGGTATTTACAGAAAATTCCGTCACTTTCAAAGGAAAAATCAACACTGCAACTACATACGTGGTAGACAGGATTGCCTACAATAAAGATAATCTCACAGATCAGGAAAAAGTAAATACTGTTAACAGCGGTGCTAAACGGAGGGGGATCAAACGAAGTGCTGAAGAAACAACAAGTTTTTGGATGAATATTGGTCTGAACAAATGCGAAACTGTCATCGGAGAGAATTTATAATCGTGAAGATGTTGGAAGGGAAAGGTTAAATGACAAGGAAACAATTCTGTGAGTCACAGTATAGGAAATTGACTTGTTTCGGAATCGAAGGTCGTGTTCCGATATAATTTGAGAAGTTTGGAAAAAATTACCAGAAGACTTAAAAAAATTATTTGGGTAACAACCACAAATCCTTTTCATCGCTCTTAGAAAATACGATCGACGAAGACAAGTGGCGTGAAAATAATAATTTCTGGCATAACGAATATAATGGGAACCATAAATGTTCAAATATGTGTGAATTTATATGGGACCAAACTGATGATGTCATCAGTCCCTATACTTACACACTACATAAACTAATATAAAATAACTTACACTAAGGATAACAACATACACACACACACACACCCATGCCCAAGGGAGGGCTCGAACCTCTGGCGGGAGTGGCCACCAGATTCGTGAAATGGCGCCTCTAACCGCGCAGCCACTCAAGGCGGCTTAGGAACCATGGACACAACAATCACAAACATGATAACAGGTACAGAGTATAAATGATTCAAAAGGGAAGAGACAGAGACAGGCTTAGGCCAAAAAAATGCACTAAGGGAAATGTATGGCGTAATGATTATGTAAATGTGAAGCAGAAAACTAAGATCCACAAATGTTAGGGGCCTGATGGACGAAGGAATACTGCTCGGAATAGACAGAAATTTTAAAGCACACCAGTACCATGCTAATAACGTATGAGACAATGCGACTGCCGCAATAGATGGTCAGAAGCATGATTCATGGTCGGCTAAGAACAAGAGCGCCTCTCTAGCGAGTGAAGACCGCCAGCGGCGAGCAGAAGCGGAAACACCCGTGTCAGTAGCTGTGCAGGTTGTGTGTGACGTCACAGGGGCGAGTGGGGAAAGTAGGAAAGGAATTTAAGGCTAACGACAGTAATGATACTAAACAATTATTAAAGGAATCAAAGGAAGAGTTATTCGGAATTAATGAATGGCGTTTAGAGATGGATTATCTCTATAACAGGTTAAGGCAACGTAATGGCGAAAAATGTGGCGTTGAAACGACCAAAAATTTTGGGGAAACAAGAGATGAAATGGAAACAGAGAGATTATTAAAATGAGCTGTTCAGATCTCGTGTGCTACCGACAAAAAGAAAAGGTTTAGTCTCAATTTAATCACGCCGTGCAAAGATCGCGAACTGCAATGGTTAGGGAAAATAACGAAGTCGTGAACAAACGTTGAGCGGAAGGTGAAATGATGAGAATTGCATAATAATCATTCCGCAATAACGAAGAAGATAAGATGCTGAAGAAGTTGTTAAGAATGAATATATGCAAGGTATAGAAATCCATGAGGATTATAATCAATCAGAAGTTCGAGGTGACATCATACGTTAAGATAAAGCAGACAGTTCCATTGAAAAACTGTAGATAAGGGAAAATATGTTACTGCTCCAGAAGGAAAGAAAGATCTAATTACAATGCATGGAGTACTGCATGAGTTATGGAGTTCATGACAACATTAGAAACAATTTTTATGTTGAAACCAGATATCGACTTTGAAGATTCTGACTCAGATGAAGATAAAGAGAGCGACGAGATACGTGATTCAAAAATTGGAGAAAAAGAAATTTTTGAAAACCTCAGTTCTACAGAGATGTTAGTTCAAAAGGAAGCGCTTACTCTGTATGAAAATCTGCCAAATCGAAACATGGAACAAGAAGAGTAAATTTATGAAGGAAATGTAACATTACCACATTATGAAAGAAGTAAAGTAGACGCTATTTTTATGCAGGATCCAGAAGACATTATGGATGCAAAGGAAAAAAAACCACTGTACAAAAATTTCAGTAATCAGCAACGAATGGCTATCTTGAAAGAATTTGCAATCGAAAGAAGAAAGAAGTCACATGATGAAGAAACCGTTAGCGAAAAAACGAGCCGTTCAGTAAGAAATTGACAAAGTCATCGAATGGGGAATCATAGAGTATAGTAACACTGAATACAATAATCCAATGATTATTATAAGCAAAAAGGATAGAAGAGTGAGAATAATCATTGACACCAGGACAGTGAACAAAATTGTGGAAAGAGAAACAGATCGGCCAGAATCGTTGGACGAAATGTTGCGAAAATTGTATAGTGTTAGAGATTCAACCAGTCTGAATCTGATGTTAGGGTGCTGCCAAATCACCCTTGATGCAGAATCTAGAAAATGTACCGCTTTTCTCTTTGCTGGCAGGTGTTGACGTTACAAATTGGTACCTCTCGGCTTAAACACGTAGGTTTCTGTGTTTATACATGAACTACATTGGGTACTAGGAAGAGCCTTAAGTAAAAAACTCATAATTTACGTAGAAGATCCATGAATAGCTACGCAGAAATGGAAAGAACATTGTGTATTATTAGAACAAGTATTCATTGCTCTAAAAAAAAGGCGTTATGATTAAAATTTAAAAATTGTTAATTAGTGAGGAAAGAAAATTCTTAGGCCATGTCATTATGACTTCTGGAATAGAAAAGAACCCTGAGAAACTCAAAGCCATTGAAAAATGTCGTCCCCCGAAAGATCGACACAATTAAAAGCTTTCCTCGGATTATATGGATTTTATTAGAATTTTATTAGAATAGCTATAGCTAAAGCAGTGTTTAGTAAAATGTTAGGATACTTTAACGAAATAATAATACCAAAAACAGTACTGTCGGACGATGGACGTCAGTTTATTGCTAAAATATGGTTAGAGGGCCTGGAGAAAATGGGAGTACAAGTAACATACGCACTGGTACACCACCTGTCCAGCAATCCTATAGGACGGTATTTGAGAGAATTGGCAAAATTATGTAGAACTTACTATTACGTAAGACATAGAACTTGGAGGTAATTTATCTCATATTTTGAAGTAGTCATGAATACACTGCAACAGGAATCCACTGGTTTCACAACTGAAGAAATAATGGTAGGCTACAAAAGTAAAAGCTTAGTCGAAGAAATACTTGAATTTTCAGCCAGCAAAGAAATAAGTCTGGACAGAAAAAAGGCAATGGTAAAGGAACTGATAAAAAGGAAAGCAGAATCGGTAGCTAAAAGAAATGATTTAATATGAAAAGCAGTAAAATTAACTATGTGCGAATTAGTTCCCATTAAGACACACAAGAAATCCTGTGAAGCAAATCACGAAATACAGGGGTTCTGCCTCCAAACGCATATTTTCTGGTATACTCTAGATCCAAAAATCCATTGTGGTCAGAAATATAGTTGACCTGAAAAACGTATGGAACTAGAACTGAAAGGAAGTGAGTGTTACTTGATGATGATGATAAATAAATAATTATTGTGTTATGATATAAAGCAAAATTCCAACATTTACAAACGTTTCAGATTCCAAAATACGTATGTACATGGAATATGCAAATAACCCCAAAGTGTCATATAGTGGACAGCAAAGCAATGTTTTTTGCCGCCAAAGTTGTATGAAATGGAAGATGAAATCACATGGCAAAGATTTAACTGCCTAATTTGTATATAAAAGGGGCAGCAGGTATTCTGTGAAATGTGATAAGGAAGACATGTGACAAATGGACTGCCAAACTCTTATGAAGAGGCAGACAAGTGCCATGCAACGAAAATATTGGTTTTTATATAAAAAAATAGAAAACTGACTGTCATCATATATGTATGTGGAGGAACATAAATTTCTGATCTTATGTAAAATATGTGTGCTGTATGTAATAAACTTACTTATTAAACTTACATTTTTGATTCATTTAAAATGAAAATTATAAAAACATAAGTAAATATGATGACTTTAATATAAAAAGGAATGAAAAGATTTAATGAATTTTCTGAGTAAATTTCAAGTTTTTTTTAAAATATGTTTTGATAAATGCTGTGCGTGATGCATAAAAATGTTATTTTGAAAGAGACTTGTAGTTAATGATAATAGAGCTGTAGTTTCCTGTTAGTGTTTTAATGACGATTACCTACTGAGAATCATCATGGAAACAGGGACATATGTAACAGAACAGCCCTGATGCATATGTAACTTTCTAAATAAAAAATATTTCTTTACAACCAGCTTATAAGACTTGATTGTAAGTTTTATGTCTTATCTGTGAAAGTCAATAGCTTTAAACAAAGGTACTGTAAGAACATTTATGTCCATAGAGTAATAAGATGAATTTGTAAAGGATTTTTGTATAAAGATGTTTGAAAACAATTTATTGCTGAATAAGATATATGTATTAAAAGAAATATTGTCAACATGAAAACAGGTTCATGCTGAGGGCATTAATTTTACAAAAGTGAAAAGTAAAAGGGGTAGTAATTCCTATCACAAAAGGAACAGAAAGGCTGGAAGGCGAAAAAGTGAAAGGACTTGGTGCGCTGTAGTTAAGTGGAACGAAGAAGAATGCCCAAATAGCCTCAGATGGAGACTGCTGTTTTACAGTAGCACTGCATTTACAATTGGGCTACATTATATATATAAACCGACGCCAAGAGGAAGTTATTAAGCCCCAAAACTCAAAGACCCATGACTGCTAGTGCATAGGTTGTATAGTCATCACTCCCATCACCACACACATCACCTACAGCAAATGGTTAACAAGTTCATTTCGAACTGTAGTAATAGGTTGAACCTGTAAATTTTTGCCTGTGCATTTAGAAATAATAATTTGTTCCTACTAAACACTGGTTCAAGGAAGTTCATTTTCGGAAGACGTATTTCTAGACACGCTCCTCTCCCAGTGAAAATGAATCTCAGTATCCTAAACTTATAAAGAATTATAATTTTGTAAACTTAATCTAGTAAAATACATTGACCATCCTTTTGCATAATCTGTAAATGTTATTTGTGGACAAATAAATTTATAGTTTTCTGGAAATTACAGTTTTGCTGAACTTCTGCATCTACATCTACGTGGTTACTCTGCTATTCACAACAAAGTGCCTGACAGATGGTTCAATGAATCACATTCAAGCTGTCTCTATACCGATCCACTCTCAAAAGGCGCGCGGGAAAAACGAGCACTTTAATTTTTCTGTGCGAACCCCTGATTTCATGTATTTTACCGTGATGATCATTTCTCCCCATGTAGGTGGGTGCCAACAGAATGTTTTCATAATCGGAGGAGAAAACTGGTGACTGAAATGTCATGGTCGTAACGAAAAACGCCTTTCCTTTAATGATTGCCACTCCAAGTCCCGTATAATGTCTGTGGCATTATCTCCCCTATTTACAGCCTTCAGATTTGTGTGACTTATCGCGTAATTGAAATTTAATGGATTTCATTTAGTACTCATGTAAATAACTTCACAATTTTCATTATTCAGGGTCAATTGCCACTTTTCGCACCATACAGATATCTTATCTAAATCATTTTGCAATTCGTTTTGCTCATCTGATAACTCTACAAGATCGTAAATCACAGCATCATCTGCAAACAATCTACAACGGCTACTCAGATTGTCTCCTATGTCGTTAATATACACTCCTGGAAATTGAAATAAGAACACCGTGAATTCATTGTCCCAGGAAGGGGAAACTTTATTGACACATTCCTGGGGTCAGATACATCACATGATCACACTGACAGAACCACAGGCACATAGACACAGGCAACAGAGCATGCACAATGTCGGCACTAGTACAGTGTATATCCACCTTTCGCAGCAATGCAGGCTGCTATTCTCCCATGGAGACGATCGTAGAGATGCTGGATGTAGTCCTGTGGAACGGCTTGCCATGCCATTTCCACCTGGCGCCTCAGTTGGACCAGCGTTCGTGCTGGACGTGCAGACCGCGTGAGACGACGCTTCATCCAGTCCCAAACATGCTCAATGGGGGACAGATCCGGAGATCTTGCTGGCCAGGGTAGTTGACTTACACCTTCTAGAGCACGTTGGGTGGCACGGGATACATGCGGACGTGCATTGTCCTGTTGGAACAGCAAGTTCCCTTGCCGGTCTAGGAATGGTAAAACGATGGGTTCGATGACGGTTTGGATGTACCGTGCACTATTCAGTGTCCCCTCGACGATCACCAGTGGTGTACGGCCAGTGTAGGAGATCGCTCCCCACACCATGATGCCGGGTGTTGGCCCAGTGTGCCTCGGTCGTATGCAGTCCTGATTGTGGCGCTCACCTGCACGGCGCCAAACACGCATACGACCATCATTGGCACCAAGGCAGAAGCGACTCTCATCGCTGAAGACGACACGTCTCCATTCGTCCCTCCATTGACGCCTGTCGCGACACCACTGGAGGCGGACTGCACGATGTTGGTGTGCGGGACCGTAGCCCAGCTTCATGGAGACGGTTGCGAATGGTCCTCGCCGATACCCCAGGAGCAACAGTGTCCCTAATTTGCTGGGAAGTGGCGGTGCGGTCCCCTATGGCACTGCGTAGGACCCTACGGTCTTGGCGTGCATCCGTGCGTCGCTGCGGTCCGGTCCCAGGTCGACGGGCACGTGCACCTTCCGCCGACCACTGGCGACAACATCGATGTACTGTGGAGACCTCACGCCCCACGTGTTGAGCAATTCGGCAGTACGTCCACCCGGCCTCCCGCATGCCCACTATACGCCCTCGCTCAAAGTCCGTCAACTGCACATACGGTTCACGTCCACGCTGTCGCGGCATGCTACCAGTGTTAAAGACTGCGATGGAGCTCCGTATGCCACAGCAAACTGGCTGACACTGACGGCGGCGGTGCACAAATGCTGCGCAGCTAGCGCCATTCGACGGCCAACACCGCGGTTCCTGGTGTGTCCGCTGTGCCGTGCGTGTGATCATTGCTTGTACAGCCCTCTCGCAGTGTCCGGAGTAAGTATGGTGGTTCTGACACACCGGTGTCAATGTGTTCTTTTTTCCATTTCCAGGAGTGTAGATCAGGAACAATAGAGGGCTTATAATACTTCATTTGGGGAACGCCGGATATTACTTCTGTTTTACTCGATGACTTTCCGTTCGTTTCTACGAGCTGTGACCTTTCTGACAGGAAATGACGAATCCAATCACACAGCTGAGGCGATATTCCATAGGCACAAAGTTTGTTTAGAAGACACTTGTGGGGAACGGTGTCGAAAGCCTTCTGGAAATATAAAAATATGAAATCGATTTGACATCCCCTGTCGATAGCACTCATTACTTCATGAGTGTAAAGATCTATGTAGTTGTGTTTCACAAGGACGATATTTTCTGAATCCGTGCTATGTGTCAATAAATCGTTTTCTTCCAGGTATTGTATGTACTGTGTTGAACAGGGGACCTAGAAACAACGCAGAGGCTGCGTCCCCACCGTAGCCCTCAGTGGTTCACAACCCCTCAACAGGCTACAGCAGTCCACTCATCCCACAGCCGCCCCAAATCTAACCCAGGGTTATTGTTCGGTTTGGCCCCAGTGGAACCCCCCGGGAACGTCTCACACCAGACGAGTGTAACCCCAAATGTTTGGGTGGTAGAGTAATTACGACGTACGCGTACGTGGAGACAGTGTAACATATTGTAACCGAGGCGGAATAAGGGGAACGAGCGCGCATTCGCCAAGGCAGATGGAAAGGCGGCTTAAAAACCATCCACAGAATGACCGGCACACCGGACCTCGACACTAATCCGGCGGGATGATTCGTGCCGGGGAACGGCACGGCTTCCCGCCCGGAAAGCAGTGCTTTAGACCGCACGGCTAACCGGACGGGCTTCTTCCAGGTACTTCAGAATGTTCGAACGCAGAATATTTTCCAAAAACCTACTGTAAATCACGTTAGTGATATGGGCCTGTAATTCAGCGGGTTACTCCTACTTCCCTTTTTGGGTATTGGTGTGACTTGAGCAATTTTCCAGTCTTCAGATACGTCTCTTTCTGTGAGCGAGCGGTTGCATATAACTGCTAAATATGGAGCTATTGTATCAGCATACTCAGAAAGGAACCTGACTTGTGTACAGTCTGGACCAGAGGCCTTGCCTTTATTAAGTGATTTAAGTTGCTTTGCTAGACCGAGGATATCTACTTCTATGTTTCTCATATTATTCTTGATTGGAATTCAAGAATATTTAGTTCGTATTCTTTAGTGAAGGAGTTTCGGAAAACCGTGACTTCACCGTTGTTATCGCGCAGTGAAGGTATTGATTGCGTCTGGCCACTGTTGGGCTTTATGTATGACCAGAATTTCTTTGTGTTTTCTGCCAGATTCCGAGACACAGTTTCGTTGTGGAAGTTATTAAAAGCATCTCGCATTGAAGTACGAGCTATATTTCGAACTTCCGAAAAAATTTGCCAATCTTGGGGATTTTGCGTTCTCTTAAATTTGGCATGCTGTTTCCGTTGCTTCTGCAACAGCGATCTGACCCGTTTTGGGTACCATGGGGGATCAGTACCATCACTTATTATTGTAAGTGGTATATATCTCTCAATTGCCATCGATACTATCTATCTGAAATGATTCCACATCTTTTCTACGCCTACATGATCAGATCGGAAGGAGTGAAGACTGTCTCTTAAAAAGGCGTTACGAGCATTTTAGCAGCTTTTTTAAATAGATGTACTTTGCGTCTCCTTTTGATGGTTGTTGGTGTTACGAAATGCAGTCTAGCGGCAACTGCTTTGTGGTCGCTAATCCCTGTATTCGTCAAGATACTCACAATTTGTCCAGGATTATTTGTTCCTTAATGGTCAAGTATGCTTTCGCAACCATTTATGCTTCGAGTAGGCTCATGAACTAGTTGTAAAAAATTATTTTCTGAGAAAGCATTAAGTACAATTGCGGATGACGTTTTAGCCCTGCCGACGCCTTTAAACGTATAATTTTTCCTGCATATCAACGATCGATTGAAGTCACCACCGACTATAATTGTGTGAATGGAGTACCTACTTGAAACCAGACACAAGTTTTCGTTGAACTGTTCAGCAACTGTACCTTCTGAGCGTGGTGATCGGTAGAATGATCCAATTAATAGTTTAGTCCGATTGTCAAGTATAACCTCTACCCACACTATTTCGCAGGAATTATCTACTCGAATTTCACTACAAGGTAAACTACTTCCAACATCAATAACTGCTCCATCACCAACTGTATTTAATCTATCCTTTCTGAACACTGTTAGATTGTTTGAAAAAATTTCGGCTTAACTTATTTTGGGATTTAGCGAGCTTTCTATACCTATAACTATTTTAGCTTCAATGCTTTCTATTAGGGCTTGGAGCTCTGGCTCTTTCACAAAACAGCTACGACAATTTACGACTACAATACCGATCGTTGCTACAACTACCCTACTGTGTTTTACCTGCCCCCTTATAGACGGACGCCCTTTCTGTGGTTTCCTAAGACTCTCTAACCTAAAGTTAGTTGTAACATGAAAGACCTCCTTAATGAAAACAAAAGTAGGAAAGAAAATTGTTTATTTAAAAACAAATTATCTTGTGATTTTGATAAATGACTTCGAGAGTAGCATACTCTGATAATAAAAAGTAAAGTAGTATACTGAAATGGTTATTATAAAATATACTGTAATGTTTATAAAAGATTAAACTTCTGAAATATAATGCTATAATTAACATAGAAATTAATCAGTTAGATCTGTCTTATTTTTCGAACAGTGTTCAGTGCAGATTTCATAAGAGTTTAAAGTTTTTAGCATTCTCAGACAAAATACAGTTTAAGGGCCAGCGTTTGGTTACCTGCTGAAATGATGCATAAATGAAAGAATGATAAATTCAAGGTATGTTTTAATACTGTGATAGTATTATAACGCAGGAATTCTGCTTAGCTAACTTAGAATAATAACTGGTTCATCAAATCTTATTTATAGAGACCCCTCATGGCCGATTTTTCTTTGTTTGCACTTGAATAATATTATCTACACAAGAATAAGGTTTTGATGTATCTGGGTGCTGTAGTATAATTATTCTGGAGTTGACAAAGTAAGAATGAAAGTTAGCTGTTCTGCTGTACATGAGAAACTGGTTCTGCTTTCCTAAGCACAGTAAGATACATACAAAACAGGAAATCACAATTTGGCTTCAGAATACTCCAATGAAGGGAATTTCGTGCCTAATTAGACTGGCGACGGATCATAAATAGTCTTGACCACATAAAAGGCCTGGAACCAAAAGATTACTGGTTCGATTTCTGATTGCGTGAAATTGCTTCATATTTGAAATAGTAGTCTGACACTTGCATCTATTAGGAATACACTACATGGTCAAACAAACTTCTAAAATTCCTGTAAAAGGGGCAACGTTAACTCAGGGAATGTGATTTAGAATCTGCTTTTAGGATAACTTTTATTAGGAATTGTTAGAGTAAGTGCTGATTCGATGATACCGACAGGAGGCCACATTTAGAATAGAATGTTACACATGGATAGTGTTGTACTTGCCTCTCTGTGACAGGACGTTTAAATGTTACACGTGGCTTTTTCCTGTCACAGTACTAATAATACTATAAAAGAGTTAAATGTTACAATGGTACTACATCACAACTGACAATGATTCAACTAATCATTTAGGGTGTCAAGACATTTTGTACTGACTTCGACTTGATAATTAACGAAAGTATTCACAATGCCATGTTCGCTTACTGCACACGAATTTGACAGGTCCACCAAAGGACTCGTACCGTTCTATTAAACACAGTAAACATCTATCTGCCTTGTTCGCAGATGTGCGACCGCTCCTGATGCGTCCACACCCATCCATCGCCAATTATTATCTCATCTTTTGTGTTTCTTCAGCTGAACGCAAGCTTCTGTTCTTTTTCCCCCAGCCAACAAGATGCCAGGAAGAGCCACACAGCGACGAAATGCGTCTCTTTTCGTAGCCTCAGATGCATCAGTTGGAGACAAGGCAACGTTTTGCTACCTAATAAGGCAACATCATCATGCTGCAAGATTATTACCTTCGGTTGAATGACAGCTTTACCTTACGATTTGGCCGGCCGGGGTGGCCGAGCGGTTCTAGGCGCTACAGTCTGGAACCACGTGACCGCTACGGTCGCAGGTTCGAATCCTGCCTCGGGCATGGTTGTCTGTGATGCCCTTAGTTTAGTTATGTTTAAGTAGTTCTAAGTTCTAGGGGACTGATGACCTTAGAAGGTAAGTCCCACCATATTGCTCAGAGCCATTTGAACCATTTGAACCTTACGATTTGTAACACATTCATTCGCTTAGGCTGAATATCATGTTACCTGCAACAACACGATTGTTCTGGAAGATGTTTCAGACTTAAGAAACTGAGAACCTCGAAGTGTTACGCGATTTTTTTCTCCACGTGGTCAATAATATACGCGCAATGCGACTTCCCACCTCACTCTGATGATGTATGCGATAACATGGGCAAAATCTCTTACGATCGCCCCCAGCAGACCGTGCCAAATTACGCTGCACATACAGTAAACGTGGGATGTGAGCTGTTGTTGTAAGTTAATATGCCATGTTTGGGAATTTTTTGCTTACGGGGGAGGGGAAAAATTCCTTTTCGGCTGTTTCACTTGGCTCAATACTGACTGCTACATATCTCGGCACAGAGACGTGACGTCACTTAATTTTAATTTAGAGTGTCATGTCGTCATTATTGGTTGTTGTCAACACTGCCGATACCAACTAACATTATAAGACTGATCACTGAAACACTTCATCTCTATAACGAAGTATTAGTATCTTTCCTCTTTATGGTCAAAATTATTGTCGTGTGTTGTGACCTCTGTCGTTTCTGTGCACAGCCGGCGATAGTATCCGTTCGTGGCCAGGACAACGAAGGTTATATCAAAGAGAATGTTATAGCTTCCTCTTGGCAAAGCGTGTGACAGTGCAGCTAATGTGTCCATTTCATTCCACTGAACGTTAATTTTATGCCCCTCTGTTCGTTTTCACTACTTTCTTCGTAGAATCTATGTATGTCTATTCACAGTTACATGGTAGTCTACACAGGATGGTCACAAACAGTTTGATAAGCTTGTTGGTGGGGAGATTGTCCTAAGACATAATTATACCAAAAAAGTTCGATACATTGTGCCTTTTCCGAGTTATTTAGAACTGAAGTACCCAATCAGGTCCTTGCGAACGCAAATTGAAGCAGTTTGCTAGAGAGAATTAGTGTCATTTTTCTCATAGCGTAGATGACAGAGTACTGGACTGTTCAGTCTTTTTCTCTACTTACTACCGTCCCAAGTCAAACGAAGTACACGTTCGGAGACACTGTCTCTGGCGGACAGCTTGAATTTGCGTGGGCTACGACCTGATTGTCTAACTTTAATGTTAACTAACTCGCAAACGGTGCAAAGTACCGAGTTTTTGCTTAACAATTATTCCTCAGCACAACGTATCCTGCAACACCGTTAGAAGCTTTTCAGACTGTTTCTGACCACAGTGTATATCCACGGTTCAGACAATTGGCGAATGACCTTGACCAGCGTTAACCATTCCTGTGTACTGCTATGAAAATAGGATATAATTATAAATCATGAAGACAAAGTCACAGAGGGTTACAACCTTCGCTCATATCCATGTCTGGCGAAGGTCCTAAAATGAAGCGTTTAAGTTTATAGTGACATTTGCTGATGTCGTTTGTCCTCTGTTTTCAGCACCGCTAATGTTCATAACAAGTCAGTTTAAAGCACGAATATCTGAACTCTATACTAGTTAGCAGAGATCTCATTATTAAATCTTAGCTCACTTATATTCAATTACCAGGACGTATACTCCCAAGTTCTAACGTACCTAAGAGTACCTTTGACTGTTGCAAAATCTAAGCATTCTTTTTCAAAAATCAAATACTGCTTACATTATGCAGTGAGTCAACAACGGTTATGTGGCTTAACAATAATACGAAAACGAAGGGGCACGAAACATCGATTTTCCTAAAATAAGCAATTCTTCATTCACATAAAATAGGAAAAAATATTTTAATTAAGAAAAAAATTTAGTTCACCAACCACATGTACTTTACTAGTAGTTCATACTGAACGTGGAATACATACTTGTGAATTATTTTTAAATTAACATTATGTATTCTGTATTGGACAAAAATATATCAAAGGAAGTTTTGCATCTCCTCGGTTCCGAGAATTCCGGAACCTGTACAAAAAATTGGAATAGTGATCAACATAAACATCATTTCCGACCTTTTATTACTCATGGAAACCACACATTGCATGTTGTACCACCATACAGCGATACCTTCAGAGGTGGTGATCCAGATTGCTGTACAGACCGGTACCTCTAATACCCAGCCGCACGTCCTGTTGCATTGATGCATGCCTATATTCGTCTTGGCATACTATCCAGAAGTTCATCAGGGCGCTGTTGGTCCAGATTGTCCCACTCCTAAACGGCGATTCGGCGTGGATCCCTGAGAGTGGATGGTGGGTCACGTCGTCCATTAACGCATTTTTTTAATCTATCCCAGGCATATTCGGTAGGGTTCACGTCTGGCTACTCTAGTCGAGCGATGTCGTTATCCTGAAGGAAGCCATTCACAAGACGTGCACGATGGGTGCGTCAATTATCGTCCATGAAGGCGAATACCTCTCAAATATGCTGGCAATATGGTTTGCACTGTCGGTCGGAGGATGGCTTTCAAGTATCGTACAGCCGTTACGGCGCCTTCCATGACCACCAGCGGCGTACGTCGGCGCCATATAATGCCACCCAAAAAGAGCAGGAAATATCCACCTTGCTACACTCGCTGCACAGTGTGTCTAGGGCGTTCAGCCAGATCGGGTTGCCTCCAAACACGTCTCCGACGATTGTCTGGTTGAGGGCATGTGCGACACTCATCGGTGAAGAGAATGTGATGACAATCCGGAGCGGTCCATTCGGAATGTTGTTGGGCCCATCTGTACCTCGCTCCATGCTGTCGTGGTTGTAAAGATGGACCTCGCCATGGACGTCGGGAGTGAAGTTTCGCGTCATGCAACCTATTGCCCACAGTTTGAGACGTAACACGACGTCCTGTGGCTGCACGAAAAGCATTATTCAACATGGTGGCATAGGTGTCGGGGTTCCTCTGAGCCATAATCCGTAGGTAGCGGTCATCCACTGCAGTAGTAGCCCTTTGGCGGCCAGAGCGAGGTTTAGTGACATGTCTAAACAGTCAAAGGGACTGTGTCTGTGATACAATATCCACAGTCAACGTCTGTCTTCAGCAATTCTGGTAACTGGGGTGATGTAAAACTTTCTTTTTATGTGTATAGTTGTCAATGTTTTTATTCGAACGTGACAAGGAGGTCTTACTAGTTAACAACAAATTTTCATGAAGAAAACTTTGTTTTTGTATGTCGATAAAATTTAGTTTGTGTAGTTTAGAGTATTTGCTACGGACGATGGTGTAGGAATACAGAGACGTTTGTAACACTGATACAGCAGAGAAAATATTGCTAAGATTATATTCCCTTTTAGTATTAAAAACTAATTAGACTAATTTTTGAAATACTTTTTTCTTCCTCAGTTTACCTTTTTTCTGTGAGAGACAATATATGGACAGATATTTTATGTAACACTAAGCAATTTCGAACTAAAGAAGAGATGAACGGGGTTCAGTGGTACTGTGATAAGGGCTGAAAATGGGGAAATCCACTCACACAAGCGACTTTGACAAAGAGCTTTTTTTTTTACGGTCCAGCACCTGGGATTGAGCATCTCGGAATCGGCGAAGCCGATTGCATCTCTGCATGCTACTGCCGTGAATATCTATGGAAGATGGATCAAGGACGCTGCACCTCATCACAGAACTTGGAGATCGGGGGCTTGTCCATACTGTAGCGCAGGATAGGCGGCTGTCTGTGGCACATCTGACGACAGAGCACAATGCTCGTGCAGGTACGAGTGGTTCGGAGCACACTATTCAGTGCACATTGTTGAACATGGGACTCCGTAGCTGACGATACTGCCCGTTAATGACGTGAGCAAGCGATGTGACACAATGATCAACACGCTAGAATCGTATTCGGGAGGACGCCGGTCGTAATCCCAGTACGGCCATCCAATTTCCGTGATTTCCCTAAATCGCTTAAGGAAAATGTCTTAGTGGTTCCTTTGAAATGGGTGCGGCTGATTTCCTTCTCCATCCTTAAGCGAGCTTGTGCCTTGTCTTTAATGACTTCACTGTCGACGGGACATTACACTGTAATCTTCCTTTCTGTTTGAACGACATCGTCAACTGCGAATACAGTGGATACGGGATCGTCGGTATTTGACCGGAGACCACCGGAGTCGGGTGATTCAAGTTTCTTGTAACACCATGTTGATGTTCGTGTCCAGATACATCGTCATCCAGGCGAACGTCTATTCGAAATATGCATCGCGTCTCGGAAGCAGGGCGGTGGGGGTAGTATTATGCTATGAGCAACATTACCTGGACTTCAGTGGGACTGGTGTTTGCAATGAAAGGTTCCATGACAGGTGTGCGCTAAGTGAAAATTACTGTGTACTACCTGCATCCTTCAATGCTACATGTCTTCTCACACGACTATGACATCTTCCAGCAGAGGAGTAGGATGGTGAAGCCGTTTCAATATCTTGGCCACAAATTCGCCTGATATGAGCCAGATGAAACACATGTGATACGCAATCTGGTGTCAGCTCAACGCCTACAAACCACCGGGTCATAATTTACGGGAACTTCGTGACCTGGGGGTAGACATCTGGTGCCACCGTACTTCTGGAAACCTACCAAAGACTAGTAGAAGCCGCGACACGCAAAAAAGCTGATGTACTGCATTATAAAGGTGGACTAACCCGCTGTGGAGGTCATCACGATTTGGCTGCTCAGTGTGTATGTGCCAACAATGTTCATTGTTACCCATGAAAGATAACGAACGTTAAATATTATGCTTTTCGGTAAGTGGACCTGTCCTGAAGAGTATATGTTTAAAAAAACGTAAAGTGTAAAGGTCATTTCCGGTAAATAGCGTTGACCTTTTAAGGATGATTACTGAATTCATGTTATTCTTCATTTATCAGTTTCTGTGGAAGAGCATAGTTATGTATTGTGCCGCAGGGCAAGGAACAGTAAAGTCATCCCGTATTAGTAAGCAATATGTACACTTTTGTCATTACTTTAAATCCTACCCTCGTATTTAATGTGTAGGCTACAATAATTTCTACAGTAAGTTGAAAGAATAAAGTTATCTGTGCATGACATGTATAAGTCGCATTGTAGTCGAGATATGCCTTGGTTCAAAATTCCTCGTCTGAGATACAATAATATTACAACATGCACAGTATGTAATATACTCTGATTCAGTCTGGTTGCTAATGAGACCTTACCAAAATAGTGTAATATAGAACCTTGCAGAAGAAAAACCTTTAATCTGATTTCTTAAATAAACCTAGTCGTCGGGAAGCACAGTTTCTTTACTAGTAAATGGTTGTATTGTATTATATTAAACCGATGACCTAGAAATGACGGAGAGGCTGCGTCCCGCTGTAGCCCTCAGTGGTTCACAACTCCATAACAGTCCACCCACCCCAACGCCACACCACCGCCGCCCCACACCGAACCCAGGGTTATTGTGCGGTTCGGCCCCCAATGGACACTCCTCCCCCCCCCTCCTCCCCCCCCCCCCCCCCTCCTACGGGAACATCTCATAGCACACGAGTGTAACCCAAAATGTTTGCGTGGTAGACTAATCATGGCGTACGCGTACGTGGAAACGGTGTTTGCGCAGCAATCGCCGACACAGTGTAACTGAGGCAGAATATGGGGAACCAGCCCGCATTCGCCGAGGTAGATGGAAAACCGCCTTAAAAACCTTGCTCAGGCTGGACGGCACACCGGACCTCGACACTATTATGCCGTGCGTATTCGTGCCAGGGATCGGCACACCTTCCCGCTCGAGAAGCACCACGTTAGACCTAACAGCTAGTCTGGCGGGCAGTAAATGGTTAGTTTTAGGTATTTTAATTTATGTAACGAAGATTGTTTCAGAACTCTGGAGTTTGTCCCACACCTCTGATTTTTTCTTGTAGAAACGACATTCTAAATGTAATAGCCGTTACTTACCTTTTCCTACTGCTGTTAATGAAGATTCGAGATGATCAGTTTCAAGCTACTCACTTAACAGTAATTATTTGAGCTAGTTGTCATAACACGAACTGTTAAATCAATCCATGCCGACGTTAATAAAAGGGGAGTGGAAATGGAAAACATTCTACGGGCCATTATGTCACAAAACCCTTTCTCTGTGCTACTGTGTTCGCGGTACTCTGCGTGCCTCTAGACTTGATACAGGTGCCAAACCAAGGGGACAGTTTTTCAAATATGCGTTTGTAGATGGCGCAAGGTCTATCTGACAAGCTGGCCTTCTCTCTGGAATTTAAAAATGTAAAAGATATGAGAAGTGGTTTTTATTGACTACACTTGTACCAGTTAAAATACTGAATGCTGTGTATCTGCATTTGTATTATCAGAAATAAAACATAGTGCTTTAGTATTAACGGCACTTGAACAGATACTTCCTTCCGCCTATTTTCTCGAAAAATGACATTATTGAGACTGTGGCTTTGAACAGAATACATGCTGATTCATACAGTGAACAAAATAGTAACCATCCACTTTCCATAATGCTGTTTAAGTACGCAAATAGCGCCGTATCGTTTTCGAGTCGACAGGTTCACCTTCCAACGGCTGCCCAGTTTTATATTGCATTTGTTGTTGTTTACATTTTCTGTTGAAAAAAACTACTGAAAACAACACTAAATTTAATATAATCGTCAACAGGCGTGTGAAGATGAACCCGTCGGTTCAAAACCGGTAACAACGCTAATTGTGTAAATAGTGCTTGCTGTTTTCTGCTTTGCAAGAATCAACTTGTTGGCACTTATAATTGTCTCCTTTTTGCGATGATGCGGTGAACAGTATAATTAAGTAATATCAGAATACATTCTCACATTTTTGGATATGATGTGGCACTTAGAACGCCTTCAATTTCCACTCTCCAGATGGTAGTTGCGTGAAAATTAGGGATTATCGTCGTCACCGAAGATACTTTTCGAAACATTTTGCTCACATTTCTATTGCTGAAGATTCAAAACGTTCAGTTTGAAGCTGTTGCTCTACCTTAGCAACATGTGCGCTAGTGGAGCATGCTTCTTCAATAGAAACCTCTAAATATACTGTAGTGGTTAATGCATGACCAGCAGCACGGTGGTCCCAAAACAGCAGCAGCCGAAAGCTGGCCACACTTTCCCTATACAGATTTTCTATGAACCCCTCGTTGGTCCTGGTCCGTCCCCAGGCCTGTACAGTCCTTAAGAGACTGTCAGGTTTTTTGAGGATGGAACAGTTAAGCCCCCACCCCCACCCCAGCAAGGTCTGGGGTCCACAGGGGGGACCAGTAAGCCGCCCAAAATCCAAGAGCCTACGTCCCTACCTTATGCACAAAGCATGTGTAGAGACATATGCTCTTGGGACAGTTCGCAGTTTACTGGCGACCAAATGCCAAACTCTAACTAAAGTGTGCAAATACGTGTTGAGGACACCAGCAATTACTGGCAATCAAACGATTGAATCTACAAACAGAAACTTGATGAAAGAGAAGTCTTTAATACCTTTTGGGCGAAGTGTGTATATCTTTCTGTGCCTCCCAGTCTGATAATAAAAGAACCGTGAAGCATGGAGATATCTACAATACAGTATTTATACTAGGTCGGAATGTCTCTCTAAGGCGGATGAATCGCAAATAAGCGACAATATCGAGATGTGAAATGCAAAATGGAACGACAGCATTTGAAACGACGGAGTTATTACCAAGTATTTGGTCTTTATGACCTCTTACACTTATTTTAAATTCTCTCTTCGCTGTACCATGTCGGCACTTGCCGATTGTCGCATCACAGAGCAATGACCTATCTTGGGGCTAGGAGGCTGTGGGAGGCACTCTGGCACAATGGTCGGCGGCGAGAGAGGTGGTAGTCACCTGGAGTGAGGCAAGCCGGAAGCGTGGTTGGTAGATCGGGGGAACTGACCGGGGACTATGGTGTACCTGGAGCCATGCTCAGACATTGTTATTGCACAAGTATCGGTGCTTAATCGAAAAACGTGGCAGCTGAATTTTGTTGTGATGTAAGAACTTACGAAGCTGACGTTTGAATTAAGGTTAATGAAACCAGTGTTCAAGTATTATGTATATGAGGGCACGGTCTGTGCCGATGAACTCCATGTGATGTTGCTTCTGTAAAAGGAAAAAACGCTATATACACGTCCTATGCTGCTGAATTACTGGACAGGATAGTGGCAGCTCTACTGGCGTCCTGCAACAGAAGGGAAGCCTCAGTTTGTATTCACTATAGATTTCTGTAGTTCCGAAAAGCGTGTTCACCTACTGGGTTCTAACCTGGATCGAAAAACTCGTGGATTCCATGATTATGATTTGTTCAGGGACAAATCTAGATGGTTGTTCGGTGGTTTCATCAAAATAATAATTTTGGATTTTGTGTTTGCTGTTTTTAATAACTCTGATCTTAACATCTTGTTGTCTTTGATTATGAGAAACTATACAAAGCATTACGGAAGGTAAAGGCTCGAAGCAGTTGTTTGACAAGATTTTGCTGCAGCAATTCAATTTTTAGTAGCTTCATCCTGTTGGTCATTCTTATATTAACTAGCATTTCTTACGTTGTATTAAGTATACTATTTATACTTGAGATCACTATTGTGTAATCTGACGAAAAAATTTGGCTTTGTATAGTATACTCAATCAGTCGACTCCACGAGTAATTATTTAGAGCCACAACTCCATGCTTCCAAAACACTTTAGTAGCAGAGTGTGGCTGACTGACTGAGGTGTAACTATTGTAGTTACAGTAATATATTTATTCCTCGTACTGTTGCTTGTAGAAAGAAGATCGATCGTTGTGATTTCAGTATGTCCGGGGATGGGACTTGTTTGCAGCGGGGTGAGCTGATCTGTGAGTTGCAAATAAGGAATATTCAAGCGGAAGGTACTGTTCGGGAACTGATGGAAGCATTACGTCAAAATACCATATACCATCCGCATGTAAGATTTCGGACCCCAAGAAGGTAAGTCTCGCAGCCGAATGTGAACAAGACCTTGGTGAATCATTAGCAGAACATGTGGAACGCGTTAGAAAGAGTGCCGTAGCCTTTGCTCTCCAGTATATGGAGGAGCAGATGGGAACGCAGATGTTAGGGGGAAGAATGAGTGCGCAGATATGCAAAGGGCCCAGCAAGTATTATGAAAATTAACAGTCAGGGAAAGATTATGAGTGCGATTCTCGAAAAGACGGGTTCTCGGTTACTGTTTATGTGCAGCCTTTAACGCAATGGGGAACCTATGTGTGGACTGTTGCACTTATGCATTGTCATTTAATGGAAATTAAGACTGTTTTGTCAAATATAAACATATATGCATATGGGGAAGGTTAAGGCGAGAGACAGGAGAGTACTGAACGGCAAATAAAACAAATTTAAGAGCGAATGGTTGTGTTAAATTAAAATCAGTGTTGGGAATTTGTCTGGAAGATGGATATGAAGGCGATAGAATATTTAGCTGCCAATTATATCCTCGGAGCCGATTGGATTGCTAAGGCAGGATTAATTCTCCATTGGTCTCCTGGCCATTCTTATTTTAAATTTCGTCCCCAAAGAAAGTTGTTCTTATGGGCACATGAACAGAAGTCCGTCTTCTTTACCACAAATGGGACACAGAAGGGTGAAAAGAAAGACGAAGTTAAGGTCGAACTATTTGAAGAACAAATGGCTCACTTGGTTGAAGCATTAAGGGAGCAAATCAAAGGACTGTGCACAGAGCCCTCCTGCAGTACGGATAACATGGGTGGTGGGGGGAGTGTAATGGTGCGGCAACTGGAAACACACTCCCAAGTCGAACTGCGCTGGACCGTACGATTCTTGTGAGGAAAATGTCTCAGTTACACAGATTGACTGTGATATTATGGCAGTATTTGGACCAAATGAGAAATGGTGTCAACAATGTGACCCAGGTCCCACTGACGTGGGTTATTGTCGTCGGGAACGCAGGCCATCGACATCGACCATAGACGACAATGTCCGGGTATCGAGGGAGAATATCACGGGGAAAGAGATTTTCAACGATAAAGACATTCAGACAGCAGTTCTCGAATGGTTTCGTCACCAAGGAATGGATTTCTATTGTCGACCAACTAAACAGTTAGAAAAACGTCCTGCCCTGAATTTCTAGATACTTGGTGACTATGTTGAACGACAGTATCTACGTCACTTTGTAGTGTAGTGCAGCATTCAAGAAAAGTTACTTGGTCTGTCATAATAATGTGTAACATAGTTTTTGAAGTTCACTGGTATAATTTTGTCAACACAAGTAGTGTTTGGTGGGAAAGGGAGAGCAGGACGAATGTCATCCACGCCGCAAGGGACACAGTGGGAAACACTGAGTGGAGGCCCCCCAAGCCCGCTCTAGCATGATGAGCATCTCAAAAGATCTACTGCCGCCTCTGCATTTGTTAGTAATTACATCGAGGAGAACACAGAAGCAGGGTCTGTGATGTCCGTCCATCTAGGTAAGATTACCCATCAACACGGGCCCACCGCGTGATAGAAAGTGGTAGAAATTCGTTTGAAAGAAGAGTGGTTTTAAGGGTGGAGGGAAAAAAGTACCAAAGCAAGCGTCAAGGAAAAGAAGAATGCACTAGAATATGGATGACTAGTAAGAACACTAGCGGATTTCTTGCTGTTTACGATGTGTCATGAAAAGGTAGGTTGTGTTAGTAGTGGGTATCATGGAGCCGATACAGTGTCATAGCCATTTGTTCGTCATAATGAGATCTGTTCGAATCTGTGCGGCAGGCACAGTACGCTGTTGTGGGGCGCAACTGCGGTAGAGGATACAGTGCACCATTACTAGTAATTTCCTTTCCCGTTCCAATCGCAAAGACAGCGAGGGGAAACGACAGTCTATGTGCGTCCGTAGGAGCCCTAATTTGTCATCTCTTATCTTCGTGGTCCGTAAGCGCAATGTATTTTGGGGCAGTAGAATCGTTCGGCATTCAGCTTCAAATGCCGGTTAACACTTACGTGTTGTTTGAACGTACCGCTAACAAATCTAGCAACCCGCCTCCGAATTGCTCCGATGTCTCCCTTCAATGCGACCTGGTACGGATCCGAAGCACTCGAGTAGTACTCAGGAACAGGTGGCACCAGTGTCCTATATGCGGTCTCCTTTACATGAAAACCACACCTTCCTTCAATTTTTCCAGTAAACTGAAGTCGACCATTCGCCTTTCCTACCACAGTTCTCACATGCTCGTTGCATTTCACATCGCTTTGCAGCATTACGCCCAGATATTTAAACGACTTGACTGTGTCAAGCGGGACAATATTAATACTGTATCCGAACATTACAGGTTTGATCTTCCTACTCATCTGCATCAACTTACATACTTCCACATTTAGAGCTAGCTGCCATTCATCACAGGAACTAGAAATTTTGTCTAAGTCATCTTGTATCTTCCTACAGTCACTCAACTTCGAAACCTTATCGTACATTACAGCAAACAATCGCAGATTGCTACCCACAATGTCTGCCAAATCATTTATGTACATAGACAACAGCAGCAGTCCTATCACACTTCCCTGGGTCACTCCTGACGATCCCCTTGTCTTTGCAAACACTTGCCGTCGAGTTACTTCTCCATCTCATAGTCTCCCTGTACTGGCTTAGGATGGGGAGAATAGACCAGGTTCGGCAGACCACTGGTGTACCGATTGAGACAACACGCCAACTCACAGCATGGCGAGTGGATACCTGGCAGAGCGAGTGGGCCAACAGCGATAAGCGCCGCCGTGTATACAACTTCTTCCCTGACATCCGGGAAAGACTAAAACTAAAACATATTGATCCCAGCCGCGGTATGGTACATTTCATCACAGGACATGGCCCTTATCCCACGCACTTGTACCGCGTGAGTCTGCAGCAGACCAATAGATGCACATGCGGGGAAGAAGGTTCCCCTGAACATACTGTCTTCTTCTGCGGACAACGCACGAACATAAGACACACAGTACACATAAATCGCCTGAACACACAGAACGAACTACATGCCATAATACGCGACCCGGAAAGGTGGACTGGACTCAACAAACTAACGGACGAAATCTCGAAGATCCAACAAATAGAATACTTGCGCAACAGACCCTACCGAAGGCAAGTCGGTCCAAACAGACGTCACGATGCCCAGGGGGACACAGATATGATTAGCACCACGAGTGATGAAGAAGAAACAGATACAGACCAGGGCACCAACACAGATATTGAAGCGTCCAGCGCGGATGATCCATAGTGTCAATCAAGTCAACTTCAAAGAACAGTCTGGAACAACCGACAAGAGGTGCACAAGTCACACACAATCCTAAAAACAGATTGCACCTTATATGTAAATAGTTAACAGCATCTCCATGTCTAATAAGAGCTTAAAGCTAGGTACCTCTTCAAGGGACCTACGCCTTCCGTTAAGAGGTAGCGCACAGTCTGGATGGAAGGATCTTAATAGTGGTCCCTCTCTTTTGAGCCCAACCCGACGGATACCTATGGTAGATCGGGGAAAACCACCGTTCAGGCTGTGTTGCTGGCGGGACCGGAAGGTGCTAACTGCCACACCACGTATCATTGTAAGTCTCATTGGCTCAGCGTGAATTGTTTGTACGGTCAACCTACACAGCCTATACCTCAACCGCCACTACACTATCAACTTCTGATCTGAAGCTTAAAGTTAGGCACCTCTTCAAGGGACCTACGCCCCCTGGTAAGAGGCGGCGCACTGCCTGTATGGAAGGATCTTAATTGTGGTTGCTCTCTTTTGAGCCCAACCCGACGGATACCTATGGTAGATCGGGGAAAACCACCGTTCAGGTCGTGTTGTCGGCGGGGCCGGGAGGTGCTTGCGCCTGATGTACTCTACTAGGAGCCTTGTAGGCTCAACACAAACCGTTAGCGTCTTTACCTTACTACTTTTACCACAAGTACCCTTTAATTAGCAACTTTGAGCCAAGCACAAAATCAGTTACCTCTCTATTGTATATCGTAAATAGTTTAGCAGGCTGGACATGGAGGTCTTAGTCTTAGTTTCTAGCTTTAACGTACCCTAATCTCTTCTACTTAAGTTAGTTTTTAGGATGGTAGATGTTAAAGGCATGGTGAGCGACGACCAGCGTCTTGAGGGTCATTCCAAGACCCGGGCCGCCGCCCACAACCAGGTGACGGGCAACATTATACCTATCCCGTCTCTATTCAGTTCTCTTCCTTCCTTCTTTCTAAATATTTTATTTCGTTTTGTTTATTAATATCTTACTTGATTTTGTATTAGTTGTAAGTTTTTTTTAATGCTGCACACACACACAAAAAAAAGATATCAAATGGATCTAAACAGTGCCCGCCTCCACGTGGCGGGACACGGGCAACGGTGTGAGTGGGGACGGGAGCCGGTGTGGTGTTACTTTCAGTCACTCCGGACCCCGGACCCAGTCACAGCGGCTAAGTGGCAACATACGACCCACCATAAGAAATTAGACGGTGGGTCATAAAATATAAGCAGCTAGTGAAAAAAAAAGTCTGCCTGCTTAGCTGGGTCTTCTGCTGCTGCTGTGTCTTTCCACATCACGGCTACTGTTCCCTCCCTCCCACTGGCGGCCGGTCGTCCCCACAACTGGTGGGACATTCCAGCCACTCAGGGGCAGGGGGACAGGCAGCGGTTGCTGACAGCTGGCGTCGTTGTCTTTTCCTGCGTCCCATGTAAGTTGGTCCGTGTTCGATTCCTGGCCGAAATGGAGATTTTCTCTGCTCGTGGGCTGGGTGTTGTGTTGTCCTCATCATTTCATCCTCATCACGGGCGCGCATGTCGTCCAATGTGGTGTCGAATGAAATAGAACTTGCACTTGGTGGCCAAACTTCCCTGAATGGGGTCTCTTGGCCAACGATAGCATAAACTCATTTCCGTATCATCTCATACTTTGAATACTGTAGACTGTTCCTCAGGGGCAGTCCCAGTGGCTTGGGGCATTGCCTTAGGAGTGAATGTCTGCCTGGCGGCTATCTTCTTCTATGACTATGCTGGGACAGTGGCAGGGGCACATACCCCTCTGCCTGCTAGAAAGTCGCTAGCAAATTCTGGACTCAGTCCTTCTGTGTGGCTAAGAACTCAGTCCTCTCTGTACCATGACGACTCGGTAGGTCATAGTCGTCCCTCAGACGTTAGTGCGCATTGTGGCGAACATGTGGACGGTCTTCTGCTGCTGCTGTGTCTTTCCAGATCCTGCCTGCTGTTCCCGCCCCCCTACTGGCGGCTGGTCCTCCCCACAATTGGTGGGATATCACAGCCACTCAGGGGAAAGGGGGTTGCAGTGGTTGCTGACGACTGGCGTCGTCGTCTTCTCCTGCCTCCCATATAAGTTGGCCTGTGTTCGATTCCTGGCCGAATTAAAAATTTTCTCAGCTCATGGACTGGGTGTTGTCCTCATCATTTCATCCTCATCACCGGCGCGCATGTCGCCCAGTGTGGCATCGAATGAAATCATACTTGCACTTGTTGGCCAAACATCCCTGAATGGGGCCTCCTGGCCAACGATAGCATACGCTCATTTCCATTTCATCTCTGTCTTTGAATACTGCTGACTGTTCGTCAGGGGCAGTCCTAGTGGCTTGGGGCATTGTCTGAGGAGTGGATGTCTGCCTGACAGCTACCTTCTCCTACGACTATGTTGGGGCAGTGGCAGGGGCACGTACCCCTCTGCCTGCTAGAAAGTCTCTAGCAAACTCTGGACGCAGTCTTTCTGTGATGCTAAGAACGCAGTCCTCTCTGTACCATGACAGCTTGGATGGCCGTAGTCGTTCCTGAGACGTTAAAACGCATTGTGACGAGCATGTGGACGGTCTTCTGCTGCTGCTGTGTCTTTCCAGATCGCGGCTTCTGTTCCCGCCTCCCTAAAGGCGGCCGATCCTCCTCATAATTGGTGGGATATCACAGCCACTCAGAGGAAAGGGGGGGTTTGCAGCGGTTGCTGACGACTGGCGTTGTCGTCTTCTCCTGCATCTGCGTGCGCTGAGTCTGGGGCCGCATTTCGCCATCGGATTGGCTGCCGCTAGAGACGGCCGGGCAGCAACGATAGTTGACGACACGGTGCATGGCACAGCAAGCACCCGCGACCTCCATTTGTCGCCTGCTGGAGCGACTGTGATGCTAGCCTGAGCCTCTGACGCATCTCGGTGTGTTGCGGCAGTACTTTGCCACTCGACCCTCTCCCCGGCAACTGAAGCAATGTGGGTTAGGGTCCACGACCGGAGGGAAAGGTTCCAACTTGATAGGGAAGACTTGGTCGTCTTCCCACATTGATTTGGCGGCGGCTTTGTCTTCTTTGCTGGTGCCTCGACATTTAGGCGACCACAGGCTCTTTGAGTGCCCTGTAGACGGCCATGCTTGCTCATCGCAGCTCGGCAGTAGTGTCAGAGTCAGCAGAGTTGATACTCACATCGTGCTTGCAGCAGCCGACTATATCACTGTGCAGCACTGTCCGTGCAGTATCTCTGAGGTAGATGTGCAGAGGCAAGACAGGTGCGCGATCTTCTTCTTCTTAAAAGGTAAAGTCAGTTATCCGTTTTTTCTTTTGAAAGTAATCTTCTACTAAATTTTAAGTGCTCTAATTTGTTGGAAATGGTTCTCTTTTATTTTACAGTTAATACAATGACTGCACATTCATAAAGTTTTTCATCGTCGATTTAAGACAGTAGAGGACGGCAGATCCGCACTGATTCGTCTGCTGCCCTCTTTATCAATCTTCATTATTATCCGAGAACTAATATTTCTTTTTTAGAGCATTTAAAGCTATTTAAAGTATTGCAGGCCTATTAAGAACTGTAAAAGTATGTTATCACTTGAAATATTTTCACATAGTACTCTTGGACTCTGCAAGACACGTAGATCAGCTGATATTATCACACACAATCCTTGGGAACTTCCAACACTCACAGATCAGCCGGAAGAGTGTAACATCACATGAATTTCTAACAAATATTCCATTCTTTCTATCACTGTCTCTCGGGATTTGGTGGTCAGGTAAAAAGTCCATCCAGCATATTACGATGAATCAAAACTTTCTTGTATTCCGATTTGGAATTTATTCAGAAAACTCTTTCTGTTGCATTATTAAATTCCTGTGGAAGTATTCTTTGATATTTGTAAGGTAAACGAATGGAAAAGCTTAATTACTTCGTGCTGTATCTTCTATGTTCTTCTTATCGACTTCTTTTCTTCATACCTTCATTCTTCTACCTGTTCAGTAGTCTGGTTTTCTTCAGTTGTTCTTACGAAGCAGTCTGTTGTGGCATTCGTTGTGATACAATAATAGCTGTTTTTGATAAAGTATATGACTTTTATAAAATCAAATACATTCGTGAGGATCCATACATCGCTTTTAGAAACATGAGATCCACATCACATTCAGCTTACATAACTTGCACGTTTTGAGACGATACTGCAGAAATTTTTTTTCTGTTCAGCACAGATAACTTATCGAATTGAAATACATTATCTTTTGATGCGTTTTAAGGGGCTCCGGAACGCCCTATACTTGCAATGTTAAAATAACGCTTATAAATTACATCTTTCCTCACAAAGTATTTGAGGTAGGAAGTTGAACTTTTTACAGATTATTTATTGGAATATGGGCTACAACTTAACACAGAGATTTTACAAAATTTTAGTTCAGTTATTAAAGATGATTTTTTTTCAATTGTAATGAAAATTCACAACATTTTTTTGCAATTTTTATTTATATATTCAAAAATATACAGTTTTTTGGAAAAAGGCTGTGTTAAATTATGCAGAAGGTACTGTGTAACATGTACTGAAAGTTTGAAACAAATATGTTTGGAAGATCCTTAGAAAACATGTAATTAGTATGAGAAAATAACAGTTTTGGGAATCGAGCGACAAAGATTGGATTAACTTTTTAGTGCATTCCAGGTCCATAGGATGGATTATCTTCATCCTCTGCAAACTCCTCCTCCAGCTTCCTCTTATTCCTCCTCCTGTTTACTCTTGCTTGTATTTCTAGACTCTTTACAGCCCTGTCTGCAGCCCGAAGGCGTTCCTTGTCTAAAGCAAGCATCGCTCGTTGTTGTGTTCGTAGATTTTGCTACCATTTTCTTCAGTTGCAGTTACTGCAACACTGTTCCAAAAGGTGGTCATGTATGAACACTTATCACATTTCAGTTGTATTTCACTAGCAAGTCCTACGTGCTTTATTATGGAGAGTTCCAGACCAACTTCACTACAATGAATACATCTTACACAGTTTGAAAAAATTCCTTTGAGAACCGACATATCAAATATTTCATTCACATCCGATTCGCCCATAAAACATTCATAGTTTTCACTCATTGAACCAAGCTTCTTCTGTGAAGTATTTTCTTTCCCACTTTGACTGCTATGGGCAGGTGTACTTGAGAGGTTAGGTTCACTCACTTGGTTATCGTCTTTATTGTTTACAGTAATAACACATACCTTTGGCTTTCCAACATTTCTCATTTTCTTAAAAGCCTTCAGAGGATTTCTAATAACTTTACTTTTACTCATTATTATACTTCAACAAAACAGAGACTCAAGAAACAGAATTAATTACGAATATTTTCGAGATAACGACAGAGTAGATAAACATGAAACAATCGACAATCACACCAGCGATATATATTGAACCATCACAGGTTAGCCACAACACATACTTTATCTCACATCATTAAAATGTACCTGATGAACACGGACGTTAATAATAACACCATTTGACAGCAGTTTAACAGCGCCACAGTGGGTCACGCCCATGTAGAACACATTTCAAAAAAAATTTAAAAATAGTTGTAGTCTTCGGAATTGAATAAATTATATATCTATTAAAAGGTAATAGTCTGCAGATTCAGAAAACGCAAAAAAGTAAAAATTGAACTTTTCATGATTTTGAGCCTTTCCAGAGCCCCTTAAGTCATTTTTTTTGTGTTTCTAATTCTGGCTCTTGATAAAAACATGCCTCTTATCTCTTTCGTCAAAACCATTCTTAAAAAAGAATTGTTACTGAAAACGATCAGATTTTGGACAAAAGAATGGAAATTTTGTGAAGATGGTGCCCAAAGAGATATGTCGCCGTAGGAATCTGGACAGGCTAGCGAAAGATTAGTTGACACAAGCGCACTACAAATAAACATATTTTACTCAAGTGGCTACTGAAGAACTGATACACTGTTAACAGTTTGTGGCAGCCGTGGCTAGGAAAAGTAGGGACTCTTGACAGCAAGTTTCCTTCTTCTATTATCAGCCACGTTCTGAGTAACGGCGCCACGTATCATGAGGTCACTATAATACTTGTCACAGCCACATTTGATCTTACGTAAACTCTTGTAAGTCTGTCACACACCACCCTGGCTGCTCCTCTAGTCTGACATATTTAAAACTGGCATCCACCAAAAGGAATTTCTTGTCATAATATCTATTCCAAGCGTGGATTAATTCTTCATAGATCATAAGTTCTGGCCACGAAATGGGGAACAATGTGCAATACATCCTATTAACTGACACAAAAGCCGTTGTTAAAAAAGATACTGTTTAACGGTACTTGGCATTGGTGTGCAGATAGATGAGCTTCAAACTGGGCCAGTTACTCAACACACTCCACTTTGTCCTCTTGAAATGGGCGAAATGGAAGCGCTAAGGACGGCTGTGTAAGCTGTGGCGCTGCCGTAATTGGTGGCGCCTGACGGTGATTCTCATTGGCTGCCGTCTGCATCCGAATGAAGCCCTTCATAAGCTCAGTGAGCTGCGTCATTTGCGGCCTCTCTATCTGAAGAAGCTGTGTGAGATCGAGCGTTGATGCCAAAGGCGCTTGCAATTGTGGCGCCGCTAACTACGAGACAGGCTAGCTTGGGGCTTGGGGCGATGCGGTAGCCACGGCAAAGCAAAAAATGCTAAAGCTAAATCAATATGTGGCAGCACAAACAAGTAAAATAAGAGCAAATGACATGCACGGATCTGAAGCAGATATAACGAGAACCAGAAATGGTAAAAGCGCAAGAAAAAATATCCAGAAAGCGATAAGAAAAACAGGCACGAATGGAAGCAGAGTGATGCGTGCGGCTATGTACACCGAAAGTTTGACCGTAGAGTTAGCTATCGACAGCTCGATCTAATGTTCGGCACCATCTAGTAACACGGAACTAATCTCGAACTATATGACTGATGCCAAGCTGGCCGTCGCTTGTAACACCGTCCTGGTAGTGTTCATTAGTCGGCGACCTGGATGTTCTTCATTGGTCAGGTCATCGTGTTGGTGACAATATTCAAAGCGCCGCTCGCAGTGCCCGAAGGAATTTTCATCGAGACACCAGCTCTGGCAGTATCGATAAGCTGGACACTACACTCCTCCCCTATAACATCCTCTCCATTGTCGTGTAGTGACGACAACTGCAACAACAGCGGGGCGGGAGGCGTGAATGAAGGAAGAGACGAGGAGGCAGGAGCCGAAGCTGTGCTGGTGCCGAGCTCCTGTCCGCGCCCCGGCATTCGCTTTGACGTGGAACGCCAGCGAGAAACGAGACGCAATGTGCTTCTCTGCATCCAGCAATAGTATGAGGTCTTCTGGTGTTCGAACCGATAAGGTGTCTTGAATTGGTGCGTCGGCCCCCTGGCAGACCGTGAAGTGGAGAGGAGTAACGCCTGTGGACGTCTGCTGTCCGCTGGGCGCCGGATGAGCTGTAGGGTCCAGGACCATAGGTTCATGGCCAGGTGCTGGCGACGCAGGACCCCAGGTAGCCAGAGGAGATACAGGGTGCATCACCCGGTCAGGCAGTGAATCTGTGAACAACGAGTCAGTAGTAGGATAACGCAATTTACAGGTGCGAATTTTATTCAGGTGCCTTCGCTGCAATGCGCCTGGACCCTCTACCAAAAATATGCAATTACCAAGCAACCTAACAACGAAGCCGAATTCCCAGCACTTCTGATCGCTACTTGACCTCAAGAAAAAACTAAGTTATTAGTTTGATTCGTAGCATGAGGGAGTGGAGTAGGCACCGGCCACCGCTGTGGTTCAAAATGGTTCAAAATGGATCAAATGGCTCTGAGCACTATGGGACTTAGAAGTTAAGCGCTTCATAAGCTCAGTGAGCTCCCCTAGAACTTAGAACTACTTAAACCTAACTATCCTAAGGACATCACACACATCCATGCCCGAGGCAGGATTCGAACCTGCGGCCGTAGCGGTCTCGCGATTCCAGACTGTAGCGTCTAGAACCGTTCGTCCACCCCGGCCGGCCACCGCGGTGGACGCAGCAACTGGAGCAAGGTGCGGTGGCACCGTCCATGAAGCAGCTCCACCAGTGATGCGCCGTTGCGGCGCGGGGAATGGCAGGACAACAAGAAAAGCAACAAACCTTCATCCAGCTTCTGGTGGGTGCGTAGTTCATCCATCAGCTGCTTATAAGCGCACCGGCAGGTATCTTCATCGATGTACCAGATCCGGCAATATCGCTTAGCTGACACACTACAGATAATGTGGCATACGGTATCTTACACGTATCGAAGCCATTGCTTCCTTCTTACGTTGAGGGATACTGATCACCAACTGTTTCTTAAGAAATTGTATACCTACCGTAGCAAGAAACTCGAACATAGAAGATGAAACAACATCACAAGAAGCTCTTTCACTTTAGCGCATTACGATGTACCTTCGGTATTAGAACTTGTTTCTCAAGACCTAAGTCATGCTAGAGGCCGCCTACGACCCTCTTCGACGATTTTTGTGGTCTCAGGATAGAGAAGATAGATGAAATCTTTTTTTCTTCTTATTCTTTGCACTCTGGGAGAAGTTATTCACGGATGTTTTGCGAATCATGTAGGAACTTTGACGAACAATAACAACAGGATATAAATTTGCTCTAGTATAGCCTGTGAAACGTGGAGATTATTAGAAATTGTTTTTGAATATTTTTGATCAATTTCGAGATGAATAGAAGCTGAAAGAAGTAAAAAATTATCATTGTCTTCTCAGTTGTCCATCCTCCTATACGTTTCCATTGTTTTGCACACCCTCTAAAAATTATAGATGCTATATTAATATTTCCCGGTGGTTTAAAATGATGACACAAGTTGGTAAGCGTAGGATCCAATATGATTTTGCTTTGCTAAAAGGTATGTCATTTCTGTCGTATAAATACTTGACAAATAAATACTGCGATCGTTTTCTTTAGCCCTTTGATGCTCTGTGGTTAATTCCGTTTGCCCTTTGTGAAATTATAGTTCTTTTTCCACTGTAGAGTATCATCAGTTATATATCTTTTGATGACAGAAGCTTTGCACCATCAGCCATGCAAAAAATTAATATAATGATAATGCGTGTACATCGTCATCCATTTTTTCACTTCATCAGTAAATGAAATTCGTGTCATTATTGCTTGTTAGCAGTTTTTTGGGACGTATGGTATACTGTGCCCTTTGATATCTGTTTAGATGAAGCCATGTACATTGTTCTCTCTTAGCTTGAAGTTTCTCTCTTCATTGGCCACTCTTTCGCTGATGTTCATATTCATTGGCAACTCTTTCGCTGGTGTCTCAGATGCTTAAAACAGTCGTTTGTTACTTTCGGTAGCTACTGCTGAAAGAAAATGCGTCATGTTATCTACGTGTACCAAGTATCACAGTTTGGTGGAATATGTGCTACTACAGTAAATTGACTTAAATGAAAAACCTCTTTTCTGTCTCTGTCATACTACCATTTTTTCTTTGTCTGTCGATTTACCTCATGCTCGCATTTTATCAATCATGTTTTTCTGCAGGCTTCCAATCTAGTACGGAATTTCATTAGTATTTGATATCTATTTCCCATAGTCGACATTGTTGCACCGTTATTCAATAACATGAGTGACTACGTTAGCATTTTGAAGTTTTTGTTTCGTCCGAAAGCCCATGCTCACGCCTGAGTAAAGTCACCTCTGTAATATCAATTTCTATTCGCAGACAGATGTACCTTTGCAACATCATTAAAATATTTTTAATCATTAAGCTGAATATTAAAAGTTTGAACTTTTTCTGTTAATATGTAATTGTTTTTATTAACTACTTTCAAAGAATGTGATTTCTATGAAACAGAGATGTGGCAGCTGAATGGAAAGCGTCCAGTGTCGCTTTGGATCACACGATAGATCCTCTCAAAATACGTGTCTTTGGCTCAAGTACCTTAACTATGTACAGTTATGCCTCTATCGCATATGAAGTGAATATCTAGTGCTTTTAATTTATTATAATGTTGTTCTACCAAGAACCGACGGAAAATTCAGTTAAAATGAAGTTTCTATTGTTGTAATTCTCATGTTATCCTCTTCTTCCATTGTCCATGCGAGTAAATTCTTTTCTCATATTATTTTGCAATCTTCAGTTAATTTAAATCTCCGTGGATGAGCGTCCGCGCCTCCCATTTTCACAGCTACTGATGTTTCATCGTCTTGTATCAGATTTCCATCTTCTTTAGCTCGCGTACTTAAATGTTATCTTTCTTAATGAAAGCATGAGACCCGCTCGAGGGGAAATGCGTGAATTGTATTGTAATCACTCTGACAAATACTCCTGTGCCTTCTCAAAGATGATAAAATAGTGAATCGTTTCAAGATTCAGTACAATTCAGCAAAATCGCATTCATTCTGTAATTTTGTTATTAAATAGAAGCCTTTGTCAAGGTGCTTCTTTTTTCTGGAAGTCGGTGGTTCAGTTTTTAAGACAACGAGATAGTTATGAGAATTATTCGCTATAAATTTATGCTCCTTCTGTTTAATCCCCCCCCCCTCCCTCCATGAACCATGGAGCTCGCCGTTGGTGAGGAGGCTTGCGTGCCGTAGGTGTAACCACAACTGAGGGATATCTGTTGGGAAGCCAGACAAACGTGTGGAGTCTGAAGAGGTGCAACAGCCTTTTCAGTAGCTGCAGGGCCAACAGTCTGGATGGTTGACTGATCTGGTCTTGTAATATTACCAAAAACGGCCTTGCTGTGCTGGTAATGCGAACAGCTGAAAGCAAGGGGAAACTACAGCCATAATTTTTCCCGTGCGCATGCAGCTTTACAGTATGGTTAAATGATGATGACGTCCTCTTGGGTAAAATATTCCGGAGGTAAAATGCTCCCTCATTCGGATCTCCCGGCGGGGATTGCTCAGGAGGACGTCGTTGTTAGGAGAAACAAACCTGGTGGTCTGTGGATCGGAGCGTGGAATGTCAGATCCCTTAATCGGGTATTCAAGTTAGAAAATTTAAAAAGGGAAATGGATAGATCAAAGCTAGACATAGTGGAAATTAGTGAAGTTCGGTGGCAGGGGACACAAATCCCCCGGTCAGGTGAATACAGGGCTATAAATACAAAATCAAGTAGGGGTAATGCAGGAGTAGGTTTAATAATGAATAAAAAATAGGAGCACGAGTATGCTACTACGAACAGCATAGTGAACGCATTATTGTAGCCAAGATAGACACGAAGCCCACGCTTACCACAGTAATACAAGTATATACACTCCCGGAAATTGAAATAAGAACACCGTGAATTCATTGTCCCAGGAAGGGGAAACTTTATTGACACATTCCTGGGGTCAGATACCTCACATGATCACACTGACAGAACCACAGGCACATAGACACAGGCAACAGAGCATGCACAATGTCGGCACTAGTACAGTGTATATCCACCTTTCGCAGCAATGCAGGCTACTATTCTCCCATGGAGACGATCGTAGAGATGCTGGATGTAGTCCTGTGGAACGGCTTGCCATGCCATTTCCACCTGGCGCCTCAGTTGGACCAGCGTTCGTGCTGGACGTGCAGACCGCGTGAGACGACGCTTCATCCAGTCCCAAACATGCTCAATGGGGGACAGATCCGGAGATCTTGCTGGCCAGGGTAGTTGACTTACACCTTCTAGAGCACGTTGGGTGGCACGGGATACATGCGGACGTGCATTGTCCTGTTGGAACAGCAAGTTCCCTTGCCGGTCTAGGAATGGTAGAACGATGGGTTCGATGACGGTTTGGATGTACCGTGCACTATTCAGTGTCCCCTCGACGATCACCAGTGGTGTACGGCCAGTGTAGGAGATCACTCCCCACACCATGATGCTGGGTGTTCGCCCTGTGTGCCTCGGTCGTATGCAGTCCTGATTGTGGCGCTCACCTGCACGGCGCCAAACACGCATACGACCATCATTGGCACCAAGGCAGAAGCGACTCTCATCGCTGAAGACGACACGTCTCCATTCGTCCCTCCATTCACGCCTGTCGCGACACCACTGGAGGCGGGCTGCACGATGTTGGGGCGTGAGCGGAAGATGGCCTAACGGTGTGCGGGACCGCAGCCCAGCTTCATGGAGACGGTTGCGAATGGTCCTCGCCGATACCCCAGGAGCAACAGTGTCCCTAATTTGCTGGGAAGTGGCGGTGCGGTCCCCTACGGCACTGCGTAGGATCCTACGGTGTTGGTGTGCATCCGTGCGTCGCTGCGGTCCGGTCCCAGGTCGACGGGCACGTGCACCTTCCGCCGACCACTGGCGACAACATCGATGTACTGTGGAGACCTCACGCCCCACGTGTTGAGCAATTCGGCGGTACGTCCACCCGGCCTCCCGCATGCCCACTATACGCCCTCGCTCAAAGTCCGTCAACTGCACATACGGTTCACGTCCACGCTGTCGCGGCATGCTACCAGTGTTAAAGACTGCGATGGAGCTCCGTATGCCACGGCAAACTGGCTGACACTGACGGCGGCGGTGCACAAATGCTGCGCAGCTAGCGCCATTCGACGGCCAACACCGCGGTTCCTGGTGTGTCCGCTGTGCCGTGCGTGTGATCATTGCTTGTACAGCCCTCTCGCAGTGTCCGGAGCAAGTATGGTGGGTCTGACACACCGGTGTCAATGTGTTCTTTTTTCCATTTCCAGGAGTGTATGTCAACTAGGTCCGCAGATGACGAGGAGATTGAAGAATGTATGATGAGATAAAGGAAATTATTCAGGTAGTTAAGGGAGACAAAAATCTGATTGTCATGAGGGACTGGAATTCGACAGTAGGAAAAGGAAGAGAAGGAAAAATAGTGGGTGAATATGGAATGGGGGTAAGGTTGGTTGGTTGGTTTGGGGAAGGAGACCAGACAGCGAGGGCATCGGTCTCATCGGATTAGGGAAGGACGGGGAAGGAAGTCGGCCGTGCCCTTTGAAAGGAACCACCCCGGCATTTGCCTGGAGCGATTTAGGGAAATCACGGAAAACCTAAATCAGGATGGCCGGACGCGGGATTGAACCGTCGTCCTCCCGAATGCGATGGGGGTAAGGAATGAAAGAGGAAGCCACCTGGTAGAATTTTGCACAGAGCATAACTTAATCATATCTAACACCTCGTTTACGAATCGTGAAAGAAGGTTGTATAAATGGAAGAGGCCTGGAGGCACTGGAAGGTTTTAGACAGATTATATAATGGTAAGACAGAGATTTAGGAACCAGGTTTTAAATTGTAAGACATTTTCAGGGGCAGATGTGGGCTCTGACCTCAATCTATTGGCTATCATCTGTAGTTTAAAACTGAAGAAACTGCAAAAAGGTGGCAATTTAAGGAGATGGGACCTGGATAAACTGAATGAACCAGAGGTTGTAGAGCGTTTCAGAGAGAGCAATAGGGGACGATTGACAAGACGGGGGAATAAATACAGTAGAAGAATGAGTTTCTTTGAGAGATGAAGTAGTGAAGGCAGCAGAGGATTAAGTAGGTAAAAAGACGAGAGCTAGTAGAAATCATCTACATCTACATACACATTCCGCACTCCACCATACGGAGCGAGGCGGATGGTACCTCGTACCACAACTAGCATCTTCTCTCCCTGTTCCAGTTCCAAACAGAACCAAGGAAAAATGACTGCCTCTATGCCTCTGTACGAGCCCTAATCTCTCTTATCTTATCTTTGTGGTCTTTCCGCGAAATATAAGTTGGCGGCAGCAAAATTGTACTGCAGTCAGCCTCAAATGCTGGTTCTCTAAATTTACTCAGTAGCAATTCACGAAAAGAACGCCTCCTTTCCTTCAGAGACTCCCACCCGAGTTCCTGAAGCATTTCCGTAACACTCGCGTGATGATGAAACCTACCAGTAACAAATCTAGCAGCCCGCCTCTGAATTTCTTCTATTTCCTCCCTCAATTCGACCTGGTAGGGGTCCCAAACGCTCGAGGAGTACCTTGGGTAACAGAAGAGATATTGAATTTAATTAATGAAAGGAGAAAATATAAAATTGCAGAAAATGAAGCAGCCAAAAAGGAATACAAACGTCTCAAAAATGAGGTCGAGAGGAAGTGCAAAATGTCTAAGCAGGGATGGATAGATGATAAATGTAAGGATGTAGAGGCACATATCACTAGGGGCAAGATAGATATTGCCTACAGGAAAATTAAAGAGAATTTTGGAGAAAAGAGAACCACTTGTATGAATATCAAGAGCTCAGATGGAAAACCAATACTAAGCAAAGAAGGAAAAGCAGACAGGTGGAAGAAATATTTAAAGTGTTTATACAACGGCGATGTACTTGAGGGCAATATTATCGAGACGGAAGAGGACGTAGACGAAGATGAAATGGGAGATATGATACTGTGTGAAGAGTTTGGCGGAGCACTGAAAGTCCTAAGTCGGAAAAAAGAGTAGACAATATCCCATTAGAACTAGTGATAGCCTTGGGAGAGCCAGCCCTGACAAAACTCTACCATCTGGTGAGCAAAATGTATGAGATAGGCGAAATACCCTCAGACTTCAAGAAGAATATAATAATTTCAATCCCATAGAAAGCAGGTGTTGACAAGCGTGGAAATTACCGAACTATCAGTTTAATAAGTCACGGCTGCAAAATACTAACACGAATTCTTTACAGACGAATGGAAAAACTGCTAGTAAGTCCCGAGGTTTGCTATTTGGGGAGCAAAATAACCAATGATGGTCGAAGTAGAGAGGATATAAAACGTAGACCGACAATGTCAAGGAAAGCGTTTCTGAAGAAGAAAAAATTGTTAACATCGAGTAGAGATGTGTCAGGAAGTCTCTTCTGAAAGTGTTTGTATGGAAGTATGTAAGTGATATGTGTACAATAAATAGTTTGGACAGGAAGAGAATAGAAGCTTTCGAAATGTGGTGCTACAGAAGAATGATGAAGATTAGATGGGTATATCACGTAGCTAATGAGGAGGTACTGAATAGAATTGGGGAGAAGAGGAATTTGTAGCACAACTTGACTAGAAGAAGGGATCGGTTGGTAGGACGTGTTCTGAGGCATCAAGGGATCACCAATTTAGTACTGGAGGGCAGTGTGGAGGGTAAAAATTGTAGCGGGAGACCATGGGATGAATACACTAAGAAAATTCCGAAGGATGTACGTTTCAGTAGGTACTTCGAGATGAAGAGGCTAGCATAGGATAGAGTAGTACGGAGAGCTGCATCAAACCAGACTCTGGTCTGCAGATCACAACAACAACTGGTTAATCTGAGTTGTTAGGCTGAGTTATACTTTAATAGATGAAATTTACACTGATGAACCAAAACTTTATGATTATCTGTTTAATAGTGTGTTGGGGCATTTTTCAAACACATACAAGAGTACAACAGCGATCTATTCTACAAGTCCTTGCTAGGTTTCCAGAAGCATGTGGCAGCAGATGGCTACTCGCAGGTCTCTAAATTTTCGCACATTACGGAACCACGGTTTGTGGGCACGCAGCTGGCGCCCGATATGTGTTCCAACAGGTACAGGTATAATTCTGCTCTAACCGGCCCGCATCTGTGGCGCAATGCAAGTTTCAAGCAGCCATTCACCTTTTTGACGGCGTGTAAGAACCCTGCTATCGATATGGTGTAACAAGAAATGCAACTCATTCGACAGACGAAACATATCTACTGATCCACTGTGAAAACCCAGTGATGCTGTGCCCACTGCAGTCGTAACTGACGTAGGAGATGTGTGATGTGGAGCTCTGTGTTCAACAATGGCCGTTGAACGGTGTGCTCCGAAACACTTGTGCCTGCACCAGCATTGTACTGTGACGTCATATCCGCCTCAGATCGTGGATTGCACAGTGGGGGATCCTCCGACCTCTACGTTTTGTACTGAGACGTGGACGTCCAGTACCATACGGCCCACGCGCTGTTCCGCCATCCTTCAACTACTTTCCCAGGTGCTCACGACAGCAGTACGCAAACAGCCGACCAACTTCGTCGTTTCAGAGGTTCTCGTTTCTACCCGCAGCACCTCAACAATTTGCCCTTAGTCAAAACCGCTTATATCAGTTGATTTCCGTATTTGTGGCCCGCATCTTCTCTATAAGGTCTGCCCATTCGTCTCTTCCACTTAGATTTTTTCCTTACTGCGTCACTTGACCGCAACACCACCAGGATCCATTGAACCTCACAGTGGGCAGAAGTGATAATGTTTTGGCTTATAAATGTACATCCCGTACATATTTGCCATAGAATAACTTGCATTACGGCAAATACGGTGGATGATCTTCATCCTTGTGAGGCTATTGATTTACCAATGTGCTCCCAGTCTCAAATTTAGCTTCTTCCATATTGTCTTGCCGATCTAGATAGGCTTAAATACCTCACCAGTATCAGTTATGTGCATTTGCTGGCGGAAATTATACCGTATTTCGTGTTCTGATATAATAAAGCGACACTAAACGTACTAAACTTGCTACTTCTTTTTACATCGATGAAGTACGGAAACAGGATATTACTAGTAAACGGACTGTTCTGTTCTTCTTTAAGTGATATATACTCAACGGTGTCACGTTCTTTTCACGAAAATTGTTTGGTGCTCTAATTTAGAGTTTCTATCACAATTTTGCAGTTAAAGTACTACGATCTTCCAAATGCATATGCCACTTGTAACGCTTTTCTTATATTTCATTTCAGTTAATAATTTCAAAACATGTAGGGAGGCAGACTGGAGGATTATTACGTGGCCGACTGTTTTCATGTCAAACACAGTCATGCTGTATGCTTTTTCCTAATCCCACTCATCACTCACTTCCTGCAAGAGTTTTTTACTTTGACACTGGAGTGTTTTTATCCCATTTGGAATTAGAGCAACCTTCCTTCGTTGGAAAATGATTTTTATTAATTGTGGGTATAAAAAAAAATGATACTCAGGAAACGGGTGAGGAATTACCGTATATCGCGTACCTGTAACGAAGTAAATGGTGAACCTCTTGTATTTTGGATAAGATGCGGGATTGTCATCAACACTATACGCGTTCCTTTTCCAGAGGACAACGCATTATCGTAGCACTGCTCTTGTGGGAAGAGAGGTTTGCGTGTTAATGTCAAGCTGAGGGCTATGCTGGCGGTAGCGTAGCTACTGGCCGGGTCTTCCAAGCTGGACAGGTCTCAGCGGATGAACCAGACAAAGTGTGTCCCACAACGCCCCATCCCTTTTCGCATCTCTTTCCATAGTGCTTCTCCCTAACATACTAGGACCCAACAGCGAAGCGGATGGAAGAGGAACATCTCACAACCGAGTTTCCCAACGGTCGCGTAGGCGGAAGAGGTCATGCCACAAGAACTGGCTGTAAACGCGCTGCTCTACTGTCCTAGAGCTCGCGGCACTTCGCTGCAGTTCTGGGGTCTGAAATCACATGTCTCACACCCACGTGCCGCGATGAATTGTTCCAGAATCATAGTGAGCGGGTTACTTCCTCGTAAGTTGAGATCTACCTTAAACAAAGACACGCGATTGGCAGTTTCTCCTCCCATCCTCCTTGAAGGCCAGTGGCGATGGAATAAAGACGGTTGTAGCAGCCTCGAATAAGGCTGAAAGCTACTAGTCTGGACCTGCATACTAGCGGCAGGTCTGTGATGGTCGCCTTCCTGAGAACTCATGTGGCTACTCAGGGATGTGGTCATTCGTCTGCGACTGGACAGGCCTATTTAGGATAACCTCTGCCCGCCCTGAATGAGCAAGGCCCCATAAAATGCAAATTAATCAACAGTAGTTTCACTTGTACCTTGCTGGGAATCCGCACCCAGATAGTTACTCCTAATTTGCAGACGAAAACCAAGAAAGAACAATATGATAGTGACTACTGGAACATGGAATGTCACGACTCTTCTGGATGTAAATGGTAACAGACCAGAAAGAAGCAGGCCGGGGTGGTCGTGCGGTTCTAGGCGCTACAGTCTGGGACCGAGTGACCGCTACGGTCGCAGGTTCGAATTCTGCCTCGGGCATGGATGTGTGTGATGTCCTTAGGTTAGTTAGGTTTAAGTAGTTCTAAGTTCTAGTGGACTGATGACCGTAGAAGTTAAGTCCCATAGTGCTCAGAGCCATTTGAACCATTTTTGAACCAGAAAGAAGAACAGCTCTTATCATCCACGAGCTAGCTAGATTAGATGTAGATGTTGCTGCCTCAAATGAAATCAAACTATCAGGCGAAGGACACCTTACTGTGGCTAGCTCAGGGTACACCATATTTTGGAAAGGATAGGATGCAGGAGAACCACGTACCCGTGGTGTGGGATTTGCAGTAAAAACAAAATTAGTGAAACAACGTCGATTAACCGCTATTCGTATCAATGATAGCTGTGACTCTTCGAATTCCTATTTCTGGAGATAGCTTTGTCACTCTCGTTTCTGCCTACGCTCCCACATTAGGCAGCGAGAGGGATACAAAGAATCAGTTCTCCCATCAGTTGAGTAATGTTCTCGTCAAGATACCAACCGAAAATAAAGTCTTGTTACTAGGCGACTTCAGTTCTAGAGTGGGAAGAGAAAATCGTTTTTGGGGTAACAATGGGTAACCAAGGTGTCGGAAACTGCACTGCAAATGGGCTGCTGCTTCGAGGTCTCTGTGGTGAGCATGAGTTTTGTATCACCAACATACGTTTCCGATTACCTAATCGTTACAAGGCAACATAGTTTCACCCCCGCTCCAAACACCGGCATCGAAGTGACTATGTCAACACTCGCCAGCATGACAAGAAAGTCGTCCTAATCACAAAAAACGACTCCAAACATCGATGATTGCTAGACCGATCACAAACTGCTGGTTAGCCATCTGAGGATTCTCGTCTATCGTAAACCACGAGCCTTCTTCTTAATTCCTTCAAGGAGAAAATTCAGCATCAAGTCCTCCAGAATGAAACGGTTCGTTTTCTCTTGCAAGACACACTTTTGGAACGATTTAGCAATACCCCTGTTAACACATCAGATGTTGAAAAGGAATGGTCCACTTAAAAACAAAAAATCAAGAAGGCTGCAGAGGTCATTGGTTTTGATGCAAAGTAGACAAATGACTCATTTTATGACATCAATGAAGTGATTAGGAGCCTCATAAGTAAAGAGCGGGATGTACTCCTATGTATTGCTCAAGGTCCATCCTACCTGGAAAAGAAAACACTCTTTCAAGAGATCAAGCAGAAATGTCAAAGTGAAATAAGAACAATCAAGAACGACTGGTGACAACAAAAAGCCAAAAACGTCAAAGTCTGTTAGATGCTAGGGACTTGCCGAGTTTTAATCATGGAATAAAAAAATATATATGGGCCTGCTCGTTCCTCATCAGGAATCCTGAAAGCCGCCGACAGCATGGCCATCATCTCTTACAATCACAGACATCTTAAACGGCTAGAAAGAGCTTTACAACTCACTTTCAAACCATAGCTCTATTGCTGCTGCCGACTTTCTCGAACATGTCCCACAACATCCAATACAGCCTTGTATGGCAGTTCCACCGACATTTCATGAACTCAGCAAGGCTCTAGATAGTATGAAACCGAGAAAGGCATCTAGACCTGACAGCATTCCCCTGGAAACCATTCAAAACATCTCCCTGTTTCTTCTAATGTTAGAAACCCGTAAGGTACTAGCTGACATGAAAAACTTCACAATTGCCATCATCTTTAAAAAAAAAGGAGACGGACCCATATGTGACAATTACCCTGACTTATCCTTGCTCTCCGTGAGTGGTAAAACATTTGCTAGAATTTTTTGAATCGCCTCCATACTCTTTCCGAGACAGTACTTCCTGAATCTCAGTACGGATTTCGCCTCTCCACAGGAGCAACTGATATCATCTTCTGTCCACGACAGCTGCAGGAGAAGTGCAGCACACAACATAAGCCCTTACTGCTTGTGTTCTATGACCTAGAAAAAACCTTTGATACAATGAGCAGAGGAGTTTTGTGGAAGGTCTTAAATCGTTTTGTCTGCCCTGAACACTTTGGTCAAATGACTCAAGATTTCCATGATGACTGTCCGAGCTACTATTTAAGAGACATCGTCTGTAAACATCATAGCAGTGGAACATAAATACAGATTTGACCCAGGGCTATTTAATCGGACCTGACTGCAAAAAAAGTTTTGCCTCACCCCAGTTCCCAGAACTCCCGAAGATAGACGTTGACTGTGGATATTGTATCACAGACGCAGTCCCTTTGACTGTTCAGAGATGTCACTAAACCAGCCCAAAGATGTAAACAATCATGCATGAGCAGCGCCTATTAGACGGAGGGGGTCAGACAGGTGATCAATTCCAGTCATTCCACCAGGACACGCCTCGTGTTGTTTGTAGTTCAACCATGACAAGACGGTCAATACCGCGGTTCTGTCGCGTACGCAGTGTTTCTTTGTGCCAGGAAGGGCTCTCAACAACGGAAATGCCAAGGCGTCTCGGAGTGAATCACGGCGATTTTGTTCGGACATGGAGGAGTTACGGAGAGACAGGAACTGTCGATGACATGCCTCGCTCAGGCCGCCCAAGGGCTTCTACTGCAGTGGATGACCGCTGCCTACGCATTATGGCTCGGAGGAACCCTGACAGCAACGCCACAATGTTGAATAATGCTTTTCGTGCAGCCACAGGACGTCGTGTTACGACTCAAACTGTGCGCAATAAGCTGCATGATGCGCAACTTCACTCCTGACGTCCATGGCGAGGTCCATATTTGCAACCACGACATCATGCAGCGCAGTACAGATGGGCCCAACAACAAGCCGAATGGACCGATCAGGATTGGCATCACGTTCTCTTCACCGATGAATGTCGCATATGCCTTCAACCAAACAATCGTCGGAGACGTGTTTCGAGGCAACCCGGTCAGACCGAACGCCTTATACACACTGCCCAGCGAGTGCAGCAAGGTGGAGGTTCCCCGCTCTTTTGGGGTGACATTATGTGGGGCCGACGTACGCCGCTGGTGGTCATGGAAGGCGCCGTTAACAGCTGTACGATACGTGAATGCCATCCTCCAACCGATAGCGCAACCATATCGGCAGTGTATTGGCGAGGCATTCGCCTTCATGGACGACAATCCGCGCCCCCATTGTACACATATTGTGAATGACTTCCTTCAGGATAACGACATCGCTCGACTAGAGTGGCCAGCATGTTCTCTAGACATGAACCCTATCGAACATGCCTGTGATAGACTGAAAAGGGCTGCTTATGGACTACGTGAACCACCAACCACTCTCGGGGATCTACGCCGAATCGCCGTTGAGGAGTGGGACAATCTGGACCAACAGTGCCTTGATTGACTTGTGGATAGTATGCCACGACGAATACAGGCATGCATCAATGCAAGAGGACATGCTACTGCGTATTATATATACTCATGTGTACAGCAATCTGGACCACCACCTCTGAATGTCTCGCAGTATGGTGGTACAACATGCAGTGCGCGTTTTTCATGAGCAATAAAAGGGCGGAAATGATGTTTATGTTGATCTCTGTTCCAGTTTTTTGTACATTTTTCGGAACCCTCGGAACCGAGGTGAATCAAGACTTCTTTTTTATGTGTATACATCCTTGCAACATTATTACATAATAAATTTTTAAAGGATTTTAGAGATGTTTGTTTTGAGGTATCGAATGCATGCTTTGGAATAAATATTTCTGGTGGCATATCAATCCTAATTTGACAAGTTAAACTTCATACTTGTTTATACAATCAGGTGGCATGTTACAAACTTTAAGTACAATAATTATGTTGGCTACAGTCGTAAAATTGTACACAAATGACACATTTGGTTGGGATTCGCAGTTAGGATGAAGGCAGAAGGAGAGGAAGAAAGAAAAAGTGAGGTGGAGGGAGAGGGTAAAAGGTGTGATTGTATTGAGAGCAAACTTTACAAAGCAGGGGGTCTTAAGATTATATGTGTACATGTAATAACTGCCTAAACGTTGGGGTAATACATTGATTAATGCTTTAAAATATGCGGTTAGATGTACAGTTTTTGCCAGTGGTTGATGTACATATAGTTTCAAGCTGACAGGGGGTGCAAGAAATCTGGGATTACTAAAAAAATACTAGATTTATTATATTACAGAGATCATTATAGGAAGATAATACAAAGAAAGCCAAATGCAATACAGAAAAATACTGAATATCATTGACAGTATTTGAAGGGGCCAAAGAAGAATGGATGAAGGAAGTTAGGCGAAGTACAGAGAACGATGTAGTGTAGAAAGAACAGATAAAGCATATAGCGAGATAAAGCCACTGCGGTACATTCTTAAACAAGAGGTACTACGATAAAAGATACGAATAGACATTTACTTATTGACAGAGAAGATGTGACGTACCGCAGGAAGGTAGGTCTTGAAGACTTGTACTACGATGAAGAAGTGTTGGATATTACAACCATCTCTAACCTGAACATATAGTGTACGAAGATAATTAAATACCGATAATCATAGGGGAAGAATCTGATCCAGCACTTCAGCAGTTGAGGAACAAGAACGCAACAGGAACAGACGACACCCCAACAGCACTTCTGAAGAGAATAGGAGAAAAAGTGAATCAAAAACTGTACAACGTCATTGTAAGAAGCTATTACAGTGGATAAATCCTGGAAGACTTTTGCTGAAAACAGGACAGTCACCTTACCGAAGGAAGGAAATGTCAGTGAGTATCCTGACCATTGAAAACTAATACTGTTGTCGCATGCATCGAAAATATTGCTCAATGTAATTAAGAACTGGATTAAAAAGAAAACTGAATTAAAATTTCTCGGGTTTCCAGCCGCATCAAGTAATTAAAATGACACGGTCTTTCACCCAAGCACTTCTTGGACATTGCCACGTGGTATGACTGCCAGTGGGATGCTGGTACGCCCTTATAGACAAGTGACGTCGTTGGTGTCCGCGGAATCGCCATATACGGGCATATGTTGACTCGGCGTCCGTCCGAAGGAATATTGCATCGTATTTCGCAATTACCATATCGTATCTATCCGCGGACATCGGGCAAGCGACTTTCAGGTAAACTGTCTCCCCTGTACAGGAACACACATAATAAATGTACGGGTACAGGTTGTAGACACATAGCTGACGAGATACGGAAATTTGGGTCTGGGTGTGAGTCATGCTCGTATAGCCTAATGGTAAGGCGACTGTTCGCGATAAGCGGGATATCCATATTCGAATCACGGTCCGGCACAAATTTTCATAGTCATCATTCCGTTATATACCTGATGGTTATCCATACTCACATATGCGAATACATTTCATGTATAAAGTACAAGCTGGCGCAGTGCTTGGCCAATCTCCTCGCTACATATGTGGGGCACTCTAACATCATACTAAAGATTCAGCTGGTTTTTGCAAACGAATTAACCGTCTTCGATTTAGTGAAGGTGACATTATGATCAGTATTGATGAAGTGTCGCTGTTTACGAATGCCCCTGTTTTGACCTAATACCGAAGTTCGTTGTAAGTGAAGTGGTCGAGCTACAGGGTGGGGCAAATAAAAGTGGCCCGGAGAACAGAGTTCCTGGATACAAAGGAAAACGGCAGAGGAAAGGAAAGACAGTATTAACCTGACTGTAGCAGGATGCTGAAAGTGAAAATCATTCGTCTTTTGGCAGTTTTGAGCCCTGGTCAGAAAGTTACTGAAGACAGATCGAAGCTAGAACCCTGATATTGCTGAAATCTCGTCCGAAAGGTTCTGTTGCAGTTCTTGAAGGCCGCGAGGGTTGTCGCGATGCGCTTTAGACTTGAGGGCTTCCAAAACAAAGTAATCGTACACTGATAGATTAGGTGACGTGGGTGACCAACTAGGGCCACGACCAAGCTGACATCTGCCAACGACTCTGTCAAGAGTGAAGATTGTGTAAATGTGCTCCAAGGCTCGGTCGGCACTATGGGCAGTTGCTCCATCGGTTTGAAAGTAACTGCAAGTATTTTCCCCCTCCGTTAATGCTGCCACAAGTGGTGTCCATACGTATTCACTTGTCCTGGCCAGTTTTATTTTCCCCACCCTGTATTAAGGCACACTCTTACGTCTTCTGATTTTCTGAACAACGGACAGTATTATGATCAGATGGACGGTGTTGCAATGGGTAGCCCGTAGCTCCAGTTGATGTAAACCTCTTCACGGAGAATTTTGACGAGATTGCCTTAGACACGGCGTCATTAAAGCCTAGCTGTTTCTTTCGATACGTTGACGACAAGTTTGTCATTTGGCCCCACGGACGTGAGACACTTGACGAGTTCTTGGAATACCTCAACGGCATTAACAGTAACATCCAGTTCAACATGGAGGTAGAAAAGGACGATGTATTGCCGTTCCTCAACTTTCTCTTCCGCCGTAAACTAATCTCGAAAGAAGACTGAGCGTTAACAGGAAGACATAAATTGCATTCGTAGGTAATCCTTCTTCTTCCTCATAGGCTTCGTTTTACACTTGCAGCAGTGCTTTCCGAGCTTTCCTACCTTCCTTCGTTTCCAATGAAGTAAGTCAATTCTGCCGCCTCACGCGCTGGTTATCCATTTGCTCTGCATAATTGACGTTTCGCGTGCCTACTACAATTCCTGAATCGTTCATGACCATGTCAAGGGATGAATTTCCTTCATTGAATAAGCCCTCTGCTAAATACGACGCCAATTCAACGACTCTTAGTCTGGAGTACAAGTGTTAAAGAGCTAATCGCCATATAGTGGAATTAAAACTTTCATTCGCATTTTGGGTGTGGCCACCGAAACATCTCTCCAGTAACTCACCGCTTGATAAATCTTCATATATTGGAAGAATTTCCTTCTATACGTCGGGGTGCAATGGAGCAGGGTGCAGTTCATGTTCCATCCAAGGGCTGTTCGTTTCTGCCACTCACACCAGCACTCTTCTCCCTCCGGGCAATACTCGTGTTGAGGATTTTCATACGTGGAAATCATATGATAGTATGTCGCCATAATACCCGATGTGCACTCGGTTCTATGCTCGTAAAATCTAAACTAATGCGAATTTCGCTTTGAAGTTCCGACAGCGTATTGTTGGGTAGTTAAGCTAACGATTTATGCAATAAAAATCGGATTTTTTGAACCTCCTAATGTGATTTTCCCCCTTAAGGCCATGACAAACACAGGAGGGGCAAAAGACTCATTCTACTGCTGTACAAAAACCAAAAAACCCATTTCCATTCACAAACGTGAATGGAAATGTAAAACAGGTTCCATTAAAAGGGGGTGAGACTGTTCGTTGTGGAGGTTATAACCAAATTCAAGCAAAAGCCTAAAGGCAGCAAACTCAACGGACAGGAAATCCATTTTATAGGATTTGCAGATGACATTGCTGGGAGAAGGAACTAAGCAATGCGATATATACGATATTGCAGTGTTTGTATTATTCCGAATGACGATGCAAAGTTCCTTCACACAAGCATGCATGTCCGAAGGAACTTTGCATCGTAATTCGGAATAATACAGACATTGCAGTATTCTATTTATTCGCAGATACCGGGCAAGGTAAAATGTCTCCCCTGTACGGGAATATACATAATGGATGTACGAGTACAGGTTGAGGACGCATGGCTGACGACATACGGAAGATTGAGTCTGGCCGTGAGTTGTGCTAGTATAGCCTAATGTTTAGGCGACCGCTCGGGATAAGCGGGAAACCCGGGTTCGAGTGCCGGTCCGGCACAACTTTCACAGTCGTCGTTCCATTATTCATCTGATGGTAGTCCGTATTCGCAACTGAGAATACATTTCATGTGGATCTAAGTAAAGTGGTGTGATGTGTATCAGTAGCACTAAAGGTACCAAAACAAAAAGGGAAACTTGAAAAACCAAAGTAATGACCGTTGAAAAATCCAATGAAGAGACGAACAAATATTAAAACAGGTCATGAAACCATACAACAATGGAGGCATTTATGCTAGATAGAATGTGTTGTCACTCAAGGCGATAGGTACACCACGGAAATCAGCAGGAGAACTGCCCTTGCTAAATCTGCCTTCAGTAACAAGAAACAGCTTCTGAATAGCAGGCACATAATATGTGTTAAAATTAAGAAAGAATTCGTCAAGAAGGTTGTCTGGAGTATTTTGTTATATGACTGGGAAAATGGGTCTTAATGAAACGTAATATACAACACTTGGTCGGAATGGAAATATTGATGTGCAGATGGAAGCTGAAAATAAACTGGAGAGAGAAAAAAATCGAACGAGTGGGCCCTTGTGGGGCGGCGTGTTGTTTTTTAAAAATATATATATATAATTGCTGTATAGATGTTTGAAGAATGTAGAAACAGTTCCTATTATTTAGTATGTATGCTGTCTTTCGCCGTTCTCAACACTGGCTCTCTAATTACACTTTAGTAACCAGAAAGTGATTTAACAAACCATGAAGCCTGTAATTAGAATTCCTAGTGCCCACTTCATCTGAGAATACAATTATAGCTGCAGCTTATAGCTCTGAGGAATTAGGAGATTGTCCGGGATTTATAATCAAAAACGATATTCCAAAATAGTCGAGTATATTCTGAAAGTCACTGATGAAAAACACAAGTATCCATACAACCTAACTAACAGAGCAGTTCAGAGTCTAATGCGCTGATGCAACTATAAACGTCCGAATTAAATGTTAAAATGAATGCTCGCCATAATTTGATGATAATATTTCATCAAACGCCACGCTAAATAATTGGTAGAATGTCTGTCCCGCGACGGCACGTGAAAATACGACAATACGCAAACTGAAGCTAGATAATGAAAATCATCCCAGAATTAACACTTCACCCGCAAATGATTTCATGGTTACGCGTATCTCGAGTAACTTAATACGGCATCCGAGGCTGTTTGTAGCAGTGATACCGACGCGACGCGAATCCCGACACAGATGGCGTGTTATTCAGCGTCTGGAGAGAACTGGGGCCTTGCTTCCTCTCGCAGCGTTCTTATATATAAAGCCGCGGTGCGGACGGCTAAGGGAACGACTGATCAAATCGGCTTTCCCGACTAGCCGCTGGGCTAGTAATGCACCACATTAATTTACCGAATAAATCATAGCTTCTCTCGCTGATGGCCGATGAAGCTCTTAATTTAAATGTGCACTCAGCACACAGGTAAGTACTCATAATAAAATTTTGACGTGGCTACGTTAAATATTTTGGGCGAGAGAATTAATTTAATTACACTGCACGCAGTAGACGAGCTCTGAACTGGCCCTTTGGAGATACGCTATCGCTATAGTTTTATAGTTATTCAAATGAAACTTGTCACATCTTTATGGTTATAGCGGATCTCCATTCTACTTAAATATAAACATCCTACCCTTATTCATTAGCCTACTTAATCTACCTTTCTTCCTTAATTTATAAGACAAAAAACCAGAAAATCATGAATTTCAACTAAAATCTTAATTTTTGAGATCCAGAAGACTGTTTCTATTAAATAATTATGAAAAAGGAATCTAATTATAAATTTTGAAGCCTCTAGCTCTTTTCTGTTGCGCCAATGGTTTTTGCAGAAAAACGTCCAAATTTCGAAAATGGCTAAAGTTATCGAACTGATATTCAACACACATTAATTTAGTATTACTCCTGACATACTAGAAACATTTTAGGTTATTTATTTGATATTAAAAGTATTGCGCAACATTTATGACGTCAGAGCTAGTTACAGCGGACTGGCTGGCACACAATGGAAAGACTGATGCGAATTTACTACGGCGTGAGTAGGCTGCTTCCCTACATCACCCTCTACTTAAATTTTTGTTTGTTTGAATGTTAATGAACGAAAAACAAATTTAATTACAAAAAGGGAAGCAAGAGTACAGCTTAACTTCCTTTGAAAAATTAAAATTGAAATGTAAACATGTAGAAATATTAAAAGAAAACTGATTATCTACATTAATTATTCAAATTGTGGGCATGTTCACTGCCTCTTAAGCAATATTATTGCTCAAAATTTAAGCAAAATCAATGAAACCCTTTGGCATACATATTGCCTTAGACAAACAAACACATAAAAATATATATAATTATGGAAATCTTAAATCCATTAAATACATTTTTACAAACACAAACTCAAAGAAAATAAGTTATTCATGCTACATAAACAGATGATTATCTCTTAACAGTCTTTTCTAAACCTGAAAGAAAATTTCACAAATATTTTTTTTTTCACACGTGGTTGTAGCCGCTTTGGCTGGCGTTCCTCACTTCCATTCACAAGGGTAGAGGAGGGGAAGTTGCTATGGTGTGCGTCCTTCACGTTCACTCTAAATTACATGGGGAAAGGGGAGGGTTCACTGTGAGTTGTGTCCAAGTCACTCCACGCTTTCACGCAGCTACCAGGCTGCCATTATCTGGTTTGTCCTGTAGAACAAACAAAAAGAGTGCCTCAGACTCTGTTCACTTAATATCTAAGGGTGGGTCACAATGAAATGGGGATATATACATTTTATCCTTCAATATTTTGCTGGAACAAAGTTAACAGAACTTTTTCAATTTTTACTCTCATGGTTACTTAATTGTCATAATCGATAAACAAATGGCTCAAAACGCCGTTAGTCACGTACTAGAGAAAATTTATGCTCAAGGCATACCATCATAACTCCTATTTAATCTGAATTTATTATTTCTGGGCCGGAACACTGAACCAATGCTCGGTACATTCTTGATACATTTGTATTTTATTCACTTAGCTGACTCATCTTTGATTACCTTATTCTTAGAGGTAGTATGAGTATATTTGGTTAGTAGTTGTATTCTCAGCTTCTTTGTACATGTGAGTAACTTTTGGTAATAGTACAGTTCTGAGTGTTCAAAACACACTACGCTTAGTTGACTACTAAATCCACTTATTGGTCCACTGCTGCTGTGTCAGTTCCACATCTGCAATTATGTACTTACTTCATCGAAGTGTATTTATGCTGAGCTATAAATAATGTTTTACGTCTGTCATTATGTTACTTATTTACTTTGCTAGTGTATGAACTTAAGTAATACTCACTGTATTAATATTTAAAGCATAGGATAGCACATTTATTTCATATCTTTAGTGTATTGCAGCTGATCAGCTTGCTCACGTGGCAATCCATTTCCACTCGATCGGACGCTGAAACCACAGGTAGTCGCTCTCTCGACCTACCACTAAAGCGCATCAAGTAATTATGGACGAGCGTAATGCTAAATTCCTTAAACCTATAGGACACCATGAGCTACTCTGTCTCATCTAACATAAGGGTACCTATGGTCGCATTCACGCCTCCAACTCATAACCTCAATACTTGTAGGTGTGTCCTGTCACACACTATACCAAAATAATGGCCGGCTCCAACCTTATAAATACTTCAGGGACGTGTCCTTCACGTCTCAACCACAAACACTTGCTCAATTCTATTACACTGCTATTCCTTGCTACACAAGGTGACTTCATTCTTACAACTTATCTGCATAATCTTCCATAACACTAAGCAATCTCTTTCTTACTATTTATTAGTTAGCTCTAATGCATACACTAGGTTTCACTGCCACTTCAGATCCTGCTTGAACACGAATTTGTACATCTTTTTAAAATATTATTGTTGGACCATTTCCAATAAAACAACACTTTGTACTTTCAATATTACCAGGGTTCTATACATACTTGTTACTCCAATACATTTTATCTTAATTATGTCATACTTCTCTATTGTTTGTCACTATTAGGTTTGTCACCTTAGGTATCTTGTTTCACTAATCGGTGGATAGAATGGTTCCAGAACTCATGGCTTGATAGCCATGACGAAAATTTAATGTGTTGGGAAGAAAAGGTCGAAATTCTTGAGGACAGGAAAGATGAAGAATGAGTGAGACCTGAAATGGGAAAGAAGATCTCACACAGCTGGGACTGCACAGCTGCCACACTGTGTAGAGGTTACAGAACAACCTCCTCCCTACAGCATTCATTCACTACCTATGAATTTCTTTAGGTCGATCACGTTCCTGAGACCTAATAGCTTCTTACTTTTAGGGTACTCTAGCCTATATGCATTGGCATGTGGTTTTCCTATGATCCTGAAAGGTCCTTGGTATACAAACATGAATTTCTTTGTTTCAGCATTCACTTTCTTTGATTTTTCCTTGGTTTTAACAAGGACTAACTGACCTATTTCAAAGCTAGTAGGTACTGCTTTTGCGTCATGACGCTTCTTCCTTTCCAACGCTCTTTTTCTTATATTTGCCTTAGCCCTTAATTTCTTCTCATCTGTGGATATTTGCGTTAGAATAGGGAATTCTACCATATCTGCAATCACATTGTGCGGTTCTTGGCCAAACATCAATTCGCAAGGCGCAAAACCAGTTGCATCATGTCTTAAGTTGTTAATTACATTCTCAAAATGCTTAATGTGCTCTGCCCAACTTGAGTGTTTCCTAGCACAATAAGTTCTGCAAAGCCTACTCAATTCTCTCATAATACGTTCACTCATATTTCCTTGGGGGAAATACGCAGATATTTTCAGATGTTTCACGCCGTCCTTATCTAGACATTCCTTAAATCTATCAGAAGTAAACTGAGGCCCATTGTCTGACAGCAAATTCTTCGGAACGCCAACGTTCACGAAGAAATCTTTTTCCAACTTTTCAACCAATGTTTTTGCATTTGCTCTTTTAATTGGGTATAGCTTAACATATTTACTGAATCCATCCACAATAACAAAAACATGGGTGCAACCACCTCTCGAAACAGGAAGAGGGCCAAACAAATCACAAGCCAGTAATTCTAGGGTTTCAGTTGGCTCTACTGAATGCATATCTCCTTGTACTCTGGTGTTAGCAGCACGGACTTTCTGGCACACTACACAAGAAGCTAGACGCTTGGCCACACGGCGATACATGTTGTCAAACACAACCTTCTCTTTTAATTTTGCAATGCACTTCTTTGCACCGTAGTGCCCATACCTCAGGTGTACATAGTCGATTAGTAAGTCTACATGTTGTGAGGGAAAGCACAAATGGTTCAAATGGCTCTAAGCACTATGGGACTCAACTGCTGAGGTCATTAGTCCCCTAGAACTTAGAACTAGTTAAACCTAACTAACCTAAGGACATCACAAACATCCATGCCCGAGGCAGGATTCGAACCTGCGACCGTAGCGGTCTTGCAGTTCCAGACTGCAGCGCCTTTAACCGCACGGCCACTTCGGCCGAGGGAAAGCACAGCTTCCACTCAGAAACACCTACCTTTTTCCTTCTAAACAGAATACCTTTATGCAGACAATAGTATTGCGAAACCTTAGGATAGTTGGCATTTCCTAAATAGCTCTTCACTAATTTCAGTTGGTCATCTGCATTCTGCTCACGTCTCAAGTTCTTAATCACTCTCTTTAATGCACTTTCTTCCTTTACTTCGTGCAATGCAAACATTCGAACTTTATTTAGGTCCATTGCTGTAATTCCCGCGTCATCACAGAGCTCCGCACTTCTAGATAACCCATCAGCTACCAGATTGTCTTTCCCTTGAATATATCTAACCTCAAGGTCAAACTGCTGGAGATACAATGACCATCTTACCAAACGAGAATTCCTCAACTTACAGGTCTTTAAAAAGGTCAACGCCTTATGGTCACTGTAAACAATTATCTTGTGACCTGATAGATACTGCACAAACTTCTGTACCCCAAATACAATTGCCAATGCTTCTAGTTCTGAGATGCCATAATTTCTCTCTGCTGCCTGTAAAGATCGACTTGCGAAAGCTATAGTCTTGTGCACTTCTTGTTCGTTCTCTATTTCTACCTGGAATATTTCCACAGCTATACCATAGCCACTAGCATCAACAGACATACAGAATGGTTTTTCAAAATCAGGATGATGTAAAATTGGACTATTAATTAAAGATTGTTTAAGCACCTCAAACGCCTGTTGACATTCTGCTGTCCAAACCCAAGGGGTATTCTTTTTCAGCAGGAGGTGAAGACAGGGAGCATTAAAAGCCTGATCACTAACAAAACGCCTATAGAAGCCGAACAGACCGAACATCGATCTCAACTGCTTCTTGTTTCTGGGAGCTTCAAATTTTTCAATGACTGCTAGCTTGCCTGGGTCAGGCAGAATACCTTTTCCACTTATCCTATATCCCAAGAAAACTATTTCCTCTTTAACGCACTCTGTCTTTTCAATCTTTAGTTTCATGCCACCTCTCTCAATAGCCTCTAACACTTCCTCTAATAAAGCTATGTGTTCTTCCCAGGTAGGAGTTGCTATTAACAGATCATCTACGTAGACTGTTATTTTATTACTTAAAGCTGGTCCTAAAACATGGCACATCACCCGTACGAAGGCACAAACAGAGATATTAAGTCCCGAAAGGTACCACACGGTATTGGTAACAAACTCCTTCGTACAAGAAAGCTGTGTACTTCCTTGAACTTTCCGCCAGTGGCAAATTCCAATATCCACACATGATGTCCACAGAAGTTAAGAATTTTACTCCCCGGAATTTTTGCAATAACTCGTCCATGTTCTGCGGTCTATCACTTTCCCTAACCACTATTTCATTCAACCAACGAGCGTCCAAGACCAATCTGACACTCCCGTCTCTTTTTGGTACAACTACCAGAGGATAATTGTACTCACTGACCGCTTTTTCAATCACACCCCACTCTAGCATTCTCTGTATCTCCTTTCGAACCGCCTCCTTCCTAGCTACATGTATTTGGTATGGCTTCCTGAAAAACACTTGGCCGGGTTTCACCTTTAATTGACATTCATAACCTTTGACTATGCCAGGTCGATCTGAAAATACCTTATGATGCCTTTTTAGAACTTGTCTCAGTTCTTCCTTCTGATTGGCTGAAATCTTATCGATTTCCTGCAATTTAGCTTCTATTTTGTCTAAAATAATTGCTTCTTCTTCTGTGTTCAGCTTACTGTTACTAAGATTAACACCTTCGTCCCAATACCTCCTATTTTTCAGAACTCGTATAGGCAGCTCCCAAGTTTCATCATCAGTTACTACATGTTTATCACTAAAAGGTACTATAATTACTCCGGTTATTGGCAAGACCATTTTTAACTGGCTTCTTTCCAAGTCAACAACACTCTGATATTTCGACAAGAAATCTATGCCAATTAAAACCTCAATACTGAGATTGTTTACAATTAAACATGGATGATCAATTAAATTACCATTAATGTTAAAGGGCAGTAAAGCTTCTTCCTTTACCGTTTTTGACACCTTGCCAGTAGCACCAATTATTCTTAGTCCTGATACCCTCATTACTGTAAGCTTGTCTTTACCAGGTAATGCATCAAAGAAGGACTGAGATATCGCACTCACCTCAATTCCACTGTCTAAGAGGCAGCGTACATTGATACCCAACATATTCACTATTATTATAGGGTGGCTTATTCTAGGTTGTACAGGTGGTTCCTCAAATTCATCTATTATTTCCTTTTGGATTTGTCTCCAACTAAAGTGATCGACATCTGTCTTCATTACATTTAGGTCACAGTGTGTAGGGGTTTCCTGAATTACATTTTCAGCTGCCTTTTCCAGTCGGTCTATTAATTTCAAATCGAAACACCGCACGACTTCATTACATTTTGTTTGCTGAACATAACCCAAATTACTGTAGTCTGGCCGATTCTGCGCCTCCAGACCGGGCATAACACTAGTTACAGCTAAACCACTTTCTCTATTATCGTCGGTTTCCTTCTCAAGTGACAACTGGTCACAGCTACTGGGTTCATCGACCCCCAACAGGCTACCCTCTACATTCTCACTTACATCCTGTCCTAAATCTATTAGTACATTATCAACATCCTGCACAGGCACTTTAGATAAGAGCACATCATCTTCATCGTAAATATAAGCATGAATTTCTTCTGCTTCTTCACCTGACAATTCAGTATTTTGTAGCTCCTCCCTATCGTTACACTGCTGCGCCTTCTCATTCTCTTCCCACTTAGAAAGTGTCTCTAACACGGTATCTATCAAATATTGTGAGTGATCTAATATTTCTACTGTATTCTTAGATGCTACCGACTCTTCATTCACATGTTCAGTCTGAGTATTCTGATCTGTCTTACCAATTCCCGTAACTACTGGCTTAGGAAAAGAAACCGCCTGGTGAGCGCCAGTGTCCTCATAGACGGGAACTAGTTTTCCTGCCTCGGCCTACTACTGTTTCCTTTATTTTCATTATAGTTAACTGACATAGCATTGCTTTCCGTACTGTTGTTTACATGCATAATTTTGTTTGGAACAAAATTACTATCATTTGGATGCCATTGTTGGTTCTGATAATTAGTTCTCCAATTCCTACCTATCTTAGGATGACGAACACCTACTGTTCTGATGTTTACATTGCCATGTTGCTCGTTCCTAAAATTACTACTATTGTTATTAGCATTTCTGTTATTACGTTCTTGCTCCTCATTGGCAGCAACACGTTCTACACGTTCCAGATATTCAATGAAACGATCCAGATTGTCTCTTAGGGCAGATATAATTCTAGTTTGCCAATACCATGGCAGTTTGGCTTCAAGACCTAGTATAATCATTTCTGGTTTTAGCTTTTCCGCCAAATGTGACAAACGTGATATCCATGACCTAGCAAACTCTTTAATTAATTCCTTGCCTGCATTGAAGCGTTTTCCACTCCAAAATTCTCTCAACACTTCATTTTGCTTATTACTAGACCAATACTCATTAATGAAAGCTGTTTTAAACTCCGCTAATGTTTTACACTTCAACATAACATCAGCTGACCAACGCATTGCGTCACCTGCTAAATGGCTTCTAATAAATGAGATTTTCTCTCATTCAGACCAAGTTGGTGGAATCACATCTTCAAAATCGTTCCAGAAATCTAGCAGGTGGATATTTTTATCTGGATCGAACCGCAAGAACTGCCGACACCCGATAAAAGCGGCGTTTGCAGCTACAACTTGTTGTATATTACCATTACCAGAAGTTACTGGAGCTACTTTACTCTCAATGTTAGCAATGTTAGTATTGATATTTTCTGCTCTCAATTCAACATTATCTACTCTTTGTACAATATGAGTAGTATCAGTTTTGATTGCATCTACGTCTGCTTGACATATGTTTACTTTAATATTAACATCTTTAAATCTATCTGAGCACAGTTCAGATTCCGCCTCGATCTTTTCTGTTAACTTGTGCTCCAGCTTCGCATCTTCCATTTGGAAGTCTTTACAAACCTCAGCAACTTCGGATTTAACTGTTTTATTCATTTCAGAAAACTGTTGAGCAACCTTTTTCTTAATATCCTCATGATTGTAATCAATTTTACAATTCAAACTGTCTAGATCCTCTTTCAACTTATTGCAACCAGCCTTGAAGGTATCGTCCATTACCTCCAATCGTTTATTAAAATTAGTTTGACTGGCCACAATCCTGTTATTTACCTCAATTATATTAGATTTTAATTCAGCATTACTGCTTTTGACCTGTTCACTTATTTCAGATTTTAATTCAGCATTATTGGATTCTAATTTATTGTCCATTGCCTCAAACCGTTTATTAAAATTTGTTTGACTGGCAGCTATTGCTTGTAATAAAACATTTAAATCAACAGCCCCAGCATCTTTGGGTTGCTCACTAGCTGGCTTTTTATCACACTCAGGTGACGAAAAACTAGCTCCCACACCAGAATCATCAAAACTAAATGAAACTTCAGATTGATCAGTTATATCTAACTTCTCCTTCTTAAACTCTACCACCTCCGTTGACTGATTCATTTTTAACTCATCAGATAAACTGTCATCCAATAAATTAACAATTTCTGCTTTCTGCTTAACTACAGGGGTCTCTATCATTGAATCATTGCCCCTTTTTAAACTACTGTCAGGAGATAATATTTCATATTTCACCTTAACATTACTACTTTCATGCATATTTACACTTGAAACGTTGTCTGGATTTACAGTTCCCTCAACAGACATAGGTTCTGATTTAAGTTTAACTTCAGTTTCTTTTGGCGGTTCCATCGCCGACAGTCTTTTAGTGCAGGTTAGTAAAATTTTTAACAGCTTTTCACTTAACTTAGTTCCTTCTGCACGCCGTATGGCGTTGCCGGCGCGGCGTACCAGGATTACTGATGCGACGTGGCACGTGAAACTGCAGACGGCACTCTGACGGCTGTTGTGTGTTTGCGTGGCCCGCAATTGCAGGCGCGGTTCCGGCTGCTCCAGCGGACTACTGCGGTGAGGTGAAACTGGCTTCTCGCGATGCCGGCAGCGCCGCTAGACTCAGTGCCAGCTCCGTCAATCCAGAGGCGTTGTTAATCCAATTGCGTCGTCCACATACACACGTAACACATTCACTGTTCTATTCTCAATTGCGTGTCGCATTTCACTCGCGAATCCGAATAGTTAAAAATCACTTTCACTTAGTTGATTTCCCGGCCGATGCAACATATGTGGGGCGGCGTTTTTTTTTTAAAAATATATATATAATTGCTGTATAGATGTTTGAAGAATGTAGAAACAGTTCCTATTATTTAGTATGTATGCTGTCTTTCGCCGTTCTCAACACTGGCTCTCTAATTACACTTTAGCAACCAGAAAGTGATTTAACAAACCATGAAGCCTGTAATTAGAATTCCTAGTGCCCACTTCATCTGAGAATACAATTATAGCTGCAGCTTATAGCTCTGAGGAATTAGGAGATTGTCCGGGATTTATAATCAAAAACGATATTCCAAAATAGTCGAGTATATTCTGAAAGTCACTGATGAAAAACACAAGTATCCATACAACCTAACTAACAGAGCAGTTCAGAGTCTAATGCGCTGATGCAACTATAAACGTCCGAATTAAATGTTAAAATGAATGCTCGCCATAATTTGATGATAATATTTCATCAAACGCCACGCTAAATAATTGGTAGAATGTCTGTCCCGTGACGGCACGTGAAAATACGACAATACGCAAACTGAAGCTAGATAATGAAAATCATCCCAGAATTAACACCTCACCCGCAAATGATTTCATGGTTACGCGTATCTCGAGTAACTGAATACGGCATCCGAGGCTGTTTGTAGCAGTGATACCGACGCGACGCGACTCCCGACACAGATGGCGTGTTATTCAGCGTCTGGAGAGAACTGGGGCCTTGCTCCCTCTCACAGCGTTCTTATATATAAGGCCGCGGTGCGGACGGCTAAGGGAATGACTGATCAAATCGGCTCTCCCGACTAGCCACTGGGCTAGTAATGCACCACATTAATTTACCGAATAAATCATAGCTTCTCTCGCTGATGGCTGATGAAGCTCTTAATTTAAATGTGCACTCAGCACACAGGTAAGTACTCATAATAAAATTTTGACGTGGCTAAGTTAAATATTTTGGGCGAGAGAATTAATTTAATTACACTGCACGCAGTAGACGAGCTCTGAACTGGCCCTTTGGAGATACGCTATCGCTATAGTTTTATAGTTATTCAAATGAAACTTGTCACATCTTTATGGTTATAGCGGATCTCCATTCTACTTAAATATAAACATCCTACCCTTATTCATTAGCCTACTTAATCTACCTTTCTTCCTTAATTTATAAGACAAAAAACCAGAAAATCATGAATTTCAACTAAAATCTTAATTTTTGAGATCCAGAAGACTGTTTCTATTAAATAATTATGAAAAAGGAATCTAATTATAAATTTTGAAGCCTCTAGCTCTTTTCTGTTGCGCCAATGGTTTTTGCAGAAAAACGTCCAAATTTCGAAAATGGCTAAAGTTATCGAACTGATATTCAACACACATTAATTTAGTATTACTCCTGACATACTAGAAACATTTTAGGTTATTTATTTGATATTAAAAGTATTGCGCAACATTTATGACGTCAGAGCTAGTTACAGCGGACTGGCTGGCACACAATGGAAAGACTGATGTGAATTTACTACGGCGTGAGTAGGCTGCTTCCCTACACCCTCAAGGAAGTAAACTCGACAGGAGAATTGACTGCTACAACAGAATAGAATTCTTGACCAAAAGAAAGGTTTTAGGAAAGAAAGTTTTTAGGAAAGAAAGAAAGTGAAAGATCGCGGAAGAATCATCTAAATTGTGTGATTCTCTCGTGATGGTGATGGTGGTGATGATGATGATGATGATGATGATGATGGTGGTGGTGGTGGGGGTGACGATGATGTCCCCTCTCAGTGCCGTTGGACAAGAAACATCACAGAAAACATTGTTTAGTTAAAAACTATAATTGAGAAGGTTGCACCAGATTTAAGCTGGTATTAAGTTCCTAGGGAAAGAGTGGACAAATCGTGATGTGAAATATTGTCTGCATAATGTGGAGATCTTGGTCTGACTTCAGCCTCAGAGATCAGTTTAGTGGACATTGCGGTGCGAGGATAACGCTGCATTCAAGGTGAGTCGACGTGCTTTGATATTGAGTTCCTTACACAGTTAATCTCTTCATACTCGCAACGACCAACTGTTCATCTTATTTCGCGCAGATAAGCTACTACTTATTTTCACATGGTAATAAGAGTGTAAGTACACCAAACAATAATACCGATTCTGATTTCCAGACGACGATTTACCCCCGACTATTAGGGCCAACGCCTCCACCGAGGTGGCGAGAATATCAGGCGTTGCAGATCTCGTGGTCGGCCAGTTAATCGAATATCCAAGTTTCTGTATCGTCGCTGCAAAGCCAAAGCTACTGCAGCTGACCGTTAACACCACGTCCGTTTCCTTGTGCCACTATAGCGCCGTTATCCGTCGTCCGCTGCCCACCCACACCACCCTGCACTTCGCTGGACTGAAATCGGAACCGCTGGGAGGTCGGACGGTGTACTACCGGTTGTCGCCACACAATGCCTAAAGTGGAGTCAGAGTCCCGGACACACGCACGGAGTGTACACGCTCGGCCACTGGGTTCTTAGCCCACTTCACACAGCTAGCAGAAGCGGTCCTCCCTTGTTTCACCAGCAGTGCTGTCAGTCGACAAATAAAGGAGTGAAGTCAGTTCATGTTTATTCACCATAACCGATAAAAAAGCGACTTTATGTCTGTACTTTTTTGTTAAATATACCCCATGCCGAAATTTGTTCCACTTTCTTTCCTCAGAGTTCTATGTATTTACACTGAGGAAAACGGAAAATTGGAAGTGTTACCATGAACATTTTGACCTAACGTTACCATACTGGTTTTCCAGTATTTACACGTTTTTGGGACACAATGACTACAATTTCGTCTTCATGAGAGCATAATTTCATTAATTTCAGTGTAGAAAAAAAAATTTTTTCGGATGAAATATGTTATGAGTATAACAAGTCTATTTGGTGTGTCTAACGTTACTGAAACATTGCAGGTAGCGATCACAATACAGAATGCGTACCGGACGACACGCTCAGCTTACTTTCGGACTACATAACGAGAAGATCGTAGTAGTGTATAACCGGCTCTGAAGAACAGACGGATGACAACAGTTGAAATCAGAGCATTAATTACAAGCAGAATATCATCACGAGCCGCCTGGAACAGATTACTAAAACCTGGGATGAGATCTCTAGTTCTTTTGTTTCTCTAACCCTCGACAACCAGATCAGAGACAATCGAGACTTATATAATTTAGGGCGAGAGTAAAATGAGACACAAAGTTACATTCTGTGGTATTCAGCAATGCATCTTACTTCTGTGGGCTGTCAGTAAGACACCAGCGTGTCCTTAGACGATCTGGTGAGAGACCACAGGAGAATGCGATTCTCGAGACCCATACCACGCAGTCTCCGAAAATCAGGGTGTGGATATCTATTGGATGACAACACAACTGATTTTGTAATAATTGAAGGCAGGTTACATGTTGGCCAGCATGTGGCAAGAATGTATACTCAGTTGACATACCCTTTATGACCAGGGTACCAAACTGCATATTCCAGCAGTATAATGCAATACCCCAACCTGCAGTTAGCTCGATAAATGTCTTGAAAAACGTATGGATCCCCAAATGGTCTTCGTGGTCTTCTGATTAGTCGCTCTTGCAGAATGTCTGTGATGCAATGGGAAGAAATATACTCTCATACCAGCCTCTAGACAGCAACCTTCAGTTATCGACGCAGCAAGTGTCTAGCATGGCAAGAAATTGCTCAACGATGACAATCGGAAGACGTTTGCTTCCATGACTTAACGAATACAAGAGTGTATTCGTGTCCGTGGAGGTAACACCTCATACTAATGTTGATAAAATTACAGTCTCTTAAAGGAGGAAAAGAAAAGGAAAAGGGAAAGAAAACAGAAGATGTGTTAGATGACGATCAGTTTGGCTTTAGGAAAGGTAAAGGCACCAGAGAGGCAATTCTGACGTTGCGGTTGATGATGGAAGCAAAACTAAAGAAAAGTCAAGGAACGTTCAAAGGTTTTTGACCTGGAAACAGCGTTCGGCGTGTAAAATGGTGCAAGATGTTGGAAATTCTGAGAAAAATAGGTGTAGGCTACAGATAGAGATGGGTAATATAAAATATGTACAACAGCCAAGAGGACGAGACCAAGAACGAAGTGCTCGGATCAAGACAGGAACTAGTCTTTTGTCCCTACTGCTCAATCTGTACATCGAAGAAGCAATGATGGAAATAAAAAAAAGGTTCAGGAATGGGATTAAAATTAAATATGAAAGGATATCAATGATACGATTCGTTGATGATATTACTATACTGAGTGAAAGTGAAGAATTACATGATCTGCTGAAAGAATGTACAGTCTAATGAGTACGGAATATGGACTGAGAATAAACTGAAGAAAGACGAAAGTAATGAAAAGTAGTAGAAATGAGAACAGCTAGCAACTTATCAGGATTTATGGTCACCAAGTAGGTGAAATTAAGGAATTCTACAGCCTAGGCCGCAAAATAACCAATGACGAACGGAGCTAGGAGGACCTCAAAACACACTAGCACTGGCAAAAAGGCATTTTTGGCCAATAGAATTCTACTAGCACCAAACATAGGCCTTAATTTGACTAAGGAATTTCTGAGAATGTACGTTTGGAGCACAGCGTTGTATGGTAGTGATAACTGGACTGGGAAAACTGGAACAGAAGGGAATCGAAGCATTTGAGGTGTGATACTACAGACGAATGTTGAAAATTAGGTGGACTGATAAGGTAAGGAATGAGGAGGTTTTGCGCAGAATTAGAGAGGAAAGGAATATGTGGAAAACACTGACAAGGAGATGGGACAGGAAGATATATCTGTTAAGACATCAGGGAGTGACTTTCATGGTACTAGAGGGAGCTATAGAGGACAAGAACTGAAGAGGAAGACAGAGATTGGAATACATCCAGCAAATAACTGGGGATGTAGGTTGCAAGTGCTACTCTGAGAAATATCTGACTGATGCCTGAGGCTGTAACAGTTTCCATTTCTATCAGCACATGTCGTGAGGATAACTGATGAATGCTTGTACTGCTCATCTGAAAACTGTTTACTGCAGGCGGATGAACTGCTCCAAGGGTGGTGTGCACTGGCTGCATATCTGAAAGCGCCTGTGTGCTTAGATTCTAGGGAAACAGAGATTCAAAATGTAGTAAATGCAGGTATGGCTTGTCGGGGGCTCATCATCTGTTATAAATGACATACAGATAAAACTGTTACAAGTCACCTAAAATTTGGTTTTATAACAGTTTCCGCCGCCAGACTGGTGCATCATCAGACAATCGTTTCCCACAGATGCTCGCATTTCACGGGCGAAACCAGACATAAAATCTGGTTGTATGCGACCTGTAGCTGGTTTATTTGTATATTAGGGAATGAAAACACAATCATTTTGAAACTACGAAAAGTTCGTTGTAAAGTGCGCTTCCGTGAAATCAGTCTGTTGCTGGATGAAACTTCAGTATCGTTTTGATCCGTCGCCATCATTGCGACATGAGTATTTCCTACTTGAAATACTGTCCACAATGTGCACCACGTCCCATTCTTCGACACACTTATGACGGTATTCAGTGTGAGAGGAGGCTTCTTGCGAAGACACGCTGCGAGTTTCAAATGGTGTCCAGATTACCCTGGATAGCAATGTGTGGCTTCCGACATCCGTACATTTTACCGCCCAGAACACGAGTGAGCCACATCCATGCTGAAACTGAGGGACTACCCTGGATAGCAATGAGTGGCTTCCGACATCCGTACATTTTACCGCCCAGAACACGAGTGAGCCACCTCCATGCTGAACCTGAGGGACAGGTATTGATACCTGTCCACCACCACAGTCTTCACTGACGGTCATCAGGTGCCAGACAAATACCGTACTCGTCAGTCAAGAGAACTCGACGACACTATTCCAGTTTCCATTCGAGATGTTCTCTTGCCCAACTACTTCGCGTATCACGGTGTTGGGGTGATTGTACTACTTCTCGTTAAGCATGTTTCGGGTGAAACAGATTGTGTGGAGACGATTTCGTGTTGTTTGAATCGTAACTTGTATGTTGTGGTCGTCAATGATCACTAAGAGGCAGAATTTTAATATTTTGAGTCTCAGGACAGTGGTGTAACTATAGACTGACATAGATGCGATGAACACCATTTTATGACCATCTGCCTTCAGTGAAGTGGCAATGAATGCATAAACTTAAGCGTGGTGTAATCCTTCGAGGCACGTTGACAAACCGAACAGTGTTGACAAGCCGCATTGTCCGACTCACTAGTGGAGGCCAGCTACTGAGAAAGCTACCTTACCTCTACCTCAGTAACACAGGTGGCTGTACATTGTGATTTCCTAGTGTTAAGACAGCATTGAGAAAGAGTTTCCTCTGTGAAAAAATACAAACTATGAAAACTGTTATGTTGATGCACAACTGTCATTGTGTCATTGTGTGGTTTATTGGAACTATCCTCTTGAGCTGCCAAGGGACAGGAAATGGTGAAGTGACGTAATCTACCACGCGCGGCTGGTATAGTCTGTAGCGGCGATGGTGTTCATGTGCATTGCTGATTCTTGTCCGTTTTTATCCTTATATGCGTAGGAAGTAGATAACACCACAGAAATCACCACTAGTGACACGAACTCAAAGCAGAAAACTCATTCACAAAATAGAAGCAGAAAGGTCTTAATATATTTCTTCAACAGGCTTACGCTGGCCGCTGTGACCGAGCGGTTCTAGGCGCTTCAGTTCGGAACCGTGGGACTGCTACGGTCGCAGGTTCGAATCCTGCCTCGGGCATGGATGTCTGTGATGTCCTTAGGTTAGTTAGGTTTAAGTAGTTCTAAGTTTAAGGGGACTGATGACCTCAGATGTTAAATCTCGTTGTGCTCAGAGCCATTTGAACCAACAGGTTTACGTCTTGAACGTCAGTTCATCGTATTAATGGCATTCCTCTAATTGCCGGTATGGATGCATTGCTGAATACGACAATACACCCTATTACACATTTCAGATCAAAAGTATCCGGAGGCGCCTATGTTATGTGGTACTGACCACTAGATACCACTAGAGGAGGACTAACTAACATAAACTCTAAGAAAATGGAACGGAAATCGCTGGAAGTAAGATAGTTCATGTACTGAAAAACAAATGAGTACTATCTCAAAAAAGTTTGACGATTTATTCAACAGAAAGATCTTCAGAAACAGAGCAAATCAGTAAAATGGTGGTCCAAATCTGGGGCTTATGCAAACAGTTATTCGTCTTGACATTGAGTGATAGAATTGTTGGATGTCCTGAAGGATATCGTCACATATTATATCCAATTGGTGCGTTAGAGCGCCAAAATCCCGAGCTCGTTTGAGGGTCTTGCCCGTAATGCTCCAAACTTCCTTAATTGTGGACATATCTGGCGACCTTGTTGACAAAGGTCAGCATGAAGACAGTCAGTAAACCTCTTACCCTGTGTGTGCAGGCATTAGCTTGCTGAAACGTAAGCCCAGGATCGCTTGCCATGAAGATCAGCAAAATGGGGCATACTATATCGTCGACGGACCGCTGTGTTGTAAGAGTGTCGCAACTAAGACCGAAGATGTCATGCTGTGAAATGAATGGCGCACCAGAGCGACAGTCATGGTTCTCGGACAGCATGGTGGGCGACAGTCTGGTTGGTTTTGACATCCATCCGTAGCGTCTCGAGACATGTCTTCGGCCTGTAATCTCATTGACTGAGTGGAATTGTCTTCAGTGATGAGTCCCGCTTCGAACTGAGCCTTGATGACCCCAGACAGCAGTTGGATACCGACCTGACTGTTGCCTTACTTACAGCCCGACAACCAGGAACAATGGTATGGAGTCCTTTTCTTTTCATAGCAGGACTCCTTCAATTGTCGCCCGTGGCACTCTTACAGAACAGCGGTAAGCAAACTGTTTTCTACGCCCCGTTTTGTTGCCCTTCATTTCAAGTGACCCTGGGCTTACATTTCAGCAAGCTAGCACGGCGAGTGTTTCTGCTACTGGTCTTCAAACTTGCCAGACCCTACTGATTTCCGTCCCACTCGGATAATTCCTTCGGGGCTGTCGCTTTTTTTTTGGCTTACAGTGTTAAAGGGGGCAGGGAGTATTGTATTGTCAGTAGGAAAGCACTGACAGCAGAACTGATTGGTCTGGAGAGCTCAGTGACTTCGAACATCGACTACTCATTGAATGCCACCTGAGTAACAAATCAGGGACATTTGATCCCTGTTGAAGCTGTCCAAGTCGACTGACTGAAGTATAAACGTGAAGGAACAACCACAACTAAACCTATACCAGACAGACATAGTGCACTGGTGAAAGTGATCGTTATACATTATGGAAGGTAGTTGTAAAAAAACGCAGGCAGTCAGCGGGAGGAACCACTCGTCAGTTGCCAAATGCTACCACCATTCCAACTGGCTCAATGACTGTGTGTCGTAAGTGAAAAAGAATGGGGTACAATAGTCAGGCTGCTTCTCATGAACCACTCATTCTTGCAATCAATGCCAACTGGTGTTTGATTGTTAAGAGTGCTGCCACTGGACAATGGATGGCGGGAAATCAGTAACTGATGTCATGAATCACGCTGTATGTGACAATCCAATGAAACGGTTTGAGGGTTTGGGTTCGCGAATGTCCAGAGAAAGTTACCTGCCAGCATGTGTAGTGCGAGCAGTGAAGTACGGAGGATGTGATGTTACGATGTGGGGCTATTTTTCCTGTTTGTGGGATTGGTCTCATTATTGGGACTAAGAAAACAGTAAATGCGGAAGGATACGAACACATTTAACAGCATTGCGTACTGCGCATAGTATTGGAACCGTTCCGAGGCGATGATTATTGGTGTCAGCATGACAATCCACCCTGTCAAAGCAGCTTCTGTGAGGAGGAGGAGGATATTAGTGTTTAACGTCCCGTCGACAACGAGGTCATTAGAGATGGTGCGCAAGCTCGGATGAGGGAAGGATGGGGAAGGAAATCGGCCGTGCCCTTTCAAAGGAACCATCCCGGCATTTGCCTCAAGCGATTTAGGGAAATCACGGAAAACCTAAATCAGGATGGCCGGAGACGGGATTGAACCGTCGTCCTCCCGAATGCGAGTCCAGTGTGCTAACAACTGCGCCACCTCGCTCGGTCAGCTTCTGTGAGGCGATGGTTTGTGGGCAACTGCCTTCCTGAAATGGACTGTGCTGCCCAGAGTTCCGACTTGAAGTCAGTGGAACACCAAAAAATGGAATGAGTTAAAACGTTGACTTTGCTCCAGGCCCCAGTGCCCAGCATCGCTACCTTCTCTAGTTTTGGACCTTGCGGAAGAAAAGGCTACCATTTCCTACAGACGTTGAGTCACTTCACTGAAAAGTGTCCCCAGCAGACTTGACGCAGTTACAAGGACGATGGGCAGACACATCCAATCATGCCCACTAATAATACTTCACATCAGATAGATTATATCACCAATATTTATCTGCAAGTCTTTAGTTGAAGAACTTCGATATACCAGAAATCGCATAGAATAAAACCTAAGTAAACCTAAGTTCTTTGCTGATTCTACACAAGAAACTTCAAACTGTTGACTAGACGATAGCTTACAGCGTCTGGGATTTCACAAATTGTTCTCACTAACTTCTGATCTATTTTGCGTCCTGTTTCTTTATTTCGAAGTTCATTTTACACCATATCAACTGTAATCTGTTACTCGAATCAATATCTGTATGTTCAAAAAATGGTTCAAATGGCTCTGAGCGCTATGGGACTCAACATCTTAGGTCATAAGTCCCCTAGAACTTAGAACTACTTAAACCTAACTAACCTAAGGACATCACACACACCCATGCCCGAGGCAGGATTCGAACCTGCGACCGTAGCAGTCCCGCGGTTCCGTACTGTAGCGCCAGAACCACTAGACCACCGCGGCCGGCGATATCTGTATGTTATACACTCTAAAATCCATTGTGTTTTTAGTGAGAATCTAATAGTAACTAGGAAAAATTTCAACGAATCGTGTTGCGCAGCCATGGAATATAAACTGAGCTAACAGCATGAGAAAGGGTATGAACAACAATAATTGTTTCTTTTACTCAGTATTGACAGTAATTAAAATTTTTAATTTATGAAATCGTTCTCACTATCGCTGGCTTCAGTAGTGAGACCCATAAGTAACAAATCACATTTTGTACTCGAATCAGCAACTAATGTTCAAATATGTGTGAATTCCTAAGGGACCAAACTACTGAGGTCATCGGCCCCTTACTTAGACACTACTTAAACTAACTTATGCTAAGAACAACACACACACCCATGCCCAAGGGAGGACTCGAAACTCCGTCGGGAGGGGCCACGCAATCCGCGACATGCCGCCTCAAACCACGCGGCCAGTAATTAATATATGAAGAGTTAGCTGTTTGCATTTGTTAAGAAGCAGAATGATAACAGATACATTGTTTTCTTTTTTTGCTTTAAACAAGGATTTATTATATGAAGTGTTTATTGTTTGCATTTCTTCGGGAAGAGATTTAAGTTTACAAAATGGTTCAAATGGCTCTGAGCACTATGGGACTTAACATCTGTGATCATCAGTCCCCTAGAACTTAGAACTACTTAAACCTAACTAACCTAAGGACATCACACACATCCATGCCCGGGGCAGGATTCGAACCTGCGACCGTAGCGGGCACGCGGTTCCAGACTGAAGCGCCTAGAAGCGCACAGCCACACCGGCCGGCAAACGTATGATCGGTCGTAAGGATTCACGCTATTTAACGCGTTACAAAAGATTTTATTTGGTCACCCATGTGTTACCAGGAGGGGAAGAAAGGCAGACTATCGAGGGCCAGTAGACTCTCAGAGTTGAATATGGCAGTTACCCACCTCCTTAGCCAAGGTCGCTGGTGCATTCCTCTGCGCTGTCTTTCGACTCGGAAATAAGCTAGTTCGAATCCTGGTGGTGAATGAAATTTTTGCTGCAGTATTTGACAGGGGAGGAGGGGACGTGGTGTAAAGTTCCTGATCACCAGTCCTCGATTAAACTCCAATGCTCTCTGCAGCATTTCATGAAGTGAGTCATCATTTCAATGATGTGTCTTTGAATAGTTCGCACGCTGACACTTAAATATCATTGTCTGTGCGTATGAAGACATTTTTGTAGAATATAATGCGATTGCGTTATTAATATGTTCTGTGCTTATTTGTGTCTTTTGGCCATCGGACTTCGCTTACGTTTTAATTGTAGCTGCAGGCGGCGGACTCCGAAAACACCGGCGCCTGTCGTGAGGCGTAGCGCCGTATAACGATCCTGGTTCACGTCGAAGTACAGTAGGTTTCACTCGGCTTTCCTACAGGTAGGTGCAGGTGCGTCGTAAACGGACGGAAAGAACCGCGCCGCCGCAGTCGTAATCAAGAAAATCCTGCTTATATGTTCTTCACTTCAATAAATAAAAAAAATTTTGATACTTTTGTTCAATATAATATTATTCACGCACACACATGATACACAGAGCTCGCAATACTTCATATCTAAAATCGCACATCTTCATCGTCCTTCTACCCACGAGTGAGTGTAAGCGTAAAAAAAAGAAAACTAAAAATTGAATGTTTTTTTCTTTCATTTGTCTGCGCCTTACCGTACATTCATAATTAACGTCTTGGTCAACTCTCTGGTCGTTTGGTGTTTCTTTTTTTTGTTTCTTTTTTAATAAATCTTAATTTTACTGCTTCCTGAGATCTTTCGTCATGCACCTACAAAACTGCCCCCACACTGTATGTTGACATGGTATGGAGACGTATATTTCGCGGAAAGACCACAAAGATAAGGTAAGAGAGATTAGGGCTCGTACAAAGGCATATAGGCAGTCATTTTTCCCTCGTTCTGTTTGGGAGTGGAACAAGGAGAGAAGATGCTAGTTGTTGTACGAGGTACCCTCAGCCACGCACTGTATGGTGGATTGCGGAGTATGTATGTAGATGTAGATATAGATATAGTGTTTATTTTTTTGTTTGTATTTACATTTGCCGATAGGGGTCGGTGCCCTTTATTGTCAGATTCCTTTATTATTTAATGAATGGATATATCAGCTTATATGTATGTTAGAATTCTACAAGAAATTAAGAGATTATATACGTAATATGACAGTCCTTTACATATTTGAATTTGGTCCGGTAACAATAATGTTCAGTTTGCTTCGTAGATCTTATGCTAACAACTACAGCCCAGTCTCACTTGTGACAGCTTTATCCAAACTTCTTGAAAAAGTCATGTTTTCAAAAGTTGCATCACATATTTGTAAAAATGGAGTACTAACAAAATGTCAGTTTGGTTTTCAGAACGGCTTTTCAACAGAAAAACCGAGCGAGGTGGCGCAGTGGTAGCACACTGGACTCGCATTCGAGAGGACGACGGTTCAATCCCGCGTCCGGCCATCCTGATTTAGGTTTTCCGTGATTTCCCTAAATCGCTCCAGGCAAATGCTGGGATGGTTCCTTTCAAAGGGCACGGCCGATTTCCTTCCCCATCCTTCCCTAATCCGATGAGACCGATGACCTCGCTGTTTGGTCTCTTCCCCCAAAACAACTCAACTCAACTCAACAGAAAATGCTATATATGCTTTCACTGATCAAACAGTAAATGGATTGAATAACCGACCATCGTGCATTGGGATCTTTTGTGATCTCTCAAAGGCTTTTGATTGTGTGAATCATGAAGGTCTTCTAGATAAGTTTAAGTATTGTAGTATGAGTGGGACAGTACACAAATGGATTAGTTCATACTTAACTTGAAGAATGCAGAAGATTGAAATTAACAGTGCAGATAGTCTGCAAAAACCAGCGGAGTCCGCTAACTGTGGAGGTATCGACAATGGTTCCCCCACAGGGTTCAGTCTTGGGTCCCTTAGTGTTTTTAATATATATTAACAACTTGCCACTTATATTCATGAAGATGCAAAGCTAGTTCTTTTTGCTGATGATACAAGTATAGTAATCACACCCAACAAGCAAGAATCAGCTGAGGAAATTGCAAATAATGTCTTTCAGAAAATTATTAAGTGGCTCTCTGCAAATGGACTCCCACTAAATTTTGAGAAAACACAGTTAATACAATTCTGTACAGTAAATGGCACAACATCACTGATAAATATAGACTATGAACAGAAGTCTATTGCTAAAGTAGAAAACTCAAAATTTATGGGTGTGTGCATTGATGAGAAATTGAATTGGAAGAAACACATCGACGATCTGCTGAAACGGTTATGTTCAGCTGCTTATGCTATTAGGAGTATTCCAAATTTTGGTGACAAACATATCAGTAAATTAGCCTACTATGTCTATTTTCATTCACTGCTTCCATATGGCATCATATTTTGGGGCAATGCGACATTAAGAGAGAAAGTATTCATTGCTCAAAAGCGTGTAATCAGAATAATAGCTGGAGCCCACCCAAGATCACCTTGCAGACATTTATTTAAGCAACTCAGGGTATTCACAGTGCCTTCGCAGTACGTATATTCACTTATGAAATTTGTCATTAATAATCCATCCCAAATCAAAAATAAGAGCGAAGTGCATAGCTACAACACTAGAAGAAAGGATGATCTTCACTGTTCTGAATTAAATCCCGCTTTGGCACAGAAAGGGGTGAATTACGCTGCCACAAAAATCTTTGGTCATTTGCCAAATAGTATTAAAAGTCTGGCAGATAGTCAACGAACATTTAAAAGAATTAAAAGAATTTCTGAATGACAACTACTCCTACTCAATAGATGAATTCTTAGATATGAAGCAGTAAATATAAAAAAATTGTTTTGTGTAAAGAAAACTTATGTTAAAGTGACACGTTCCCCATCACTACGAAATGTCGTATTCACGATCTATGGAACAAGGATTAATGTATGTATCTATGTATGTATCCTCGCTGTTGGTTTCGCACTGGCGCACTGGCCGATTTGGCGGCTAAGAGCTAACGGTCAACATGCTAGAAGCTACCGTCGCACGTACGTACACTCGCTTTCTTAGTGTTGATTTCACATTGAGTAACAGAGTTTCACCTGAGTGTCACATATCGAAGAATCGCTGTGTGCGGTTGTCTTCATTCAGGGTGCAGCGGGTGTGTGCTTATTGTTCAAAATCCGACGCTGTGGCAGAAGATCTCGATTTTTACGGCTCGGGCGTCATTATTACCCGTCGCACTCGCATTTTCAGCGGAGAGAAGCCCTGACCAACAGCATCCGTCGATGAGGTAAGTACCAGCTCGAACAACTATAGTTCACTTGTCAGTGTGTCAAGCGTTGTGAGCCACGATACTCACAAGTTATTTCGTTGCACACGCATGTTCATGTCACCACCCTTGACCGTCCACTTGTTGAAAAACACATATAGCCGTCCAAAATATTGAATAAATTGCTGGTCTTTGAAGTTCATTTCTTCATATGGAGTTTGGTTTCCAATGAAAATTCATACAAGTATTGAGTTACAACAATACACATAGAATGATAGTTTATACCTGTAGCTGACATTCCATCCATCGCTTATATTACGAACATAAATTTCTTAAGTTTTAAAACATCATAAATTTTTCATTAATTGCTTTCCGTTACTACAGTTTGTTTATTAGTTTCAACCTCTCTTCGTTCACATCACATTTACAAAATTAACTACATATCACATTATTATGACACAATACAAGCATATGATACATTTTTGTTTCATTTTCTAGACAAGCTTCTATCACTTATCGGAGCTCATTCCTTCCTTAGGGAGAAGTGGGTGAAAAGCATTGGAAATAGGACTAAAACGTTGCACACCGCTGGCCTAACTACGCTTGGCGCCGCCTCCGTTCTCTGGGTGGGAAGAAGGGAAATACTCATCTACTGGTTCAAGGATTTATGAGGAAATGTTACTTGTACAATGATGGACTAGTTGCCAAGGAACTTTTCCTTCATTAAAGTAATGTGTACCGACTAATGACCCAAATAGTAACATGTTGTTTCTTCATGTCTTAGTACTGTTTACTTCAATTCACGAGTAGCTTAGGGTGGAACATGATGTTTTAACCATCGTAGACTTACCTTTCTCAAATATCTGGATATTTCATTATTCAAGCTTTCACGTGACACGATAAAAATTAACTGGTTTTTGTAAAATCTCATCTTTAAAGGTTTATGTGTACTCTTCAGCGAATAGGTACTGATAATTGTCACGGAGACACACTGCGATGATGCATATTTCATTTTCCATTTGCCTTATGACCTTTGTATAAGTAACCTTATAACTAAATTGTTTACTTGACGTGAGGCGCGTTTCTTAATGTGGTACCTGCTACTCTTGACGTAATTCTCTTCTTCTGCAATGTGACGATGCACTGGTTGCTGAGAGAAAAAACTTGAAACTAATTGACCTACATAGCTCGGTGGTCACTGATACATTTGGTCATTGCCTACATCCACAGATATTTCCATATTTTGTTTAAATTCATAGACATTTGTTTATTCTGTTACCCATTATGGTCATTTACTCTGGAAAGAAAATTATTTTTCATCTCTAACGGTATTTTGTCGCTAGCCCTTAGCTTACACGTGTCGTATTGTTTTTCATAATGCTTCCTTTTAGTTGTAAATATGTTGTATATAACTTAGTATTTAATTAAATCTCAGTGTACAGTATATCAATAGGTTCCTTAGTCCTTAGATAGTAGATGTATTTGCGTAGTATTTCCGTTTACTTTGTACTTAAGTTAGGTATATATTGAATTCCTATTTTGGTTGCGCCTTCTGTCATTCTGTCGCGCATGCGCACGGGTCATTGTCTCCTCTCCTGCTACTGACGTCAGCGCGTATTGTTTAGCGCGCGACCGCTGAGACGTAAGCTAATTTCGTTTATACTTTCGCTTCGCATCAAGTGGTGTGTTACTTATCATTGCTGGTAATTTTTATGCCTACGTGTAACTATGGCTCGTTTGATTTTGTCTTGCAGTGTCATTTCTGTAGTGGGTACCTTTGGTATGGGCGACTCCCACTCATTCGTATGTTTTGACCGGAAAGTTAATTCATTGGTTGTGAAACCTGTTGAAGAATGCGGAAGGTTATTGACCACTTGCATGAAAGGAGTTACGTATTCTACCCGTCGGGTGTGTTTGTGAGGTGTGTACGTATTAATAAACCGGTTAAATTCTTTAAAGACTCGTTCTACTGGGCTTGCTTCTGAGTGAAAAAGGCTTACTAACGCGTGCTTTACGCCCTGTGAGATCATAAATTGTTTCCACTTTTGCCAAACGAAATATGAAGCATTGTCAGTTAGTAGTACCTTTGGTTTACATACTCTTCTCAAATAGCCTCTCTCAATTCTTTTCCTGATATTTGTGGCTGTTGGATTTTTGATGTCATACGTTTTGATATGTTTCGAGAAAATGGCATATAGTGCTACTACGTATCTTACTCCTCCTCTACTTCTTAGATATTGACCAGCTATGTGCAGGGATTCTATATCTATAGGTTTTTTTTTGTGAATATTAAGTATAGCTCAGTTGATTTTGACACACTGGACTGCTTTGGTTTCTTATACATTGCACTCCTTCTTAATACCTGAAGAGGTCGCATTCTCAAATTAGGAAAATAACAAAGTGTTGCAATTTTTTCAGTACATTTGCCTACTCCATAATGTCCCCATACTTCATGTGTGTCTTTTAAATCATCTTCAGGAATACACACACAAGTGATCAGATTTTTCGTGCTTCCTATTAAACAAAACGCCTTTGGCTCTGAGGCTCTGAGCACTATGAGACTTAACTTCTTAGGTCATCAGTCCCCTAGAACTTAGAACTACTTAAACCTAACTTACCTAAGGACATCACACAACACCCAGTCATCACGAGGCAGAGAAAATCCCTGACCCCGCCGGGAATCGAACCCGGGAAACCGGGCGCGGAAAGCGAGAACGCTACCGCACGACTACGAGCTGCGGACAAACCCCTTTGTACTCCTGATACCATTTACTTACCTTTCCACCTTCATCTTGCTTAAGATTTTGCATGACATTACTCCAGTTGCGATCTTGCTGTTGTATAGTTTTTATTTGCTTACAAAACTTACGGTAATCAGACTGTGGTGCTGTACGTTGCATTAACAACGATCTGATTTCCGCAGCCTGCTCTGTTAATTCACCAAATTCCTCTAAACCTCGTGGTAACCGCCGGCTAGGGTAGCCGAGCAAATCTAGGCGCTGCAGTCTGGATCCGCGCGACCGCTATGGTCGCAGGTTCGAATCCTGCCTCGGGCATGAATGTGTGTGATGTCCTTAGGTTAGTTAGGTTTAAGTAGTTGTAAGTTCTAGGGGACTGATGACCTCAGATGTTAAGTCCCATAGCGCTCAGAGCCATTTAGCTGGAGCATCAGTAACCAATACAGCCAAATTATTGAATGTTTTAACAGCAACTGTTTTAACAGTCACGACAGCCTACATAAAACACATAAGACATCATCGTGTAAACGTAATAGTGGGCGCAATCCAGAACTAAATAATAGAGACTATCGTATGGTAACACGAATTGTGTCAAAACAACACAAAACTACGGCGGCTAAAATGACTTCAGAGCTCAATAGCCATCTGTCAGACCCCGTATTTATCAACACTGTCCGCCGAAAACTCCATAAAGCGAATATTCACGGGCGGGCTGCTAGATCGAACCCATTAGTGACGACAACCAACGCAAAGAAGCGTAAAACAAGGTGTCAGCAGCATAAACTCTGGACGACTGATCAATGGAAACACGTCATATACTCCGACGAGTCAACGTTTTCGTTATTTCCAACACCGGGGCGGGTTTAAGTCTGGAGAACGTCAAAAGAAGCCCTACAATCGTGATTGCTTTAGTCCAGCGGTTAAGCATCGAGGTGGAAGTGTGGTTGTGTGGGTAGCCATATCATGGTATTCTGCTGGTCCCATCATTACTCTCATGTTACAGCCAACGATTACGTTAACATCTTTGGTGATCAGGTGCACCTCATGATTCAAATGTTGTCCCGCAACCTTTCAAACAGCCAATACAGTACAGTCGTGGTATGAGGAGCATGCAACTGAATTGAAGCGTCTTTCCGGCCAGCACACTCCCCGGACTTGACCATCATCGAACCCTTGTGGACGATATCGGAGCGCCGACTCCGGAGCAGATTTCCGCCTCCCTCGTCACTACAGGAGTTAGAAGAGGCTCTGATTGAAGAGTGGCATAACATTCCACTGGAGACTATACAATCATTATATGCCAGTAATGCAAGAGGAATCGCAGCCACATTACAGGAAAATGGGGGTCCAACCCCTTATTAACTAACCATTCCCGAGGTAGTACAGCCGGTCGTTGTGGCCAAGTGGTTCTAGGTGCTTCAGTCCGAAACCGCGCTGCTGCTACGGTCACAGGTTCGTACCCCACCTCGGTCATGGATGTGTGTGATGTCCTTAGGTTAGTTAGGTTTAAGTAGTTCCAAGTCTAGGGGACTGATGATCTCAGATGTTAAGTCCCATAGTGCTTAGAGCCATTTGAACAATTTGAAGTAAGTACAGGTGTTCACATTATTTTGCCTGTCCCCTGTATTTTAATGCTATTGCGCTGCCAAGGTGCAGGTACACGGAGTTAAATGGAAGTCTGATATTTTGTTTAAAGAGAAAGTTATTAAGTAATTAATGCTAAAATTTTAATAAACCGTATCAATATGTTCCCGAGACGAAAGAAAAACAAACCAGGTAATACACTATAAGACAAAAACAAAAGCTACCCATCACGAAACAATTATACGAATGAGACGGAAATCGGTAGATGTGATGTACATGTACAGACAAACGAATGATTACCACTTCAGAGAAAGTGAATGATATATTGACGAGAAAGAGCTTCACAAACTGAGCAAGTCAACAACGCGTTAGTCCACCTATGGCCCTTATGCAAACAATTATTCGGCTTGGCATTGGTAAAGTTGTTGGATGACCTGCAGGACATCGTTCCAAATTGTGTCCAACGGCGTCTTAGATCTTCAAAATCCCAAACTGTATGGAGGGCCCTGTCCATAATATCTCCAAGCGTTCTCAGTTAAGGACCAATCCTGGGATCTTGATGGCCGAGGTAGGCTTTGTTAAGCACGAAGGCAAGCAGTAGAAACTTTCGCCGTGTGCGGGTGGACGTTATCTTGCTGAAATGTAAGCCAAGGATTGCTTGCCATGAAGGACAACAAAACGGGGCGTAGAATGTCGTCGACGTACCGCTGTGCTGTAAGGATGCCGCCGATGACAACCAAAAGGATCCTGCTACGGAAAGAAATGGCACCCCAGATCATCACTCCTGACTGCAGACACGTCTTCACTTGTCAGTTCGAAGCGGGATTCACAGTGAAGACATTTATACTTCAGTCAATGAGATTACAGGCCGAATATGTGTCTGGAGACAGCGGTGGAAAACCAGTCTGTTTGCCGCTCGCACCATGGCCCGATAACATGATGTGATGTTCTGGGGCCCCATTTCTTTTTCGCAGCTGGACCCCTTTGGTTTTTATCTGCTGCATCCTCAAAGCACAGCGGTACGTCGACGATATTCTATGCTCAGTTTTGTTGCTGTTGTTGGAAAACTATCTTGGGCTTACATGTCAGGTACATAATGACCGCCCGCATACGGCGAGAGTTTCTACTGATTGTCTTCGTGTTTGCTAGACCGTACCTTCACCAGCAAGTTTGCTGTATCTCTCCCAAATTTAGAAAGTTTGGAACATTATCGGCACCCACCCCCTCCACTGGAGCCCTCCAACTAGCTCGGAATTTTAACGATGTAACGCGCCAATTGGATAGAATTTGGCTCCATATCCCTCAGTAGGAAATCCAAGAATTTTATCAGTCAGTGCCAAGTAGAATAACTAATTACATATGGATCAGAGATGGACCAACACATTACTGACTTCCTCAATTTGTGGAGCTCATTCTCATGTATAAATCATCAATTTTTCTGAAATTGTAATTATTTGTTTTTGTTTACATGTAAAATACATCTAGCGATTTCCGGCCCATTCGGATAACTCCTTCGAGGTTCCAATTTTTTTTTCTCTTGGGGTGTACAGGGTGACTGCAATTAAAGTTAAACTTTCAAAACGCTATAGCACCACTGGTCTGAATGACGTCAAATTGCACCGGAATATTATCGGGGAATGGAGAAAACGTATGGCAGAAGAAAAAAATACTGTGAAAATTGATCAATAGATGGCGCTGTACGTGTCAGAATACGTAAATGAAAACATCTGTCATGCGCACGACCCATTGCAGTTGGTAAAAACACGCCGGGTACACGGTTTTTCCTTCTTTCACGTCTGCGACGTTCGCCAAGACAGTCTCAATGCAGGAGCGCGCTCCGCTTGTAAAGCTGTATTACAAGAATGACGACTGTGCACACGTCGCTCTACAGAGGTTTCGGGCACTGAAGAGTTTGAAAAAAGGCGTTGGTCCGATGACTGCCGTAGGTCTGGAGAAAATGATTCGGAAATTCGAAAAGACGGGTTCTTTTGGTGTGCAATCTGATAGAGGGAGGAAACGAATTGATTTGTCATCAGTGGAATCAGTGGCCACAGCAATGCCGGAGGAGACGAGTTGTGGTGTGCAAACGTGTAGTGCACGGAGAATTGCCCGAACATTGGATGTACCCGTGAGCACGGTGCGTAAAATGCTAAGAAACATCCTCTTTTGCTATCCATTCAAAATTATCCATGTGCACGAGTTACTTCCTGTTGACCTGCCAGCGAGAGAGACCTTTGCTTTAAAATTTATTGCTCCTATGGAAGTGGATAATGATTGGCCGTGGAAGATTTTGTGGACAGACGAAGCCCACTTCCAAATGGTTCAAATGGCTCTGAGCACTATGGGACTTAACATCTATGGTCATCAGTCCCCTAGAACTTACAACTACTTAAACCTAACTAACCTAAGGACATCACACAACACCCAGCCATCACGAGGCAGAGAAAATCCCTGACCCCGCCGGGAATCGAACCCGGGAACCCGGACGTGGGAAGCGAGAACGCTACCGCACGACCACGAGATGCGGGCAAGCCCACTTCCATCTGACACGATACGCCAATACACAGAATTGTCGAATATGCACAACGGAAAATCCACACGCAACTCAACCAGTACCACTTCATCCTGAAAACGTCACTGTGTGGTGCGTGGTTTACGGCACCATTTATCATAGGGTCATATTTTTTCGAAGAGACAGGTGCTTTCGGTCCTGTAACCTGTCCCGTCATTGATAAGCGTTATGAGTGTCTTTTGCGCAGCCACGTCATTCCAACTCTCCAACAGCGTGGATGTGTGGATGGGATCATTTTTGTGCAAGATGGTGCACCTCTGCACATTGCAAATCCAGTTAAGCTGCTGCTGAAGCGACATTCGCAGATGCTAGAATTATCAGCCGCCATTTCCCTACAGCCTGGGCGTCCCGATCGGCTGACCTTAATCCTTGCCGGCCAGTGTGGCCGAGCGGTTCTGGGCGCTTCAGTCCGGAGCCGCGTGACCGCTACGGTCGCAGGTTCGAATCCTGCCTCGGGCATGGATGTGTGTGGTGTCCTTAGGTTAGTTAGGTTTAAGTAGTTCTAAGTTCTAGGGGACTGATGACCTCACATGTTAAGTCCCATAGTGCTCAGAGCCATTTGAACCATTTGAACCTTTATCCTTTTTACTTCTGGCAGTGGGGTTGTTTGAAAGCTGTTGTGTTCAGAGTTGCGATTGCAAAATATGGTGTTCGCCCACCATTAGCCTTGATGACAGCTTCCACTCTCGCAGGATTATGTTCAATCAGTTACTGGAAGGTTTCTTGTGGAATGGCAGCCCAGACTTCACAGAGTGCGGCACTGAGAAGAGGTACTGATGTCGGTCGGTGAGGCCTGGCACGAAGTCGGCGTTCCAAAACATCCCAAAGGTGTTCTATAGCATTCAGGTCAGGACTCTGTACAGGCCAGTCCATTACAGGGATGTTATTGTAGTGTAACCACTCCGCCACAGGCCGTGCATTATGAAGAGGTGCTCAATCGTGTTGAAAGATGCAATCACCATGCCTGAATTGCTCTTCAACAGTGGGAAGGAAGAAGTTACTTAAAACATCAATGTAGACCTGTACTGTGATAGTGCCACGCAAAACAACGAGGGGTGCATGCCCCCTCCGTAAAAACACGACCACATCATAACACCACCGCCTCCGAATTTTACTCTTGGCACTACATGCGATGGCAGATGACCTTCACCAGGCATTCGCCATACACACAAACTGCCATCAGATCGCCACATCGTGTACCGTGATTCGTCACTCCACACAACGTTTTTCCACTGTTCAATCGTCCAATGTTTACGCTCCTTACACAATGCGATGCGTCGTTTGGTATTTACGTGCGTGATGTGCAGCTTATGAGCAGCCGCTCGACCATGAAATCTATGTTTTCTCACCTCCCGCCTAACTGTCATAGTACTTGCAGTGGATCCTGATACAGTTTGGAATACCTGTGTGATGATCTGGATAGATGTCTGCCTATTACACACTACGACCTTCTTGAACTACGGCCGGTCCCTGTTAGTCAACGGACGAAGTCTCTCAGTACTCTTATCTGATGTACGTGTCCCTTCACGTTTCCACTCCACTATCACTATGACACAAGTGACACCCAACCACCTGACCAAGTTTGAAGACCGTGAGTTCCGCGGAGCGCCCCATTCTGCTCTCTCACGATGTCTAATGACTATTGAGGTCGCTGATATGGAGTACCTGGCAGTAGGTGGCAGCACAATGCACCTAACATGAAAAACGTATGTTTTGATGGTGTCCATAATCTTTTGATCACACCGTGTATCACTAGCCTATTTCACGCCGCGATTCGGGCGGAATCACTTCGGCAAATACTTTCAGAAGTTACTTACAAGTGGATAAATGCCTTACCAATGACTATTGGCTTGTTGTCAATACCTCTCAGGCACTACCATCTCCCATTGGGTGAAGCGCTGCTGGTGGCCGCCTATTTGAACTAGCTGGCGTTTGGTGGCTATGGGGCAGGGCTCTTCCCACCACGAGTACACCAATGGGGGTCTAGCATTGCCGTCTACCACTGTGCTGCCGCTGAGAAAAGCATTGAGTTTTCAACGAACCATTGCGGCAGGCGATTCGTCTAACCTTCAGTTTTGCGTGCCCTGCAATGTGCGATGAAAGAACTCGAGAGAGAGGCATAGGGAGAAAGTATATAAATCTACACTCTATGTGAAATATTTTTTATTTTATTTTTGCAGGAGATAAAGACTTTAAAGTGATTTTCTATCGAGGAACACTGTTGCGACTGCCGCAGACAGTGATTGTCTCGAAAACGCTGCGACTTTATCTTTGGACTTCATAATGTCAGATACAAGTAATTCAAATAATATTGTAGGATCCGCATCGGCTGCTACTGTGTTCTCCAAATAGTTCCGCGTCATAGACGTTCCTACTAGTACCAGAGCAAGAACAGCCAAAATGACACGTTTTTGCGTATATCCAGGAAATGTGCCAGCCGATGGTCGCTTTCGCCGATTTCGTCAATACTCCAAGAGTCCCTGTGCGGCTCAGAATGAAGCCGTGGATGATGATTTCCTTAATAACTGTGCCCTCTGATGATGTCCGGCGAAGAGAGTTGTAAGTACGCTGTTTAGGTTTTTATACTGGTAACGCCACGTAGCGCTCTGTATGAAAATCACTGGCTGTGCTGTGTGCACTCTGTGGCTGGTTTGCATTGTTGGAATTCGCTATTGTAGTGTTGGACAGTTGGCTGTTAACAGCGCATAGCGTTGCGCAGTTGGAGGTGAGCCGCCAGCAGTGGTGGATGTGGGGAGGAGAGAGATGGAGTTTTGAGAGCGGATGATCTGGACGTGTGTCCATCAGAGACAGTAAATTTGTACGACTGGATGTCATGAACTGATATATACATTGTGACTTTTGAACACTATTAAGGTAAATACATTGTTTGTTCTTTATCAAAATCTTTCATTTGCTAACTATGCCTATCAGTAGTTAGTGACTTCAGTAATTAGAATCTTTTATTTAGCTGGCAGTATTGGACCTCGCTGTATTGCAGTAGTTCGAATAAATTAATATTTTTGTGAGGTAAGTGATTCATGAAAGGTATACGTTATTGTTAGTCAGGGCCATTCTTTTGTGGGGATTTTTGAAAGTCAGATTGAGTTCCGCTACAAATATTGTGTGTCAGTTTAGGTTTGATCAGAATAAGTAAAGAGCGAAATGTCTGAGTACGTTCAGTTCTGCTCAGCTGTTTGAAAATCAAATAACGTAAGGGGTTTACCATCACAGTAATTCACTAATTTTTCTAAGGGGACGTTACAAAGTAAGAGTTCTGTCATGGAAGAGACACAAAATACTGGTTATGTTCTAAGAAAAACCACATTTTTTTCTCTAAAAGTTTAGTGTGTTAACACTTCATGGATTCGTGCGTTTTATTAAGTTCGTGCAAGAGAAAATATTTGCAAAAAATTTTCAAATGTGTGTGAAATCCTATGGGACTCAACTGCTAAGGTCATCAGCCCCTAAGCTTACACACTACTTAACATAAATTATCCTAAGGACACACACACACACACACACACACACACACACACACACACACACACACACACACCCATGCCCGAGGGAGGACTCGAACCTCCGACGGGACCAGCCGCACAAAGATTTGCATACACAATTTTTGATTTCGAATTCTGCCTCACACATCTCCACAAATTTCCTGGGCTAACAGCATACGTAATCCATCTCGTAAGATCTCCTTCAACACAGGTGTAATGCAAGGGAAAGAGAAAACGGAAGACCGTTTAATACATCATACAAGTTTGTCGAGGCGCATGAGAAAGAAACGGACGAAATACGAATATTCTTCGGAGATTTCGCCGGCAGCGACAGGTAAGAGGGGTGCCTTGAATGCAGACTGTTGAGTTTATAGTTGTAAGAAGAAGTACCATGTGACCTCAATATCGCATTCATATGACAATAAGCAGAAGAGTGAGACTCATCATTATTTACTGTAACATCATTTACAGAATGTACGGAAGCTAGGCCAAATATTCCCCACGTAAACGAGAAACAGTTGCGTGAATAGGGTTTGAAAGAAACTACTGTAAAGAAGTTGTTATGAGCGATCGAGGACAAATCATTAAGAGTATATGCGGCACCACGGGGTTCCTACCAGGGACAAAATTAGTTGAAGGAAGAGCGATTGTTTAAATAAAGTGTACTGATTACTGATTGCTCTGTCCAACGAAAATGCGTTTTCATTGAAAGACCCGAAGTTAGTATTCCTTCTTTTACGAAAATTCACACTAAGAGTTGGTTTTGAAGACAAACTACTTCAATTTTATCTGAACCGTAAATCTATGGCAACAGTAATTTGAAAGAGAAGAAACCAAATTGTCTGACCAGTGAAAGCTATTCCATTTTGGTTTATTTGCATCTTACTATTTAATAAGCACAGAATGCTTCCAGATTCCCTTTCAGCAGCGTCTTTCTTATCCATTGTACTCCAGCTCAGTCGTGTCCAAAGATGGTTCATTTTCTTAGCCACACAATGCAGCGTTTCTCTGCAGTTTGCAGAACAGCAATTGTAATGACAAGAATAATAAAAATGGTTCAAATGGCTCTGAGCACTATGGGACTTAACATCTGAGGTCATCAATCCCCTAGAACTTACAACTACTTAAACCTAACTAACGTAAGGACATCACACACATCCATGCCCGAGGCAGAATTCGAACCTGCGATCGTAGCGGTCGCGCGGTTCCAGACTGAAGCGCCTAGAACCACTCAGCCACACCGGCCGGCCCAAGAATAATAAATGACTATGAAACTGTCTACCACGAAAGATATAATACGGACTATATTTTTTTACTTGAAGTGCAGACTGTAACTATATTGCTATTTTTATTGTATTTTATAGTTTTATAGACAAGATTAGCATTTATTCTTGATTTTCAAAGGATATACTGAAATGTTCATTGAAACTAAACACGTCTTATGCGTGCATTTTGTCGTGTGGCAATATGTTGGTAAAGATCTGTGTAAGATCTTTTGTTGCGTGCTCTTGTCCGTTGGAAGCCGTCAGTTTGCAGTTTTTTTTCGCCGATCTCCTCAGCGTCTCGCCAACTCCACGTCGACTAGTGCAGCTATAGTAATTAGAATGACTAGAAAGAGTAATACTTACCTTCGAGTCTCACCTAATTACTTATCAAATAGGAGCACTCGTTTATTTCTACCTTGAATACAACTTTTACAATCGAGTTGTACTACGTAATATTTACAATTATGAGTTACCGTCGTCTTTATCAGAGCGAGAACCAAATCGGAGTCATTAACATTATATTCAACATCACAGGTTATAAAAAAATGAGACATAATGCGATGATAGTGTTCGTTTTTTCAGTCATTTTCGTAATAAAATGTGATATTAAATGGTAATATTCTGCCTATTTGTGTACAGAATGATCGCAGGAATCTGGAACATTCAGGGCACCAAGATGCAGTAACAGGAATGTAGTGTCTCGTCAACGGCGACTAGACTTGCATTCGGGAGGGTGGTGGTTCAAACCCATCCTGATTTAAATTTTCTGTGTTTTCCACAAATCGTTAAGGCAATGCCGGATTGGTCGTTTAGGCAATGCCGAATTGGTTCTTTCAAAAAGACTCGCGCGATTTCTTTTCCCATCCCAACCCCCCATATCAGCTGGCATGTCTCTAAAACCCTGAACTTCCTTTCTTGGGCGGGACAAAGATGAGGAAGAAAATCAGCCTCTCCCTTTCAATGATCCTTCGAGACTTTTGCCGCACATGGTTTAATGAAAGAACTGGCAACTTAGATGTGGATAACCGGATGGGAAATCGAATCTTTTACCTTCAAACGAGGGTACAGTTATTCACCACTCCGCCGACTCTCTCGTCCATGAGGAATCAATTTGAGTTTGAGCAGTGCGGTGTAAATATTGCCTTCTTACTTGATCAGTATAAAGTGTTTATACACCGCTGGCAATTAAAACTACAACACCAGAACTGATAGCAAAAAATTAGAATTTAATTGTTGTATGTTTGCAGTATAGCAGGAAGAAAACATAATTAAATACGGCGATGATGTTGTGATACACATGGTGTGAAATTTAGTACACGAAGCTTTTGCTCGTCCGGGTAGCCGTGCGGTCTCACGCACTGGGTTCGAATCCAACTACAGCTTAAGTTTTACCTACCTCAGCTACAATCCTATAACCTGTAATGTAAACCAAGTTTAACTACACTCTTTACACCGCATCTCGAAGTATAGTTTTAAGATCTTGCCTGAGTACTTTATTTTTAAGTGTATATACACGTATCAAAAAAATGGTTCAAGTGGCTCTGAGCACTATGGGACTTAACATCTGTGGTCATCAGTCCCCTAGAACTTAGAACTACTTAAACCTAACTAATCTAAGGACATCACACACATCCATGCCCGAGGCAGGATTCGAACCTGCGACCGTAGCAGTCGCGCGGTTCCAGACTGCGCGCCTAGAACCGCGAGACCACCGCGGCCGCCTACACGTATCTCAGACACATTAAATTCCTAACAAAACACGTTGGACAAACAAGAAATTTTACTCATTTTTGATTGTTGGGAGCGTAGTTCGTCAGCAATCGGTGTTAACACCAAGTGTTTCAGTTAACCTAAACAGTCTGCGTAGAAAAAACATAAAAAAAATTTGAAGAAAACATCAAATTTTATAAGAAATTCTTTTCTGAAAGTAAGAAATTGAACGGTTTAGAGAAACATTTGATGTACCTCATTTGCCATACATTATTTCAAGCAGAATTTAGACGTACATCAAATGTTCCTCTAATCTGTTTCATTCCTTACTTTTAGGCAAATCAGTTAAAAGCGACAAATTTATTTTAATTTTTTTATTTTTAAGTTTTATTTACAAGGTATGATATTGTTTACATTTCATTTGCCTTCCTACCGGCTTCTGTTCTCGAAATGTCTTAAGTTTAGCAGTTGATAGGAAAGAAGCCATTTTGACATTTAAATTTCATACCAATGTAACTTTTCATGCGCAAAAAGTGTACAGTTAAATATTTTTTTGCAGAACTGGAACTCACTCAGGTTAATTTAATGCCCCGTTAGTCCAGTTCCCATCTTCAATGTATGAAAAGTCGGACAAAAACCCCCTGCGCTCAATCGTTGGACCAAAAAGTTTCGAATGTTAATCAAACCACAAAATAAGTGCCACCTTGTTTCCATATCTTGAGCTGTTTATGAAACATGACGACTCTTAGGACTACATAACTTTCAATATGATATCGATATGTTGGCTGAATTTCATACACAGCACTGCATGACGTAAAATCAACTATACACAAAGTCTATACAATGCGGAAGAAAAGAAAAAACCGCACTGCTTCCAGAGCGCCGGCGGATTAGTATCGAGGTCCGGTGTGCTGGCCAGCCTGTGGATGGTTTTTAAGGCGGTTTTCCATCTGCATCGGTGAATGCGGGCTGGTTCCACTTATTCCGCCTCAGTTACACTATGTCGGCGATTTCTGCGCAAACACCGTCTCCAGTTACGCGTAAACCATAATTACTCTACCACGCAAACATTGGGGTCACTCTCGTCTGGAATGAGACGTTCCCTGTTGGCGGGGGGGAGGTCACTGGAGGCCGAACCGCACAATAACCGTGGGTTCGGTGTGGGGCGGCGGTGGGGTGAGCGGACTGCTATAACCTGATGTGGAGTTGTGTACCACTGAGGGCTACGACAGGGGCGAAGCCTCTCCGTCGTTTCTAGGTCCCCAGTACAATACATACATACACGTAACTGTTATTTCTGGCAGTAATAATGTCCCTACACCAACAGAGATAAAGAGATGGGTATATCATTTCATACCGATTCAACTCTGTACCAGATGGTGGCATGCGAGCCTCTCAGCAACCCATGACCAGACGTTTTCAGTTGGTAACAGATACGGAGAACCGCATTGGCCAGTCGATCACCGTCTGCACTGAGGCAAGTCAAATCAGTACGGGCAGCATGTGGTCTTGCATTATCTTGTTGTAACATTACAGAAACATCGATGATAGGACATAGGAAAACCGACCTTAACACGTCAGAAGTGTTACGCAAGCTGAGGACATTACCGGCTATGCGAACAAGTATTATGCTATGAGGGACATTCACCTGGGTTTCTATGGGACGTGTAGTAGTAATCGGAACCATCATGGCAGCTTTAGACTACGTGACCATTATTGTGGACCACCTATTTCTCTTCATACCTGATGCCTTCCTTCACAGCAATGGCATCTTCCAGTAGGGTATCGGTCCGTGCTGAAAGGCCAGAATCGTGCTGCACTGGTTTGAGAGGCATGGAAATTAACTCACCTTCATGTCACGGCCACCAAATTTGTCTGATCTGAACCTGATGTAACACATTTGAGGCGCTGTCGGACTCCATCTCCGGGCCTACAAACCACCGGTCATAATTTAAGAGAATCACGCGACTTCACGTTAACATCTGGTGCCACATGTCTGTGGAAACCTGCAGAGAACTTTTCGAAATCTTGCCACGCCGAATCACTACCGTACTGCGTTGCAGTGGTGGACCAACAAATAGTTTGCAGGTGATTATAGTGTTTAGCTGATCATTCAATGATCTGCACGCTAGAAGCTACTGCGGTCGTGTTTCGCAGTTGTCGTAATTGTTATTAAGATCTACAGTTCATTAATAAATTGTTTCCTACATTTGTAATTGCTTATCTGTACACCCCGAAACCAAACACCACATTGCGGTATTTAACTATTTAAAAAATTAAATGATGTAATCTAATGAAGGGAAAAGAGAAATGGGAAGGAGAGAATAAGAAGAAGGGTGGAATATTGGATGGAGAGAAGAGCAAGGGGCTACGTAATAAAATAAAAAATGTTTAAAAAAATGAAAAACGTCTACCAGTAACAATAAACAGGAGGTATTGAAATTAATAAGATAATGCTAGGCGTAAGTAGTAAATGCTTAAAATCATTCAATTGTGTTATCTGCACGTGTTGAAAGCCAATGCACCAATCGGAATCCGAGACTCCGTACTTCGAATTTTGCAGCACTCTCTGCACTTCACATCAGACTCGGAAAACGTGGTTTATGTGCTTCTTACAGATGTCCACACTGGTCGTCGTATTTGACACTGGTATATAGTAAAGAGCTTATATTATTTACCTCATATCTGTTATGTGAAGTGAAATGGACGGTTTTTTTATTGAATGTGCCTATGCAATACAGACATTTTTTGTGGATGAAAAAGAACGTAAATCTTAATAACGCACCGGAAAGCTTAACTAACATTATTCCGATATTCCGGCTGCGAGTAGCAGCGATGATGCGCTACCGTAATTGAGACGACAACGCTCTTTTCTGTGGAAAAGAGCATCTGTGCCTTTTTAAGTTTTTGGAGATGAGGAATGCCTTTTGGAGATTGTTTTTATTTTGGGTCAGATACGTAGTTTGCATATAGACGTAATTTGAAGTGCACAGGAGATACAACTTGTAATGGCAATTGTGAAAAATAAAACATTTATTTTGTGAAAAGGAAGGTAAATATCGTCTACGAACTCTTATTCGATCTGGGATCCCTGGACCTTCATAAAACGATTAGTGTGCTTAGCAGTCCAGCACATAGTGATTTCTGCGCAGATTAACAATACTGGGCGAATCTGCTACTATCAGGATACGAATGATCCGGAATATTTCGCTTGTGTGTTACTGACGTTCCCTAAGCGAACAGTTTGTTAGTAAGAAGATATCATACTGCCACCTTTGTTCACCCTTGTGTTTCCAGAAAATCTTATAGTGACTGTGAGTACTTGAGCTGCCACGAGGGACGGAGATTTCACCGCTAGTTGTAGCAGTTTTCTCCGACTTTGCCTGGCGTTCTCTGAGAACAAGAGTAATGGAAACCTCCATCCACCAACTCATCCTGTACCTAACCAGTTCTCTCCTTACAGCAGCTACGAAGAAACCATATTCATCTATAGGCAATTTTTTTCACATATTTTTATATTAGACAGTTCAAAATTTTAAAATATGTGCATCTAGGCAAAAAATCAAAAGAGAGTTTAAAATGCAGTACGTTCTACGGATCTGAGCATGGAATGTCAGGTCCCTTAATCGGCAAGGTACGTTAGAAAATTTAAAAAGGAAAATAGATAGATTAAAGTGAGGTATAGTGAGAATTAGTGAAGTTCGCTGGCAGGAGGAACAAGACTTCTGGTCAGGTGAATACAGGGTTATAACTACAAAATGAAATAGAGGTAATGCAAAAGCAGGTTTACAAATGAATAAAAAAATAGGAGCGCCGGTCAGCTATTACGTGAACGCATTATTGTAGCCAAGATAGACAAGGAAGCCCACGCCTACCACAGTAGTTAAAGTTTATATGCCAACTACCTCAGCAGATAACGAAGAGATTGATGCAATGTATGATGAGATAAAAGAAATTATTCAGATAGTGACGGGAGACGAAAATTTAATCGTCATGCCGGCCGTGGTGGCCGAGCGGTTCTAGGCGCTACAGTGTGGAACCGCACGACCGCTACGGTCGCAGATTCGAATCCTGCCTCGGGCATGGATGTGTGCGACGTCCTTAGGTTAGTTAGGTTTAAGTAGTTGTAAGTTCTAGGGGACTGATGACCTCAGAAGTGAAGTCCCATAGTGCTCAGAGCCATTTGAACCACAATCGTCATGGGTGACTGGAATTCGGTAGTAGGAAAAGGAACAGAAGGAAACGCAGTAGGTGAATACGGAATGGGGGTAAGAAATGAAGGGGGAAGCCGCCTGGTAGAATTTTGCACTGAGCATAACTTAAACATAGCTAAAACTTGGTTTAAGAATCATGAAAGAAGGTTGTATACGTGGAAGAGGCCTCGAGACACTGGAAGGTTGCAGATACATCATATAATGGTAAGACAGAGAGTTAGGAACCAGGTTTTAAATTGCAAGGTGCAGATGTGGACTATGGCCACAATCTATTGGTTATGAACTGTAGATTAAAACTGAAGAAACAGCAAAAAGGTAGGAATGTAAGGAGATGGGAAGTGGATAAACTGAAAGAACCATAGGTTGTAGAGTGTTTCAGAGAGAGCATTGGGGAACAACTGACAGGAAAAGGGGAAGGAAATACAGTGGAAGAAGAATGAGTACCTTTGAGGGGTGGAATAGTGAAGGCAGCAGAGGATTAAGTAGGTAAAAAGACAAGGGCTAGTAGAAATCCTTGGGTAACAGAAGAAATATTGAATTTAATTAATGAAAGGAGAAAATATAAAAATGCAGTAAATGAAGCAGACAAAAAGGAATACAAACGTCTCAAAAATGAGATCGACAGGAAGTGCAAAATGGCTAAGCAGGAATGGCTAGAGGACAAATGTAAGGTTGTAGAGCCAGATATCACTAGGGGTAAGATAGATACTGCTTATAGGAAAATTAATAAGACCTTTGGAGAAAAGAGAACCACTTGTATGAATATCGAGAGCTCAGATGGAAAACCAGTTCTAAGAAAAAAAGGGAAAGCAGAAAGGTGGAAGGAGTATGTAGAGGGTCTATACAAGGGCGATGTAATTGAGGGCAATATTACGGAAATGTAAGAAGACGTAGGTGAAGATGAAATGGGAGATGCGATACTGTGTGAAGAATTCGACAAAGCACTGAAAGACTTAAGTCGAAACAAGGCGCCACTAGTAGACAACATTCCATTAGAACTACTGATAGCCTTTGGAGAGCCAGCCACGGGAAAACTTCAAGAAGAATATTATAATTCCAATCCCAAAGAAAATAAGTGCTGACAGATGCGAAAATTTCCGAACTATCTGTTTAGTAAGTCACGGCTGCAAAATATTAACACGAATTCTTTACAGACGAATGGAAAAACAGGTAGAAGCCAACCCTATGGAAGATCACTTCGGATTTCGTAGAAATGTTGGAACACTTGAGGCAATGCTAACCGTACAACTTATCTTAGAAGAAAGATTAAGGAAAGGCAAACCTACGTTTCTAGCACTAGAAGACTTAGAGAAAGCTTTTGACAATGTGGACTGGAACACGCTGTTTCAGCGTCTGAAGGTGGCAGGGGTCAAGTACAGGGGTCGAAAGGCTATTTACAATTTGTACAGAAACCAGATGGCAGTTATAAGAGTCGAGGGGCATGAAAGGGCAGGTGTGGATGGGAACGGAGTGAGAGGGGGTTGTAACCTACCCCGATGTTATTCACTCTGTATGTTGAGGAAGCAGTAAAGGAAACAAAAGAGAAATCCGGAGTAGGAATTAAAATCCATGGAGAAGAAATAAAAACTTTGCTGTTTGCCGATGACATCGTAACTCTGTCAGAGACAGCAAAGGACCTGGAAGAGCAGTAGAACGGAATCGACAGTGTCTTGAAAGGAGGATATAAGATGAACATCAACAGAAGCAAAACGAGGATAATGGAATGTCGTCTAATTAAATCAGGTGATGCTGAGGAAATTAGATTAGGAAATGTGACACTTAAAGAAGTAGATGAGTTTTGCTATTTGAGGAGCAAAATAACTGATGATGGTCAAAGTAGAGAGGATATAAAATGTAGACTGGCAATGGCAAGAAAAGCGCTTCTGAAGAAGAGAAATTTGTTAACATCGAGTATAGATTTAAGTGTCAGGAAGTCATTTCTGAAAGTATTTGTATGGTGTGTAATAATGTATGAATGTGAAACGTGGACAACAAATAGTTTAGACCAGAATAGAATAGAAGCTTTCGAAATATGGTGCTACAGAAGAATGCTGAAGATTGGATGGGAAGATCACGTAACTGAATAGAATTGGGGAGAAGTGGAATTTGCGGCTCAACTTGACCAGAAGAAGGGATCGGTTGGTAGGACATATTCTGAGGCATCAAGTAATCATCAATATAGTATTGGAGGGCAACGTGGAAGGTAAAATCCATAGAGGGAGACCAAGAGATGAATACACTAAATAGAGTCAGAAGGGTGTAGCGTGCAATAGTTACTCGGAGATGAAGAAGCTTGCATAGGATAGAGTAGCATGGAGAGCTGCATTAAAGCAGTCTCAGAACTGAAGACCACAGCAACAACTGTCTGTCTTACCTGTGTCAAAGTCAAAGGTCAAGTTCAATAATTTTTCTTTACGACGCTGCAGTTCATTATAACACACAGGTTGTCGTCTATCAGAGGTAAATGTCATCGTCTCCACTGTTCGGCTCCGCAGATCCTGTTGACATGCTGCCTTCCCTTATTCTCCTGGAGCGCTCACCAAGCCATGAACACTAGTAGTCGTCTCGAACTCTGTTGTCCAGGTTCCTAGTATATCCTGCGAACATCATGTGTGTGAAATCTTATGGGACTTAACTACTAAGGTCATCAGTCCCTTAGCTTACACACTACTTTACCTAAATTATCCTAAGGACAAACACACACACCCATGCCCGAGGGAGGGCTCGAACCCCCGCCGGGACCAGCCTCACAGCCCATGACTGCAGCGCCCCAGACCGCGCGGCTAATCAAGCGCGGCAAAGCGAACATCATACGCCCCACATCAGACGTTGACGAAAGTCGACTTTACTCTGCATTGGTTCCTCTAATGCTTAGTCTATAGTAGTGGTAGTCATTACCAAGATTCATGTTCTCTTCCTCTGCGACCATTATGATATATTTATAGCTCTCTACATGGAATATACGTTATAGTCTGGCCAGAACAGAACATGCTTCTCTCCTAGGCGCTTTGTTCGAACTAGGATCTGTTCAGCTCCGAAACAGTAGTGCTCTAGAGACGGAGCCAATTTACGTCAGCATTTATGAGGTCACGCAATGCGGGAAACATTAGCCACAGCAGGGTGTCCTCGTTACTGGTTGTCTCAGACCTGTTGCTGTAAGCAACAGGTTAGTCAGAGATGGAGGGAGTGGAGTCATTGATACCCCTGTGTGAATCGATTTCCCGAGGGTGCACTGACCTACATCAGCCGGGTGGCGTTGTCTCGCTCTCTCGGGGTGAATCAGGCAGCTTGGTGAATGGAAAAACTCGACAGCAGAGTGGTCATTTTTGTTGAGCAGTGACATTGTGGGTGGTAGCATCATTCTAATGAGAAGCAACATCCTGATGTGTGTCTTTCTTTCCATCCCTGTATTACTCAACATATCCTCTGAGAGACGCCCAGAATCTAGTATTGTGCCCCTCCCTTATATATATATATATATATATATATATATATATATATATATATATATATATATATAAAGACACCAGAGACCAACAGAGGTGATGCAGCGCTTAACCCACAGGTCTCATATTCCACAGGAGTAGCATTCCGAACCCAGAATATCTAAACTGACAACATGCACTTAGAACTTTTAGTATCCCAGCTCTACAACACTACTTTTGTCACAATGGAAACAAACACTTACAATGCTGATCGTGTCATGAGTAAACGTGACCCGCACCAAGCAATATAATTTAAGTTTATCAAATTTTGACCGTGATAGTGTTAAATAATCTGTAAATGAGATACGGAATTTATCACCAGAATGATATTAGTAGGTACCAGCACGATGCTCTCCAGAATTTCAGAAGATAAAACATTTTCATGAATTTTAAAAAGAAGCTCTAGTCACTAATATTCCCCATACTTAACTATGGTGATGCTATTCTCCAAGAACATTCGTACGAAACGACACGCAGGCTAGAATTGGCAGTGAATACTTGTGTGTGATACATTTGTGACACGGCATTTCTACCACCCCGCTCATGTCTAGGAACAGTTATCATGGCTGCATGCCCATAAGTGTAGAGACAATCATAGTGTATGTTTGCTCTATCGTCTTCTCAATCACTGCACTTCCTCTTATTGCACTCCCTCTTATTTATCTCCTACTCTTAAACTGCTATCTGAAAAGCACAGCAGAAATATTCGTTCTCAAAGAATTAAAATAATATCTGTGCCATCATGTAAGTCTCCCATGTTCTCTAAATAATTTTTCCTATTAAGAAGCTTTCTCCGGAAAATCTTCATCAAAATGTCAATATATTAAATTTCTTCCAAACTTCAGAAGACCGTTAATGGCCCACCTTCTGTCACAATAGACATCTCTTCCATATACTAGCCTACAGCTTACTCTCGTCAAACTTTTTCCCTCCCTGATGTTAGCAGAGTTCTTTATTTGAATTCTGTTCTTCCTAACAGCCACTGTCACTGCCATTTCAATCTTCTCCCATACGCTTCTGTAACACTAAACATGGATTCAAATGTGCCAAAATAATCTATATAATTTTTAATGAGCGTCAGTATTTTTATCATTATTATTACTGGTGTCAGTTATTATTATGACCGTTTTTAATATTAGTGTCAATTATTATTAGCATTATCATTGTTGGTGTCTTATTATTTCCTTCCTCTCTCAGACGTTATGTTTGGTTAAAAATGGAAAGTGATGCGGACCTTGATCAAGCGTGACTTCCATTTAACTGTACGGTATATGTTACATTGCATTTAGGAACTTTCGGGTAATTGAACAAGTATCAATAATTACAGATTTCTGTAGTTGTATATATAAGTTTGGATGTAGCTGTATTGCTTTGATGTACTGGTGGATATAGTGTGGTATCACTCCTGTAGTTGATAGTATAATCGATATGTCAACTTTATCCTGATGCCACATGTCCTTGACTTCCTCAGCCAGTTGGATGTATTTTTCAATTTGTTCTCCTGTATATTTGTTGTATTGGGTATGGATGTTTCGATTACTTGTGTTAATTTCTTCTTTTTATTGGTGAGTATGATGTCAGGTTTGTTATGTGGTGGTGTTTTATCAATTATAATGGTTCTGTTCCAGTATAATTTGTATTCATCATTCTCCAGTACATTTTGTGGTGCATACTTGTATGTGGGAACGTGTTGTTTTATTAGTTTATGTTGTATGGCAAGTTGTTGATGTATTATTTTTGCTACATTGTCATGTCTTCTGGGGTATTCTGTATTTGCTAGTATTCTACATCCGCTTGTTATGTGATGTACTGTTTCTATTTGTTGTTTGCAAAGTCTGCATTTATCTGTTGTGGTATTGGGATCTTTAATAATATGCTTGCTGTAATATCTGGTGTTTATTGTTTGATCCTGTATTGCGATCATGAATCCTCCCGTCCCACTGTATATATTGCCTTTTGTTAGCCATGTGTTGGATGCGTCTTGATCGATGTGTGGCTGTGTTAGATGATACGGGTGCTTGCCATATAGTGTTTTCTTTTTCCAATTTACTTTCTTCGTATCTGTTGATGTTATGTGATCTAAAGGGTTGTAGAAGTGGTTATGAAATTGCAGTGGTGTAGCCGATGTGTTTATATGAGTGATTGCTTTGTGTATTTTGCTAGTTTCTGCTCGTTCTAGAAAGAATTTTCTTAACTTGTCTACCTGTCCATAATGTAGGTTTTTTATGTCCATAAATCCCCTTCCTCCTTCCTTTCTGATTAATGTGAATCTTTCTGTTGCTGAATGTGTGTGATGTATTCTATATTTGTGGCACTGTGATCGTGTATATGTATTGAGTGCTTCTAGGTCTGTGTTACTTCATTTCACTACTCCAAATGAGTAGGTCAATATTGGTATAGCATAGGTATTTATAGCTTTTGTATTGTTTCTTGCTGTCAGTTCTGTTTTCAGTATTTTCGTTAGTCTTTGTCTATATTTTTCTTTTAGTTCTTCTTTACTATTTGTATTATCTATTCCTATTTTTTGTCTGTATCCTAGATATTTATAGGCATCTGTTTTTTACATCGCTTCTTTGCTGTCGCTGTGGTTATCCAATATGTAATCTTCCTGTTTAGTGTGTTTTCCCTTGACTATGCTATTTTTCTTACATTTATCTGTTCCAAAAGCCATATTAATATCATTGCTGAATATTTCTGTTATCTTTAGTAATTGGTTGAGTTGTTGATTTGTTGCTGCCAGTAGTTTTAGATCATCCATGTATAGCAAATGTGTGATTTTGTGTGGGTATGTTGCAGTAACATTGTATCCATAATTTGTATTATTTAGCATGTTGGATAGTGGGTTCAGAGCAAGGCAGAACCAGAAAGGACTTAATGAGTTTCCTTGGTATATTCCACGCTTAATCTGTATTGGCTGTGATGTGATATTATTTGAATTAGTTTGGATATTAAGTGTGGTTTCCCAATTTTTCATTACTATGTTTAGGAACTGTATCAATTTAGGATCTACTTTGTATATTTGTAGTAACCATGAATGGGGTACACTATCAAAAGCTTTTTGGTAATCAATGTATGCGTAGTGTAGCGACCTTTGTTTAGTTTTAGCTTGATATGTCACTTCTGCATCTACACTCCCGGAAATGGAAAAAAGAACACATTGACACCGGTGTGTCAGACCCACCATACTTGCTCCGGACACTGCGAGAGGGCTGTACAAGCAATGATCACACGCACGGCACAGCGGACACACCAGGAACCGCGGTGTTGGTCGTCGAATGGCGCTAGCTGCGCAACATTTGTGCACCGCCGCCGTCAGTGTCAGCCAGTTTGCCGTGGCATACGGAGCTCCATCGCAGTCTTTAACACTGGTAGCATGCCGCGACAGCGTGGACGTGAACCGTATGTGCAGTTGACGGACTTTGAGCGAGGGCGTATAGTGGGCATGCGGGAGGCCTGGTGGACGTACCGCCGAATTGCTCAACACGTGGGGCGTGAGGTCTCCACAGTACATCGATGTTGTCGCCAGTGGTCGGCGGAAGGTGCACGTGCCCATCGACCTGGGACCGGACCGCAGCGACGCACGGATGCACGCCAAGACCGTAGGATCCTACGCAGTGTCTTAGGGGACCACACCGCCACTTCCCAGCAAATTAGGGACACTGTTGCTCCTGGGGTATCGGCGAGGACCATTCGCAACCGTCTCCATGAAGCTGGGCTACGGTCCCGCACACCGTTAGGCCGTCTTCCGCTCACGCCCCAACATCGTGCAGCCCGCCTCCAGTGGTGTCGCGACAGGCGTGAATGGAGGGACGAATGGAAACGTGTCGTCTTCAGCGATGAGAGTCGCTTCTGCCTTGGTGCCAATGATGGTCGTATGCGTGTTTGGCGCCGTGCAGGTGAGCGCCACAATCAGAACTGCATACGACCGAGGCACACAGGGCCAACACCCGGCATCATGGTGTGGGGAGCGATCTCCTACACTGGCCGTACACCACTGGTGATCGTCGAGGGGACACTGAATAGTGCACGGTACATCCAAACCGTCATCGAACCCATCGTTCTACCATTCCTAGACCGGCAAGGGAACTTGCTGTTCCAACAGGACAATGCACGTCCGCATGTATCCCGTGCCACCCAACGTGCTCTAGAAGGTGTAAGTCAACTACCCTGGCCAGCAAGATCTCCGGATCTGTCCCCCATTGAGCATGTTTGGGACTGGATGAAGCGTCGTCTCACGCGGTCTGCACGTCCAGCACGAACGCTGGTCCAACTGAGGCGCCAGGTGGAAATGGCATGGCAAGCCGTTCCACAGGATTACATCCAGCATCTCTACGATCGTCTCCATGGGAGAATAGCAGCCTGCATTGCTGCGAAAGGTGGATATACACTGTACTAGTGCCGACATTGTGCATGCTCTGTTGCCTGTGTCTATGTGCCTGTGGTTCTGTCAGTGTGATCATGTGATGTATCTGACCCCAGGAATATGTCAATAAAGTTTCCCCTTCCTGGGACAATGAATTCACGGTGTTCTTATTTCAATTTCCAGGAGTGTATTATCAGTTGCTCTTTACATCCTCGTGCTCCTTTGCAACAGCCTTTTTGTTCTTCATTTATAATTTTGTTCTGTGTTGGATGTGTCATTAATTTCTGTGTCATGACTGAAGTTAATATTTTGTATATTGTTGGTAGGCATGTTATGGGGCGATATTTAGCTGGGTTTGCTGTGTCTGCTTGATTTTAGGTTTCAGATAGGTTATTCCATGTGTAAGTGTATCAGGGAATGTGTATGGGTCTGCAATGTAACTGTTAAGCCGGCCGGTGTGGCCGTGCGGTTAATGGCGCTTCAGTCTGGAACCGCGTGACCGCTCCGGTCGCAGGTTCGAATCCTGCCTCGGGCATGGATGTGTGTGATGTCCTTAGGTTAGTTAGGTTTAATTAGTTCTAAGTTCTAGGCGACTGATGACCTCAGCAGTTAAGTCGCATAGTGCTCAGAGCCATTTGAACCATTTTTTGTATCTGTTAAATAATTTAGTTAGATGTGAATGTGTTGAGGTGACCTTCTTTAGCCACAAATTTGCTATTTTATCTTTTCCAGGGTCTTTCCGATTCTGCGTACAATTAATTGCTCGGGTGACTTCATGTTGCAAAATTACCACTTCAGGCATTTGCGGTATCATCTTGTATGTGTCTGTTTCTGCTTGTATCCACCGTGCATGTCTTATGTTGTACCGGGTTTGACCATATGTTGCTCCAGAAGTGTTCCATGTATGTTATATTTGGTGGATTGTCTATTTTAATGTGTGTGTTATCTATTGTGTGGTAAAATCTCTTTTCGTTTGTGTTGAATATTTGGTTTTGTTTCCTTCTATTTTCACTTTTTTTGTATCTTCTAAGTCGTTTGGCCAATGCTTGTAATTTTTGCTTCTTTTCATCTAATTGCTCTATCGCTTCTTGTTGTGAGATTTTACCTAACCTTTTTCGTTTTTTGTCTGATATTTCATTTCTTACAAATTGTGTTAGCTGTCTGATGTCTTTTCTAAGTTTTTCTATTCTGATCTGTAGCCTGTGTTGCCATGCTGGTTTTGTGGGTTTCTTCTGTGTGTTGGTTGGTTCTGATCTCTGCCTAGTGTGTATATTTAGTGTAGTGAGTGCTCCTATATAAACCAGTAGTTGTAACTCTTCATAGTTGTATTTTCATTTATTTTGTTGTGTATGATTGTGTTGATAGTTGTTATTGTTGTCTCGACTTGTGGGTTATTTGGTGGTCTATGCAAGAATGGTCTAATGTCTGTATTTGTGTCTTTGTATTCTATATATGTCAGCTGAAATTTTTCTTCTATATCTAATATGTGTGTCACTTCGTGTTCTATTTGTGCCTGTTCTGGTGGCTGTCTTAAGATTTCTTTTTCCTCTGATTGTTTAATTGATGCGTTTTGTTCTCGGTTTGTTTGCTCTGGGATGTTTGAGTCCATTACTGTATCTTCTTCTTCTTCTTCTTCTTCTTCTTCTTCTTCTGACTGTACATTATTTTGTTCCAGTATTTGTTGTACTTGTTGTTTGATGTTTTCCAATTCTGACTGGGGTATCCTGTTATTTTTTATTATTACAAGGATCTGATCAGCTAGTCGTTGTTATGTTAAAAATTTTAATTCTGGGTATCTGGCAACAAATGTTGTGTATACTTGTGGTCTGTATCCAGTTGTGTTGGTTCCTAGGTTTGTTGCTTGGTAATAACAGAACATGAGGCGTCGATTAACTTCATCTGACCATCTCATCCTCTGTCTGTTTTCCTTCTAGGGTGGTTGCAGGAAGCATATCCTGCAAAACACCTCTATTAGGATTTAAATCATTTTCCAGTTGGCTAGCAGTGTAGTTACCATTGTGGGCGGGCATAGCGTTCAAGCGTCGTCCCCGATCATGACGGCGCTTGTCCGAGGCTTCATTAGTTCTGTCCTGAACCAAGTAATCACACTAAAAGGGGGGTTAGCCCTGTTAGTGGTTTGTTCTTTTCATCGCCTTTTACGACTGGCAGAACATACCGGAGGCCTATTCTTTTCCCATATTATTATTATTATTATTATTATTATTATTTCCTGTGATTTTTTAATATCTTTGGTGTGTGTTGTGCCTGGTCAGATGTAAGACTTTTCTTAAATGTTTCACAAACTCATGGAGAAACCTTAGCGACCATTTCGTCCAGCCCTTACAAAGGAAGAGTGTCGAATTATTGAGCTGACATAAAATCCAAAGTTAATATTATGTAACCACTGACTACGAACACGAATCGTTAGAGTGTATAATAAATGAGTTGGAAAACTTAATAATGAAATTTCTTCTAGAACATCAATTTTGCTAGGGATTCCGGATCTGCCGATGTGTTGTTGAACGATAAGATCATCAAAGGTAAGGCGACAGTAATTTTGTCACCTGTTAAACGTATTGTGAGAGATAAAGTCCCAAAATGGCGTGGACCATAGAAGAAAAATAAGCTTTTCTCTTCACATTGGCTTCGTGACCACGCTGGCACAGAGTAAGGCCTCTTTTCTCGATGTGCTGGAGTGGCTCCACTTCAGAATGGAGAACCGAAGAGCTGGGGAGTCGCCCCCCGCCTCACTGCATAAAAAGCAGTTGGAAGGTTGTACGGGGTTGGAACACTTGTAAGGAGTGACAGTCCTACGGAGCCTGGGTCTCTTGCTGGAATAAGTGGTTTTGCACATGTACACAGGAGTGCAGCAAGCGTGCTGTAGCTACGACAAGTTAGCAGACGGAGGCAGAATGAATGGATACTGTTACTTGTCATTCTAAACGCCTCCAGTGAATTGTTTAACTGAATAGTATGCATAACGCAGTGAACTCTCAACTCATGGATGGGTCAAATGAAACTATAGCATCATACAAAAAAAACTTACACTGTTTTCAACGCATTGTTATATTCTGACTAACTGCACGTTTTCTTAAATTTTTCGGTAGTCTAAGCCTCAAAAGCGGCCGAAGAGCTTCGCTACGAGTTACGATAGAACTGCTGTTATTAACTTGGGCTGGATGCCTCTCCCTGAGAGCTAGATTTAGTAGCAGTGGCTTTCTGTCGAGTTGTATTACTGCACTGCTTACAGAATTTTGCTATGACGTCACGCACCATTGTCTTGCATCACACATCTTGTTAACATTTGCCAAGATTTTGTAGAATACATCGTGACATCATTTCTACCAATAGGAGAATGCACTCGTTTTAACGCGTACACTATGACACCACACACACACACTAGTAATGAAGAAAGACTTAGCGATAGTTATTTGTTTAAATGTCCTGTTGTGGCATTTCTTTAACATTTTAAGTCTCAGCAATAGCGTAGCTGTTATTAATTACGCATTGCAGAAATTATGTCATCATATACACTGGTAACGTAGGTATAAAGTAAATGTGGTATGTAGCAAGAGTTTATATATTTAAATACCATGGTGTAGTATTTAAAATTTTAAGGGTCTGCGATGGTGTGAACAAATGCATTGTGGAAATTGTTTAACATCGTATAAAGGGCGATCAAGAAGTTTCCATTTGAGAGCAATGCTGCGGCATATACGCAAAACAGCACGACTCCGATGCGGATATGTAAGCACCCACATGTTGCAAGGGGTTAGTGTGGCTTTCGTAGGGAAACTATGATCGCATCTTATATTTACTTGCATCTTAATAGTTAGAAGTATTTCAAAAATTGCTAAAATTGCAAAAATATTACTCACGGAATTACGTAATTGAAATAATAATAAATTTAATATACTATTTATAACAAATACCCACACTCTAATCCTATCACTACAACCTACAGGCCTCAAACGACGAAATTTGCGTAATTCGAATAATAATATAATTAATTTACTATTTATAATAATTACACATACTGTGGTCCTCTCAGAATGGAGCCCAGAACTAAAATGAGAACTAGCATAATTACAATAATTGTACGTTTAATTTATTGTTATTGTTTACAACAAATACCCACACCCTGAGGTCAAACAAACCTGATCCTCTCCCTACGGTGCACAGAAAAAGACTGACGTTGCCCACTCAGTTACTCTACTACCAAAGGATGAGAAGGGGGATGGGGCACTTGAATCTTATTTGTCCACGGGGGAGGGGGACGATGGTTCCTCTGGGTGACCTCGCAAAATTCCCTCAGGTGACCCACTTCATGCTTGTGTTGACATTGCTCTACCAGCATCAATCTCGTAGTATCAGCTGTTTAGTGTCCATTACGGATTTGGTTTCATATACGGTGCAGTGGAAATGAACACAAATGTGAAGTTGCAGATGGCCATTTGTTTTATGTGTGTGAAATCTTATGGGACTTAACTGCTAAGATCATCAGTCGCCATTTGTTGTATGGATTAGCAGATGGTAATGGCTGTGGCCTTCGACGTTTGCGTCCGGAGAAATTTCCAGAACGGCAATGCACCGACAGGAGAATATTTAAAGCAATTCATCATCGTCATAAGGAGCATGGGATTCGATGAGACGATGGGTTGATGCATTTATTCTTGCTAACGGAGGACATTTTGAATAATCTGTTCAGGAAATTCTTTCATACCGTGCTGATGCGTTCTTGTCCTGTGTGTTTCTCTTGATTAACGAAATTCTGAAGATAAAAATAGAAAACAAGCTCTAACATGGAAATGAAGCGTTTTTGGATCCATGTCCATGTAACTTATTTCCTTCCTCAATGTGTGAGGAATGTTTTCTGAAAGTTTGGCCACACATTTTGTTACGTGATGTATAACAGCAACCAAATCTGACAATGTCATAATCTACATGACGTAATAATGAATCGTGGGCTCAGTAGTATCAGTATTTCATTTAGCACTACGACTGTCAAAACAGACATGCCTTAATTTCTTTCTATTTTTTGTTAATCCAGTCTCGAAACTTTTTGGACTGACTAGGTGGAGTCTCTTGTCATTTTCGAGGTCCACAGTTTTAATGTACCTTTATTATTGTCTGAAAGTTAGCTGGGAAATTTGGAAATTGATGTACATAAAGATTTAAATACTTTGATTAAACTGTTGTTAATGAGAGGGAGGGGGAATTACGCCCCGCCCCGCCCCCCCCCCCCCCCTCGGCCCTTCCTGAATCTGCTCCTGTCGAAATTACATACACTGTTATGTCAATCATCTATATTTCTCGTGTTACAAAATACAGCACCGTAATGCCAATATAATCGTTGACAGTATAATTTCAATTGTATTTTTCCCCGAAAATTGGGCTGTGTTACTGCAAGGCTCCTAACAGCGTGTGCATGTGCATGTGCTTGTGCTGCATGTGCTGTATGGGTAAACTGCCTCTCCGTACAAAAAAATGGCTCTGAGCACTATGGGACTCAACTGCTGAGGTCATTAGTCTCCTTGAACTTAGAACTAGTTAAACCTAACTAACCTAAGGACATCACAAATATCCATGCCCGAGGCAGGATTCGAACCTGCGACCGTAGCGGTCTTGCGGTTCCAGACTGCAGCGCCTTTAACCGCACGGCCACTTTGGCCGGCGCCTCTCCGTACAATGCTAATTAACTTTTTGCATGCACCTCACGGTGGTTTGTCGAGTATGAACATAGATGTATGTTTGCCAGATTCTCAGTGCGTCAGTAACTCAAAACAGCAAGAAGAGAGACTTGAAAAATAGAAGTACTAATATATTCCATCAGGTACATTTAATTCACAAACATTTGGTTAGTAGAACCACTTTTACAACTACATGCTTAATACTACTGCAGAATGTTCTTCATATCTGATAGTCTGCATGGAGTGCAGGTTTTGCTACAGCAGGTTACTATACTGTCTACTAAATACAGGGTGTTTCAAAAATGACCAGTATATTTGAAACGGCAATAAAAACTAAACGAGCAGCGATAGAAATACACCGTTTGTTGCAATATGCTTGGGACAACAGTAAATTTTCAGGCGGACAAACTTTAGAAATTACAGTAGTTACAATTTTCAACAACAGATGGCGCTGCAAGTGATGTGAAAGATATAGAAGACAACGCAGTCTGTGGGTGCGCCATTCTGTACGTCGTCTTTCTGCTGTAAGCGTGTGCTGTTCACAACATGCAAGTGTGCTGTAGACAACATGGTTTATTCCTTAGAACAGAGGATTTTTCTGGTGTTGGAATTCCACCGCCTAGAACACAGTGTTGTTGCAACAAGATGAAGTTTTCAACTGAGGTTTCATGTAACCAAAGGACCGAAAAGCAATACAATAAAGGATCTGTTTGAAAAATTTCAACGGACTGGGAATGTGACGGATGAACGTGCTGGAAAGGTAGGGCGACCGCATACGGCAACCACAGAGGGCAACGCGCAGCTAGTGCAGCAGGTGATCCAACAGCGGCCTCGGGTTTCCGTTCGCCGTGTTGCAGCTGCGGTCCAAATGACGCCAACGTCCACGTATCGTCTCATGCGCCAGAGTTTACACCTCTATCCATACAAAATTCAAATGTGGCAATCCCTCAGCGCCACTACCATTGCTGCACGAGAGACATTCGCTAACGATATAGTGCACAGGATTGATGACGGCAATATGCATGTGGGCAGCATTTGCTTTACTGACGAAGCTTATTTTTACCTGGACGGCTTCGTCAATAAATAGAACTGGCGCATATGGGGAACCGAAAAGCCCCATGTTGCAGTCCCATCGTCCCTGCATCCTCAAAAAGTACTGGTCTGGGCCGCCATTTCTTCCAAAGGAATCATTGGCCCATTTTGCAGATCCGAAACGATTACTGCCTCACGCTATCTGGACATTCTTCGTGAATTTGTGGCGGTACGAACTGCCTTAGACGACACTGCGAACACCTCGTGGTTTATGCAAGATGGTGCCCGGCCACATCGCACGGCCGACGTCTTTAATTTCCTGAATGAATATTTCGATGATCGTGTGATTGCTTTGGGCTATCCGAAACATACAGGAGGCGGCGTGGATTGGCCTCCCTATTCGCCAGACATGAACCCCTGTGACTTCTTTCTGTGGGGACACTTGAAAGACCAGTTGTACCGCCAGAATCCAGAAACAATTGAACAGCTGAAGCAGTACATCTCATCTGCATGTGAAGCCATTCCGCCAGACACGTTGTCAAAGGTTTCGGGTAATTTCATTCAGAGACTACGCCATATTATTGCTACGCATGGTGGATATGTGGAAAATATCGTACTATAGAGTTTCCCAGACCGCAGCGCCATCTGTTGTTGAAAATTGTAACTACTGTAATTTCGAAAGTTTGTCTGCCTGAAAATGTACTGTTGTCCCAAGCATATTGCAAAAAACGGTGTATTTCTATCGCTGCTCGTTTAGTTTTTATTGCCGTTTCAAATATACCGGTCATTTTTGAAACACCCTGTAGATACTACATCATAAATTCGTTTCTCATAAAACTTGTAGGGAAAGGCTTAAACAAGGTATTGCTGTATTTTCAAATGCAATTTATTTAACTATTAATAAGTATTTCAATGACATATATTTTTTCTGTGCATCTTTCAATGCTTCCAATGGCGATACATTTTGTGATATTATGAAATTAAGTAAAACTTGATATCAGGTATTAAAATAAATATATCGATCGGAACGACCCTAGCTGTAACAGCCCAGCTGTAAGTCAAAGGCCTTCTTTCTTTTACTTGCTAGCAGATTTGGTAGAATAATGACTGTGCAAACCATTCCTTCGATTTTCAAAAATTTAAAACTATTCAGATATCTGCCACATTTGATTTTGGCAATAAAATATTGATTCTGTGAGATCTATTTTTGCATACTATTTGCACAATCCAAGCTGACACTCGGGGCGGTGGCTGATGGAAACAACCATAAATGAGAAATGCAATTATGGTCGCCGTCATAGGAGGGTTGGATTCCCTTGCTCCCAGCTTCTACTGACGAGACTGACCTTGGCAGTCCCTGGTTCTATTTCGATAGTTGGCGATTTACCCAAGTCCCGTCCTGCACAGACTAGTAGGAGCACTCTCCTGCACTTCGCAAATAGTACCTGTTATACGTGGCTACTTAGTTTCTATCTTAACGTGTGTGTGTGTGTGTGTGTGTGTGTGTGTGTGTGTGTGTGTGTGTGTGTGTGTGCGCGAGCGCACGCGAGCGCGCGCGCGCGCGTCACTGTCTTTGCAGTCGTCTCCTCCGTTACCGTTACTGTCGCCGTCTCTATCCCTGTCACCTCGGCGACACTTAGTGGCCGGCAATCATTATCTACGCACTGTACCCCGTCTCCTTATCCCCCTACGGATACTCCTACTGCTTCACTCATCTATACCACCCAGTTCCCTCCTCCTACCGTCACTATGTGGAGCACTTCCTCCAATCCACCACTTCACTTCCACTCTCCCACTCCCACAGTCTCGTCCCCATCTGCAATCACTTCTTTCGCCTATCGTTCCTTTCGCGTCTTCTGCCATTTCCTTTGCCTATCCCCACTTCCAATTTATCCCACGCTGAGCACTTACCCTGCTCCATTACCAGCACAGACAATATCTCGCCGTACTACTGTGGCACTGCCACAAGCTGCAATATGTATCACTCAGTCAACAAGTTGCCGCACTAACACGAGACAAATAGAAAGACCTGCACCACTACATATTACACCATCTCCAATTTCCCAACTTCTACTTTATCCCACTATCTCGAAGAAACCACAGAACAACCCTAACCTTCACTATTAGCACTGTTCCCAAAAAACCCATACCAATCACGATCCCATTGGCCACATGAACACCACTTCGCCGCCCTTATGTACCTTCTTCCCTGACTGTTCAGACATTCATCCTATCCTGTCCTGATCCTAAATTCCTTAATGACAAATCCCTCACTCTTGAAATCAAGAAGTATGTCCACATCTTCCCGTAATGCCCAACTCGTACCCCACAAAGCTTCAGTTATTAAATCCATGAACCCCAGCTTCCATATGATCTTCTCCACAAAATCCCTCGCATCACCTTTCGCCCTTATGTCTCCCTCACTCCCTTCAACACCACCTCCCAAGACAAACAACAAAAACTTCTCACCATCACCATACCCTCACTGCCACAATAACCAAGGTTAGCTCTGAGATCACAGCCAGAATTAAACACACCAATCATAGTAAACGACATAAAACTAGTTCACATAAAACACAAGACTTTCCCTGGTCACGAGTGCATTACCCACGAACACCTCGCCGGCCGGAGTGGCCGTGCGGTTCTAGGCGCAACAGTCTGGAACCGCGTGACCTCTACGGTCGCAGGTTCGAATCCTGCCTCGGGCATGGATGTGTGTGATGTCCTTAGGTTAGTTAGTTAGGCTTAAGTAGTTTTAAGTTCTAGGGGACTGATGACCACAGCAGTTAAGTCACATAGTGCTCAGAGCCATTTGAACCATTTTGAACCAACACCTCAAAGAGGGTAACCTCTCCATTTCTAGTAAACATCGCAAACCATAACAACACTTTTCTCTGCAGATTGTCCTGAACAATAGAAATCTTCCAAAATCCTAGTATTCCTCAATCCACACAAACATCCTCATACCGCCTCATCAACCTCACCTCAGTGTTTAGCAAGGTTTTCGAATCCATCATTCCCTGAAGCATCCATCAACACCTGAACCAACACCACTTCCTTCGTGTCACCCTGCGTGGCTTCTGTCCTAACTTCTTCTCTGATGAGTAGACCTTGTACAGACCCATCCTCTCCTATGAAAATGTTGCATAGATCTTTCCCCACCAAATTTGGATTAGCCCCTTCAAATCCTTGAACAACATGCACTTCACCTTGCTTTGTGGATCCTTTTTACCTACCACCATGTGGATCGTCCACCATCTCATCAAATTCCCACTCTTCGTCAATCACATCAAACACCTTCACTAATCCTATACAATCAGCAAACTAGATTCGAATAACCCTATTGTTAGCCCTCTCATCAGCAATCCAGGGTGCTGCCATATCTTTACAAACACATCCCAGTGTCCCTACATCCACACATTCCATATACTGTCCAAATCCAATTTCAACCGACTACCTCTCTCAGGCTATGAGATCCCTCCCCCGAGTTAACCTGTCCTACCTATTACTACTCTTCCTCATCTAACAAACTCCCCATCAGGGTTTCCCTCTCGTTTTCCCTCTCCATCTCTCCCCATCCCCTTACTCCTGACACTATTACCCTACCCAAATACCAAATCCGTCGCCACCTTTTGTCTTCCAACTATCCAAACCAACACCTACCTTCATCCCCATAGTTTCCTGCTAACGGACCACTATATACTCCTCTGTGTACCCCTCAACCATACAGAACACATTCTCTTCTGCTCAAAGGCCTTCAGCTTTGAAGTTAAAGTGCACTACTGTTTCTTAGAACGATCTCACCTTTTCTAACATTTGTTTTCAGGCGTACATATTTTTGTTTTTCGCCTTTTAGTCCTTTGATATTAATTTAAAAAGTAATATTTTAATTTTTTTATGGGAACGCGAACGAATTAATACTACTTTAAATTTTTATAACCGTATGTTAATTTATTACCATTTAATAATATCTGTTTTCATCTTCGTTGTATTTTGTAATACTCCTGTCTCAGGAGCATAATTTTGTACCCTCGGCAGTCACTCTCCACCTCCCTCCCCCCCCCCTTCCCGTCCCAAATGAGGTGAAGTGGATGAAATAACGATAAAGGAAACAAAAGGTTGCCTCCATCAGCCACAGCGCCTAGTCTAAGCTTCAACTGCGCGATTAGCACCTCACACGATCTATACCACAAAGAAGAGTGTGATTAACTAGCATATTGTGTCCTAACTCCTTACAAGCCTCCGAACGAACATTACAGTGTACTGGTAACAGTGATAACGTTGATTGATACGTTTCTAGCATTCAGTTTCTTCACCTCTGTTTTACACGTATACCACACGATTCGAAATTTACAGTCTGATTCACTTGTATGTCGATATATGGTCGTTGTCTGCTACCAGTTCCACTCATAGCTTTTGCTACTTTCTGGTCTTATTGTTAATGTTCTAGTTCCGTTTTTCACATTTAGCTGATATTTGCTAATTATAGTGTTCTGTAGTGTCTTATTTTGTTAGTTGCATCCATCTGTGTAATGTCAAGAAGCTTCATGCCTCAGTACAGGTATCCGGAATGGGGTCAAGATAGGTCCCTTGCATCTCCCCCCGGAATCTGGAGTACAAAGTTTAGATTGTTTACAGAAGTCTCATGCAATTTTAGAAGTGAGTGGATAACCATCTGTTCTATAAGATACAATAGCTTTTTGTGTCACTTATAAAATTTGGTTCTTGTGACTTGACACTTCTGTAAACCGAAAAATTCCTTTTTGTAGTAGTAGTAGTAGTAGTAGTAGTAGTAGTAGTAGGTGGTGTTGGTGTTGATGCTGTTGTTATGGTTGTGGTCTTCAGTCTGAATACTGGTTTGAAGCAGTTTTCAATGCTACTGTCTCTTGTGCAAGCCTCTCCATCTCCGAATAGCTACTGCAACCTAAATCCCCTTGGACCTGCTTACTGTATCCATATCCTGCTTTCCCTCTACGATTTTTACCTGCCACACTTCCCTCCAAACTAAACTGGTTTTCCCCGTAAGTCTCAGAATGTCTAATCAACTGATCCCTTCTTTTAGTCAAGTTGTACCACAATTTGTTTTTCTTCCAAATTCTACTCAGTCCCTCCTCATCAGGCACGCGATCTACCGGTGTGATTTTCAGCATTCTTCTGTAACACCACATTTCAAAAACTTATCTTCTTGTCAGAACTGCTAATCGCCCTTGTTTCACTTGCATGGACGGCTAAACTCCAGCAAAGTCGTCCCAATATTTAAATTTATATTTCACAAGTAACCCGGCCTGGCTTCGCACGGATGGCACTAAGTATAAACGACTAGACGACTTGACTGTGTACCGTATTTTGTTTGCAGGCAACGAATAACATTATTCAGAGAACATCGTTAAGTAAGTAAATATCATCACTTTCATAAAACTTATGCGGTGAAAGCAGTGACCGGCTGGAAAATTATCTGGAGGCATGAATGTTGTGTCTTCCCTGTAAAAATGGCGTTTGGAGTGACATCTCATGGCAATGATGGGAGCACATCATGACGTAAGTTATGTTTCCAATTTATGTAAACATTGTATGCGAATCATGAGTTCCGTCCGCGTGAATGATTCAGTATGTATCGGAGGCTGTCGGAGGTAGAGCAAAGAACATGCATGACGTACATGTTTAGGTCGTGTTACAGCACACTTCATGTGAAGTTTAGTACGCACTGTGATGCATTGTTGAGACTAATTACCGCAATTCTTTTCCGTGGACTCTTATGGAAGACTTCACTGTGCCACATAAAGAACCGTGTCCACATCTAGGTTTGATTCAAGGAAAGCAGACAGCTGAAAATTGAGTCATCTCCTGCACTGCTGAAAGAACGTATTGTATGTAAACGAAGCGAAGCTGCTGAAGTAGTTTTTCGGAAAAAAATTTACTTGAAACACAAAAATAAAACTTCAGATATTTGGTATTCGCATGTTTTACCTCTATGCAGTTATTCTCGAACGATTGCAGGGACGCTATCGGTTAAAAATATTTTATTACTTCAAGTTGTAAGTCTCACGTCATGTGAGGGGGCGGCGGTCTTTTCGTTATTGGTCGTATTTATTAGAATACTTGAAAGCTGAATAACTCACTGACCGTTATTCGAAAGATTTGTAGTGAATTAAGAGTGCGAGTTGCAACTAATAATGTGAGGGAAGCAGACATCGGCTGTCTGAAATTCTCGTCGTATTTCCAAGTGCGTCGTCAGATAAGATTCGTTTACCAGTCTTCTGCGTAATTTGGAAGTGTCCAAGCAAATATTGTCTTTTGCCCCCAGGACGCAGAGAATTGTGTTCGCAATTATATTTGACTTATGAAAAGCAGAAAGCTGAATATTGAGTCATGAGCGGCGGTGATGTAAAACTTTGTTTATATGAACGAAGCAAATCTGCATCCCACGTTGCATTTTACTTTATGGTTCAAATGGCTCTGAGCACTATGGGACTTAACATCTATGGTCATCAGTCCCCTAGAACTTAGAACTACTTAAACCGAACTAACCTAAGGACAGCACACAACACCCAGCCATCACGAGGCAGAGAAAATCCCTGACCCCGCCGGGAATCGAACCCGGGAACCCGGGCGTGGGAAGCGAGAACGCTACCGCACGACCACGAGATGCGGGCTTTTACTTTATGCATAAAACATTGAAAATCTAAGCATTTGGTTTCAAATGTTATTTTTGCTAAGCAGTTGTTCCGAAACGATTGCAATAAATTGGATATCAGGCGACTTGCATGTCCGTAACCAGTTATCCAACCGGAAAAGGGAGAGCTACAGTGTAACGTACGATCCGAATCACGTTTCGTTTCTGGTGAATCTCCTCGTGACTGAGAGGTGAATGTTAGGATTCCAGGCACAGTGGAAAAAATTGACTCATCCGGGATTCTATAGTTCAAAGCCAAACGCTATACCGTTAGATAACGCCAGATACAAATTATGTCACGCTTTCTGCTGTCTCAAGTGACTGCTCCTCTCTCGAATTATGGCAGTTGTTCGGTAGATGGCAGTGGTGTCGTTTTCATAATTAAACTTGAGTTAATCATAATTCAGACAATTCATATGAAATATTTGTAAATTGTATACAGAAACCTTTCACGTGAATCTGTGTATCGATTAGTCAAAACCGGATAAAAATTCGTTCAAGAGGTTCCCGAAATTAGCCTGCACATAAAGACGGGCAAGAGGAAGTATCATCAGAGAGAGAGAGAGAGAGAGAGAGAGAGAGAGAGAGAGAGAGAGAGAGAAGGGGCAGTAACAAATGTCTCTTCTTCAGAAGAGCCGTCTGTATGTTATATACTCTCTACTTTAGCCATCTAACTGAAACTATCTTACGCTAAGGACACCACACACACCCACGCTCGAGGGAGGACTCGAAACTCCGATAGGGCGAGCCTCGCGAAGACTGACAAAGCGCCTGAGACCACGCCGCCCAAATAACAAAGATGAACTTATTTACACCAAACGTTACTGTGGTAGTCTGACCCCCACCATCCTCGACGCATATCTGCAGACGATTATGAGTACACAATTCCTATCTAGAACCACGTTACTTACATAATGAGACTATACAGCCTTCCAAAAATTAGGAGCAAATATCAAGCGAAAGATGCGGACGAAAATCGGCTATTCACCACCGTCGGTAGGTCGAATAAGGCATCTCTATATAGATGCAGAATTTGGTGAATCAGAAGAGTAAAGACGTTTTTCCTATTCTTGTGCCACGTTCTATGTTTCGGTAATTGCAACCAGAACTAGCATTATGTCTGTATGTGATATTTTACGTTTAACATTCGGCTCGCGTTTGCATGTTCTAAGTAAGTAAAATTTATGCGTCTTGCTGCCACGGATGCACGGGTGGCGCCGGTAAGCGGCGGGAAGGGTAGTTACTTCACAAGACTAGCGAGCACCCTCTCGTCGCACATGCGCAAAGCCGTGTCTCCCGTACGGCTGCAGGGAGGTGAATATTGGCAAATACAGGTGCGCGCGAATATTTGAAAGCTGTACATTCGGAAAGTCACAGCTGCGCTGTCAGTTTCACGTCCTAGATCAAGTTACTAATGCAACAGGAAGTGCCTCCTTAGGAATCCAGTTGGTGGTGTTACAGTTTTATTTTCATAAGGTGTTATTAGGATAATTTTATTTATGCTTCATTTTAGAGCGATATTCATTTCCTTACTCTAAACAGTATGCTGTCCCCAAGATCGTCTGTGAATGAAACTACAGTTCACAGGAACACGTGGTTAGTAAATGTGGCACATTTGTTTCTGAAATGAGAGCTAGAACGCAGAGGAATACAATCTGCACTTCACTATTTTTAATAATATTTGAATAACAAAATAACGAGACACATTCGCACATCTAGATATGGGATATCCATGTACGTATTTACACTCCTAAACGCAAAAGCAACGGCAGAATAGTAATACCCAGTCAGCCTGGGCCGCAATTCGAAAGCGCAGTTCGGAGGACAGAGTTGGATGCACGCAGAGTTCCTTCTTATTTACAGAATGAGTTGCACTTCTGTCATTGTGAATCTTTCACTCGCGACAACGACCAACGTTGTCTTGCTTACAGACACTTTAGTGTCAGAGTATAGCTTCACTTCTCGTTCGTTGGACATGTGCCTAGAAGTAAAAGTTTTGTCTGCTATAGTTATACTCAGTTTATGAAGTTGTTTCACGACTGTTCACTGGAAGAAACTGTATACTTTAAGGTGTGGCATACAATTAACGCTTCGCATCCCTCTGGACGTAAACCACAGAACTACCAGTATTACTTTCAGTAACTACCTAAAACTGGAAATAGTGTTAATAAAAATTTCTTCTGGCGAATACAGCTTTCTGTCACGTAATTTTCCCACTTTAAAACAATGAAGCAAACGTTTCAAACATACAGGTCCCCGGACTCGCACACGCTACGTGGACATTCGCGCGCCGGAGATCATCGCCATCAGTGTCCCGTGTGTGCCGTCGTGTTTAGTGTTCAGTGTTCAGTGTTCACCGTCACACTCCATCGTTCACCTGTGCCATCGCCATCTTCAGTGTTAGTGCGTCGTGTCAACAGTTTGTAGTGTGGAGTATCGTCGAGTGTGAACGGCTCCGTGTTTGTCTTTATGTGTCTACTGTTTTATTAACCACCGTTATGTCACTTCTGTATATCCTTTCTGTTGTTTATTTATCTACTCTATGACTGAAGAGCGGCGTAACATGCTGCTGACAGCCTACCTGTTTGTACGGGTTTGAAAATAACAATAAAGAAAAAAAATTCAAAAATAGAGGTCAAGAAAAGAGCAAATAAGAAAATATTGTGCTGCTTTTTCATATAATGATAAAAGCTGAAACTTAGCCAGTTCCTCAATAATAAGATATGTTATTTAGATTTTATATGAACTCATAGTAAACCATTTTCTAAATCATATAATTTTACGTTCCAGTTTCAGTTTTAAATTTATTTTTAACGCGATATCTGGCAATATTCCTGAACCTTCTTCGATCGTGTTTGTACTTTTTCTAGCGTTTTTATGTAACCAAGAAAGAAACACATCAGTTTATTTTTTTAAATTTTAATATGGCACCATTCAGAAATTATAACAAGCATGAAAATAAACTTATGCCCTATCAATTCCAAATGGATGTAAGAGCGAACAAAGGAATCTTCATGAACATAAGAAAAACTGACTGGAGCACCTCTTTCATTTCACATTAAATGATGCAAATCCTTACATAGTATAGAAGTGTATGTGTGTTTGTATGTACGTATATTCCTCACCTCCTAACCACTGCATAGATTTCAACCAAACCTAATACACATATTTTGTTACTGTCTGGATAGAATCACTGAGGGCCACCTGCCTCTCAAAGAGGTGGGGGGAGGGGTGGTGGTGAAAAAGTAGCGTTACTCATGACGCGCAAATAGCCTGACTAGATACGTCCAGCATGTGAGAATTAGAGCACTTAGTGACTTACAGCCAACTTTACACATAATTTCAAACATTTGCGAGACTTTTTCTCGCTGACAGCTCCCACTAAACGATGAAAGGAAATAACATTATCGTTTTACATCATTTTCACTGTTCATACGGTAAAACTCCGGCAACAGGAATGATATTTTAACTTATTTCTTATTTACTACCAACTCTATTTACATGACATTTCGCAGACAGTATTCACATACATCACTGAATGTACAGTCACGCTCAAAGGTATCAGAACGACCAGAATTACATTTCGCCTGATTCGCATGCAACCCAAATAACGCAGCTGCCTAGCAGCTCCTCTAATCGCTCCTTGGTACAGTCTTTTGACTATTGAAAATGGTTCCAACAAGTCACCACTAGAAAACTCTGCTCTGTATCGCAATAACTCAAGATGTCAAGTAATACCACGATACTAGAAATATCAGGGAACATCTTATCACAGGTAAGACTGTCCTTAAGACTTGTAAGCTCACAATTATTGCAATAAATAACATACCCGAAATGTTACCTCTCATTATTACGTCAGATAGGCAATGCACGTAGTAAGTTCGTCGTATTCATGATTTCCTCTTCAAAGTAACATACCGTACTTGTTATTTAACACAAAATGACATTAAAAATTTAAGTTATTCACGAGCACCTAGTTGAGAATATGTACAAACTTCAAATGACACGACGAACCACCTCGTTCTGCACATTGATTCAAACCCAGGTCATGCAGACTAAGATTTCCTGACTGACGGATACTAACAGTCATTCCTGACTAGGCATACAGAGAGTGATATACCCTGATTTTAGACAGTATCAGTTAGCAAATATCAACTTTAAATTACATAACGTAATCATTTCTAACGGACGCGAATTCCTATCCAACATCTATTGTCCCTGTTAACGAACTACGAGAGATGTTAAATATTGCTTCTACACCAGTAACTTACTTGAAATGCCGTGAGGTAAAGCTTTGTGTTGGACATGGATTCGAACCCAGAACCTAATAGGATTGATATCGAAGCATAATCAACTGTGACAGATCGGATTTTTTCGGCAGTAGCTAGACGTTTTAACTGAAATGACGAGACGAGAGAATAATTTTTTCCTTCCCACGGCTCCAACCCGGCACCTATCGCTGTTATATTCTAGAGAAAACGAACGTTAAATATGGGTTTGCTACACCAGCAGCGGCGTGTGAGCATTTTTGAACTAGAAATAACATGACGAATAGTTCAGTGTTAACTGGAAATCGAACCCCACAAATATCGTTGTTGACTACACACCAAGAGACGTCGGCTACCGAAGCTACCACCAGCAGCTCGGAATAACATCCATGAACTTACAGTGATCTCTCAAAGAGTTCTGTGTCTCACTGGGAGTCAAAATCGTCAGATATCGTTAGTGTTGACAGCGAATGAAAATGCATTAAAAATCCAAACAATTATCCACCAGCAGGTAGGTTCTCCCATGTTACAGCTTGATAATACATAATGAAAACTTTAATGCCGGGCCAGGATTCGAACCCATACACGCGCAATATGTGGAGATGTTGAGGAATCTGCAGTTTTGAACAAACAACAAATAGTAGTCGAGCTGTATTGTCACGAAGGGGTCAAATTCCGCGTTAAGGGCGGTCTGAATTGCATTTCCAGTTCATAACCAATTTTATGGACACACAGAAGCTCAAATAAAAGATGGAATAAGTGTCCTGTGACCCTACATAGCGTTTGTTTCGCCACTAAATATAAATAACTAGAATAAGAAAGGTTACTGCTGATAGTTTCTATATGTCGCCACTCCTGGCTTTATTGAGGTTCAACCTAACGTCTGCTTGGTAAAGAAGGAATATCATGTTCAATGCGAGTTTCAGACCACAATGCCATTATACTTTCTTCACTTGCCGTAGCCCAAACAGATTAGAATCTCTCTCTCCCTATTAAAAATCATCAGCAGAAGTTGGAATCAAACCCTGACCATGATGATACGAACTTATCAGCCATCCAACAGACCACCAAGTCCACTTCTCTGAGACTCATTATTCTATCATAACACTGTTGCGGCACACTCGTCGAGAATTGTGACACATAGGCTCCCTGTAGGGGTTTTGCAGCATTTTCAGTACATTCATTTACTACGTTGACAGAATCGCCATGAACTAGCTGCCTCGGCTAGCCAGTGCATACATTCGACTCCATTTTGTAATCACCGAAATAAAATCACGTAACTGCCACCTACACAGAACTGCCGACAGTGTAGGATGCATAAATTTAAATTGGAAGTGTTCCTTTCCATTTGAGGTACTCTATTGCGCTATCTGTTTGTTGAAAACGTCGTGCAGTGCAAAAGAAAAGCTGTAACTGGTTGTCTCTCAGAAGAATATGCATTATCTCACAGCACTGTGGAATGCGGGATTTCTGGTGGAACTATTGTTGACTCAGGAGCCGCTGTAGCTACATGACAGGTAGTAACGTCACAGTAAGCGTCGCGCACCGTAGATAAGACGTCGCCGTTTCTATTACATTCGCTGCTACATTTTTTAAAATGCAATTCTGCTGTCTGCTGAAGTTATCAATTTAATGGAACTTTGAACACAATGCCCTTCACTTCTCAACCCAAAATAGCCTCATGTTGATAAAGGGCTAACTTCTGTGACATTTTGTTCTTTTCAGGTTTAATAACAGCCAGGCAGCAAATGCATCTCGAAGCTTTTGTATTATGTATGGGGAGAGCGCATCGTGCCGAAACAGTCAGAAAAGTATTTTGAACATTATCTGTCGTCTGGTAGCGGCATTTTATTCTTCTTCAAACCTTGTTTGACAGCTTTCACTCAGTACAAGTTTTCTACATGCATTTAATCAAACTGCAAGTGCATTGTCATACTGTTATAGATAACATCAGAGAATTCGCATATATCGGGAATGATTTATTTCTCTCATGTTTAGGATGTTTTAACAACACTAAAGGAAACCTTACGAAAATGTGCACTATATTATAAGAAATGAAATAAAAATACCCACGATCACCTTATGACGAAAGTCTGTTTTAATAAAACTGAGTATCTGTGCAGAAGCTTTCCTCTCTCGGCACGAATTAGTAAAATACTACTCACTTAGATTTCGATTGGGTCTGTGTTTAATCAGTATGCTGTGTCATACTCAACAGGTTTTCAAATGTGGCATTTCATTAATAAAGTTATGTATTCCTAGAAACCCAAAATTTGCTTGTCAGCAACGGAAAGAGGCATTACCTATTGTGCAGCATTGTAAGCTTTTCACCACTGCACTATGAGCTGAAAGTATTTTCTTGCGATTTCCTTATCGGTGTTTGATCTGACTGCTTGTAGCTCTTTCACAGAAGGGATAAAAACGTTACAGTCAGCGAGACTGGAACCACGAATCTTATCAGACACTTTTTCACAGGTCAGCACGTCACCACAGAGCTAACTAATGACTATGTGTTGTGCCTTTCTCTTACGAGGCCAATAGCGGCTAGAATTTTTTTTTCCTTTATTGTTATTTTAATACCTAAACAACAGGTAGGCTGTCAGCGGCATGCTACGCCGCTCTTCAGCCATGGTGTTGACAGTAACAGAACACAGAATGGAGAATCAGAATGAACATAGTGATGTGCAAAAAAGAGTGGTCACAGATATACAAAAAACATGGAGCCGTTCACAGTCGACGATAACGACACTGAAAACACGTTGACACGGCGCACAGAACACTGGTGAATCCGACGGCACAAGTGAACGTAGAAGCGTGACGGCGGACACTAAAAAACACAAAACGACGTCACACACAAGAGACACAGATGGCGATAATCTCCGGTGCGCTAATGTTCACTGAGCGGGTGCGAGTCCGGGGACCTGCCAAGAGAGGAGGAGGGGGTGGGTGAGTGTGTGGGAGAGGGAGAGGGTAGAGCAGAGAAGCCATGGGCAGGGGAGATAGGAGAAGGAGGAAGGGGGATGGGAAGCCTGGGGGAAGAGGGGAGGAGGAAGGGGATGGGGAAAAGGAAAAAGAAAGGAAGGGAAGGTAGAGAGGGTGCCTAAAGGAAAGGACACAGGAAGTGGGGGAGTGAGGATCAAAGCTGATAGGATGGGTAGATGGAGGGGAGGAGGATATCATCAGGGAGGGGGAGCTGGCGGAAGCCACCTTGGGAGAGGGTAAGGAGGGTGGAGAGATGGAGACCGGGTGGGACATGGGAATACAGGCGCGGCAGCAGGCGGGGGTGGGAGAGGATCGGGGACATGAGCGGGTGAGGAGGATCGAGTTTGCGTGAGGTGTACAGGATCCGTATTCTTTCAAGGAAAAGGAGGAGGTGGGGGAAGGGGATGAGATTGTACAGGATCCGTGTGGGGGAGGGGAGACGGATGCGATAGGCGAGGCGGAGAGCATGGCGTTCAAGGATTTGGAGGGATTTATAAAAGGTGGGGGGGGGGGGGGCGGAGATCCAAGCTGGATGGGCGTAACAAAGGATAGGATGGATGAGGGATTTATAGGTGTGGAGGATGGTGTAGGGGTCCAGACCCCACGTACGGCCGGAGAGAAGCTTGGGGAGACTGAGTCGGGAGCGTGCCTTGGCTTGGATTGTCCGGAGGTGGGGAGTCCAGGAGAGGCGACGGTCGAGAGTGACGCCAAGGTACGTAAGGGTGGGAGTGAGGGCGATAGGACGGCCTTAGATGGTGAGATAGAAATCAAGGAGGCGGAAGGAAGGGGTGGTTTTGCCTACAATGATCACCTGGGTTTTGGAGGGATTGACCTTGAGCAAGTGGTGAACCGGTCAAGATGGGATTGGAGAAGGTGTTGGGAGCTCTGCAGGGTGGGGGCAAGGGCAAGGAAGGCGGTGTCATCGGCAAACTGGAGAAGGTGGACGGGGGGCATCGGCGGCGGCATGTCCGCCGTGTACAGAAGGTACAGAAGGGGGCAGAGGACGGAGCCTTGGGGCACACCGGCAGAGGGGAAAAAGGTGTAGGAATCTGTGTTATGGATGGTGACATAGGAAGGACGGCGGGAGAGAAAGGAGCCGATCAGACGGACGTAGTTAATGGGAAGGGCGAAGGTTTGGAGCTTGAAGAGGAGACCGGAATGCCATACGCGGTCATAAGCACGTTCGAGGTCCAGGGAGAGGAAGACTGCGGAGCGACGGGAATTAAGCTGGTCGGAAAGGAGATGAGTGAGGTGAAGGAGAAGGTCGTCGGAAGAGAAGGACGGCCGAAAGCCACACTGGGTAACGGGAATGAGGCGGTGCTGGCGGAGATGCTGGTGGATGCGTCGGGTGAGGATAGATTCCAGGACCTTGCTGAAGACCGAGGTAAGGCTGATGGGACGGTAGGAGGAGACGGCGGACGGCGGTTTGCCAGGTTTAAGGAACATTAGAAGACGGGAGGTTTTCCACAGGTCAGGGTAGTAACCGGTGGACAGGACTACATTGTAGAGCCTGGCCAGGGTGGAGAGGAAAGAGACAGGAGCTTCATGAAGGTGACGGTAGGTGCCACGATCGTGAAGCGGCTAGAACTCGTCAACCGCTATTTTAAGGACGAGATTAGTTGCGATTTCCACGTGCAACGACTTTCCTGGGCTGAAAACCGTAAATTTACAATCTTTTGTTACACCTCAAGCAATCATAGCTGAGATTATTCAATGGAAATGATAGGAAAAATCAAGTGATCTTTGACGCTTAATTCCGTGCACACCAGGAAGTAACTCGTCGATCATAGAGTTGCCAAACATACCTTGCCTTGTTGCCAAATCTCAGTTACAGTACCAGCAGGAGGAAGACGAACCGATGTGATCCTACAGTGGGCTGGGAAGTGACCATAGATGGCACCTCAAAGACGCGGCTGCTACGGCCTGGAATACGTAAAGCGTCTGATTCACATTTCTGTAACTAGGTTTAGGGACGGGAGCGCCGTTACTAATATTACTCAGAACTGACTGCAAACTAAGCATCATAAATCAGTAACACTCATAGTCGTTTTTACGTATCTTTCGTAACTGCACTCAAAACTATGAAACTCATTCATGGACGTTTTCGTGCCTCGCCGATAGTCGAGCACACCAAACAAATAAAAAAAAGAGAGCGAAAAGGTAGCGAAAAATAAAAAAAAGATTGACAGAGAAGGTAAAAAATTAGAGTAAGGAAATTGAATACCAGTATGTAAGGAAATCTTTCATTAAAATGACACGTTCCACATCATTACGAAATGTCGTATTCAAGATCTATGGAACAAGTATTGATCTAATCTAGTCATATCATTTTGCTAACTAGCCGTGAAGTGTCATGATTTACCGAAATTTTCGCCAATATCAGTAACCAAATTTAAACTTAAAAATAAAAGACAGTTTTTGTAATAAACCGGGACTAATATCAAGACGCTTTCATCCCTGTTAACTAACCAGGAAAGATGTCTAATATACCTCCATTCTGAAGTAACAAAATGTGTATACATTTAAAGATGAAGCGCATGAAGTTCTGTGACGGACATACGAACCCGACACGTAATCGGATTGTTAAGTATGCAAAATCAAACGTTATATATCGGTTTTTCTTACCAGCTGCTAGGTGTTTGAATCTAAAATAAGGATACACATTTTTGTGCCTGAGCGACAATCGAACCGCACTCCTATCGTTCTTCTTTATCGTCCACGAATATAGCTTAAGTATCAATTGCTAACTCAGCAACAGTAAGATGTGTGCGTGGTTGACCAGACATTGTTGGCAACACATGAACAGACATTAAAAATACACGTTAATTTTCACTAGTAGGCCGGAGTGCACGTGATAAGGCTTGAAATGAAGTTATGAATATTTTGTACTGGATCAGGATTCGGACCAAGACACTTACATTTGGAGGAGACCTAGAGAAGTTTGCCGTCTTGGAAAAAGGAACGAATTTATTTAACTATACTGTTCCGATAGGTTCAGATTCTCGAAAGAGAAGATACGAATTCGAATCACAGTCCAGCACCAAATTTTTCAACGTCTCTAGTTCAATCAAGTACAAGCAAAATAAGAGCCCTGTTCCTTTAAATGGCGCCGCGCGGGATTAGCCGAGCGGTCTCAGGCGCTGCAGTCATGGACTGTGCGGCTGTTCCCGGCGGAGGTTCGAGTCCTCCCTCGGGCATGGGTGTGTTCGTACTTAGGATAATTTAGGTTAAGTAGTATGAATGCTTAGGGACTTATGAACTTAGCAGTCAAGTCCCATAAGGTTCCATACACACAACCCTTTAAATGGCTATCGGTTCATCAAATAAAACAAAATTTTCCAATGGAAGTAAGTTTACTGGTGACAGCATTTCTGTTTACCATGACCTCCAACTATGTCATTTCCCAACGTAAACCGGCTCGGCCCAGTTGGGAATGAAAGAACGTGATGTTTAATGCGGATTCTGGATTATACCATCTTTCTCCTGAGGTTACCTTAAGGTAAAGTACATCTGTTTGTGCCTCTTAAAAGTAAATGCCTGAACCCACGCATTGCACCTGTGATAGTTCGTTCCACCAGACCATTGTGGCCACATTTCCCAGCCCCAGGAGTGTGCTGTAACGGATGATGTGCTTGGCTTACAAAATTAGTCACGGTGGAAAAAATGCGAGTCTATTAAACGGTTAAGTAGAAGCAAGCCTCTGACGCGCAGATTATGCTATTCTCATTTCAGCAGGATGTCATGACTCTTCTAGTCATCATAGCCTCGATGCGAAGCCACTTTGCAATTTTCACTAATTAAAGAAATTTCTTAGTTCGAGGAATTCCTCTTTGAAGTGTGAAGTTACCGGATAATTCGATTATTACCGTCATTGTTACTATCGTTTCCTTCATATGGCTGCTTGAAGATCGTTTAAGGCCTTTTGGTCATAATAGAAGTAGTTGCCAAAGAACAGGTTCTTTCCCTGTCTACAGAACCCTTTTCGTGCTAATATCAAACATCAGCAGTTACTCGTAGATTACGTTAATATTACAGTAACTGATGAAGACGTAACCTGATAACATAAACACGCTGCCTTTCTTCGGTTACTTGCGCCTAGAAATTGCTGTAGAATACCACGAAACCAAAAGCCAAGGGATCATACTGCCTTTTGATATATGTCGCTGTCAGTTCTTCCATATGATTTGGTCGACGTGACCTGTTTTCAAGTTGTGTATGACAAAGAATGTTTTAGAAAATCAATTGTTTTCCACTACAAGAAGCAGAAAGATTTTCATTCTAAGCCATCCAAGATCAAAATTTTCGCAATATTAGTTCAAATTGAATATTCGATTCTATAGTGTAGGAAAGTGTTTCACAGTTGCAAAATCCGCATCCCACTCATTGTCCTTAGACTTAGTCGCTGACCATAAATTCTAGCTCAGAGTGACACCAGTTTAAGCAACCTTATGTAGCGAAGACTACAAAAAGAGAGCACTGGCAAATGCCAGTGCTCTCTCTCACCGGAAGATTTGCATTTCACTCATTGGGCTCCATAAGTACACTGTAACAGTAATTTTTGTGTGTATGCAATGCATACGGATTGTAGTAGTTAGTGGTGCTCTCTCTTCCACTTCTGTATGCAATATGCCTGACCCAAACGGGCCCTTTATCATTACAGGCCCTGGGCGGTGCAACATCATACTGACAACAGTAATGTGCTTATATCACAACCTCGCTGTTCGTTTTACCAGATTTTGTAATCATTTAAATAAAACAACATGACCTTCCAGTGGGAGACATTTCGTCCCCTTTTTCCTTCTGTGAAATTTGTCAGTAAGCTTTTTGCCTTCCAACCAGCGAAATGCGGTAGAGTACTTCCGGTAAACGATTCATAAACCACGATTTAGTGCCGTTAAGACGATTTCTTTAAACATTGGCGTAGCTGAAGGAATTTAGTTTCTTCTTAAATCGCCTTAGGGAGCAACGTTCACAGATATCTCAAATAGGAAAAGCTCTTTATCCAGGTACTAAGGTTGTAAAACAAACTTCCCACAGTTTGTGTCAGGTTGATCTTTTCGTCTGATGGCACTGCATAAGTATTTTGTCTAAGGGGTATCACAAGTAATCTTCCTGTAGCTGTGGGAATCATTGGTTGAAAACGAGATTAACACCAGTGGGTACAGTACTGCTAAATGTTCAAAATGATTATCAACCTAAGTCTGAGTTCATCCACAAACTGAGGCGTATTTATAATATTGAAGCTAGACTGTGTATCCTTGTCTTCCTTGAGTGGGCACTGGAAGGCGCTGACACACACTTATACAATACAATGAATACTTGTAACGCTATATTTAACGCTGCTCTCATTAAGTAATTTTGTTTTCTAATTCTTCTTGTTCTCAAGCGTGCAATATGTGTTGCAGATACAGTCAGAGGGAAAAACTGACTGCCGAGTCGTTCACGTGAGGTGGAATATACAGTCGTGCTCCCTTCTGAATTCTATGTTCGGCAGTATGCTCGATGTGTTAACATTGTAGACTGCTACATTTCCCGGAGGAACTCTTCAACATCTACATCTACATACAAGCTCCGCAATCCACCATACGGTGCGTGGCGGAGGGTACCTCGTACCACAATTAGCATCTTCTCTCTCTGTTCCACTCCCAAACAAAACGAGGGAAAAACGACTGCCTATATGCCTCTGTACGAGCCCTAATCTCTTTTATGTTATCTTTGTGGTCTTTCCGCGAATTATAAGTTGGCGGCAGTAAAATTGTACTGCAGTCTGCCACAAATGCCGGCCGCGGTGGCCGTGCGGCTCTAGGCGCTTCAGTCCCGAGCCACGCTGCTGCTACGATCGCAGGTTCGAATCCTGCCTCGGGCATGGGTGTGTGTGATGTCCTTAGGTTAGTTAGGTTTAAGTAGTTCTAAGTTCTAGGGGACTGATGACCACAGCAGTTGAGTCCCATAGTGCTCAGAGCCATTTGAGCCAGCCTCAAATGCTGGTTCTCTAAATTTCCTCATTGTCGATTCACGAAAATAACGCCGCCTTTCCTCTAGAGACTCCCACCCGAGTTCCTGAAGCATTTCCGTAACACTCGCGTGATGATCAAACCTACCAGTAACAAATCTAGCAGCCCGCCTCTGAATTGCTTCTATGTCCTCCCTCAATCCGACCTGATAATGATCCCAAACGCTCGAGCAGTACTCAAGAATAGGTCGTATTAGTGTTTTATATGCGGTTTCCTTTACAGATGAACGACATCTTCCCAAAATTCTACCAATGAACCGAAGACGACTATCTGCCTTTCCCACAACTGCCATTACATGCTTGTCCCACTTCATATCGCTCTGCAATGTTACACCCAAATAATTAATCGACGTGACTGTGTCAAGCACTACACTACTAACTGAGTATTCAAACATTACAGAACTCTTTTTCCTATTCATCTGCATTAATTTACATTTATTTAAATTTAGAGGTAGCTGCCATTCTTTACACTAATCACAAATCCTGTCCAAGTCATCTTGTATCCTCCTACAGTCACTCAACAACGACACCTTCCTGTACACCACAGCATCATCAGAAAACAGCCGCACATTGCTATCCACCCTATCCAAAAGATCATTTATGTAGATAGAAAACAACAGCGGACCTACCACACAACCCTGGGGCACTCCAAATGATACCCTCACCTCCGATGAACACTCACCATCGAGGACAACGTACTGGGTTCTATTACTTAAGAAGTCTTGGAGCCAGTCACATATTTCGGAACCATTTCAATATGCTCGTACCTTAGTTAGGAGTCTGCAGTGGGCACCGAGTCAAATGCTTTCCGGAAGTTGAGGAATATGGCATCCGTTTGATACCCTTCATCCATGGTTCGCAAGATATCATGTGAAAAAAGGGCGAGTTGCGTTTCGCAGGAGCGATGCTTTCTAAAGCTGTGCTGATGCATGGACAGCAACTCTTGACTGCAGTCTGAGTACATCACTCTTGTCTATGACTATAGTCTTGAGGTAAAACGCGAGACTAACTAATACGACGTCTGGTAACCAAAATCACACGTTGACAGAATATTTATTGCCCCTTTCCTCTCGGTGCTGAAGCTGTGAGTATAATTCAAGCGAATCTACAATATACCTGTATTTCGCTTTCTCTAACATTGGTAATAACGGTTTGGTTCAGATTTCTTGGCTGACCATCTGCCTCTGAACACCACTTGTGTCCGAGTTCTTTGGGACCCATTTGCTGCCTAATGGCGGGGGCTGAGACACTGCTCTGCCTCGCCTTCTGCCGACGTCTGCTCCACTCCTCACTCTCGACGATGTAAACCTTTAATGTTGTTGAGGGGTGACCCATAAAATCTGTCTACGATTTGTGTTTCACACTCGATAGCAATGGAGGCACAAAACCGTTTTTATTTAATGAGTTTTATTACACTAGTATGCAATACATCAATGTGGCATGGAATTAATTTCATTGTTTCCGATCCAGTGCGCTATAATTAAAGCGTCACATCCTGTTCTTTTTCCTTTCACAGCAGATTCTTCAAATAATTTATTTTTGTCATGGATTCGTTTGTCCAGGCACAGAGAGTAAATTCGATGAAATATGTTTCTTTCTTTGATTCCCTATGGTAAATGGATGCGAAACATTGTGTCAATACCTTTCAGAACCTGCTCTATAGCTACTAAGGCAAATCGCTTGTTTTGAGGTCCATACATTAAATAATGGAGAAGTGAACGCTGTTTAAAAGTGATATTTAAAATATTCAATTGGATTTAAAGCGACAAAATTGCCCATATTTGAAGCTACCCATAGAAAAAGTAAGTTGCTAGAGCCGCTGTTGGCAAACGTCTGCAGAGATTCCTAAATGCTACTGTGGAAATTTAGCGTAGAGGCCCTGTAGTAACCAAGAAGTTCCTTTCCTTCATACTTATCACCCTGGCATATGAGCCTTAAGAGAAGAACAATATTGAATTTTGTATCGTTGATGGTCGATTCGAATTTCTTCAGAGACGCTTGTATTGTGAAGCAGCTTGGCAGTCAGAAAGCCGAGATCGATGACCATTAACACAATTTACTGTGTCGAGCTACCAAGAGGATTTGATGTGTAATGGTTTTCTCCTGATATCGATATATAATTTTATCTAGAAATTCGCAGCCCCATAAAATAAATCAGAAAAAAAAGCTTGCACATGCTGGCCCCTAACATGGTTAGAACTGATGACTCCTTGAACCGTTGCGACACGAGACATGGGCGGTACCACAGGGCTACGGACACACTGCTGCCAGCATGCCTCTCTCATCCTGATGTTGGTCGCTCAGCCTCATACTGCATCCTGAAAGATAGAAAAAGTTGTCACTTACGTGAAGAATAGCATTTCTTTAGCCAAAAAATTGAATTTTCTGTCTCAGTGTCTTAGATTACATGAGGATTATATAGCACAAGTCATTCAAATGGAAAGGGAACATCACATAAATTTAGCGAGTCAATTCAGTACCATATGCGGAGGTGATTGCACTGTCACAGTGTTGCCAAATGTTTGTGACGATGTTGCCAATTCTCAGCTGTGCTAGGAACAGCTCTTTAGCGTTATGGGAGGAGCATCCTGTGCTCATGTCATAGGAGGATACGGAGAGGAGGCACGGGCTTTGGTTAATATGCAGCGTTTTCTCCTACCAGTTGTGTCAAACATTCAGGTTTGTAATCTTCCATCATCATTACAGTTTCCCACAAAATATATACGAATAAAACACCTACCTTGTTACTTTGTGATAATGGTTATTTCAGTACAATTAAAAGTCTTCGGAAATCAACTTTGTCCACCTGTCACGAAACGTAAGGCAACAAACACTTTGCACCTCGAAATCGATTGCATCTATGTGCAGTCTTGTGATCATACAAGTAGAATTTCATGAATTGCACGAGAATGTAGAAAAATGTTGGTGCAAATGGAAGCTGTAAGAAACATAGTTAACATACTATTCTGTACCACGTAATAATTCATTTGAAAATTCAGAAGAGAAGAAACTAAAAATTATGCCCATTAAGACAGAAACTAAAGTGTAGATGCGGGCACTGTGCAGATCTGCGCTTTTTCATCTTCAGATCTATAAAAATAATGTATACTAACCAGCGTGTTCATTCCTTTCGTAATGTTTCCCTCTTGTTTAGTCTTCCAGTGGTGAACTGGATCCACACCCATGAATCTGATTGTTTCTTTGTATCCATCCATCTACTATCTTTGTGTGTTATGCTTCGGCGTTCAAAAAACAAAATGTTATGCCTGCTCCCACAGGTATTACAACGAGGTTACAAGAAGGCTAACCAATTATAATCAAAATACAGTGAGACGCCTATTTGTCTGTCGTCATGGTGTTAAGTCGACAGAAATATTTGGGTGTTATTGCCTTCATAACCGGCATCCCGTTGTCGTCTTCTCTTATTGAGATTTTCATATTACCCTGAAAACAAGACGCCGAGATAAATGTGTATATTCTCCGTGACGAAACATCCCACATTCCATTCATCCTGATCTATTCGTTAAGTGCATCGGCAGCAATGAGTGATAGGAAAGCAGTAGTGAGGTGACGAATAGCAATAAACATTGTAGTAATAACAAATCAGTAATCAAGGATGTTTATTGCATTACAGACGATTAACAAAATAACCAAGAAAGCCTGAGTGTTTAATTGGACCACTGCATAGGTGTTCTTCGCACTTTGTTACTGAATCCTGTTCTGGTTGTCTGCAGAGAGAAAAGAAATAACCCTGTAGCCATACATATCGCTAGTACAACGAGATATTACCTATCAACTAACCTTGCTTTACAGGACGAGACGAGCATGGCGTCACCGAGCTGATATTTGAAATATATTTCTGTTTTCTCTCTCTCTCTCTCTTTTTATTTTTTTGTTTTGAGGAAATCAGCGAGAAGCGCAAATAATAAGCAAATAGACATATAACCTGTTTACAGATATTTTCATTGGGATACATAATGGGAAAATACAACTTTTAAGTGTATTATTGCGTAATTCCAGTTATTGACAGTCTATTCGTGAGCTTGCTCGCATTCAGTGGGGTGAAACCGATCACAGAAGCAAGCAAAATATAAATATTTCTTGCAGCGTGGGCAACACACAAACGAAATCAAGCAGCACTGATGTGTTGTCCGGTATACTGCACGACAACATATCTGATTCATGTTGCTAAATACAGCTCTATCAGATATCACTTTGGATGCGTACCAAGTGTATAAAAGTGTATCTTGAGATCTAAGGAGCTGCAGTCATGGACTGTGCGGCTGGTCCCGGGGGAGGTTCGAAACCTCCCTCGGGCATGAGTGTGTGTGTTTGTCCTTAGGATAATTTAGGTTAAGTAGTATGTAAGAAGAAAGATTAAGGAAATGCAAACCTATTAAGGAAATGCAAACCTACGTTTCTAGCATTTGTAGACTTAGATAAAGCATTTGACAATGTTGACTGGAATAGTCTCTTTCAAATTCTAAAGGTGGCAGGGGTAAAATACAGGGAGCGAAAGGCTATTCACAATTTGTACAGAAACCAGATGGCAGTTATGAGAGTCCAGGGGCATGAAAGGGAAGCAGTGGTTGGGAAGGGAGTGAGACACGGTAGTAGCCTCTCCCCGATGTTATTCAATCTGTATATTGAGCAAGCAGTAAAGGAAACAAAAGAAAAATTCGGAGTAGGTATTAAAAGCCATAGAGAAGAAATAAAAACTTTGAGGTTCGCCAATGACATTGTAATACTATCAGAGACAGCAAAGGACTTGGAAGAGCTGTTGAACGGAATGGACAGTGTCTTGAAAGGAGGAAATAAAATGAACATCAACAAAAGCAAACCGAGGATAATGGAATGAAGTCGAATTAAGTCAAATGATGCTGAGGGAATTAGATTAGGAAATGAGACGCTTAAAGTAGTAAATGAGTTTTGCTATTTGGGGAGCAAAATAACTGACGATGGTCGAAGTAGAGATGATATAAAATGTAGACTGGCAATGGCAAGGAAAGCGTTTCTGAAGAAGAGGAATTTGTTAACATCGAGTATAGATTTAAGTGACAGGAAGTCGTTTCTGAAAGTATTTGTATGGGGTGTAGCCATGTATGGAAGTGAAACATGGACGATAAATAGTTTGGACAAGAAGAGAATAGAAGATTTCGAAATGTGGCGCTACAGAAGAATGCTGAAGATTAGATGGGTATATCACATAACTAATGATGAAGTATTGAATAGAATTGGGGAGAAGAGGAGTTTGTGGCACAACTTGACAAAAAGAAGGGACCGGTTAGTAGGACATGTTCTGAGGTATCAAGGGATCACAAATGTAGGATTGGAGGGCAGCGTGGAGGGTAAAAATCGTTGAGGGAGACCAAGAGATGAATACACTAAGCAGATTCAGTAGGATGTACGTTGCAGTAAGTACTGGGAGATGAAGCAGCTTGCACAGGATAGGGTAGCATGGAGAGCTGCATCAAACCAGTCTCAGGACTGAAGACAACAACAACAACAACAGTGTGTAGCTTTAGGGACTGATGACCTTAGCTGTTAAGTCCTATAAGATTTCACAAGCATTTGAACATATATCTTGAAATACGCAGAAAGTCACATAGAGGTATTCGACTGAAACATAGCTATGACCAAGAGTGTAACTGGGGTCGACAGAATCGTCGTTTACCACCCTGACAACTCGAGCGGTAACAGTGCTCGACCGGGTACTTACGTTTACTGGTATCAAAGCTACAGCATGAAAGCACAAAAATGTTAATAACCCGAAGATCATTATCATTAGAACCCATAGAAAGTAAAGCAGTTATCAGTCAGAACAGTGGTTTGAACACCACAGTGCGTTAATAGGCACGGTCTTGTTGGAGGTGGTATGCCATTGCTTTCCTCCGACATTTGATTTGAATTACCTAGCAAGGTAGGTGAACCGATAGTTTAATGTGGCTTTCGGATCACAGTGCAACTAGGCATTTTTGACATCAACGAACACTGCCCGATGGGAAATAAGTGTAAAATGGCACATAAAATTCGTAATCCTGAACAGGGAATGAACCTGACACTTTGGTATCCGTAGTCATATTCTTCTTCACTTTGGCACCATGCAACTACTACTGTGAGTTCTACTTGGCATTAAAATTAATGATTTCCCATTTGTGCCAGCGTTGGCACTTGCGTGTCCCTTAGGAGACCTTCCTTTTGGGATTACCCTAGTATACGTACGTGTAAACGCCTTTCGATGCCCACTCAAGGATGACAAGGATACACAGTCTAGCTTCAATATTATAAATACGCCTCTGTTTGTGGATGAACTCAGACTTAGGTTGATACTCATTTTGAACATTCAGCAGTACTGTACCCACTGGTGTTAATCTCGTTTTCAACCAATGATTCCCACAGCTACAGGAAGATTACTTGTGATACCTCTTGGACAAAATACTTACGCAGTGCCATCAGACGAAAAGATCAACCTGACACAAACTGTGGGAAGTTTGTTTTACAACCTTCGTATCCTGGATAAAGAGCTTTTCCTATTTGAGATATCTGTGAACGTTGCTGCATAAGGCGATTTAAGAAGAAACTAAATTCCTTCAGCTACGCCAATGTTTAAAGAAATCGTCTTAACGGCACTAAATCGTGGTTTATGAATCGTTTACCGGAAGTACTCTGCCGCATTTCGCTGGTTGGAAGGCAAAAAGCTTACTGACAGTTTTCACAGAAGGAAAAAAGGGACGAAATGTCTCCCACTGGAAGGTCATGTTTTATTTAAATGATTGCAAAATCTGGTAAAACGAACAGCGAGGTTGTGAATATAAGCACATTACTGTTGTCAGTATGATGTTGCACCGCCCAGGGCCTGTAATGATAAAGGGCCCGTTTGGGTCAGGCATATTGTATACAGAAGTGGAAGAGAGAGCACCACTAAATTCTACAATCCCTATGCATTGCATACACACAGAAATTACTGTTACAGTGTACTTATGGAGCCCAATGAGTGAAATGCATAGTTTCCGGCGAGGGAGAGCACTGGCAAATAGTCTTCGCTACATAAGGTTGCTTAAACTGGTGTCACCTGAGCTAGAATTTATGGTCAGCGACTAAGTCTAAGGACAATGAGTGGGATGCGGGTTTTGCAACTGTGAAATACTTTCCTACATTATAGAATCGAATATTCAATTTGAACTAATATTGCGAAAATTTTGATCTTGGATAGCTTAGAATGAAAATCTTTCTGCTTCTCGCAGTGGAAAACAATTGATTTTCTAAAATATTCTCTGTCATACACAACTTGGAAACAGGTTACGTCGACCAAACCATATGGAAGAACTGATAGCGACGTATATCAGAAGGCAGTACGATCCCTTGGCTTTTCGTTTCGCAGTATTCCACAGCCATTTCTAGACGCAAGTAACCGAAGAACGGCAGCGTGTTTATGTTATCAGGTTACGTCTTCATCAGTTACTTTAGTATTAACGTTATCTACGAGTAACTGATGATGTTTGATATTAACATGAAAAGGATTCTGTAGAAAGGGAAAGAACCCGTTCTTTGGCAACTACTTCTATTATGACCAAAAGGCCTTAAACGATCTTCAAGCACATGTGTTCCAGCAGCGATATGAAGGAAACGATAGTAACAATGACGGTAATAATCGAATTATCCTGTAACTTCACACGTCACAGAGGATTTTCTCGAAATAAGAAATTTCTTTAATTAGTGAAAATTTCAAAATGGCTTCACATCGAGGCTATGATGACTAGAAGAGTCATCATATCCTGCTGTCATGAGAATAGCATAATCTGCACGTCAGAGGCTTGCTTCTACTTAACCATTTAATAGACTCGCATTTTTTCCACCGTGACTAATTTTGTAAGCCAAGCACATCATCCGTTGCAGCACACTCCTGGGGCTGGGAAATGTGGCCACAATGGTCTGGTGGAACGAACTATCACAGGTGCAATGCATGGGTTCAGGCATTTACTTTTAAGAGGCACAAACAGATTTACGTTACCTTTGGTAACCTCAGGAGAAAGATGGTATAATCCAGAATCCGCATTAAACATCACGTTCGTTCATTCCCAACTGGGCCGAGCCGGTTTACGTTGCGAAATGACATAGCTGGAGGTCATGGTAAACAGAAATACTGTCACCAGTAAACTTACTTCCATTGGAAAATTTTGTTTTATTTGATGAACCGATAGCCATTTAAAGGGTTGTGTGTGTGGAATCTTATGGGACTTGACTGCTAAGGTCATAAGTCCCTAAGCTTTCACACTACTTGACCTATTTTTAATAATCATTTTCTGAATGTTGTGGATATAGTAGGATCCAGGTGTTCATTAGAAGATGCTAGGCTGTTAATGGAAGAGGCCATACCTATGCAATTTGATACAATTGAAATCTCACCCACTTCTCCCTCTGAAATTAGGAAAATAATAAACTTGCTTAAAAGCAAAAACTCACATGGAATTGATGGCATTTCCAGCAAAATACTAAAAGCTTGTTCTCAACAGATAAGTAAGATTCTCAGCCACCTGTGTAATAGCTCTCTGGAACAGGGCATTTTCCCTGATAGACTGAAATATGCTATTGTTATACCTTTGCATAAAAAGGGGGATTGATCTGATGTCAACAATTACCGTCCAATCTCCCTTCTAACAGCTTTATCCAAAATTTTTGAGAAAGTAATGTATTCAAGAGTAGCTTCACGTATCTGTAAAAATGAAGTACTAACAAAATTTCAGTTTGGTTTCCAGAAAGGTTTTTCAACAGAAAATGCCATATATGCTTTCACCAGTCAAATTTTGAATGATCTGAATAACCGAACACCACCCATTGGGATTTTTTGCGATCTCTCAAAGGCTTTTGATTGTGTAAATCATGAAATTCTGCTAGACAAGCTCAAGTATTGTGGCGTGAGTGGGACAGTGCACAAATGGTTTAATTCGTACCTAACTGGAAGAGTGCAGAAAGTTGAAATAAGTAGTTCTCGTAACATGCAAAGATCAGAACATTCCTCAAACTGGGGAACTATCAAGAATGGGGTTCCACAAGGGTCAGTCTTGGGTCCTTTGTTGTTCTTATTATATATTAATGACTTGCCATTCTATATTCATGAAGAGGCAAAGTTAGTTCTCTTTGCTGATGATACAAGTATAATAATCACACCTGACAAACAAGAATTAACTGATGAAATTGTCAATACTGTCTTTCAGAAAATTACTAAGTGATTCCTTGTAAACGGACTCTCACTGAATTTTGATAAGACACAAGTACATACAGTTCCGTACAGGGAATGGTATGACGCCATTAATAAATATAGACCTTAATCAGAAGCATATAGCTAAGTTAGAATATTCAAAATTTTTAGGTGTGTCCATTGATGAGAGATTAAATTGGAAGAAACACATTGATGATCTGCTGAAACGTTTGAGTTCAGCTACTTATGCAATAAGGGTCATTGCAAATTTTGGTGATAAACATCTTAGTAAATTAGCTTACTACGCCTATTTTCACTCATTGCATTCATATGGCATCATATTTTGGGGGAATTCATCACTGAGGAATAAAGTATTTATTGCACAAAAGCGTGTAATCAGAATAATAGCTGGAGTCCACCCCAGATCATCCTGCAGACATTTATTTAAGGATCTAGGGATATTCACAGTAGCTTCTCAGTATATATACTCTCTTATGAAATTTTTTATTAACAACCAAACCCAATTCAAAAGTAATAGCAGTGTGCATAACTACAATACTAGGAGAAAGGATGATCTTCACTATTCAAGATTAAATATAACTTTGGCACAGAAAGGGGTGAATTATACTGGCACTAAAGTCTTTGGTCACTTACCAAATAGTATCAAAAGTCTGACAGATAACCAACAAGTATTTAAGAAGAAATTAAAAGAATTTCTGAATGACAACTCCTTCTACTCCATAGAGGAATTTTTAGATATAAATTAAGAAAAAAAAATTTAAAAAATAAAAATAAAAAATAAAGATAAACAAAAAACACAAAAAATAAAGTTGTTATATTAACTTAAGTATGTTGTTAAGTTAACCTAATTATGGCATGTATTGGAAAATTCGACTCGTTCCACATCATTACGAAATATCGTATTCATGATCAATGGAACTAGTATTAATCTAATCTAATCTAAATTATCCTAATTACGAACACACACACCCATGCCCGAGGGAGGACTCGAACCTCCGCCGGGACCAGCCGCACAGTCCATGACTGCAGCGCCTGAGACCGCTCGGCTAATCCCGCCCGGCGCCATTTAAAGGAACAGGGCTCTTATTTTACTTGTACTTGATTGAACTAGAGACGTTGAAAAATTTGGTGCTAGACTGTGACTCGAATTCGTATCTCCTATTTCGAGGATCTGAATTTCCCGGAACAGTATAGTTCAATAAATTCGTTCCTTTTTCCAAGACTGCAAACCTCTCTAGGTCTCCTCCAAAGGTAAGTGTGTTGGTCCGAATTCTGATCCAGTACAAAAATATTCGTAACTTCATTTCATGCCCTATCACGTGCACACCGGCCTACTAGTGAAAATTAACGTGCATTTTTAATGTCTGTTCATGTGTTGCCAACAATTTCTGGTCAAACACGCACGCATCTTACTGTTGCTGAGTTAGCAATTGATACAAAAGCTATATTCGTGGACGATAAAGAAGAACGATAGGAGTGCGGTTCGATTGTCGCTCAGGCACAAAAATGTGTATCCTTACTTTAGATTCAAACACCTAGCAGCTGGTAAGAAAAACCGATACATAACGTTTGATTTTGCATACTTAACAATCCGATTACCTGTCGGGTTCGTATCTCCGTCACAGAACTTCATGCGCTTCATCTTTAAATGCATACACATTTTGTTACTTCAGAATGGAGGTATATTAGACATCTTTCGTGGTTAGTTAACAGGGATGAAAGGGTCTTGATATTAGTCCCGGTTTATTACAAAAACTGTCTTTTATTTTTAAGTTTAGATTTGGTTACTGATATTGGCGAAAATTTCGGTAATTCATGACACTTCACGGCTAGTTAGCAAAATGATATGATTAGATTAGATTAATACCTGTTCCATAGATCTTGAATACGACATTTCGTAATGATGTGGAACGTGTCATTTTAATGAAAGGTTTACCTACATACCGGCATTCAATTTCTTTACTACAATTACACACACACACACACACACACACACACACAAACACACACACACACTATTTATTTGTTTGGTGTGCTCGACTATCGGCGAGGCCGAAAACGTCCATGAATGAGTTTCATAGCTTTGAGTGCAGTTACGAGAGTTATATAAAAACGACTATGAGAGTTACTGTTTTGTACTTTACTAATTCGTGCCGACAGAGGCAAGCTTGTGCACAGATACTCAGTTTTATTAAAACAGACTTTCGTCGTAAGGTGATCGTGGGTAGTTTTATTTCATTTCTTGTAACACAGCGCACAATTTTCGTAAGGTTTCCTTTAGTGTTTGCCGGCCGGTGTGGCCGTGCGGTTCTAAGCGCTTCAGTTTGGAACCGCGTGACCGCTACGGTCGCAGGTTCGAATCCTGCCTCGGGCATGGATGTGTGTGATGTCCTTAGGTTAGTTAGGTTTAAGTAGTTCTAAGTTCTAGGGGACTGATGACCTCAGCAGTTAAGTCCCATAGTGTTCAGAGCCATTTGAACCTTTAGTGTTGTTAAAACATCCTAAACATGAGAGAGAAATTAGTCATCACCGATATATGCGAATTCTCTGATGTTATCTATAACAGTATGACAATGCACTTGCAGTTTATTGATTAAATGCATGTAGAAAACTTGTACTGAGTGAAAGCTGTCAAACAAGGTTTGAAGACGAACAAAACGCCACTGCCAGACGACAGATAATGTAGAAAATACTTTTCTGACTATTTTGGCACGATGCGCTCTCCCCATACATAATACAAAAGCTTCGAGATGCATTTGCTGCCTGGCTGTTATTAAACCTGGAAAGAACAAAATGTCACAGAAGTTAGCCCTTTTTCCACATGCGCATATTTTGGGATGAGAATGAAGGGCATTATGTTCAAAGTTCCATTAAATTGATAACTTCAGCAGACAGCAGAATTGCATTTTAAAAAAAATTAGCAGCGAATGTAATATAACCGGCGACGTCTTATCTACGGTGCGCGACGCTTACTGTTACGCTACTAGCTGTCATGTAGCTACAGCGGCTCCTGAGTCAACAATAGTTCCACCAGAAATCCCGCATTCCACAGTGCTGTGAGATAATGCATTTTCTTCTGAGAGACAACCAGTTACAGCTTTTCTTTTGCACTGCACGACGTTTTCAACAAACAGATAGCGCAATAGTGTACCTCAAATGGAAAGGAACACTTCCTATTTAAATTTATGCATCCTACACTGTCGGCAGTTCTGTGTAGGTGGCATTTACGTCATTTTATTTCGGTGATTACAAAATGGAGTCGCATGCATGCACTGGGTAGCCGAGGCAGCTAGTTCATAGCGCTTCTGTCAACGTAGTAAATGAATGTACTGAAAATGCTGCAAAACCCCTACAGGGAGCCCGTGTGTCACAATTCTCGACGAGTGTGCCGCAAGAGTGTTATGATAGAATAATGAGTCTCAGAGAAGTGGACTTGGTGGTCTGTTGGATGGCAGATAAGTTCGTATCATCATGGTCATGGTTTGATTCCAACTTCTGCTGATGATTTTTAATAGGGAGAGACAGATTCTAATCTTTTTGGGCTACGCCAGGTGAAGAAAGTATAATGGCATCGTGGTCTGAAATTCACATTGAACGTTATATTTCTTCTCTACCAAGTAGACGTCAGGTTGATCCACAATAAAGTCAGGAGTGGCGACATGTAGAAACTATCACCAGTAACCTTTCTTATACTAGTTATTTATTTTTAGTGACGAAACAAACGCTATGTAGGGTCACAGGACATTTATTCCATCTTTTATTTGAGCTTCGGTGTGTCGATAAAATTTGTTATGAACTGGGAATGCAACTCAGACTGCCTTTAACGCGGAATTTGACCCCTTCGTGACAATACAGCTCGACTACTGTTTGTTGTTTGTTCAAAACTGAAGATTCCTCAGCATCTCCACATACTGCGTGTGTATGGGTTCAAATCCTGGCCCGGAACTAAAGTTTTCATTATGTGTTATCAAGTTGTAACATGTTGTTGTTGTTGTTGTTGTTGTGGTCTTTAGTCCTGAGACTGGTTTGATGCAGCTCTCCATGCTACTCTATCCTGTGCAAGCTTCTTCATCACCCAGTACTTACTGCAACCTACATCCTTCTGAATCTGCTTAGTGTATTCATCTCTTGATCTCCCTCTATGATTTTTACCCACCACACTGCCCTCCAATGCTAAATTTGTGATCCTTTGATGCCTAAGAACAAGTCCTACCAACCGGTCCCTTCTTCTTGTCAAGTTGTGCCACAAACTCCTCTTCTCCCCAATTCTATTCAATACCTCCTCATTAGTTATGTGATCTACCCATCTGATCTTCAGCAGTCTTCTGTAGCACCACATTTCGAAAGCTTCTATTCCCTTCTTGCCCAAACTATTTATCGTCCATGTTTCACTTCCATACATGGCTACAATCCATACAAATACTTTCAGAAACGACTTCCTGACACTTAAATCTACACTAGATGTTAACAAATTTCTCATCTTCAGAAACGCTTTTCTTGCCATTGCCAGTCTACATTTTATATCATCTCTACCTCCACCATCATCAGTTATTCTGCTCCCCAAATAGCAAAACTCCTTTACTACTTTAGGTGTTTCATTTCCTAATCTAATTCCTTAAGCATCACCCAACTTAATTCGACTACATTCCATTATCCTCGTTTTGCTTTTGTTGATGTGCGTCTTATATCCTCCTTTCAAGACACTGTCCCTTCCATTCAAATGCTCTTCGAAGTCATTTGCTGTCTCTGACAGAATTACAATGTCATCGGCGAACCTCAAAGTTTTTATTTCTTCTCCATGGATTTTAATACCTACTCCGAACTTTTCTTTTGTTTCCATTACTGCTTGCTCAATATACAGATTGAACAGCATCGGGGAGAGGCTACAACCCTGTCCCACTCCCTTCCCAACCACTGCTTCCCTTTCATGTCCATCGACTCTTATAACTGCCATCTGGTTTCTGTACAAATTGTAGATAGCCTTTCGCTCCCTGTATTTTACCCCTGCCACCTTCAGAATTTGAAAGACAGTATTCCAGTCAACATTGTCAAATGCTTTATCTAAGTCTACAAATGCTAGAAACGTAGGTTTACCTTTCCTTCATCTTTCTTCTAAGATAAGTCGTAAGGTCAGTATTGCCTCACGTGTTCCAATATTTCTACGGAATCCAGACTGATCTTCCCCAAGGTTGGCTTCTACTAGTTTTTCCATTCGTCTGTTAAGAATTCGCGTTAGTATTTTGCAGCTGCGGCTTATTAAACGGATTGTTCGGTAATTTTCACATCTGTCAATACCTCCTTTGGGATTGGAATTATTATATTCTTCTTGAAGTCTGAGGGTATTTTGCCTGTCTCATACATCTTGCTTACCAGATGGTAGAGTTTTTTCAGGAATTGATCTCCCAAGGCTGTCAGTAGTTCTAATGGAATGTTTTCTACTCCCGGGGCCTTGTTTCAACTCAGGTCTTTCAGTGCACTGTCAAACTCTTCACGCAGTATCGTATCTCCCATTTAATCTTCATCTACATCCTCTTCCATTTCCAGAATATTGTCCTCAAGTACGTCGCCCTTGTATAGACCCTCTATATAATCCTTCCTCCTTTCTGCTTTCCCTTCTTTGCTTAGAATTGGGTTTCCATCTGAGCTCTTGATATTCATACAAGTGGTTCTTTTTTCTCCAAAGGTTTCTTTAATTTTCCTGTGGGCAGCATCTATCTTACCCCTAGTGAGATAAGCCTCTACATCCTTACATTTGTCCTCTAGCCATCCCTGCTTAGCCAATTTTCACTTCCTGTCGATCTCATTTTTGAGACGTTTGTATTCCTTTTTGCCTGCTTCATTTACTGCATTTTTGTATTTTGTCCTTTCATCAACTAAAGTCAATATTTCTTCTGTTACCCGAGGATTTCTACTAGCCCTCGTCTTTTTACCTACTTGATCCTCTGCTGCCTTCACTACTTCGTCCCTCAAAGCTACCCATTCTTCTTCTACTGTATTTCTTTCCCCCATTCCTGTCAATTGTTCCCTTATGCTCTCCCTGAAACTCTCTACAACCTCTGCTTCTTTCAGTTTATCCAGGTCCCATCTCCTTAAATTCCCACCTTTTTTGCAGTTTCTTTAGTTTTAATCTACAGGTCATAACCAATAGATTGTGGTCAGAATCCACATCTGCCCCTAGAAATGTTTTACAATTTAATACCTGGTTCCTAAATCTCTGTCTTAACATTATATAATCTATCTGATACCTTCTAGTATTTCCAGGATTCTTCCACGCGCACAACCTCCTTTTACGATTCTTGAACCAAGTGTTAGATATGATTAAGTTATGCTCTGTGCCAAATTCTATCAGACGGCTTCGTCTTTCATTTCTTTCCCCCAATCTATATTCGCCTACTATGTTTTTTTCCCTCCCTTTTCCTACTCACGAATTCCAGTCACCCATGACTTAAATTTTCGTCTCCCTTCACTACCTGAATAATTTCTTTTATCTCATCATACATTTCATCAATTTCTTCATCATCTGCAGAGCTAGTTGGCATATAAACTTGTACTATTGTAGTAGGTGTGGGCTTCTGGTCTATCTTGGCCACAATAATACGTTCACTATGATTTTTGTAGTAGCTTACCCGCACTCCTATTTTTTATTCATTATTAAACCTGCTCCTGCATTACCCCTATTTGATTTTGTATTTATAACCCTGTATTCACCTGACCAGAAGTCTTGTTCCTCCTGCCACCGAACTTCACTAATTCCCACTATATCTAACTTTAACCTATCCATTTCCTTTTACGTTTTCTAACCTACCTGCCCGATTAAGGGACCTGACGTTCCACGCTCCGATCCGTAGAACGCCAGTTTTTTCTCCTGATAAAAACGTCCTCTTGAGTAGTCCACGCCCAGAGATCCGAATGGGAGACTATATTACCTCGGAATATTTTACCCAAGAGGACACCATCATCATTTAATCATACAGTAAAGCTGCATGCCCTCGGGAAAAATTACGGCTGTTGTTTCCCCTTGCTTTCAGCCGTTCAGAGTACCAGCACAACAAGGCCGTTTTGGTTAGTGTTACAAGACCAGATCAGTCAATCATCGAGACTGTTACCCCTGCAAATACTGAAAAGGCTGCTGCCCCTCTTCAGGAACCACACGGTTGTCTGGCCTCTCAACAGATAGCCTTCCGTTGTGGTTGCACCTACGATACGGCCGTCTGTATCGCTGAGGCACACATGCCTCCCCACCAACGGCGAGGTCGGTAGATAATAGTTTGGATTTTTAACGCATTTTCATTCCTTGTCATCACTAACGATATCTGACGATTTTGACTCCCAGTGAGACACAGAACTATTTGAGAGATCACTGTAAGTTCAAGGATGTTATTCCGAGCTGCTGGTGGTAGCTTCGGTAGCCGACGTCTCTTGGTGTGTAGTCAACAACGATATTTGTGGGGTTCGATTTCCAGTTAACACTGAACTATTCGTCATGTTATTTCTAGTTCAAAAATGCTCACACGCCGCTGCTGGTGTAGTAAACCCATATTTAACGTTCGTTTTCTCTAGTATATAACAGCGATAGGTGCCGGGTTGGAGCCGTGGGAAGGAAAAAATTATTCTCTCGTCTCGTCATTTCAGTTAAAACGTCTAGCTACTGCCGAAAAAATCCGATATGTCACAGTTGATTGTGCTTCGATATCAATCCTATTAGGTTCTGGGTTCGAATCCATGTCCAACACAAAGCTTTACCTCACGGCATTTCAAGTAAGTTACTGGTGTAGAAGCAATATTTAACATCTCTCGTAGTTCGTTAACAGGGACAATAGATGTTGGGTATTAATTCGCGTCCGTTAGAAATGATTACGTTATGTAATTTAAAGTTGATATTTGCTAACTGATACTGTCTAAAATCAGGGTATATCACTCTCTGTATGCCTAGTCAGGAATGACTGTTAGTATCCGTCAGTCACGAAATCTTAGTCTGCATGACCTGGGTTTGAATCAATGTGCAGAACGAGGCGGTTCGTCGTGTCATTTGAAGTTTGTACATATTCTCAACTAGGTGCTCGTGAATAACTTAAATTTTTAATGTCATTTTGTGTTAAATAACAAGTACGGTATGTTACTTTGAAGAGGAAATCATGAATACGACGAACTTACTACGTGCATTGCCTATCTGACGTAATAATGAGTGGTAACATTTCGGGTATGTCATTTATTGCAATAATTGTGAGCTTACAAGTCTTAAGGACAGTCTTACCTGTGATAAGATGTTCCCTGATATTTCTAGTATCGTGGTATTACTTGACATCTTGAGTTATTGCGATACAGAGCAGAGTTTTCTAGTGGTGACTTGTTGGAACCATTTTCAATTATCAAACGACTGTACCATGGAGTGATTAGTGGACCTGCTAGACAGCTGCGTTATTTGGGTTGCATGTGAATCAGGCGAAATGCAATTCAGGTCGTTCAGATACTTTTGAGCACGACTGTACATGCAAACATGTATCATTGTACAACACATAGTCCAGGAGATATGACGTCACAAAAATTGAGATGCGTGAAAAACTTTCACATCATGGATGACATTTTAATTTATTTCTTCTTAGCTACTGACTATTTGCAACAAATACACTGATGGTAAAAAAAGTCGCAACGCCAAGAACGAGTTGAGCGACATAAATGAAAGTTGCTAGGCGTGTTCTACATTTGAAAGATAGTTATTAAAATTTTGCCCCAGTCGCATAGGAATGTCGCTAGTAGAGCCACTATGAGGATGAAAACTGGGTTTGCTTTAAATACACGCTGTAAGGGTCGTGAGCGTTATTTACCTATGACACTGGAAGTGGTGAGTTGATGTTAGTCAAGAATGCATTTAAGGCGACAAAGACACCATTATCAGCATCTCATTGATTTTGAACGAGGTAGTGTAATAGGACTACAAAAAGCTGGATGTTTCTTCTGCGATACTGCAGAAAGGTTTGGCAGGAATATAACCACTGTACACGATTGCTGGTAGCGGTGGTCACGAGAGTGCACGGTGGCGAGATGACTGGGCTCCGGAGGTCCACATCGCATAGCCGAGAGGAAAGACCACCGTGTACGCTGTATGGCTCTGGCACATTGTACTGCATCAGCAGCAGCAATCTGGGCAGCAGTTGGCAGCATAGTGACACAGCGAACTGTTGCAAATTGGTTACTTCAAGGGAAGCTCCTGCCCGCCGCCCCCTGACGAACACCGACAAGGTAATGAATGCACGCAATGCCGCATAACAGCGCAAAAATCTGAAACGCGATGATTTTTCTGTTATATAGTTATGGAGAAGCCACATCAGCCACTGTAATTTACGACAAGTTAGATATGTAATTAAAGATAATTGAGGGTCACTGTAGACCATTTTGATAGTTTTCTCTCATGTGAAACTTAATTTAAACCTACATTATAGATGTGATATGGCATAGGTCATCCTTCGATCCATTGTAGAACTTGGAAACCCACTCAGGGAATATTCGTTCTCATTTTTGTTGAACGTGGTTGATTTTTATCATCCTGTAATAAAACATTCCCTTTTATCAATAGTGCAATTTATAAACAATGTTTTGTGAGTAGAATAAAATTTCCAATGGTAAATTTAACTGCTTTTTCGACGTTATTTTACCAGCTAACTAAAAATAGGAAAGCCTTGAACCCCTTCCACTAAATTTAGTTAGTATTAAGATTCTTTTACAGGGAGTGCAGTGGAGCTGACGCTGAAATCATTAAGTATTTGGTTATATCATCGCTAGTCTCACTGAACTCTTCTGAATTCTACATGTCATGTGTGGTCTGACGTCTCCTTACCAGCAACAGGTCCCAGGTTCAAACTAGTCAATTCCCTAAAACACACGCTCAGAGCGTCGTTGCGCGAAAGTGGTAGGGAGACACGATATAGAACAAACAGACACCACGCAGAATGTTACAAGATTTATGGACTTGTGTTACAGGGTGGAGAGTTGTAGGACTCGCCATGACAAGTCAGTGTTGTAGTGCACTATATAGAGACAGCAGCTAGTCGGCTAGGATAGCAGAATACGTGCGGAGCGTACATTTCTTTTTTCTTTAAGGAAAAAGGCTATGCGATAGTTTGTGGTCTTCTGTTGAATGCTCTTTCGCCGACCGCGTAGGGCTAAATCAGACCGCGTACAAAATACTGACACTTCGACTATCAAAATTTTAACGGCAAGTTTTATCGGAGCATTCGTAACAAACTACCTGAATTTAGCGCTCTACAAAAAAGTTGTTGCGTTCAAATTACACTCGGGACCGAAAGCTGGATGAAACCCAAAACAGAAAGCAGTGAAATACTTAGCGAGGCGTGGAATGTATATCGAAAAGTCAGGTTAGACACCATAGGTGAGGGACTGTTAACGGCAGCGGACAAAAGTATTGTGCCTATAGAGGTCTTACTGCGAAATTTATCTGGATGTGTGTAACCGGAGCAGGTGAACTCAACATAATAATCGTATGTTTTTACTGGCCACGCGATTCCGCCGTAACAGTAGTAGAATCATTCAAAGGAAGTGCACTCAACAGCGCGGAAATGCGACTTTAACTTACAGAATATAGCCTGGGACCTCTGTAGATTCATTGCAGGTGGTATGGACAGGCAGTTTTGGAAAGTGGTTCTGAGCACATTTTACGAAAATTTTCTTGAGCAGCTAGTTCGACAACCCACACCGCCGGCCGGGTTGGTCAAGCGGCTTTAGGCGCTACAGTCTGGAACCGCGCGACTACAACGGTCGCAGGTTAGAATCCTGCCTCGGGAATGGATGTGTGTGATGTCCTTAGGTTAGTTAGGTTTAAGTAGTTCTCAGTTCTAGGGGACTGATTACCTCAGAAGTGAAGTCCCATAGTGCTCAGAGCCATTTGAACCCACCCACACCCAATGGAAATATTCTGTACCTTCTAGCTACAAAGAAGTGTCAGTAGAGAGACAGGTATCAGTGATCATGGTATCATAGCGACGATGATTTTCAAAGTTAACAGATCTATCAAGAATATTGGGAGAATTTTTATGCTAGAAAGAGCAGATTAGCAGTTGTTAGCATCCTACTAAGACAGTGAATGGACATCATTTAGTTCCGATATGACGGACGTAGAGGAATTGTGGCCAGATTTAACCTGACTGTAAATCGCGCTCTGGAGACGTATGTGCCGAGGCTGAAATGACCCTCTGTGATTTAGTAACAAAATCAGGAAAATGCAGAGGAAGCAGATATTGTTTCATTTCCGGTCCAAAAAACAAAGAAGTGGCAACAGGCAACAGTTAATAGAAAATCTGGCGTGTATAAAAAGACTGTTACGTGAAGCATACAACGTCCCCCGTCATACCTTACCGAAAGATCTTGGCGAGAAGCCGAGAAAATTCTGTCCGAAGTTAAATTAGTATGTGGGTCTAAGGATTCTATGCAGCCACTCGTCGAAACAAAATGGTGTGGTAACAGAAGACAGAAAAAAGAAAGCTGAAGTTTTAAATATCACTGTTAAATCTTCATTCACGAAGGAGGATCCTACAGTCATACCATCGTTTAACCGTTGCGAAAGATATAGAAATAATCCCTGGTGTTGAGAAGCAACTGATACAATTGAAAACAGGAAAGTCGCCAAGTTCGGATTGATTCCCAATTCCAATCTATACTAATTACTCTTCGTCATTGGACCCTGACTTAGCTTGCATTTATCGTCAATCTCAAATCCAGCGCGAAGTTCCAAGCGACGGAAAAAGGCCACAGGTGACTTTCGGATATAAGAATGGTAAACGAACGGACCAGCAAAATTACATACCAATATCCCGAACATCTGTCCACTGCAGAATTCTTAGGCACGTTCTAAGATCAAACATAATGAAGTCTCTTGAGACAAAAGCTTCCGTCCCCAAATCAGCAACGGTTTAGAAAGCATAGGTCATGTGAAACTCTGCTTTATACATAAACGACCTGACGGATACGGTGGGCAGCAATCTGCGACTGTTTGCTGATGATTCTGTCGTATACCTGTACCGGTAAGTACAGACGAAAACATAATGACTTAGACACAACATCTATTTAGTGTGTGCTCTGAATGTAGAAAACTGAAGTTGATGTGGATGATTTGGCAGAACACTGCACTACTTATCAAATACAGTGTTAGTGATTTTCTGCTTGACACAGTAACATCGATTAAATGTACAGGCGCAACGTTGCAAAGCGTAAGGTCGGTAGGAGGGAGAGCGAATGGTCGTCTTCGGATTATTAAGAGAATGTTTGGGATTCCCGCCACGTCGGATTAAAGGAAGATCTCGAAGCAGTTCAGTGGCTTGTTGTAAATTTGTTACCGGTTGGTTGGATCGACACGCGACCATTACGGAGATGTTTCGTTGACTCAAATGGGTATCCCTGGATGGAAGACGACATTCTTTTCGCTAAACACTATTGAGAAAATTTGGAGATGAGGAATTTGTGGCTCACTACGGTACAATTGTACTGCCGCGAACGTACATTTCCCGTAAGGACCACAAAGACAATATAAAAGAAATTATGTCTCGTGCAGAGGTGTATAGACAGTAACCTTTCCCTCTCTCTCTCCATTTGTGAGTGGTACAGGAGAGGGAATAACAGTAGTGAAAGGTACCTTCCGCCGTGTTTACCGTACAATGGCTTGTGGAGAAAGTATGTAGATGTAGATATTCTTGGCAAATGCTGCTTCAATGAAAGTGGAGTAGCCAGGCTCCATTTCGCGACAGTGTTAAGCTGCAAATAAAACTCAATTTAAGGTAGATATTCTCGAGTCTTCTTATTCCGTTTTCCGGCTCAGCAGTCTCGCAGTGGCCTAGAGCAATAACAGTTCAACACTCACTGCCTCCACCTTCAGGCTGCGATGAGGATGGTGTCGCGGCGGAACATAGCTGGCTGGTGATGCGTGGGCGCCGTGTGACGGAGCAGGATCCGATCCCACGACGGTCCGCTACGAGCAACGGGCAGGCAGGCAGCTGTCCAGATGGTCAGATATGCGCGTCCACAAGGCGCGCGCACCTGATGCCTCCCTGTAATAGAGATGGGGGATCCGCTCCTGAACTGATTCGTAGAGTTGAATCTTTCAAAGGAGTGAACAATCAGTGATTCAGAAAAAAAGAACAGTAGCTCCAAACGTTTCCCACAGCAGACAGACAGAGAGAGAGAGAGAGAGAGAGCATATCAGCGGGGCCTCGGCTGGTCAGAGCACACTGCACGCCACACAACACAGCCAGCGCCGGCCTCTGCCCTGCTTCTGCCTTGGCTGCCTACATTGTGCAGTGCCCCATTGGATTTTGTGTTTCACATATGCCGTGCAGTCTCTGTGCTTCCTCTGCCGCGTGCAGTGTCTGGCGCAGCTTAACTTAACATCGCACTCCGTCGGCGATCGTTTCAGTCGCACGTTCTGCCCTCTGGGCAGTTGATGCGAGCAACAGGACAGAGAGCCACCTAGCGGAGAACATAATAACTACTTGCAACAACCTGTTCGCAAGAGAACGGACGATTTGTCTCGGAACTCGCCCGCTCAACGCTCATCCCACCGTTCATGACTCTAGCCAGAGCGTTGAGCAAAGCAACTCAGGTGTCACTCTGGTCTCTGCGGTCTTAGCTCCCGCAGTAATACAGCTCGCGGCTCGACCTGCTTGACTCAGTGCCTCTGCATCGGAGTTCGGCTCTGCTGGATACTGTTCTTTGTAGTAATATCGCTATGTATATTACATTATTATGTTATGTATACATCATTTGTTTTTATTTTATTTTTATTTGTTTAAACTGATCAGATTAGGTTCCTGACGACTCCTCTTACTATAGGATTTTTATTATGGACACTCAAATTTACACTTTAATTACGAGCGAACCGATAAATGTATCGCAAAATGTGATACACCAATATTTTACTTGTTTTATTCTGCGTAAGGCTATATGCAGCACTTTAGTCTTACAGTCAAATTTATATATATTTTTTCTTATTCTGGTACGGATTTTGCGATTTTAGGCGTCTTCGGAAGGAAACGTTCACTTTAAAAATATATGGCTTGTGATGTATTTGTACGAGGTTAATGAAATTTTAATACATTATAGCCAAATATATTGTTAATGTAAATCTCAAGTTACAACATTTTCCGATCACCCAAAAAACCACGATAGTGCAAAATAAATCAATAATCAAAAACTTTGTCATATCGTGGAAATTTCAATAAACAATACAAAATTCTTACTCATTATCTGTGTTACTTCAAAATAGGATCAAATAAGATCAAACTACAGGTAGAGTACTGGAATAAATCAAGTTTAAAGGGCAATGTGCCTTCCACTTATTTTCTATTGTGAATGAGTGGTGAGTCATGAAAAAAAACTAGTTCATTTCAGGGAGTGAACAGTTCTGATCCGATCTCTGAAAAGAACAGTTTTGCCCATCTCTACCCCGTACACAGTGTCGCACCCGGCCGATGTGAGCGGATAGCAACGCGTTACCCCGCAGGCGGCGCCCAGCCATGCGGAAACCAGAAACTGTTTACAGTCTGCCAACGCTGACACCGTCGCGCATGACGTAGTGAAATCGGACATATGACAGCACGTATCGCCAGGACTGTCCAGCCAGCTCTTGAAACGCAACATAGAACAGCGCATTTCCTCTACATTCATATTACGCAAACCACTCTGAAGTGTACTGTGAAGTTGCTCACACTGATAATAAATTTAAATGTTAGGAAGTCATTGCAGACCGAATTTATCGTTAGTGCTGGCTTGTACGCGAGTGAAACGTGGCGATAAGCCCTTCATATAATGAAAAACAAAAGCGTATTGAATAAAATCCTCCGCAGCTGTTCTAAATCCTTTATTAAAGCCACGGCGGTTTCTTATTTTAAATTACATCATTAGGTGCAAATCCGAGTAAAAAACAGGAAAGATCCTGTGGGCAGCGTTACGCAAAGACCATATCACGGTGATAAGTATCCCAAGACTTATGGTAGTCAAGCCTATTTTACAGACCGAGCCCAACCCTTTCTTTAAAATTCGGGATGTTGCCCATAAACCGATAGTCATGGGTTAAAAATTCGGCGTGAAACTCGAACCTATTAACAAATAGGACGAGAGAGTACGTTATAAATAGCACCGAAAAGGAATGGAGGAGGGGCAAAGAAGCAGTATAGAATAAACGGTACATCAGCCGAAGCCGCGCCGTAACGGAATGCTGCAACTGCCATACATGAACTAGCAGGTTATGAAAACAGCCCCGAGAGACGCGGCGCATGTGCGGAAGCGTAAATATCATCCGATGAACATTAAGGAAACAGTTGGGAATCGAGCGTACAAAAATAAACATATTAATAACTCACAGACATAGGCATAAAAGCCTAGAACCTGTTGTGGGCCATTTACAGACATAACGTTTCGAATTTAAAATCTTAAAATTTCTTACAATATTTAAAAAACTAAAAAAAAAGAAATTTGAACGATTCTTAAAAATGTTCATAGTCGAGAATCGTCCTAGCAAAGGCACCAAGGAAGAGGAGGTAAGGGGGCAGCGAAAATGAATCACACCATTCATTTAAGTAAGCAAAGCTAGCCAAAATGGCTTTATGCCTTAATTATGCATTGGTTTGAAGATTATCTTAATGCACGGTATATCTCCTACAGGTCGAATATATTAACAACATTACCCTTGCGTCCCGTATGCAAGATTTTAAAACGACGTGTAATACCAGAAGCTGAGTGACACGTTCTGGATAAATGTGAACGCAAGGCACAACTGGAATCAGCACCAGAAATGTGTTCCTAACTTTCAACGACCTTCCAGTTTGGCCCATATATTTCGTCTGAAAATCGCCACTTGTGATGTTGTAAACACCTGACGACTTCTGGGGTTCTCGTTTCATCCTTTACCTGTGTTTAAACCTCAGCGTGTTATTCCTAGGTCTTTTGTAGCCAACTGTATACCCACTCTATTTGAAACCGTTCCATAGTACTGAATACAATGATAAGAAAAGACCCTAGGGCCATTCTCTTCCACGCTAAGTAATGAAGATGAAATATCCTGTTGATCCTGGGCCAGAGAAGTCCTACGGCTATTTCCTTTTTCTAGAAGGCTCTTGTCATCGGGACAAAATATACATGGTATCGATCAGAACGTGCTATGAACTGGATGGCCCTACATTCGCTTTCATGTGCTAGTTTACGTAATGAGGCGTTACGTAATCTATAAACAGCATTGACCGGAAAGCTGAAGCTGTGAAGAACCAAATTAGCGGTTACTGGTTGCTATAAATGTAATTCTCTAAAGAATTTCCCTAACGCAGTGTCCAGAAATGGAATGTTACCAATTTTGGACATGTCAGTCACTATTTTAGGTAATCGTTTTGAGAAACGACATTTATAAGAAAAGAGCAACCACGGATTTGGCTATTCACAGCTTTTCCTCCTACCCTCTGGAGTATAGAAAGGCAGGTTTCCGGTCAGTGCTTCATGGATTACGTAACGCCCCATTACATAAAGTAGCTTATGAACGCTAATATCGGGCCATCCAGTTCGTAGCAGGTTCTAATGCCTACCACGCTGATTTTGCCCCGAGTATTAACAAGAGCCTCTTAAAAAAGAAAAAGGGAGGTACTGAAAAGCCAAATATATCCCCATGAAATGTAACATTATCATTCAGTTTGATTACGACGGGTGAGTTAGTGTCTTAAGAAATTTTCTGCTGCTACATGATTACAGGCGCAGCATTGAACGTAACGATATTAATAAGTGTAATACTTGGACTATAATGACAGTGATATGAAATTGAACACAAGCACAGTTTGAGATTAAATGTGCACATTATTTATTTAAATATCGTACTGCGGATGTTGTATTTCAAAAAAACCACCAGACTCTTTCTTTACCTTCTTTGCAAGTGTACAGTATTTCCCAAAAAAATGTTTTCTGATATGCAATAAGTTCTGCTCGTACCTCTTTCAAACCAATGGGCACCTCACATTACTCTGTTTTTCACATGCACATTTAACCTGTTTCTCTTTAGGCCTGTCAATAAATCAGTTATAGTACGAGAGGGTGGAGATTCTTCCGAACAGCACGTTACAAAGCATCCCAGATATGCTCAATCATGTTCATGTCTGGGGTGTTTGGTGGCCAGCGGAAGTGTTTAAACGCAGAAGAGTGTTCCTGAAGCCATTCTGCATCAATCTGGACGTGTGGGGTGCCGCATTGTCCTGTTGAAACTGCCCAAGTCCGTCGGAATACACAATGGACATGAATGGATGCAGGTGATCAGACAGGATCCTAACGCAGGTGTCACCTGTCAGTCGTATACAGGGTGTTATAAAAAGGTACGGCCAAACATTCAGGAAACATTCCTCACACACAAAGAAAGAAAATATGTTATGTGGACATGTGTCCGGAAACGCTTACTTTCCATGTTAGAGCTCATTTTATTACTTCTCTTCAAATCACATTAATCATGAAATGGAAACACACAGCAACAGAACGTACCAGCGTAACTTCAAACACTGTTACAGGAAATGTGCAGAATGTCCGCCGTTAGCGAGGATACATGCATCCACCCTCCGTCTCATGGAATCCCTGATGCGCTGATGCAGCACTGGAGAATGGCGTATTTTATCACAACCGTCCACAATACGAGCACGAAGAGTCTCTACATTTGGTACCGGGGTTGCGTAGACAAGAGCTTTCAAATGCCCCCATAAATGAAAGTCGAGAGGGTTGACATCAGGAGAGAGTGGAGGCCATGGAATTGTGGGGTTGTTTTGGTTTTAGGGCGCAAAACTGCTATGGTCATTAGCGCCCGGTCCGTGACTGAGGAAACAGTAAAAAATCGAAAATGTAAACCAGCAGCAATGGGAACGAAAGTCATAAAATTGGAGAAACTAAAAGCAGAAGGAAGGCTTAAAAATCCACTACAGAAAGGGGTTGGTTGTCCCCAAAAAAGCTTCAAATGACTGACGTCATTTCACTGGCACTAATAAACTCGAGAACGCGATCGGCCGAGCTCGTGTCATCTGCTAAAATGAACGATATATCAGGCGACAGCTGTTGACGGGCACGTAACGGAGTAAAATAGGGGCACTCAATTAAAAGGTGTCTTACCGCCCACAGCTGAGAGCAGTGGGGACAGATTGGGGGAGGATCGCCGCTTAAAAGATGTCGATGGCTAAAAAGACAGTGCCCTATCCGGAGTCTAGTTAAAATTACCTCCTCCCGACGACGCGTTCGGGAGGAAGAGGTCCAAGCACAAGGAAGAGCTTTCACGTCCTGCAATTTATTATGGGTAAGTGTCGACCAATGCGTGTGCCATAAATGAACAACACGACGACATAAAACGCTCCGTGGATCGGCGAAGGGAATCGATTGAATAGCTGGCCGAAGATGAGAGACTGCAGCCTTGGCCACTATATCGTCCGCCTCATTGCCACAGATACCAACGTGTCCCGGGAGCCAGAAGAACGCCACCGTGACGCCCCTCAGGTGGAGCAAGCGCAGACAGTCCTGAATCCGATGGACCAGAGGGTGCACAGGATAAAGAGCTTGGAGACTGAGGAGAGAGCTGAGAGAATCTGAGCAGATAACGTACTGTATCCGCTGATGGCGGCGGATGTAGTGGACAGCCTGGAGAACAGCGTAAAGCTCCGCAGTATAAACCGAACACTGGTCGGGAAGCCGAAAGTGATTTGGGGTGTCGCCAACAATATAGGCACTCCCTACACCTAACGATGTTTTCGAGCCGTCGGTGTAAATACGAGTAAATGTGGCGTCTGTCATTTGTGCACATAGAGCAGCAAATGCCCGACGATAAACAAGTGAAGGGGTACCATCCTGGGGAAATCGACAAAGGTCACGGAGCAGGCAGATCCGGGGACGGAGCCAAGGCGGTGCTGTACGCCAAGTTGTCAAGAAGGTTTTAGGAAAGCGAACGGAAAGAGAATGGAGCAGTTGACGGAAGCGGACTCCCGGTGGTAGTAGGGAGGAGGGGCGGCCTGCATACCCTACATCATAGGAGGCGTCCGAAAAAAGGTCATGGGCTGGATTAGCAGGCATGGAAGACAGATGGCTAGCATAACGACTCAGATGGACTGCTCGCCGATTGGACAGCGGAGGTTCAGCAGTCTCAGCATAAAGGCTTTCCACAGGGCTGGTGTAAAAAGCTCCAGACACTAAACGTAATCCACGGTGGTGGATAGAGTCGAGACGCCGAAGAATAGACGGCCGAGCAGAGGAGTAGACTATGCTTCCATAGTCCAATTTCGAGCGCACTAAGGCGCGATAGAGGCGGAGAAGGACCACTCGGTCCGCTCCCCAGGAGGTACCATTCAGGACACGGAGGGTGTTGAGCGATCACAGACAGCGAGCCGAAAGATAGGAAACGTGGGAGGACCAGCACAGTTTTCTGTCAAACATAAGAATTTAGCGACATCTGAAAACGGAAGGTTGACAGGTCCTAGATGTAAGGAGGGTGGAAGAAACTCCTTACGTCGCCAAAAATTAACACTAACGGTCTTACTGGGAGACAAACGGAAGCCGGTTTCGATGCTCCAAGAGTGGAGGCGATCGAGACATCCTTGAAGACGTCGTTCAAGAAGGCTGGTCCGTTGAGAGCTGTAGTAGATAGCAAAATCGTCCACAAAGAGGGAGCCCGAGACATCAGGAAGGAGACAATCCAAAATTGGATTTATGGCAATGGCAAACAGTGCAACACTCAGCACGGAGCCCTGGGGTGCCCCGTTTTCTTGGGAGAAGGTACGGGAGAGAGTGGTGTTCACCCGCACCTTAAATGTGCGCTCTGCCATAAATTCGGAAAGAAAAAGGGGCATCCGACCCCGAAAGCCCCAAGAGAACAGTGTGCGGAGGATGCCTGTCCTCCAACAGGTATCGTATGCTCTCTCCAGATCAAAAAATATTGCTACCGTTTGGCGTATCCGGAGAAAACTGTTCATGATATAAGTGGAGAGAGCAACAAGATGGTCAACTGCAGAACGATGCTTTCGGAATCCGCATTGGGCAGGTGTTAAAAGACTGCGGGATTCCAGCCACCAAGCTGAACGGTAGTTCACCATACGCTCCAAAACCTTACATACACTACTCGTGAGAGAAATGGGGCTATAGCTAGAGGGGAGATGTTTGTCCTTTCCAGGTTTCGGAACAGGAACGACGATAGCTTCCCGCCATCGTCTGGGAAAAGTACTGTCGGTCCAAATTCGATTATAAAGGCGAAGGAGGTAACACAGACTATGGGTTGATAAATGCAGCAACATTTGGACGTGGATACTATCCGGTCCTGGGGCGGAGGAGCGAGAAGGAGCGAGAAGAAGAGAGTGCATGTTGTAGTTCCCGCATGGAGAAAACAGTATTGTAGCTTTAGCGATTTTGAGAGGGGAAAGCAAGATGTCGCACTTCCGCTGCTCGTTTATTCGGGAGAAACGCTGGCGGGTAATTTGAAGAGCTCGAAATCTCAGCAAAGTGCTGACCCAGTGAGTTAGAAATTGCGACGGGGTCCACTAATGTATCATGCGCGACAGTGAGCCCAGAGACCGGGGAGAAACTAGGCGCGCCTGAGAACCGTCGAAGCCGACTCCAAACTTCCGAGGAGGGAGTGAAGGTGTTAAATGAGCTAATAAAGAATTTCCAGCTTGCCTTCTTGCTATCGCGGATGACACGACGGCATCGCGCACGGAACTGCTTATAGCGGATACAGTTGGCCAAAGTAGGATGATGGCGGAAAACGAGAAGAGCACGTCGTCGCTCATGTATTGCGTCACGGCATGCCTTGTTCCACCAAGGAACTGGGGGGCGCCGGGGCAATTCGGAGGTGCGTGGTATTGAACGTTCCGCAGCTGTAAGAATAACGTTGGTAATATGTGTGACCTTATCGTCGACGCTGGGAAAGTGACGGTCATCGAATGTCGCTAGAGACGGAAAAAGTGTCCAATCGGCTTGGGCAAACTTCCAGCGTCGCGGGCGCATGTATGGCAGTTGAGGCTGCAGTCTAAGGACACATGAAAGTGGTCACTCGAGTGTGTATCATCAAGGGCGAACCATTCGAAGCGCCGAGCTAGCGGAACAGTACCGACCACAAGGTCCAAATGAGAGAACTTTGTCGTGAAGGCAGACAAAAATGTGGGGACCTCAGTGTTTAGGCAAACTAGATCCGCTTGGTGGAAGACGTCTAGCAATAGTGAGCCACGTGGACAAGGATGTGGAGATCCCCAAAGTGGGTGGTGGGCGTTGAAGTCCCCAACCAGCAAATAGGGGGGGGGGGGGTGGAAGCTGACCAAGAAGATGAAGGAGATCAGCTCGTGCCATTGGTGTGGACGACTGAATGTATACAGTACAAAGAGAGAACGTGTATCCAGAAAGGGAAAGACGGACAGCGAAAGCGTGGAAGAAAGTGTTTAAGTGGATTGGGTGATAATGGAGAGTATCATGGAGAAGAATCATGAGTCCTCCATGGGCTGGAGTGCCTTCAACAGAGGGGAGATCATATCGGACAGACTGAAAATGAGGGAGAACAAAGTGGTCATGGGGACGCAGCTTTGTTTCCTGAAGACAGAAGATGACCGGCGAGTAGGATCGTAAGAGAATCGACAATTCATCCCGATTGGCTCGAATGCCGTGGATATTCCAGTGGATAATGGACATAGGGTGAACAGAAAATGGAGGAATGTAACCAAAGTTGCTGTCAACTCAACGACTGCTCAGAGCTTGCGACCGACAGCATGGAATGGCATTCAGCCGAAGGCAGAAGATTCTGATCCATAGGTTGTTCAGGAGCAGCGATCGGCCGGTTGATCGGCCGCCAGCAGTGCGCCTCGGCAACACAGAAGACGGCCGATGGCGATTTCCGCCAGGTGGTGCTGTAGATGGGACACACCTTGGCGGAGAAGGAGATGAACTGGGTTTCTTTGTAGCCTTCTTGGAAATATGATGTTTAGAAGAAGGAGGAACCGATGGTTGTGAAGTTGGGGTACGTAAAAAATCTTCAAAAGTATGCTCTTTTTTCTAAGTCTTGGTGTCTGACTTTTGGGCTCGAGATTTAGCAGAACCCGATGAAGGGTGAGCCATAGAGTGGGGAGGCGAAAGTGGTGAGGTTGAATGGGCGATCTTTGCGCTGGCCGATCTGACGACCGTGGCACTAAAGGTGAGGTCGCAAGTCTGCGTGGCCACCTCCTTTGTTGGCCGAGGAGAAGCAAGGACAGTGCTGTATTTTCCTGTCTGAGGCAAGGTAGGCTGTCGACTGGCGAATAATTTTCGAGCAGCAAAGGTCGACACCTTTTCCTTCACTCTGATTTCCTGGATGAGCTTTTCGTCCTTAAAAACGGGGCAATCACGAGAGGAAGCAGCGTGGTCACCCATACAGTTGATGCAGCGAGGGGATGGAGGTGGACAAGCACCCTCATGGGCATCCTTTCCACACGTAACACATTTGGCCAGATTGGAACAGTACTGGCTGGTGTGATTGAACCGCTGACACCGATAGCATCGCGTAGGGTTTGGGACGTAAGGGCGAACGGAAATTATCTCATAGCCTGCTTTGATTTTCGATGGGAGTTGAACTTTGTCAAATGTCAAGAAGACAGTGCGGGTTGGAATGATGTTCGTGTCAATCCTTTTCATAACTCTATGAACAGCCGTTACGCCTTGGTCAGACAGGTAGTGCTGAATTTCTTCGTCAGACAATCAATCGAGGGAGCGTGTATAAACGACTCCACGCGAGGAATTTAAAGTGCGGTGCGCTTCAACACGGACAGGGAAGGTGTGGAGCAGTGAAGTACGCAGCAATTTATGTGCCTGGAGGGCACTGACTGTTTCTAACAACAAGGTGCCATTCCGTAATCTGGAACAAGACTTTACAGGACCTGCAATTGCGTCGACACCTTTCTGAATAATGAAAGGGTTGACTGTGGAGAAGTCGTGACCTTCGTCAGACCGAGAAACAACAAGAAACTGTGGTAACGATGGAAGAACTGTCTGTGGCTGAGACTCAGTGAACTTACGCTTCTGAGCAGACATAGTGGAAGGTGAGGAAACCATTGCGGAAGAATCCCCCATGATTACCGTCGTCTCCGATGGCGCGCTCCTCCCTTGTGGGGGCCCTCTCTGAGGGCACTCCTGCCTTAGGTGATTGTTCACACCTCAGGTCACACCTCCCGACAAACAGATGGAGGGACCAATCGGCACTTTCGGAAGGTATCAGCTCGGGTAATCACCCCTCCCTGGGCCTGGCCGTTACCAGGGGGTACGTACGTGTTCTACCTGTCTACCCGGGGCCGGGAATTACGCGTTACCCCGTCACCGGCTATGCATAAAAATGCGTGGGTCGGCTTTCAGACATGCACAGGGAGGAAGAAAGAGAATGGGAAAAACAAAGAAAGAGAAAGGAAAGAGGAGAGGTCTCAAACGCCGCAGCGGAGAAAAGGGTAAGGAGAAGAGGTAAGGAAAAGAGAAGGACAAAGGAAGTATGAAGACAGACAAGCAGAGAAGGCGAAGAATGCGGTACATTGACGAGCTTCCGTCTCTGGACATAGGCACAAACCATACTCCCAGAGGTTGAGAAAGGGAAGGAAAGAGCCAGAGATGAGGGGAGGAGGGGCGAAGATGGTGGAGAGGGAAGGATGCGGAAAAGGAAGGTATGCAGCCCGGAAAGGAAGGAGGGCCACATTAGCTCGGGGTCCCGTGCTCGCTGCGCACGTATCCTCAAAAGAGTTGTGGACCCCCTGGGGCGGCCATGGAAATGGTGCGCCTCTACCAATCCATCGGTCACCGAATCTGTTGTTGAGAAGCATACGAACACTTCGACTGAAATGGGAAGGAGCTCCATCGTGCATGAACCACATGTTGTGTCGTACTTGTAAAGGCACATGTTCTAGCAGCACAGGTAGAGTATCCCGTATGAATTCATGATAACGTGGAAGAACATGGGGCCCAATCAAGACATCACCGACAATGCCTGCCCAAACGTTCACAGAGAATCTGTGTTGATGACGTGATTGCACAATTGCGTGCGGATTCTCGTCAGCCCACACATGTTGATTGTGAAAATTTACAATTTGACACGTTGGAATGAAGCCTCATCCATAAAGAGAACATTTGCACTGAAATGTGGATTGACACATTGTTGGATGAACCATTCGCAGAAGTGTACCCGAGGAGACCAATCAGCTGCTGATAGTGCCTGCCTGCACACGCTGTACATGGTATAGAAAAACTGGTTCTCCCGTAGCACTCTCTATACAGTGACGTGGTCAACGTTACTTTGTACAGCAGCAACTTCTCTGACGCCGACATTAGGGTTATCGTCAACTGCACGAAGAATTGCCTCGTCCATTGCAGGTGTCCTCGCCTTTCTACGTCTTTCCCAGTCGCGAGTCATAGGCTGGAATGTTCCGTGCTCCCTAAGACGCCGATCAATTGCCTCGAACGTCTTCCTGTCGGGACACCTTTGTTCTGGAAATGTGTCTCGATACAAATGTACCGCGCCACTGCTATTACCCCGTGCTAATCCATACATCAAATGGGCATCTGCCAACTCCACATTTGTAAACATTGCACTAACTGCAAAACCACATTCCTGATGAACACTAACCTGTTGATGCTATGTACTGATGTGCTTGATGCTAGTACTGTAAAGCAATGAGTCGCATGTCAACACAAGCACCGAAGTCAACATTACCTTCCTTCAATTGGGCCAACTGGCAGTGAATCGAGGAAGTACAGTACATACTGACGAAATTAAAATGAGCTCTAACATGGAAATTAAGCATTTCCGGACACATGTCCACATAACATCTTTTCTTTATTTGTATGTGACGAACGTTTCCTGAAAGTTTGGCCGTACCTTTTTGTAACACCCTGTATTGACGTATCAGGGGTCCCATAGCACTCCAACTGCACACGCCCCACACAATTACAGAGTCTGCACCAGCCTGAACAGTCCCCTGCTGATATGCAGTGTTCATGGATTCGTGAAGCTGTGTCCTTGCCCGTACACCTCCATCCGCTAGATACAATTGGAAACGAGACTCGTCCGACCAGGCAACATGTTTCCAGTCGACAGGACCAGGCGAAGCGTAAAGCTTTGTGTCGTGCAGTCATCAAGAGTACACGAAAGCCCATATCGATGATGTTTCGTTGAATGGTTCGCACGCTGACAGTTGTTGATGGTCCAGCATTGAAATCGGCAGCAGTTTGCGTAAGCGTTGCACTTCTGTCACGTTGAACGATTCTCTTCAGTCGTCGTTGATTCCATTCATGTAGGATCTTTTTCCGGCCGCAGCGATATCGGAAATTCGATGTTTCACGGGATTCCTGAAATTCACGGTGCACATCATCGCTGACTCGGAGAGGCTGTGTCCCATCGCTCGTGCGCCTACTATACCACCACGTTCAGGCTCACTTAAGTCATGTTAACCTGCCAATGTAGCAGCAGTAGCCGATCTAACAACTGCGCCAGACACTTGTTTTATATAGGCGTTGCCGCCCGCACCGCCATACTCTGCCTGTTTACATATCTCTGTATTTGAATACGCATGCCTGTACAAGTTTCTTTGGCGCTTCAGTGTATTAGCGCAATAGGCCACTTCTTCAAATTAGTTACAGAACATACGAAAAACCGAAGGGCGAGAGATCATTGCAGCTACTCAAGCTTTAGGCGTGTACTGGGACACAGCAATCGACAGCTTATGCATTAACACAGATGATGTGACAGAAAATTTATCTGATAGACCTACTACAAAAAGCAAAGTAAAACAGACTACAACTAAATTTTACGACTAGGGTTATTCTGTCAAGTATGAATCATGGCAAAACTATTATTCCAAGACACACGGTGTAGGTGAACTGATTGGAATAATTGCTGTCCAACAATCTGGCAACACGATGGAATACTTGCGTGTCCATTGTACCTCTATCTCTCCGTATCCCGCAACGGATATTAACTACTAAAGATCACGCTGTTCTAATTCAAGTATTTTGTGAAGCTTCGGAACGACAATACAGGGCAGTTCCGTTCATCCACAATGTTCTACACGACAACACAATCATTCATTGAGACTGTAGCAAGAACAGACTTTTACCTGCCAAAAGGATATTGCTGCCACGTCTGAAACGTCTAGGCGAATCTGTGGGAGGACTATTACTAAGCTGCAGGGTACGACATTACTCAGGCAACTTTGTGGACGGTAGCGACAATGACCTTGGGCTGGATACGCAGTTACGCGAATCGATGGAAGACTTTCATCTGCAATAGAGTGACAGATATTCATAAACACACGTCTCCTAGTCAGTGGAGACATTGTTCTGGACCTGACAACGCAGCGGATCACCTAAAGCGGGGCCTTATTGGTAATCAAATCCAATCTTTACATGTTTGGTGGAAGGGACCACCATGGCTTACACGCCCAGAAGAAGTTGGCCATCTGGTACTCCAAACATGAGTCATGATCTCCCGCAAGAAAGGAAAAATGTAGAAAACCTCTTGGCATCATAAACATTTCCTAATTCATTTGCTGTTGAAGATTAAATCGCACGATGGGTTGGATTCTTCGTTTCACACATAACATTTGTCACAAAGTAAAACTTGCTGAAGAGTTCACAACAACAGAGCTTACAAGTGCAAGCACTTACTGGATTAAAACAGCCTAACACCAATGTTTCACGTGGGAATTTCGTGCACTCCAGAACGGTGAACCGACCCCCCAAGAATCTAAAATTGGACGCTTTCATCTGTTCATTGATGATGGACTCATCCGTCTGGGAACAACGACATCCGATACTAAGAGTGGTTACATCACTTTACGGACACCTCACATTTAACAAACACGTTGATCAACATCTTGGTGTCAGAATTGTGTTATCAAACCTTTGGAGTGAATTTTGGATACTTCAAGGATCTCACACCATTAAAGGGGTCCTGTATACGTGCTTACCATGCAAGATCATGAAGAATCCAAGAGGACAAAAAATTGAAGCACCTCCACCTGCAGATCGAATGAGACCATCTAAGCTCTTTACTGTCGCTGGTATAGACTTTTCAGGGCCTCTCCACATCAAGATATGCATGACCAATGAAACGACCTGTACGACTCTCTTCGGTAACGCAGCAACATGTGGAATACTTTTATAACTTTGCTCTAATATGAACATCGACACATTTTTGATGGTTTCACAGAGATTTGCTGTGGTGTCACCGCCAGACACCACACTTGCTAGGTGGTAGCTTTAAATCGGCCGCGGTCCATTAGTACATGTCGGACCCGCGTGTCGCCACTGTGTGATCGCAGACCGAGCGCCACCACAAGGCAGGTCTCGAGATACGGAATAGCACTCGCCCAGTTGTACGGGCGACGTAGCTAGCGACTACACTGACGAAGCCTCGCTCCTTTGCCGAGCAGATAGTTAGAATAGCCTTCAGCTAAGTCCATGGCTACGACCTAGCAAGGCGCCATTAGCCTTACATAGCAATTGATAATTATCGTCTAAAGCATGTCTCAACAAGAACGATGTATACAACAAGGATGGATTGAAGTTAAGTATTCCAAAAGCAACGTACTTTTCTTTATAGCATTCATTGAGCGTCCTGTTTCAGACGTCACGATATTCTGCGTGAGCTTATAGCGTGCATATCGGCCCCCTCAAAATAACACTGTGTCGGCACTTCTGTCGACACATCATTTGCTAGTAGACATCCACTGCCGCACAGTACCTACACCGACAATGCGAAGACCTTTTACTCTACCAACAAAGAACTGCTGGATCTATGAAACTCACTGACCGCCTTCTTCGCCAAGAACGGATCACTTGGAAATTCATTGTCTCACAAGCGTGTTGTTGGGGAAGATGGTGGGAGAGGATGAAGGTCGCGGTCAAGCGAAGCTTACAGAGGGTGTTGGGACGATGAAGATTAACTGCAGAAAAAATCTGACCACTCTGGCGATCACTGAAGCCGCAGCAAACTCGAGGCCAATCTCTCTGGGTGACGACAGAGAACTTCTGACGCCAGCACCATTTCTGGTTGGTGATGGCTTGTTAAAACTGCCCACTGGACCAGAACCTACAGTCATCCACAATCTGACCAAAGGAGCTTAGGTGATTCCACGAAGTTAGAAGCACATTGCTAGATCTGTTGCCTTCCCACCAGGTGATCTGGCGTTGGTTCAATAGGACGGACGCCCGAGACACATGTGGAGGAAAGGGAAAATAGAAAGCTGTGTATAGCGGAAAGGACAGAAGACAGTACGTCTGGTTCAGTAGGTCATCCCACCCTGAATGTTGACGAGGGTGGGTGGGATGCTGGAAATTGAGCTGTTTAACTCATTTATATCTCTAATTTGCAACGCTCACTTTTGCAAACATGACTTGTTGTAAACTCTTTTGTTGTAAATGTTCTGTGAATTGTAACTAAAGAATGTGTCAGAATGAAACTCGCTGCTTACAACTGTCTTTTCATGACAAAGGTGAAGGGTGGACACACCCCATATTGTCCACTAATAATACTTTCGTCCTAGCCTCTTCACTGCCCATCCTTTAGGCATTATCCACGACTCTCTTATTCCTCCCTTGTAGATTCTTCAACAAGAATCCATTTGACATTTTGATTGGACACTTAACTCTGAACATGACTCTAGATCCCTCCTTCCGCCTCTCACCCAGCTTCACCTTCCCCGCCGCCGTGCTCCTTCCCTCACACACACACACACACACACACACACACACACACACACACAAACACACACACTGGTATTTTTATGAAATAGTTGTGTATCATCTTCTAGTATACTGATTAGTTTATCAAAATAGAATCAGTTTACCACTCTTTTGACGAAGACGTCAACGAAACTGGTTTGACACGTAATTTTTGAGAGATTGTGGGTTCCAGCTTCCCTTCCTTCTGCTGTCCATTTAATTTTTAAATAACCTAGGCTGTTGGATTCTTCCGTCATACTGGCCCTGGTCACCCTGTCTTTTTTATGTTTCTCTCTTATTCCAAGGCCAATTATAACGCATGACCTTACGTTCTCTGCTTCTTCTATAAAAGTATCTCCAAACTTATAGCTTACAGGGTTTGAGAATTTAGAAATTATTCTTCTTGCATTCTGTTTGTTTATTTCGAATTTCATCTTACACCTTATCAACTGTAATCAATTATGTTATGTAGCCTAAACTCAGTCTTGCATTTAGTGAGAACCAATTAGTAACTAGGAAAATTTTTAGCGTATCCTGTTTCACACAGTCATGGAATATAAATTTAGCTAAAAGCATGTGAACGATTATGAACAACAATAATTGTGTCTTGCGTTCGGTATTTAACACTAACTGCGATTCTTAATTTATGAAAATTTTCTCATTATCGTTGTATTCAGCAGTGAGTCCCATAAGTAACAAACAATTTGTTTTACTCGAATAGAGAATATTCATTACATGAAGTGTTTGCTGTTTGCATTTCTTAAGGGAATGTAATGACAGAAATAGTTTTTACTTAAAACAAGAATTTACTGCATGAAACGTTTCCTGTTTGCATTTCTTCAAGAAGAGAGTTATATTTAAAAGAAACGACGTTATTTTTCCTTATACTGTCCTATTGTTGCTGCTGAGAGTCAACAAAACTCCACGCGCTGTGTATCTGGTGAGCAGCGCGTTACCTTACGAATGAAAAAGATTAATTTTGCAATTTTACAGCTCATTTTGCATGGATTACTTCTAAGAACAAACAAGAGGAAGAAGGCGAACATAATTTAGATCTGAAAGTTTTCGCACCGTGAACTGAAATTTTTCCAAAACGACATACTTCTAAATATAAATTTCAGCACCAGCAAGTAATTATGAACCTGTATGTTGTCTGTTTAGAAAATTACAATAACGAGTCAGATGCCCTTGGCTTATCTTTCTTGGGTGCACGTAGTCTCTTCTAAAATTACTTTTATCTTATACTGTGTTTCCACTATTCGGCCATTCGTCCATGCGGAGAGTACATCTTTTGATACACTCATCATAAATTTATTCACTATCTTATACGCTTGATTATTTAGAGGCATAATCTTACATTCATTACTGAAATAAATCTGCAGTCATTTCCGTGAATGCTTTCTGTCAGTCTGAAGGATTCACTCAGTGATGTGAATTTTGAAATACAAACTTATGTTCAAGTAGGGACTCCTGTCTAGGACATCCACGAAGCAAGCCAGTGCAGTTCTTAAACGTTAAGTTATTCATTATATGAAGGAGAGCATTCCCTCCCGTCGGCGCTGCCGCCCGCTCAATAGCTGTCCGCACCGGCCGTAACCATGGAGACACCCACGTGCTCCACCCACGCTCAACCCTCCGGCCGAGGCCAGGTGATGTGCTACCTATCAGCCATACTGGAAGTATTGATTGTTGTAAATCCCTATGACATTCACTCACTATTCCCAGCAACTCTCCTACGATTTGAGGGCTGTGTTCAGTTACAGCATGTGTTGAAAATGGTTTCCGTGTTCCTCAAGGCATACGTGTGCACGCAGTTCTGTCTCACAGGTTCACGTTGTCCAGAGTGCACCCGAACAGTTTCAAATGCAGCATGAATACGCTGCTCCAGTGTCTCCACATCTGCAACGGGCTCTTCATACGCGATACTTCTGAGATGGTCCCATAACAAGAAATCGCAAGGGGTTGAGAGCCGGTGAAAGAGGAGGCCATGTGACTGGAACCCCTCATCCGATCCATCGACCAGGGAAGACAAGATTAAGATGCGTCCGGACGCTAATGACGAAGTTGACTGGAGAACCATTATGTACCACCCACATAACCCTTTAAATGATTAGTGGTACTTCCTCCAGCAGGGGAGGCAAAGTCACACGCAAGAAACGCCCATAGTTCCGGCCTGTTAGGCGACCTGGAAGGATGACTGGTCCCAAAATACTGTCGCCAATTATTCCGGCACACACGTTCCGGCTGCACCTATGCTGATGATTCGCTGTCACCATACCATGGGGGTTTGGCATAGTATGCCCCAAATGCCTGTTACGAAAGTCGAAGATACCACTCCGCGTAAATGTGGCCTCTGTGAATAGGATGGATGTCACAAATCCCGAAATCATGCTTGCTGTCGATTAAACCAGTGACAAAACTGCTTCAGATGTGGTAAGTCTGTCGCTAGTAAGCCCTGAACACGCTGTAAGCGAAAATGTAGTAACTGTCATGGAGGAAGTAACATGCTGTCGTCTGGCTTATCATGTACTGGCGGGGCAACTGCCTGGCACTGACTCGGCAGTCGCATTCCTTGGTGTTAATCACATTTTCCTCCAAGTTGGTGTCCGAACATTTCGGGTACGTCCTTCATGGTTTCCTGCTTCCTGAAACGAACCTGTCTCAGACAAACGGCGAAACACACTTGCAAATATTGAATGCTGTGGTTGTTGACAGCAGGGTAAGTCTTCTGATACAATCTCGCTGCTCACCGCCCATTGCCATTTGCCAGTCCGCAAGTAAATACCATCTCTGCAAGTTCTCGATTCGAATGCGGAACCATTGTATACAAAACTGTATCACATCAGCAAGAGAAGTAAATCGGACACAACATTATCAGTTACCATGCTATGAAAGAGCGCTAGGGCATGGCGTACACTATGTGAACATAAGTATCCGGACACCTAACTTCCGTTTTTCATATTAGGTACATTGTACTGCCATCTACTTGCAGGTATCAGCGACCTCAGTAGTCATTAGATGTCGTGGGAGACCAGATTAGGGTACTCCGCGGAACTCACGGACTTCGAACGTGGATACTTGTCATGTCACTTGTGTCATACGTCTGTTCGCGAGATTTCCACGCTCCTAAACATCTCTAGGTCCTTTGTTTCCGATGTGATAGTGAAGTGGAAACGTCAGGGGGACACTTACAGCACAAAAGAGTACAGCCTGACCTTGTCTGTTGAGTGACAGAGACCGCCGACGGCTGAAGAGGGTCGTAATGTGTAATATGCAGACATCTATCAGACCTTCACACAGGAATTCCAAACCGCATCAGGATCCACTGCAAGTTCTATGACAATTACGCAGGAGGTGAGAAAACTTAGATATCATGGTAGAGCAGCTGCTCATAAGCCACACATCACGCCAGTAAATGCCAAACGACGCCTCTCTTGGTGTAAGGAGCGTAAACATTGGACGTCTGAACAGTGGAAAAACGTTGTGTGGAGTGGCGAATCATGGTACATAATGTGGCTGTCCGATGGCTGGGTGTGGGTATGGCGAATGCCCGGTGAACGTCATCGACAGCGTGTGTAGTACCAAAAATAAAATTCGGAGGCGGTGGTGTTACGGTGTGGTCGTGTTTCTCGTGGAGGGGGCTTGAACTCCTTGTTGTTTTGCGTGTCACTATCACAGCACACGTCTACATTGATGTTTCGAGCACCTTCTTGCTTCCCACTGTTGAAGAGCAATTCGGGGATGGCGACTGCATCATTCAACATGATCAAGCACCTGTTAATAATGTACGGCCTGTGGCGGAGTGGTTACACGACAGTAACATCTCTGTAATGGACAGGCCTGCACCGAGTCCTGATCTAAATCCTACAGAACACCTTTGAAATGTTTTGGAACGCCGACTTCGTGGCAGGCCTCACCGACCGACATCGATACCTGTCCGCAGTGCAGGACTCCGTGAAAAATGGGCTGCCATTCCCCACGAAACCTCCCAGCACCTGATTGAACGTATGCTTGCGAGAGTGGAAGCTGTCATCAAGACAGAGTAAGTAGGCCAACACCATATTGAATTGCAGCATTACCGATGGCGGGCTCCACGAATTTGTAAGTCATTTTCAGTCAGGTGTCCGGATACTTTTGACTACATAGATTGTGAGGAACAGTGCCACCCTCCAGGAGGGAACCATGCATAATGAAACTGTGGCTGCATGGTACAGCGCGTATTAGACTTCAGTCTCTTTAACAATGTATGATGGAACAAAGGTCTTTAGCACGGAAACCATACATTTCCAGACATAAGTTCATTACAACTTTTTTGTTCCGTATTCTCTGATCGATGTATTCCTAGATTTTGTACACCGTGGAAAAAATCACCATGTACGAGGGGCGTTCAGAAAGTAAGCTCCGATCGGTCGCGAAATGGAAACGACTATGAAAATCCGATAAAGCTTTGCACAGATGTTTTGGGTAGTGCCTCTAGTATAACCCCAGTTAGCATCACGTCGCTCTTCTCATTTCTGAGCTCGCAGTGAGTGCGTAAAGATGTCTAGAAAATAGTGTCTGCCGCCAAGTACGAGGGCCTGGTGAGAAATTTCGCCTGAAGCTATGCAGCTAACATTACATAACTGTCGTGCTGTTTCTTCTTCAAGACAATTCTCAGCCGCATTCTGCAGGGGCAATGAAGATGCTCCTGCATCGTTTTCAAATGGAAATGTGAGATTACCCACAATACAGTCCGCAATTGTCTCCCCCTGAGTTTCATCTCTGGTCACATGAACCACTGTCTTTGAAGACAACATTTTGGCACAGACAACGAGGTGTAGGCCAGCGTGGAGAATTGGCGGAAAGCACTGGCGGCTGCCTTCTTTGATGAGGCTATTGAAAAGTTGGTACAACGCTATGACAAAAGTCTAAGTCAGAACGGCGACTACGTAGAGAAGTAGCTGAAAGGTGTAGCTAATTGTTACAAGTAAAACATTTCTGATGTTCACTGTGGTTTCAATTTGGCAATCAATCGGAGCTTACTTTCTGAACAGGCCTCGTATATAGCACTTCAGAGCAGGGTGGGCGCATGGGCACGCGACCCTTTCTCTTATGCACTAAACCAGTGCCAGCCGGAGATTTCTTCAATTCTACTGTGATCTCCTTCTTGGCTTCCTGCCTCCTTTCGTGGATTCCGCCCGGTGGTGGTGCCGGGGATACCCTGGCCAGGCCTCATATGTTGGCCCACGACTCTTCTGCCCCCACGCCCCGTCTGCCAAGCAGGAGGATACCTGCAAGTCTTACCATGGTACCCCCTCCGCTCTTTCCTCTTCGTATATGGCGTCACACCTCTTAGTTAACTTTCAGTTTTTTCCACGTTTGCGGATGCTCATATGTTTATTGCTGCAGCGCCTTCTTAATAAAGACATATACAGGTTTTTTTATATTTTTGAAGAATGTTTAGAAGAATCTATGGACATCTTTCTAAATCTAATCAATAGACTGATTATTATTTATATTCAGTTAATAGTTTTAAATGTCATTTTTTAATTTCTAATACTTAGCCGCGTCATTTTCATCATCGTATTGACTTTCTCAGTTGGTCTTATTTTTCTTCCTGTCATTCTTTTCTCGTTTATAATCTCCTTAAAAAAGCCACTAATGCACGCTGTTGCAGTGGCGCTCGACTCTGAGATAAGCCTGTTCGTCTCCTGGTAGTGGATGAAATTTTCTCTGCAGTACCTGACAGGCTAGGGGAGAAGAGGTGGTGGCGTGAAGATCCTGATCACCAGTCCTCGATTAAACTCCAAAGCTCTTTCCAGCATCTCATGAAGTGAGGACATATGACATTGTGGATGGTGATCATCCGCTGGAAGGGGACGTAAAGCTTTGTGCCCGCCTTGGAGGCTATTTGAGAGCAAAAGGCTATTTGGAAGCTCGGAGTTCAGCTTCTGCTTCTCACATCATCACTCGTCTCCATCCTACAAGTACACATACGGCACAACGGTCACGTATCCTCAAGGAAAGGGGCCAATGCAGAAGGGGGAAGTGTTCTGGTGTAATCACAAGCGCCGGAACGAAGATGAGGAATGCAACAGCGGAGAAGGCGGTGAGGAAACGTCGGCCAACGGTGAGCGGAATTGAATCGCCCCGCGCCAAGAGCGACATCTGGAAGAAGGGAATATAAACGCCGCTACTTGTAGCCTCGGCCGCTCAGATCGGCACCGGATCGCGGATGTTAATTATCAGTGACGTGTGTTAACTTGCCTGAACAGTCCACATATCAAGGACTCTAAATTATATTGCCTGTCGCCCATCGTTTGGGACTACTGCTTGTTAATCTCCAAAACTAAGTATTGTCAGTTGCTTTATAGAATTAAAACTACTAATGTTGTTTGTTTGAATTGTTGTATAGCTTTCCGAGAACGCTGCAACCCATAGGCACTCTATTAGCGACGAGTGGGCAAGACCCCACAGGAAGGACACCCAGGCAGCTGAACCCACCCTGTAGGATATCCAAGCCGACAATGTCACACGACATTATACTTTCGCATATGGAAATACAGTGAGATAAACACCTCCGGACCAGCAAAAGCTTTCGTATAGATACTAGATGCTGAGTAGTCTCACATTTGATTTGACAGTCGGCAACTAAGGAAATATTAATGTGAGTGCGTCAGTACTGTTTCCTAGAGAAACATGTGAAGCATTTGGATTCTGTAGTTGACAAGATCTTAGTATCATGGACAAGGTAACACAGATTTGAATGTAATTCGGGGACAAAATTCGATTTTCTCACGTGTTATCTTGGAAAACAGTTGTCAGACATAGCTAAGGCCACAAAACGTATCAGAGCAAACGAGCAGAGGTAACGTAAACCTCAGTGAAGGATCTAGGCGGTTTAAATGGTTAAATATCAGTAGAAGGTAAAAATATTAATTACTTTTAGTCTAGATGAGTTTAGTTTCGAATGGTGTGTAGTTCGATACTGTGTTGATAGTCAAGTGACAAATATCTGCAAATACATCACATAATACCAGAAAAATTACCACGCTACAGATCGGCCAATCGAAGAACTGTGTACTATCTAATGGCAGTTAGTAACATGTTGTTTTCATAATGTTCTAGTTTCACTTGTTCGGTGCTGTATTAGGTAGAACGTTGTGTCGCTCAGTTTGCGAATTTCGAGATGACAGACTTAGTAGTAGTAGTAGTAGTAGTAGTAGTAGTAGTAGAAGGGTTTGGTGGGCGCACGACAGCAAGGTCTTCAGCGCCGACAGACTTAGAGGAGCAACGCGTCTGCATTAAATTTTACGTGCAACACTCAAGAAAACCTTTACAGAGACACACATCATGATGCAGGGTACCTACGGTGATGAGTGCTTAAGCCGTAATCGTTGTTACGAATGGATCACACGGTTTAAAAATGGCCGAAGGGAAGTTAAAGATGACCCTCATTCAGGATGTCCTTCGACGATCATGTCAGGAATTTCAACGAAATTGTGCGTGCCAATCGAAGAATGGCTGTCCGAGAGACTGCATAAGAATATAAAATTTCAGTTGGATCATGTCTTGAAATCCTGACACAGCATCTTGGAATGCATCGTGTCGCCGCCAAGTTCGACCCACGACTCACGAGTAAAGGCCGGAAAGACCTTTGAATGGACGAAGGTTTATAACGACGGACGAGATTTAAAAATAAAAAAAAAAATCTGCAGACGGCGCTTCGCGCGATCCAGCAAAAGGCGTACCAAGACTGCTTGCGGAAGTGGAACGGCGTTGGGAGCGGAGTATCAATTGTGGGGAAGAGTATTTCGAAGGATACCGTACACAATAAGCTAAAGGTAAGCGTAGAAAAATTTTGTAGGCATCGTTCCGCAATTTTCTGAACAGACCTAGTATAATTAAATGGAGTCGCAATTTTCTGTGACAGAACGGCCACCAGAGTGCGTCATTCTTCTTCATGTTTATGATTGTTACCAGGGTTCGTAGGATATACGGAGTGATTCACGAAGATATGCAAATATTTTAATATGTTTTTCTAAAAGTAAAACTAAAGAATAAAGTTCATATAAACATAGGTCCGCAAATGCTTAGTTACGAGTTACGGCTAATAACAGATTTTGCCTGAAATTTAGCAACTTCGTTAATATGAAGCCAGCGCAAAACTGTACGAGGTTAAAGTAAAGGGCAGTTTCCATTAATTATGCTGTTATTAATCTAGTGAATCTAATAAAACATGTCAGACGTGTATCTACAATAGTTTTCCATAACATCCAGAGATTATGAGGATGAAGTCCCATATTCCGTAACAGAGCGTAGAGGACGATGCGGGAGACCCGCACCGCCGTACTAGGCAAGGACCTAGCGGAGGTGGTTTGCCATTGCCTTCCTCCGACAGTAATGGGAATGAATGATGATGATGGAGACGACACAACAACACCAAGTCATCTCGAGGCAGGTGAAAATCCCTGGCCCCGCCGTGAAACGAACCCAAAACCCCATGCTCGGGAAGCGAGAACACTACCACGAGACCACAAGCTGCGGACGTCATCCAGAGAAGCAAAAAAAGTAATTTCGTAAAATTTTTAATTTATTAACTACTTGCCCCAATTTGTTTTTCAACTCCCAGAAAATTGCACAAGTTTTCAATGGAAGTGGCAGAGTATTTAATTTTGAAAAATGGTTGTAATAAAGTTAACTGAAACTGTATGAATGTGTCAGATAATCTGCTTTTATTGATACCATAGCACACGTGATTTCATGTTAAACTGAAAAAAAAACAAAGCTCAGGGTTAAGATAGCTGTACAGTGTACATACAATTTCACAGTACATTCACAATAAACGTTCAAAAATGTCTCCACCGAGTTTAATGAATTTAGCTGCACGTGTATGAAAGGATTTTGTTGTTCGTTTCAGTTTCACAGGGTTGACCTTAACTTCGTCTATTGCATTCATAACCCTCCGAGTTGGAAAACGTACGCGATATTCGTTAACTGCAGCCGTAGCATTACCACCACATTTGACATAAATAAACACCATATCGGTCTATTCGTCTGTTGTAATTTTGAAAGGCATCACATATTCATAAATAATCTACAAACTACAACGGTTACTATGTGGTTTCCCTTAAATACACTGTTGTTGTTATGTTCTTTCATTGAACAATACCGAAAACTAATTCGTTTCAAGGTTAGGAAACGACTGAAACAACTCGTTAACGGTTGCCAACAATGACATAAACGTAACTACATTCTTCATGGAAAGCCGGCCGGTGTGGTCGAGCGGTTCTAGGCGCTTCAGTGAGGAACCGCGCGACCGCTACGGTCGCAGGTTCGAATCCTTCCTCGGGCATCGATGTGTGTGCTGTCCTTGGGTTAGTTAGGTTTTAAGTGGTTCTATGTTCTAGAGGACTGATGACCTCAGATGTTAAGTCCCGTGGTGTTCTGAGAGATTTGAGCCATCTTCACGGAAAGTAAACAAATTTACTTGTACACTATGTGGTCAGAAATATTCGGAAACCCCCAAAAACATACTTTTTTCATATTAGGTGCATTGTGGTTCCACCTACTGCCAGTTACTCCATATCAGCGACCTCAATAGTCATTAGACATAGTGAGAGAGCAGAATGGGGTCCTCTGCGGAACTCTAGGACTTCGAACATGGTCAGGTAATGGTGTGTCAATTGTGTCATACGTCTGTACACGAGATTTACACACTCCTAAACATCCCTAGGTTCACTGTTTCTAATGTTATAGTAAAGTGGAAACGTCAGGGGACACGTACAGCGCAAAACAGTGCAGGCAGACATCGTCTGTTGACTGACAGAGACCACCAACAGTTGAAGACGGTTGTAATGTGTAATATGCAGACATCTATTCAGACCATCACACAGGAACTCCAAACTGCATCAGGATCCACTGCAAGTACTATGACAGTTAGGCAGGAGGTGAGAAAACTTTGATTTCATGCTCGAGCGGCTGCTCATAAGCCTCACATCACGCCGGTAAATGCCAAACGACGCCTCGCTTGCTGTAACGAGCGTAAACATTGGACGACTGAACAGTCGAAAAACGTTGTGTGGAGTGACGAATCATGGTACATAATGTGGCTATCCGATGGCTGGGTGTGGGTATGGCGAATGCCGGGTGAACGTCATCGCCAGCGTGTGTAGCCCCAAAAGTAAAATTCGGAGGCGGTGGTGTTACGGTGTGGTATTGTTTTTCCTGGAGGGGGCTTGAACTCCTTGTTGTTTTGCGTGGCACTATCACAGCACAGGTCTACAGTGACGTTTTAAGCATCTCCTTGCTTCCCACTGTCGAAGAGCAATTCGAGGATGGCGATTGCATCTTTCAACACGATCGTGCTCCTGTTCATAATGCCTGTGGCGGAGTGGTTACACGACAATAACATCCCTGTAATGGACTGGCCGAAACAGTGTGCTCACCTCTATACTATAGAACACCTTTTCAATGTTTTGGAACGCCGACTTCGAGCCAAGCCTCACCGACCGACGTCGATACCTTTCCTCAGTGCAGCACTCCGTGAAGAATGGGCTGTCATTCCCCAAGAAACCTTCAAGCACCTGACTGAACGAATGCCTGCGAGAGTGGAAGCTGTAATCAAGGCTAAGAATGGGCCAACACCATACTGAATTCCATCATTACCGATGAAGGGCTCCACGAACTTTTAAGCCATTTTCAGCCAGGTGTCCGTATACTTTTGATCACATAGTGTATAATTATCTTTGCTTCTCTGAATGTTCTGGAAAACTACTGAAGATACACTTCTGGGACATGTTTTATTAGATTCAGCAGACCAGTAACAACAAAATGAATCGAAATCGTGCTTTACTTTAATCTTGTACAGTTCTGCGATGGTTTCATAGTAGCGAATTCGCTAAATTTCGGGAAAAATCTTTTATTTGCCGTAAAGCAGTAACTAAACATTTGCAGACCTATATTTATATGAACTACTTTACGTTTACTTGTAGAATAACGTATTAAAATATTTGCATATCTTCGTGAATCATCCTGTATAAGGGGCGTGAACAGTATATATAATTTTATTTCTGTTGGACTTTTAAATTATATGTAAAATTGTATCGAGCATACATTTGGCAAAGAATGAATTGATTTGATTCGAAGCGGTTCACGAGAATGTATGTAGCCACCCAAAATCCTGCTCGATGCCAACCACGAGGTACATACAACACTTCTCACAAAAATGCTATCAACATTTTGTTCGGCATGTGGATTTAGTGCACGTGAGTGATTGTGTTTCGAAACTGAGCAGTGACCACGTGTTCTGCAGATCTCCCCAACCCTACAGGATTCGCCAGATTAAGGCGAACTGAAGGCCATAGGTTCGTTTATATAAATGTATCAAGAATGTTTTGTCCATCTATTAAATACACTCCTGGAAATTGAAATAAGAACACCGTGAATTCATTGTCCCAGGAAGGGGAAACTTTATTGACACATTCCTGGGGTCAGATACATCACATGATCACACTGACAGAACCACAGGCACATAGACACAGGCAACAGAGCATGCACAATGTCGGCACTAGTACAGTGTATATCCACCTTTCGCAGCAATGCAGGCTGCTATTCTCCCATGGAGACGATCGTAGAGATGCTGGATGTAGTCCTGTGGAACGGCTTGCCATGCCATTTCCACCTGGCCCCTCAGTTGGACCAGCGTTCGTGCTGGACGTGCAGATCGCGTGAGACGACTCTTCATCCAGTCCCAAACATGCTCAATGGGGGACAGATCCGGAGATCTTGCTGGCCAGGGTAGTTGACTTACACCTTCTAGAGCACGTTGGGTGGCACGGGATACATGCGGACGTGCATTGTCCTGTTGGAACAGCAAGTTCCCTTGCCGGTCTAGGAATGGTAGAACGATGGGTTCGATGACGGTTTGGATGTACCGTGCACTATTCAGTGTCCCCTCGACGATCACCAGTGGTGTACGGCCAGTGTAGGAGATCGCTCCCCAAACCATGATGCCGGGTGTTGGCCCTGTGTGCCTCGGTCGTATGCAGTCCTGATTGTGGCGCTCACCTGCACGGCGCCAAACACGCATACGACCATCATTGGCACCAAGGCAGAAGCGACTCTCATCGCTGAAGACGACACGTCTCCATTCGTCCCTCCATTCACGCCTGTCGCGACACCACTGGAGGCGGGCTGCACGATGTTGGGGCGTGAGCGGAAGACGGCCTAACGGTGTGCGGGACCGTAGCCCAGCCTCATGGAAACGGTTGCGAATGGTCCTCGCCGATACCCCAGGAGCAACAGTGTCCCTAATTTGCTGGGAAATGGCGGTGCGGTCCCCTACGGTACTGCGTAGGATCCTACGGTCTTGGCGTGCATCCGTGCGTCGCTGCGGTCCGGTCCCAGGTCGACGGGCACGTGCACCTTCCGCCGACCACTGGCGACAACATCGATGTACTGTGGAGACCTCACGCCCCACGTGTCGAGCAATTCGGCGGTACGTCCACCCGGCCTCCCGCATGCCCACTATACGCCCTCGCTCAAAGTCCGTCAACTGCACATACGGTTCACGTCCACGCAGTCGCGGCATGCTACCAGTGTTAAAGACTGCGATGGAGCTCCGTATGCCACGGCAAACCGGCTGACACTGACGGCGACGGTGCACAAATGCTGCGCAGCTAGCGCCATTCGACGGCCAACACCACGGTTCCTGGTGTGTCCGCTGTGCCGTGCGTGTGATCATTGCTTGTACAGCCCTCTCGCAGTGTCCGGAGCAAGTATGGTGGGTCTGGCACACCGGTGTCAATGTGTTCTTTTTTCCATTTCCAGGAGTGTACAAAAGACTACTCTTATCACGCGAAATCTTAGCCAAAATGTATATTTCATCATTTGAAACTATTTCCCTGCTCGTTTAATTTATCCCTTTTCAATGCATCTGAAAATAGAGTCACATTTGTTTCATTGATGATTGTGCTACTACAATACGTAGTTCTTGGCACAAGTGTAGCTAACGGGACGTAGTTTTCTCTGACTGCCCCAAAATAATTCATTGCGACCTTTGTAAACTTAATCTGTCAAGGGATTGTTCCCTAAAATTAAGATGGACTTAAACCTCTTTTCAAACAACGGACAAAGTTATTCAGTGAACTTTACGTTACGTTACAAAATTACTATGAAGGACACGGAGATGCCGCGTACTCGTCTAAGAGAGCTTCATCAGCAGCTGTCAGAATTTGAAAGTGGCCTGGTTGTATGTATCCGTTTCGCTGGCTGGTCCAACAGTACAGAATCCAGATTTGTGGGGCATTCGGGTGCGACAGTGACCCAATATTGGACCACACGAGAACGTGAGGGCAAGCATCTTCGTCGTCAAGATTACAGCCGACGAAGTCTGACCGCCACGAGGGAGAATATCCAAACTGTGCATTAAGAACGTCGTAGCCCTGGCATATCCGCATGTCATTCGAGATCAGGTTATGGATTCCCTGCAATATTCTGTGTCATCGTGCACCACTGGTCAGAGAATGGAAGCAGCTGGACTAGGGGATCCCTGTTGTCTTTAACACCGCAACACAAACGACTACGCTTTATTGGTACCGTGACCGGGAAGCAAGGACTACTGATGAATGGTGTCACATGTCTTCAACCACTAATCGCGGTTCTACACCACCCCGTATGAGAGTCATCGGCGAATACTCTGCCGACGTGGAAAGAGTTACCATTCTTCTAATGTTTTGGAGAAGAACATCTGTGTTACTTAGGACGTTATGGTGTAGGGGCGCTTCGGGTAGGACTTCAGGTCATGGCGAATAGTAATTGAGGCGGCGTATTTAGGCAGGTGGAACGTGCGCAGCTACACAGGGGGACAAAATACTGGAGCGGTAAAACATTGCCCTGGAAAAAAATTTAAGTGTAGTTTTAGTGTTCATTGGTCAACGGCCTTGCCGCAGTGGTAACACCGCTGTCAGGTTGGGCTAGCACTTGGATGGGTGACCATCCAGTCTGCCGAGTGCTGTTGGTGAGAGGGGTGCACTCAGCTCTTGTGAGGCAAGCTGATGAGCTACTTGATTGAGAAGTAGCGGCTCCGGTCTCGTAAACTGACATACGGCCGGGATAGCGGTGTGCTGACCACATGCACCTCCATATCCGCAGTGACGCCAGTGGGTTGAGAATGACACGGCGGCCAGTCGGTACCGTTGGGCCTTCCAAGGCCATTTAGGACGGCAATTAGTTCAGTTTTTTAGTGTTCATTGCGTCAGAATCCAGCCATTCAATAATTTATTAGCAAATTGTTGACAAATATTTGTATCTTTCATTAAATTAGTATTTTACTACTAGACCACATCTATAACATATCCCACGTACGAGTGCGTTAAGGCTGCTACGGCATCGTCCCTGTCAAACAGGAGGCGCCCGCGCTACACCGCCCTTGCCTGCAGCTAGTAGGTTGTGATTTTCTATAAAGTTCACGGCGGGCAAGTGTGCCATTTTGGCGGCAGAAACATAAAAAATGAGATTTGCTCGCATATATACAGGGTGTTCAAAAGAAAGTGTCGAGTGCTTTGAGAGGTCGTAGTATTTATTGAAGCAAGAAAACTAATTCCAATGAAAACAGATCTGGAAATACATACTTTCTGAGATAACTCCAGTAAACATGGGTCCAGAAATGCATTCTTTCTGCAATAAACACGTGTGTACAGGAAGTGTTTCATTGGAGTCCATTCATGATAATGGACTCTTCTGCCCTTCGGCGTAAGGAATGATGCATTATTTGAAGCCAGCTGGAGTGGCCGAGCGGTTCTAGGCACTACAGTCTGAAATCGCGCGACCGCTACAGTTGTATGTTCGAATCCTGCCTCGGGCATGGATGTGTGTGATGTCCTTAGGTTAGTTAGGTTTAAGTAGTTCTAAGTTCTAGGGGACTGATGACCTCAGATGTTAAGTCCCATAGTGCTCAGAGCCATTTGAACCTTTCTCTGAAGTATATCCGGTTGTTGTAATTGCTGGTACGCATTGAAGACGCGACCGTGTGCTGTTCGCACGTCGTCGACTGCGGTGATGTAGACCAGTTCCTCCAATTGTCCCGATAACCAAAACGTTAAGAGATTGAGGCCTGGGAACGAGCAGGTCGAGGTGAGCTTCTCCCCTTCCCCCTCCCCCAGACGCCGACCCCCATCCCCGACCAATCCAGCTGTCCTGAAATGTCTGTGTCAGACCTTTGCGCACATTATGACGAAAGTGTGCTGGTGCGCCATCATGCATGAACTACATTTGTATTCGTTGCTGCAGTGACACAGCCTCCAGCAAGGTAGGCAACACATTAATGAGGAAGTCCAGATAATGCACCCCAGTTAACCTTTGTGGTGGGACATATGGCCCTATTAATGTATCGCTAAGCACGCCTGCCCAGTCGTTGATTCAGATCGGTGTTGATGCCCTGTTTCCTGAACTGCTTGGGATTTACATCTGCCCATACATGCTGATGATGAAAAATCACAACACCATCTCTTGGGAAGCCTGCCTCAGTGGTATATAAAATCTTGAATGTGGACAGTCATTGACGGAACCGCCGTCTGCAGTAGTGATCCTGTGGCCTTATGGCCTGAACGTGCTGTAGATTAATGGATACAGCAATTGTACAGGAAGTAGAGGGCACGGGCTCCCAGGCTACGTCCATTTGCTAAACCATAGCAGAACATCATATCCGCCATTTCACCTGTCGAGTAATAGGCTTCCATTGGTAACAAGTGCTGTAAGAGAGAAAATGTAAATGTACTACAGCATTTGTAAGTACAAACAGCGCAATAACGGTAAACACGTAAGTTAATTCGTGTTTGGAAGATGGTAAAACACCATAATACGTACCCAGTATTGACAGTAATGTACAATAAGGCACAGAAGCACGACGAAAACTAACGTAGCCTACAACACGACTCGAACCACGCAACTGACTGCAAACCTTCTAATGGTAGGTACAGTACTGTGAGTAAAACAACATAATACCCTGCAGACGCATTTGAAGGAGCGCCAATGCAAGACTGTGCTGTTATCCACAGTCAGGCGTCACGTAGCCATTCCTATAATCACGTATTTATCTCGAAGTATTCGTTGCCAGACCCATGTCTATTAGACGTATTTTTCTTGTTTCCATGGGAACTAACACCTCTCAAAAGCTTTCGATACTTTTCTGTGAACACCCTGTATTCCTGTACGATATCCGACACTGTGATTATAAAAACATAATTAAAAACGCGGCAACAAGGAAGAAAACTGACCCAAGTGTATACAAACCGTTGTTTTCTTCGTTTGTAAATAAATGCGCATTTGCATGATATAGTAGCAGATGAATATTGTAATGTATAATACAGTTCATTTGATATAAAAATGTGCATGCACAAACTAGTGGTGCCATTATTCAACAATTTAACCTACAAATATGCTGCTTTCACAACAGCTTCTGCAGTTGAGCACGAATACCGAGGCCATTTTTCCACCAAACGGTGGCCCCTCCATATCTGTTTGTTGAACATTGCTTTTGAAGGATCTTCCAAGGCCGCTGAGTTGGAGAAAGGGGATCATCAGGTATGTTCTTAATATGAACCCTGTATCACTTGTCAGCACATGAGAGATGGACAAGTTTGGGCCTGGCAATGACTTCAGAGGCAGAATACATTTTCCTCGTACAAATTCGCGGAAAAATGCAGATTTTTCAAAACTTGTGCTGTCACGTTGTCTGCAGTAGCTGCCCACGCCTATGACTATGGAGTTGTAATGGTGATCAATAGCTGCCAGCAGAACAACTTTAAACAAGTTTTTGTGACAGAACTAATTTGAGCGACTGCTTTCACGGTTCTTTATTCTAACACGCCTCCCATCTATGCTGCCAGTGCCGTTAGGAAATTGCGACCGATCTACCAATCCCATCTCAATTTTTTTCCAAATTTTCTCGGCTGGTTGAGTGTTTGTAAAACGTTGCACATTTATTGACACACATATTTGACTAATCTGGAGACAGCTTTCCCTCCCATACAGAATTAAAAATCGATGGTATCGTGTGAATCACCAGCGGCCTAAGATCTGGAATAAACTGTTCTGTTTGTTGGTAATAAATTGCTCATATGAAATAAAATAATTTGCATGTAGCTTGAGTAACATGTGAGACCAAGCCTGTTCGAGCAAAACGGAAAATTCTATGAGAATCCTACAGCAAATACCTGAAACCCATGAAGGGAGACACAGCTTCAGCCAGGAAGTATCAGAATTGTGCATGGGCAGGTCATTTGGAGTTTATTCCTGACACACTGTCGCCACCTCATACATCATAAAATGTTGAAGAGTCAGAAGAACCAACTCCATGGGCGTCGAGAGGAAGAATCAGAACTGAATCCGTAATGTCAGTTCATCCCTCGAAGAAGCCATAACGAAAATAAATAAATGAAAATGTAGCTGCAGTCACAAATGATCAGTACACCAGAGACAGTAACAGGAGAGAGAAGCGCGAACTCGACCATGTGGCAACTTATTTTTGAGTTTAGATCCTCGTTCAAGACATTCCCAGCTGGAGCTCTAACTCCTTTAAAAATGCAGCTGGCCTAGTATTTGGAAAGACTGAACTTGCGATATAAAACGATGCAACACCACCACATCTATACACCGCAGTCTTTGCATCACTCATCTCATTGGTGTCACGAAGTAGTGCTGATCGTATATCTTAAAAATGAAGTCACCATTGCAATTTTGGGACCAGGGTATTCTTCCCGTGACTTCTCTAGCACCAGAGAAATATGTAAGAATGCAAAATTTTGTTTCAGTGTAGACGGTTGACGATTGACCTATAGCTTACGCTTGTTTGCACACAGGGTTGACAGTATTTTTCATTTTATATTTTAGTTATACAGTTCCGTGTTTTATGATGATTACTATATTTCAGAATATATAGTTACAGTAAATAATAAAAGAAAGTAAATGGTTTGTACCATCAATAAAATTCTATTACAAACAATGAGGTTGCCTCAATAAAATTGGTCTTTCCTATGAACCTATGGGCTCTTTTCAATTTTTGAGATTTTCGGTTAAATAAGCTTGTGTAACATTTCCAGCTGTTCCCTACACATTCGAAAATAACTGAAGAAACGGTCTTCACAAGAATACAGTTCCTTACAAAGACTGTGAAATTCCCCTTCATCTTGTCGTGTAGTGTTCATTTCGTATTTCCACATTCTTCATTTCCTGCAGTGCAAATAAAGACCACATTTGATCATTGTGAGGACTGCTACTCCTGTTTACTGGACAGCAGCCGACGCGCCTACAATGAGCGCTTCACATGGTTCTAAACTTAAAACTAAGTACTAACTGGTCATAGTGAAGTTCTTTCTGTTGTATTTGATATAATCAAAGTACAGTGGTTGGTTGATTTGGGGGAGGGAACCAAACGGCGAGGTCATCGGTCCCATCGGATTGGAGAAGGATGGGGAAGGAAAAATGGGTTGGATTGTTTTGGGGAAGAGACGACACTGCGAGGTCATCAGTCTCATCGGACTAGGGAAGGATGGGGAAGGAAATCGGCAGTGTCCTTTCAAATGAAGCATCGCGGCATTTGCCTGGAGCGATTTAGGGCAATCAAGGGAACCTAAATCAGGATGGACAGACGCGGGTTTTAAACCGTCGTCCACCCGACTGCAAGTTCAGAGTGCTAACTGCTGCGGCACCTCGCTCGGTGTACAGTTGGCTTTCGAGTATCCAGCTCGTGACTATCTACATTCTGGACTATACGTGCTACTTATTTAATATCGCAATAATATTTCTCCGTAATAATATGAAGATTAATTTATTTGGCATACCGTACTTTTCCAAAGATTTAGCAATCAAGGGCCGGCTATAATGCTGTCTGGTTTTTTAAAATGTTTTATTCACCTCTTATGCTTCTAACACATCTGGGGTCACAATTATAACACTGAATAAATTTCGGGAGCCGCTCTCCAAAAACCAAACTTAGAGCTCACAAACAATAATGAACACACGTAGAGAGCAGCTTTCCTGCTGAACCTGTGTTTTTTGTTTCTTCAGACAGCCAAAGTGCGTGCGTTGTGAAATTATTGTTTTTTGGGCTCATTTTTGTTTCAAAAAAGAGCACGAAATGGGTGATGAACGAAAAAATGTAATGATTATGGAAGTCAGTGAAGATAATAAAATTGGGTTTTCGTATAAAAATTGAGCTTTTAATGGTACTGCAGGATTCTAAAGAGTATTCATAAAACTCCGGCCATTCCGGTTTTTTGTTGTCCAGCTTGAGCTTCCGCCGTATTAGACCGGATAGTCGGGAGTCTACTGTATGTTCAGTTTTCAAAACTCTGCATCGCAGATTTGTTTCTTCAGTTCACGATAGCTGTATGCACAGACGATCTAGATTAAGCGGTGTTGCGTATCGAAAGAAAGATGAAGTAGAAAGACAGAGGGATGGTGAACATTTACACAAAATCCGCGACTGGACTCGTATTTCAGTGGTAAAAGTGAAAGTAAACCGCGAGGCTACGAAAATTCAGGTGAAGTTGCAGTTCAAGACAGTAACAATGAAAAGTGTAGCTCTGTAACCGCATGCGAAATTGGAGTCCTAAAGGGCAATCAGAATGCAGAGGCTGTAACTTTCGGAGTTCTGGAAGGAATGCAAGAATCTACACACTCTAAGGCAGAGAATTTTCCGGTTTTCAGTATTGACCCACTTTACAAGGAAAACAATCACCAGACGCTAGATTATTTGTTTAAAATTGTGTTAATCAAAACAAAAATACTTATTTTTTTATCCTCAATGCGATACGTCGAAGAATTTCAGCGACCCTGCAACAAAAAATTATTTCAGAAGATTTTGATGAATGAGGAAATTATCTACCGTGAATATTCTGTATATTTTCCAAGCCAAGTATCGTTGTTCGGTGAATGTTGTAAATTATTTGGTGGTGAATCGCTATTGGCAACATCTGGTTTCAGTGATTGGAGCCATGCTAGAATACGAATAGGTAAACATGGAAATTTTGCAGCTCACAAAGACTTCTTGAAAAAACTGAAAAACCGAAGAAACAAGATGAATAGTTATTGGCGAACAGTTGTCCATTCAGCATGAGCATGAACTGAGTTGTTTCTTTAGTTAAGAAGCTATTATCTTAAGGTTTAGCATTTGGTGTAGACAAAAAGGTGTTTGGTTATTTGAAAAATGGAAATTTCGTGATGTGCCAGGAATAAATTGCGAAGTATGGCTCTATTTGGCTTACCATATAGCAAGGTTTGTTAACCCTGGAAAAGGATTTACTTCATACTTGTCACCAGCGACTTATGAAGATTTAATACGTCTTATGGGGAAGTAAGAAACCCAAAAAATATGTTATGAAGTTATTTCTTCCAAATATTTATCAGTCTTACACCAGATATATCCCATAAAGACTATTTAAGTGTAATAATTAGATACGTAAATGAATGCGGGCTCTCAGTTGAAAGATTCCTGTATTTTATAAAAATGTAGGTCACACTGGAGAGAAGCTTTCTGAGGCAATTTTAACTTTTCAGAAGTACATGGACCGAAATATGACAATTGTAGCTCTCAATCATATGAGAACGCAGTCATGTCTGGTGCATATTCAAGCTTGAAGCAAGACTCAAGAACGGAAATTCTTTAATTTTTTTCATTCCATGTTCGGATCACTCGCTGAATCTAGTTGGCTCACGGCTGCACAAGGCTGCACAGCTGCAATACGGTTTCTTGAGTTAATTCATGGTTTATACAGTTTCTTTGCAGATTCTACAGGCAGATGGAACATTTTGTGATTCTGCAAGTATGACTCTGAAGTCATTGTCAACAAGACGGTGTGCGCGTGAGTGTGCTTGTAGGAGTTTGAATGCACATTGGAAACTTGAGTTTTCTGCATCAAGAATAATTTCAGAAAATGAGAGTGGTAAATGTGAAGGTGTAGGTCTTCTTAGAAAATACAGTAGTACTGAGGTAACTTTCATGACATCAGTGTGGGATTGTATTCTGCAACAGTTTAAAGAAGAAATGAAAACATTGCAAGCCGAGGATATACATATTTCTACTTCTGTTGAAATGTATGACTCTTTTTCAATGTTTTTAAGTGAGCTTTAGACAGCTTTTAAAATTCACGAGAATTCAGCTGAAAAGGAACTTAAGGAGATCAGGTATTCGGAATCAGTTCCATCTCCTTCTCCTGCTGAGAATCAAGAAAGGAAACGTCAAGTTAAATGCAAGAAATTCTTTGATGGATCATCTGACTCACAAGGCGAACACAAATATCCTGAAGAACAAACACGATCAGATTGTTCTGAAATCTGGAGAATAATGAATATGTCATGTTCTAAGAGTGTAAAAACTCTTCAGAATGAGTTACAGAAGAAAGTTAACATCGAAAAAGAATATAACTTAAGAGTTTCCATTCTCCAAATATCGCTAACTACAAGCTGTTCAGATTTATGATGCTGCAGACGAACTTAGAGCCATCTATAGTTCTGATATAGAGAACCAAATTGGTGAGGAATGTATACATTTTAAAAGCTATCTATTGTCTATGAAGAAAGAAGATGGTCACAAGATGTCATCTCTTCCATTTCTCTGTAGAATGATGGTTTCAAAAAGATAAATAAATAAAAATTGGTGACATCTGTCTTAATGTGTACCGAGCACTCAAGAATTACAGCTGTACACCAGCAACAAAAAGTACAGCTGAAAGGTCCTGCCCTGTTCTAGAACGGTTTAAGAACTTGCTATGGACAAAATAGAGCATAAAATCAAGAACGACTCATAAATCTTGGAATAATAGCTATAGAATCAGGCATGACAGTCCAGATTGTAAGAAAGTGATAAATAAATTCGCAAATACTAAAGTGGGAGGGAATTCATTTAATTTCGTTACATTTTGGAAAAGGACAATTAAATGGTATTGTCTCATGAATTTTGGACTGATTAAATTTCACATTTAAGTGAAATAATTTTGATATGGAGTATTAATCTATAATCGTTTTCTTTGTATTTTTACCATACGTTGTGTCCAAGTTTGATGTTCCTACGGTAATTTTTCAGTAAAGTGGGCTATTGAACTGTAGTAGTTATGTTCTTATTTTTAAATTTTTAATTTGTACACATGCTTTGTGTTATATACTACTTAAGACTTCAGCAAATTTAGAACTGAAGTTAAAAATTACACACAATTGTTGATAGTCTGTAAATGAATAGCAATGCTGAACTTTAGGAAGAGGAGGCAGGGTAAATAAATAAGTGCATAGGTGCGTCATACACCCTAGATACGTCCATACGTACCTTATTCGTATGACTACGTGTGGTATCAACGTTCGATACCACACTTGTCAGGGGTTGCAGATATCGACCGCGGTCCGTAATAGATATCACTGGACTCGCGAGTCGCGACCAGCGCCGTTCCGCAGCTTGTGACAAGGATCTAGCGAGCTCTCGTCCACTCGCGCTCGGGACGTCAACTAGGAATATAGCATAGCCTTCAGCTGATAGGAATCCAGCTCTAACAATGCGCTTAGTGAAGTATGACATAACTAATGCCTCTCTAGATACATTTGTAATTATTTGTATGCAGCATATGAAGAAGCATGTAACACAAGTACAATATATACTTTTTTTTTAACGACGACTACTAATTATTTCAGTCGTTGCAGGTACAGACTATGCAGACAATGCCGCGCGGCATTAGCCGAGCGGTCTAGGGCGCTGCAGTCATGGACTGTGCGGCTCGTCCCGGCGGAGGTTCGAGTCCTCCCTCGCACATGGGTGTGTGTGTTTGTCCTTAGGATAATTTAGGTTACGTAGTGTGTAAGCTTAGGGGCTGATAACCTCAGCAGTTTAGTCCTATAAAATTTCACACACATTTTAACATTTTTGCAACCTTACCGACTTCACTGCCAAACCTGAAATATATGTTTTTGTTTAGCATTGGCCACCTGTCATCATAACAACTGACGACGAGAATCATAACACTACGCTCCTCCCTCCACTCCTATGACGCCAGCCACCACCCTCCACCCCTCCCACACCTGTAAATTGGCGGTAAAGACCTTAGTCTGATCTGCAACAGAGGAGGGGTGTAAGTTATTTAGTTTGGTGGGAAATGTGTTCTTGGAGTGTTATTCTATTGGTGGATTGTCCTCCACAGTCCTCCATCCCCCCCCCCCCCCCCAACCATCCATTGCCACCACTTTCTCTGATCATGCGTGTGTATGTTTGCCTTTAAGTTTTAAGATGGACTGCCCTCGTCACCAATACTACCACCAGAGGATGCACAAAACTGTCTTACAACCACCCTCACTTTCCACCACCCACTACCCACCATTCCACATCCCAGAAATTGGCAGTAAACATTCAGCGCATGTTGAGCTGTTGGTGTGTAATGAGATCTGTTGTGATCTAGTTCATGATACAATCACCAGATGGCGCTCGCAAAAGCTCGGTCTCAGTGGAAATAGTAGTGTGTGTGATTGTTCAATAGATGGGACGTTGGTGCTGAATAAAAATGAGTTTAATAACTATTTTACCCGTAAGTATGCAGCCGATGACTGTGTCCTTGCTTCCTACATGAGGTTTCGAAAGCACCGATAATGAAGGAGCATAAGAAGAAGAATACTTTTCAGCAAACAATGGTGATGTAGTGGGATAGGTTGGAGTTGCATTTCACAACTCATGCAGATACATGTTAATGCAGGAACTGTCTAGCAGTGTGTTCATTTGATGAGATGCTGGTGCTGAACAGGGAGGTGTTTAATAACTGTATTAAACTGTATTACCAGTAAGCATGCATCTGAGGACTGTGTCCATAGCTTCCTGTAACTACAGCCACAGCAAAGAGGTCATCCCCAGTTTGAAGAGAATCAAGATATACCTGTGGAATTAAACAGGACACATATGTTTTGAAATTTACTGTCTCAAATTAAGTCATATAGTAATTAGTAATTATCACTTATTATAATTCATAAGCTTTAAAAATAAATAATGTATGCTGATGTTGAATTAAGTTGATAATTGTACTTTAGAATCATGAAAGAGGGTTGTATTTATGGAAGAAGCCTGGATATACTAGAAGGTATCAGATAGATTATATAATGGTAAGACAGAGATTTAGGAACCACGTTTTATATTGTAAGACATTTCAAGGGGCAGATGTGGACTCTGACCACAATCTATTGGTTATGAAATGTAGATTAAAACTGAAGAAACTACAAAATGGTGGGAATTTGATGAGATGGGACCTGGATAAACTGACTAAACCAGAGGTTGTACAGAAGTTCAGGGAGAGCACATGGGAACAATTGACAGGAATGGGGGAAAGAAATATAGTAGAAGAAGAATGGGTAGCTTTGAGGGATGAAGTAGTGAAGGCAGCAGAGGATCAAGTAGATAAAAAGACGAGGGCTAGTAGAAATCCTTGGGTAACAGAAGAAATATTGAATTTAATTGATGAAAGGAGAAATATAAAAATGCAGTAAATGAAGCAGGCCATATGGAATACAAACGTCTCAAAAATGAGATCGACAGGAAATGCAAAATGGCTAAGCAGGCATGGCTAGAGGACAGATGTAAGGATGTAGAAGCTTATCTCACTGGGCGTAAGACAGATCCTGCCTACAGGAAAATTAAAGAGACGTTTGGAGAAAAGACAACCCCTTGTATGAATATCAAGAGCTCGGATGGAAATGCAGTTCTAAGCAAAGAAGGGAACGCAGGAAGGTGGAAGGAGTGTATAGAGGGTCTGTACAAGGGCGATGTACTTCAGAACAATATTATGGAAATGGAAGAGGATGTAGATGAAAATGAAATAGGAGATATGATACTGCGTGAAGAGTTTGACAGAGCACTGAAAGACCTGAGTTGAAACAAGGCCCTGGGAGTAGACAAAATTCCATTAGAACTACTGACAGCCTTGGGAGATCAATTCCTGACAAAACTCTACCATATAGTGAGCGAGATGTATGAGACAGGCAAAATACCCGCAGACTTCAAGAAGAATATAATAATTCCAATTCCAAAGAAAGCAGGTGTTGACAGATGTGAAAATTACCGAACTATCAGTGTGATAAGTCAATGGTTCAAATGGCTCTGAGCACTATGGTACCTAACTTCTGAGGTCATCAATCCCCTAGAACTTAGAACTACTTAAACCTAAGTAACCTAAGGACATCACACACATCCATGCCCGAGGCAGGATTCGAATCTGCGACCGTAGCGGTCGTGCGGTTCCAGACTGTAGCGCCTTTAACCGCTCGGCCACTCCGGCCGGCGATAAGTCACGGCTACAAAATACTAACGAGAAGTCTCTACAGACGAATGGAAAAACTGGTAAAAGCTGACCTCGGGGAAGATCGGTTTGGATTCCGAAGAAATATTGGAATACGAGAGGCAATACTAACCCTATGACTAATCTCAGAAGATAGATTAAGGAAGGCTAACCTACCTTTCTAGCATTTGTAGACTTAGAGAAAGCTTTTGACAATGTTGACTGGAATACTCTCTTTCAAATTCTGAAGGTGGCAGGAGTAAAATACAGGTAGCGAAAGGCTATTTACAATTTGTACAGAAACCAGATGGTAGTTATAAGAGTCGAGGGGCATGAAAGGGAGGCAATGATTGGGAAGCGAGTGAGACAGGGTTGTAGCCTATCCCCGATGTTATTCAATATGTATATTGAGCAAGAAGTAAAGGAAACGAAAGAAAAATTCGGCGTAAGTATTAAAATACATGGAGAAGAAATAAAAACTTTGAGGTTCGCCGATGACATTGTGATTCTGTCAGAGATAGCAAAGGACTTGGAAGAGCAGTTGAACGGAATGGACAGTGTCTTGAAAGGAGGATAAAAGATGAGCATCAACAAAAGCAAAACGATGATAATGGAATGTAGTCGAATTAAGTCGGGTGATGCTGAGGGAGTTAGATTAGGAAATGGGATACTTACAGTAGTAAAGGAGTTTTACTCTTTGGGGAGCAAAATAACTGATGATGGTCGAAGTAGAGATGATATAAAATGTAGACTGGCAATGGCGAGAAAAGCATTTCTGAAGAAGAGAAATTTGTTAACATCGAGTATAGATTTAAGTGTCAAGAAGTCGTTGCTGAAAGTATTTGTATGGAGTGTAGCCATGTATGGAAGTGAAACATGGACGATAAATACTGTGTACAAGAAGAGAATAGAAGCTTTCGAAATGTGGTGCTACAGAAGAATGCTGAAGATTAGATGGGTAGATCATGTAACTAATGAGGTGGTCTTGAATAGATTTGGGGCGAAGAGGAGTTTGAGGTACAACTTGATTATAAGAAGGGATCGGTTGGTAGTGCATGTTCTTAGGCAACAAGGGATCACCAATTTAGTATAGTAGGGCAGGGTGGAGCGTAAAAATCGTAGAGAGGGACCAAGAGGTGAATACACTAAGCAGATGCAGAAGGATGTAGGTTGCAGTAGGTACTGGGAGATGATGAAGCTTGCACAGGATAGAGTAGCATGGAGAGCTGCATCAAACCAGTTTTAGGACTGAAGACCACAACAACAACATTGTATTCTATCCTTTTAGGTAAGACTAAATTGATTAGCCCGAAAAAGTACAGTACCGCCCGACATTGAAAATAGGGACAACATTCTTCGTTATTCTTGTCAGAATACCATATTTTTTGTAATAATAACTCAATTTCACTTAACACACCAAAGCCAGATACCAGTGTAAGAACGAAGGACAGTTTATTTATTTAATGGATCACATGTGCACTCCCACAAAATAAATACCTACATCCAATTTCGTGAGATCTGAGAAATGAATGAATGTATGGTCGTCTGCTAGCCACAGACAGTGAATGTGCAATATATGATCATCTTTGAGACGGGCATTTTGTCACCTTTGGTGGAACCAAAGAGATGAAATTTACCTCAGCTTTGAGCGCCTGAAATGTGGCTGACCAATATGGTAGCATTGTGCTCCCCCACCTCGGCGTAGGTGCGAGATGACCTGAAGAACGGCCATGTTTCAGCACTCGGGCGCTGGATCTTGTGTTGGTAAGACCTGTCTTGAGTGTGCCTCGTAAAGACAAAAGAGTAGTTCGGAATATTTATTTCTCTATTTCAGGAACTTTTGGGGGGAGAATAAAATGTCAGGCTGGTAATATTAAGGGGATCGTAGTAATCTTCGGAAGTGACCAACGGTCACAATGAAACCACATGTAGCAATAAGTTGAAATACTTGCGAGTGCTAGTACTAAGTTGAAATACTTCCGACTGCTAAAGTTAAGCTGAATTACTGGCGTGTGTACTGTGAGTCGGAAATACTTAAGAAATGGCGTGAGCAGAGCTTGAAATCAGAGACGAGCACTTCCATGTGGTGAGTACTGTGAGAGTCTCAATCTGTGTATGAGACAAATGATAAAGAGAAGTACTCGTCCAAGGTATCAGCTAAGGACTCGCGTGTGTGATGAATATGATCTTAACATTACTTTGCGTGTTATGTTTCCGTGTGACGCTAGATTCAAACTCTAATACTCTGAGAGAGAAGCAAGGTGAGTCAGCCGTCTATCCAGCAACGCCACTTGGCTTGCATTGCACAGGAAGACCTGCATATATCCTCCAGAGTTCGTAGCAGGAAAGAAAAGTTACGAAGTGGGGCAGTGTCGTGTGAAACTGGGATGAATACTAATTGAAGTGGGAAAGCTAAAAGTGAAGTGATTCTAATGTTGTGACTATTCTTTGTGATTGTATTCTATGTTGCCAGTGTGATGTATTTCACGTAATTTAATTATGTGTGGTTTGTATGAGAGAGTAGCAAGATAGGTTCAGAGGCAGTGGGTTATGCATGTTCCTTTTTGTACGGTTCGGTCTGGAGGAAATTTTCGTGATGATGAGTGTGAGAGTCGAAGTGTGAGATATAGCAAAAGATCCACCATCCTATCCAGAAAGTGCACTGTAGCGTTAGATAATTATGAGACCATAAGATAGAGAATCACCAATGTAACGCCATGCCCACTGGGCGGAGTTTCTCATGTGTAACTGTATAAAATGTGATGGTGTGTTTAGGTTATCTTTGAATCATAATAGAATTTATCGGAATGAAAAAGATAGTGAAAAGAAAAAGATTGGTGGCCTTGTTCTTCGAATAGTGTGTAGTCATGATATCAAGAATTTATAATGTGTGCGCCATTCATATTCAGTGCGATGGCCACGTGTTGATCAAAGCCGTTGGGTAAGAAAGAAAATGTGGTATTGCCAGTGTGTAGTGAATAATCAGAGTTGTGTAAATTACTAATAGTCAGATGAGCGTTATCCGTTTCCGTTTCGTGATTTTCAAACAGGAGAATAATTTGTAGCCTAATTGTGAGTACTAGAGCTCATAATCAGTCATTGATAATACTCGATAAATATGAATAAATCCACTCGCTTGGCAGACCACTCATCTTGCAGGCCTGACTGCTTGATGCCACAGTATGAGCAAGGCATGTGGGTGCCTCTCAAGCCATGTTGTCCATTCATCATTAAGTTCCTATTATACAACTGGAGGTGGTAGACAAGTCGCAAAGAGAAAGAAGGAACTGAATATGTCATTACAGGGACGTTGTTTATTATTTGCTGTTACCTTTTTTTACTTTCGATTATTTTAAGTTGTAATTCATCCGTAGAATTATACGTTTGGTATGGATGTCATCAATACTTTGCACAATGTTTCGTATATTTAGTCCTAAAACATTATTCAGAAACACCAGTCGTCAGGCTGACTACTGATTTATCACTTTATTCAAGGCGTGCCATGTTTTTTAAAGTGGTTCCTTTCCTGATCAGCTGTGCTGAGGAGGACGTTAGTGTCTAAAATTCTGTCAACAAAGAGGTCATTAGAGATGGAGCAGAAGCTTGGATCCGGGAAGGACGGAGAAGGAAATCGGCGATGCAATTTCGGTGGAACCAAACGTTTGCCTTGAGCGATTTAGAGAAAACCTAATTCTGGATGGCTAGACACGGTTTGAACCGTTGTCCTGCTGAATGCAAGTCCAGTGTCCTGTGCTGAAGAAGACAGCATTTGAAATGAACTTGTTATGGCGTGAAGTCAAGCGCCGGAACGACAGTCGGAAACGACAAAGCAGGGAAAGCTGTGAGATGCGATTAGGCAATCGTACGCTGACCGACCTCCGTTCCAGGAGGACAACGCGACAGCAGCGGCCCCTATGTGAAGAGGACATAAGCGCCACGATCGACTGGTAACGGCCACTTCGTTAGCGACTTGGATAGCAGCGTCAACGTTACGCACTTCAATATCAACTTCAAGATTAGGGACTTGGATAGCAGAATCAACGTTGGGCACTTCAATAGCAGTTCAGGAATGACTTGTCAGTTAGAGATCAGCAGGCACTGCAAAAACTGATTATTTCGTATGTCGCCATTTGCTTGCGACACATCTGTGTGATTGCCAAAGTTAAGTATCTCTAATTGTCTTTTTGTAATAAAACTCATTAATACGACTTGTTTGATAGTTTGTCTAGCGAACCGAGTTGGCGGGATTCCTAGACACAACAGGAATGTTGCATAAGATGCGACAGTCCGGCTTCACGTCAACATCTAACAAGCTTCAGAATTTTTCTACTGCAGTGCTTTCATCTCCATTCATTTGTAGCTGTGACCGTTCAATTACGTCACGTCATCGAGCCGTATTGAGCGCCCACCGAACTGCTCTGGTGCGTCCTGTGTCCGCCGCTCTGTCGAGCGATCAACGAGGAAACATCGTCCACCATGACACCAGCGGCCTTAGGGTTGCGTATGCTGTGTGGGTTGTTACATTTCAATTCTGACAGCAGGAAACCTTGCATTTTCGTGGGGGATCAGTTTTCTGTTATGTAAAGTAGAAGTTAAGTAAATATCTACCTCAAAATCTCAGCTTTCATAAACAACTGCTACCGAGTTTTTTAAAGGTTCAGAGTTACTGTAATTTAATAAAACTACGTAATTGTGAGACTCGCAGGTCAAAAACTATTCACAGTAAAATTCTCAAATAAATTTAAAAAGTCAGGTAATATGGAATTCAAATTTATTCCTGAAATTCATCTTAACTGTAATAGTTATAAATGTAGTACCGAAAACACCTACGACCGAACCTGAATTTCGGAACTAAATGTCAATATTTAGAACTGTAGTTCGTCATCAAATGTAAATATACAAGGTGATTCACTAACTATTGGGTATCGGTCTGATCGGTGTGGGGTGAAGTTTTTCAATGAGATCAACAGGAAGTGCAAAATGGCTAAACAGGGATGGCTAGAGGACAAATGTAAGGATGTAGAGGCCTATCTCACTAGGGGTAAGATAGATACTGCCTACAGGAAAATTAAAGAGACCATTGGAGATAAGAGAACGACTTGTATGAATGTCAAGAGCTCAGATGGAAACCCAGTTCTAAGCAAAGAAGGGAAAGCAGAAAGGTGGAAGGGGTATATAGAGGGTCGATACAAGGGTGATGTACTTGAGGACAATATCATGGAAATGGAAGAGGATGTAGATGAAGATGAAATGGGAGGCCAAGAGATGAACACACTAAGCACGTTCAGACGGATGTAGGTTGCAGTAGGTACTGGGAGATGAAAAAGCTTGCACATGATAGAGTAGCATGGAGAGCTGCATCAAACCAGTCTCAGGACTGAAGACTACAACAACAACTACATCGATGTATTTCGACATATCGATTTATTTTGAGATATAGAAATAATTCGAAATGTCGATATATTTCGCATTATAGATCTATTTCGAAACATCGATATATTTCGAAACATCGATATATTTCGAGATATCGATATATTTCGAGACATTGATTTATTTCGCGATATCGATATATGTAAAGGTATCGACATATATCGAGATATCGAGATATTTCGATATATCGAATTACATTTATACATCGATATACTACTACACATGGATTTATTTCGAGATATCGATAATTTCAAGAGAGAAGCCCTTCGAGTTATCGAATTCTTTCGATAAATCGACATATTTCGAGATATCGGTATATTTAGGGATACTGATTTATTTCGAAATATCAATTTATTACGAGATAACGAGTTATTACGAGTTATCGACATATTCTAATATCTCCAAATATTTCAAGAAATCGATATATTTTGAGATATCGATATATTTCGAGACATCATGTTCATTGGTGACATCGATATACCTCGAGATATTGATATACTTCGAGATATAGATACATCTCGCTATAGCAATATATTTTGAGATATCGATGTATTTCGAGATGTCGATTTAGTTCGAGATGTTGACTTATTTCGAGATGTCGATTTATTTCTACATATCGAAGTGTATCGACATATCGATTTATTTCTAGAATCGAAATATTTTGGCATCAGTTTATTTCGATATCGATTTACTTCCAGAGATAGGTATATATCGAAATATGGGTATGTTTCGATATATCAACACTATCGAGATATAGATATATTACGATATATCGGTATATTTCGAGATACAGATATATATCGAGACACCAACACGTTTCGATATATCGATTTATCTCGAGCTGTCACTTTATTTCGAGAATCGATTTATTCCTAGACATCTGTCTATTTCGAGATTTCGATTTATTTCGAGACGTCGATTTATATCGAATTGGCGACCTATTACGAAGTGTCGATTTATTTCGATATGTCCTATATATTTCGATATGTCGATGTATTCCGAGATGGTGATATGTATTGAGATATCAATATATTTCTAGACGTCGATGTATTTCGAGATGTCGATATATTTCGAGATAGCGATATATTCGAGGTATAGATTTATCTTGAGATAGGGATTTATTTCCAGATGTCGATGTATTTCGAGATGTCAATTTACTTCGAGATGTCGATGTATTTCGAGATGTCGACTTATTTCGACATATCGATTTATTTCGCAATTTCGACATACTTCGAATTATCGATTTCCCTCGACAAATCGTCTTGCCTCGAGGCATCGATTATCTCGATATCGATTTGTATCGATATAGACTAATTTCGAGATATCTATATATATCTGGATATGTATATATTTCGATATATCGTTATCTTTCAGTGTATCGATATATTTCGCGATATCGGTATATATCGGGATATCGCTATATTCCGAGATGCATATATATTTCGAGACACCGACATATTTCGATGTATCGATTTAGCTGAAGTCGATTTATATCAAGATGTAAATTTATGACGATATATTGAATTATTTCTATATATCGATTTATTCCGTGATGTCGATTTATTTCGAGATGTCTGTTTCGTTGTGTCGATTTATATCGGTGTGTCGTTTTTCTTCGATCTGTCGATACAGTACTATATGTCGATATACTACGAATAGCCAACCTGTTTCGAGATATCGATATATTTCGGGATGTCGATATATTTCGAGATGTCGATATACTCCGGGATAGAAATTTATTTCGATGTAGACAATTATTTCGATATGTCGATTTATTTCGTGATGTCGATTTGTTTCGGTATGTCGATTTAGTTCGAGATGTCGATTTAGTTCGAGATGTAGATTTAGTGCGAGATGTCGATTTAGTTCGAGATGTCGTTTTATCTCGATATGTCGATTTATTACGATATGTTTATTAATCTGATATGTCGATTTATTTCGATATGCCGATTTATTTCTGTATGTCGATTTATTTCGATATGTCAATTTATTTCGTTACGTCGATTTTTTTCGATACGTCTATCGATATGTCGGTATATTTAATATGCCGATTTATTTCGGTATGTCGATTGATTTCCATTTGGTGATTTGTATCGATGTATCGATTTATTCCTTTATGTCGATTCATTTCGATTCGTCGATTAATTTCGATTCCTCAATTTATTTCGAGATGTCGATTTATTTCGAGATCTCGATTTATTTCGAGATGTAGATTTGTTTCGAGGTGTCGTTTTATTTCGAGACGTCGATTTATTTCGAGATTTTGATTTTTTTCGAGATGTCGATTTATTTCGCGACTCTACAACTTCTGATTCTGTCAGTTCAACCAGGTCCCATCTCCTTAAAATCCCACCTTTTTCCAGTTTCTTCAGTTTTAATCTACAGTTCTTAACCAATAGATTGTGGTCAGCGTCCACATTTTCCCCTGGAAATGTCTTACAATTTAATACCTGGTTCCTAAATCTCTGTCTTACCATTATATAATCTATCTAAAATCTTGCAGTATCTCCAGGTCTCTTCCACGTTTACAGCCTTCTTTCATGATTCTTGGACCAAGTGTTAGCTATGATTAAGTTATGCTCTGGACAAAAACCTACCAGGCGGCTTCCTCTCATTTCTTACCCCCATTCCATATTCACCTACTACGCTTCCTTTTCTTCCTTTTTCTACTATCGAATTCCAGTCACCCATTACTATTAAATTTTCATCTCCCTCCACTATCTGAATAATTTCTTTTATCTTATGACACATTTCATCAATTTCTTCGTCATCTGCGGACTACTTGTACTACTGTGGTGGGCTTGGGCTTCGTGTCTATCTTGGCCACAATAACGCGTTCACTATGCTGCTTCTAGTAGCTAACCCGCAATCCTATTTTTCTTATTCATCATTAGACATACTCATGCGTTAGCTTCATATTAGACTTCCTAATACTTATATCTATATTCGATTCTAACAATGACGCCGGTGGATAGACTACCATGAAATAACTGACCGTCGAGAAAGTCACGAATATAACCGACAAGCTAATGGGCCCTTCGCAGGAAAAGGTTTTTCGCCGCAAAAAGCGGAAAACTGGAATCCAGCAAATGAGTAAAAAATATATATTCACTGACAATAAATTAGTATACGTACACAACGTACACCACAGTAGTCTGGGATTTCTCTATTACGTAATAGTTTTTGTCTTTGTATCTTGCAGCTTTAGTTATTTTTAATTAAAAGAGATTTTAAAAGGACCGAGAGAACATTTTGGACTACGCTACAGATCGTTCTGTTACCACAGTCTTGACTTCGGCAACTCTCAACCAAAATCTCCGACCTAACCGAGACAATGCGCTACGATACAGCCGAGATCATGACAAGAGAATGGGCTACATTACACATGAAGTAATTTTATATACATAAGGATCTCCATGACCTGTGTACGTCTAATATGAAAAATCTCCGAACCACTCTCCTCAAATAGATCGCAATCTTCACTTGACCTTTAACTGTTACTATTTCAGCATTAAAAACCGAATTCAAAGAAAACTTGGCTACCAGTCACAAAACTAGAAAAATAAAATAATAAAAGTGAGAACGTGAAACAGGTTAGCAATAACCATAAACAGGAGATTCTACAGGAAATAAAAGTGAGAAAGGAAATTAATAATATTATCGACCGTTTAGGAACTGTAGGCTACGAAAGGGATGAAATCATTTATCGAATAATTGGTGGAAGAGTTAGTGTGTTTTAAGATTAAATCCAAACAAGAATTAGAGAAAAATATATCGAAGCTAGGCCTATATTACGAAAAATTGCTAAATCTCGAGACAAATTGTGTCCTGTATTAGATGAAGAGTTTGTGCCCGTAGTACGGATAAAACAGTATCTGCAGCATCAACAGAAACTTCGGACATGTGTTTCATATTTCATCCAAGCCTGCAGGCTATAAATACTTAAACAAAATACCACTATAGGGAAATTACCTACGAAGAAGTTCTTGGTAAAGAAAGACAGGACACAAATACGTGTGTAGGCTTAATATGCACTACAAGTGTGTTTAAAAATCGCTATACTAGCTTTGGACTAACGACGAGCGAATATCAATATAACCTGTACAGCCTGTACGCTTTCCAAAGCTGTTATCCATGAAAAAGCTAAACGGCGTATCGTGAACAAAATACAATTGAACACCAAAACAATGAAATTAGCTGACAATGGGCACTGACTTTAGTCAATGGGCACTGTTGAAAATTTGTGCCAGACCAGGATTAGCACCCGAGTCCCCTGGTTACTAGGGAGAGGCAATGATCACTGTGTCCGAATTACGCAGTCGGCAACCTAATTGCACCAACTGCCCGAGCATGCCGTTCATCAGATCCAAATTCTCAATTTCTCCATAGACTGCTAATGCAGTGCTACTTGAACATTATCCTCCTCGCCTTAATTATACAGTATATGGCAAAACAATAAAAAAAACAGACACCGAATATATAAAAACTTGGCCTTACGAACATTGCAGACACACGTCGCACTTCAAAGAATTGACCGTTGCATTGTTTACTATAGACCACGAATCAAGTAACGTAAAAAAAAGCTCTGCGTCTATTGAGATCATGATTCAGAGTTAAAAAAACTCTAATAAGTCGCCTACATATTACAGTTGCTGCCGAAAGAGGAGAACCACTATTTTCCCACAAACGGAAATATAGTTAAAATTACATTTCTATTTCGGCTAGTTTCGGCGCTTACTAAAAATTGTACTGAAAGTTACATAGTGGACTCTCCCCTCCCCCCACCATAAACGTAGTTTTCGTGACTGTTGTGCGACTTTTGTACACAGCTAGAGAAAATGTGTTAAATATGGCGCGGGCGGAAACACTAGGCTACGCTACAGGGCAATCTGCTCGCACAACGTTTACTCGGCATTCATAATCGTTGGCATAAACAACTCTCAATCAAATTACCTCCTTACAACCTAACTTAGATCTCGGGCTACACTACCCATCGGCCAGTCATCACAACCAAAATTTCTTTCAGAGGGGGGATTTCCTGTATCTCTCTCTAGGCAAAACGGTCAGTTATTGTAGACTGATTGTCAGTCTCAACTACAAGATTTACACTTTCGAGACGGCTCATACTTTTAGAATAGTTGTCTTACTTGGCATAAATTGTTCGCTGGCGTCCCTACAGCTAGCTCCCTCAGTGTCTGCTTCTGCCATCGCACCACGCCAGTGTGTTGTTGTCTTAGCAGACCGAACGCACCCCACATCCGACACCTTCGGAACCACTCAATGGCCAGTGAGCAACTGAGCTGAGCACTGTTTACATCGTGAAAGGAAAACTATGCAAAGATGTACACTCAAATGGCACGACTGAGTAGCACACACACACACACACACACACACACACACACACACACACACACACACACACACACACACACACACACACAGTAATATCTGTGGAATGTCCATCGACACGCGTGGAACGAAATTCTTCTCGCAAACGTACAACGTCTACGAAAAAAATCTCGTGACTATATTCCACCATTACGGCCAGGTTCTCATTCAAATGAGCAAAAAATGGTACATTTGGAAATTTTTTTGAGACAATGAAAATACGTTCGAAGGATCTGTTTGGGAATTACGAGTGATCATACTATGAGCTTTATTTTAGATTTTCAGCAAAAAAAAAATGGCGCCCGTAATTATGATTTGATCAAGGGCCTGCGAGTCTGAAGTACGCAGAGTGCGTGCAGTGTGGCCCCTCAGATGTTACCTGAAATCAAAAATGGATAACATCAGTTGATACTACATTATTTCTCTGAAATTAAAAATGGATAACATCAGTCGATATTACATAAAATTTATGGGAGCGCATACCGAACCGCAATGAAACAACCTTAAATTTAACGATACAGTGCTAATTCGAACTTTGAGTTCGATTTTTGGGGGTTTGTTTCACTCCTTATGCCCACAAAAAAATTAGTTAATATTAACAAATGTCATATTATAGGTATAAGCTCCTAAGAAAAATGTTTACTTTTCGGGGTCCGAGGTAGAAGTTAAGAGGTTGAATCACTTTTAGTTTATGCTGCATGCCGTTCTGAGAAAAAAACGTTTCTCAAAAAAAAAGTGTTCAAAGTTTAGGGAAAACTTTTAGTTATATTATTACTTCGATTTGCATGAACTGAGTGTTACATATATATTTTTAATGTCGCTGAACAGGAAGCTGAAGTCAGATTTTCAATATTCAAAACGGCTAATCCAATACAGAGGGCACAGGATTATGTTTTGACCAATTTTTCCCAAAAATACATTTTCGTTATTTACGTTTAGTCTGCAATTCAAGGAGTGCTTATGAGACCTATCTCTAGCTCGAATTCTTCCTACATAGCAATTCCCTGTTCTTCTTGGCAGGAAAGGCCGATCTGTGTAACTTGGATGTGCAGCACTCGTTATTCGTCAGTATTTTCGGCGAGTATGTTTGCATGCATTCTGTAGTATGAATCGTTTTGAGCACGTGCGACACGGGACGAGTTTTCATCTACATCTACATGGATACTCTGCAAATCACATTTAAGTGCCTGGCAGAAGGTTCATCGAATTACCTTCAGAATTGATAATTAATTGAAACCCTCAGATGCCGATAGATGTTGTTGATACAACCTCGATGGGGACAGCTGAAAATGTGTGCCCCGACCGGGACTCGAACCCAGGATCTCCTGCTTACATGGCAGACGCTCTATCCATCTGAGCCACCGATGACACAGATGAATAGCGCGACTGCAGGGACTTAACCCTTGCACGCTTCCCGTGAGACCCACATTCATAACTGTTCACAATCAACATACGTAATGTACGTAATAGGTATTTGCCAATCCACTCATTACTCGGGCACACTAAGGTGACGATTCCCGTAAGAGTTCGGGCAATCTTTGCGCATTCGCACAGACGAAGGTCAATGGCTGGGTAGCCTTTAACTACATATATGAAGATAGTAACTGTTCTCGAAGGAACAGATACCACTGATTACCGTGCAGCTTCTCTAGAAAAAATGATAATTAATTGAAACCCTCAGCTGCCGACAGGTGTTGATATACCTCGATGGGGACAGCTGAAAATGTGTACCCCGAGGTACATCAACACCTGTCGGCAGCTGAGCATTTCAATTAATTATCATTTATTCTAGAGAAGCTGCACGGTCATCAGTGGTACCTGTTCTTTCGAGAACAGTTACTATCTTCATATACCTTCACAATTCTCTATTATTCCAATCTCTTATAGCGCGCGGAAAGAACGAACACCTATATCTTTCCGTACGAGCTCTGATTTCCATTATTTTATCGAGGTGATCGTTTCTTGCTATGTAGGTCACTGTCAACAAAATATTTTCGCATTCGGAGGAGAAAGTTGGTGATTGGAATTTCGTCGCAACGAAAAACGCCTTTGTTTGAATCATACCCATCCCAAATCCTCTATCATTTCAGTGACACTCTCTCCCATATTCCGCGATATAACGTGCTGCCCTTCTTTGAACTCCGACAGTCCTATCTGGTAAGGATCCCACACCGCGCAATAATATTCTAAAAGCGGACGGATAAGCGTAGTGTAGGCCTCCTTCCTGAGCAAGCGTTTCCGACTCAAGAGTGTCCCATGGCAACCGTCCGTCTGTGGTAAGCTCCTGTGGAACCAAACTGCTGAGGTCATCAGTCCCTAGCCGCCGGTGTGACCGTGCGGTTCTACGCACTTCAGTCTGGAACCGTGTGACCGCTACTGTCGCAGGTTCGAATGCTGCCTCAGGTATGGATGTGTGTGGTGTCCTTAGGTTAGTTAGGTTTAAGTAGTTCTAAGTTCTAGGGGACTGATGACCTCAGAAGTTAAGTCCCATAGTGCTCAGAGCCATTTGAACCATCAGTCTCTAAACATTCTGCGTGGTGTCTGCTTGTTCTATATCGTGTCTCCCTACCACTTTCGCGCAACGACGCTCTGAGCGTGTTTTTTAGGGAATTGACTAGTTTGAACCTGGGACCTGTTGCTGGTAAGGAGACGCCAGACCACACATGACATGTAGAATTCAGAAGAGTTCAGTGAGACTAGCGATGATATAACCAAATACTTAATGATTTCAGCGTCAGCTCCACTGCACTCCCTGTAAAAGAATCTTAATACTAACTAAATTTAGTGGAAGGGGTTCAAGGCTTTCCTATTTTTAGTTAGCTGGTAAAATAACGTCGAAAAAGCAGTTAAGTTTACCATTGGAAATTTTATTCTAATCACAAAACATTGTTTATAAATTGCACTATTGGTAAAAGGAGATGTTTTAATACAGGATGGTAAAAACAAACAAAAATGTGAACGAATATTCCCTGAATGGGTTTCCAAGTTCTACAATGGATCAAAGGATGACCTATGCCATATCACATCTATAATGTAGGTTTAAATTAAGTTTCACATGAGAGAAAACTATCAAAATGGTCTACAGTGACCCTTAATTATCTTTAATTACTTATCTAACTTGTCGTAAATTACAGTGGCTGATGTGGCTTCTCAATAACTATATAACAGAAAAATCATCGCGTTTCAGATTTTTACTTCAAGTGGCAAATGTGAACACCATGAGCTTTAATTGACGATCGACACTAGTATTACGCAAAAAAGGGATGTAACAGATGAGACTTCTGCAGTTCTGAGTGAAGCTTTATGCGCTGTTATGCGGCATCGCGTGCGTTCATTACCTTGTCGGTGTTCGTCAGGAGGCGGCGAGCAGCACAGCTACGCTCACCTCGCCGTCTCGGAAGTAACTCTCCCTAACTTCTCCTTACTACAACTTACCGAAGTTGGTTAAAAAAAAAAAAAACTATCTGGATGTGTTTTCATCTTACCAATCAGGGTCTCAATGTTAACCTTAAGCTCCGCCTACAAAAATTCTGTCTATCCAATGAGAAACATTATACTTTTCGTGGTGGGGCAATGTTTTTAAAGTTTGCAACGTAACAGAGACGCGAAAAAGTCTCACGTTAAAACTTGCGGGTGGTGTGATCCTAGCAGTTAGCTGGCGACGTGGGTGTCCGTCCGTCCCTTATCGTAGGGCCTTCTAGCTTAACACGGTTCTGCTCTCGGCTTCTGTTCTCGTTTCTCCCCTCGGAATTGCGTCTGTCTCATGGTGGGAAGGTATGACATGCATTTAGGCATTCTTATGTTAGTCTGTGATATTCCATTTGCTCACTCGTTACTCGTATTACTTTGGTTAATTTAATGTCACGATTTATTCGGAGCTATGTGACATACTACTGGATATGCTTATCATGTCAGGGTTTTCACGGAAGGTGTTGGATTTGCCTGACACCTCACAAGTCCCTATGCTTACACACTACTTACAGTAACGTATGCTAAGGACAACACACACACACACACACACACACACACACACACAACCATGCCCGAAGGAGGACTCGAACCTCCAACGGGGGGAGCCGCGTGAACCGTGACAAGGCGTTTGAGACAGCACGGCTACCCCGGGCGGCTCATGGCAGCCGTGACACTGCTTCAAACAATGGGCTGTAGAAACTTTTGTAACCCAAGGATTAAAAAAAACCTTTCCGTTCCAAGAGTCTAGACAAGTACACCCTTAAAAAAATGCAATTACAAAGAAATTGAATTTTTGAAAGTTTTCAATCAGAACCTGTCCTTGAGGAACACCGTTGATCAAATGTCACAGGGATTATGTACTAAGGTTTCACATGTGGGTTAACAGTTTCTAATCAACATACAGAAAGAGCAGGGCTTAAAACTTTGAAGTGTGAAATTTCAAGGGCCATTCTCTTGTTTGCAAATTGTTTCACAGCGGAAATTTCTCTCGTTTTTTTTTTTTTTTTTTTTTTTTTGCTATAGGAAAAGGAAGATAGCAATGGGAGGAGGGGGGGGGCGAGAGGAGGGGGGAGGAATCTTGCGTCTCCCACCTTGGAATCTTCAATACATAATTTTTATTCATTATGAGATTCTCAGCCACTTGTAGAAGTGATTTCCCTTGATTCTGCAAAACTTTCCCTTTAGCCAATCGTAGCAACTATAGGATTTGGTTCCTGCTGCATGACATGTCTCGGAACTTGAACTTACCAACTCATTTGCATAAAGAGCTGGCTTATCATCCGCTTCTTTACTTCCGTAGGCTGTATGATCTGCAAAGAATTTTTTTTCTTTAATCGTTTTTTATGTCTTTTGTAAATTGCAACACTTTCTTAACTTTTCACGCTAATTAACACCATTGTAGCATGGTCTTTTACTGAATGTTCTTATGACCAAAAAGCAATGCCGATAGCTGGAGTCCAAAGTTTTTGTTAATCAAGCCATTTGTAGTCTTGTGGTGATATCTCCGTAGAATCTTTCATTCCCTAACGCATATTTCTTTATATCTAATTGAGAAGTGAAATACCGGTTTTCATAGATGCAGACTTAAAATATTTTAATATAACGCAATAGATATTTCATTAAAATTTTTCATTCCCTTAGGATTGAAGTTCCAAAACCAGTGCAACATTTAAAAATTCTAACAGAGGAGCCAAATACGAATTCTGAGATATATTTAGTAATGCTTTCACAATGAAACATTTTCAGAAACATCTCACACCTCTTAGGGGTTGAATTTTCAAAAACAATTAAACATGTATTCTTCTATTTAGAACTGAGGAGCCAAATTTAAATCTTCATCGATTTAGTTCTAAAAATGCTTTCATAGTGAAATATTTCATAAAACTTTTCGTCCCCTATTTCACTCTATTGGTGAGTTAAATTTCCAAAAACAACGAAACACTTTTTTTTACATCCAACCGAGAATTCAAATCCAATTTTCATAGACGCAGCTTTAAAAATGCTTTAGTAGTTCTTTAATAATGATTTATGTTCAAAAAACTTTCAGTAATTATTTTATTCCCCTAATGGAAGAATTTCGGAAAATGCTTAAAACCTGTTTTTTTTGTTTCTGACAAAGAAACCAAATTCCATTTTTCGTAGTTTTGTAGTTCTAGCTTCAATAGGGACAGATTTTAAAAAACCCTTTCAACCCAAATTTCACCCCCTTAGGAGTGGAATTTCGAACAATCTCTTCTTAAATGATGCTTACAGCGTAAGATTTACACCTTCATCAAATTTCAAGTTCGTATACTTTGCAGGTTAGGCTGGAAGGCGATGAGTCAGTGAATATGTGTGCCCTTATTGCACCTCATGGGAGGTTGTAGTTCCAAAAACAGTGAAACACGTATTTTTCAATAACACAATTTTCATAGATTTAGCTTTAAAAATTCTTTCACACTGAATTATTTTCATGAAACATTTCATCCTCTATGAAATGTGTTATGGTAGTGACACACCAAAATCACAATAGTAATCTGTTGTAGTTGCTACATATTTTATTACAATCGAAAGCATTATAAAATCACAATCACAGTAATACAGGAGACTGCCTTATAAGGCCAGATCAGTTGGAAAAATAATAAATAAATTTCTTTACATGGAACAAGACCCGTAAAACTTGAAATTTGGATATGACTAGGCAAATATACCTAGTTAGCTTTACTTAAATAGTACAAATGTCCATAGAATTCCCAGCAGAACTCTCATTGCTTCCAATCAGCTGAGAAACAGATTAAGCGTACGAACACAGATTTTTTAACGTTTGGCTAGCCAACATTTCTAAACAAAACTATATACAAATGACTAAAACAATTAAGGAGGTGCTTTAATTTTGACCAAACCGATCTTCAAACTTGCTTACTCAGTTGATTAATCAACAATATTCTTAGAATGATTACAACTAGAACATGATCATATGACAATACCCCTAAAATGAGGTTGCTTCAAAATTTCGTATGAATTGGCGATAGACATGAGCAGACAAAGGATTCAGATCAATACGAGAGATCCACGAGACAGGGAATGACATAGAAATATACTCAACTTTGAAATGCAACTGAATTCTGGATGCTATAATCCTCCACCAGAAAGATGGAATCACGCAAAAGTGACAAAATAACCCAAGATGTGAAGGAGAGGACATGGCCTTAAATATCTCTCTGCCCCCGTGGTGCTCTGCTCCCAGTATGCATGCGTCGACCGCTGCCAATTATCTCTAACACAACAGACATCAACGGCAGACAATATTCTGAGATACAAACTACACAACTTTATCTGGAGAACAGGTGAGCAATACAACTGAACTGAAACAAATGAGCCTCCTCGAGTTATTTGGCCAGTGCCAGAACTTAATCTTTGATTAATAAGTTCGCTAAAAATCATGCCAAAGTTAAGGTGACTTTATCTCCGGGTTCGGCATATTAGGGGCAGTGACAATGAAGTGGCCGACGCTCTCAGCCGTATGTTCGCGGGAGAGTCTGGGGAAGGCAAGGGCCATGTGGAGACGGATCTTGGGGTTTATTTCCTTCTCTCCGAGACACCCGGTTTCTTCTGCGACTTAGCTGACAAACAGGATGAGTACCCTAGGTGGGGACCGATTTGGCAGCAGTTGGCGGATGGCGAGGTCGTTACTGGCTATTGCCGTCGTGGGGGCCTCTTGTGTAAAGGGGGAGACAGCCATGTTGAAGTCAAGGTCTGTACTCCACAGGAACTAGTTAGCATGGTACTCATGATTCGGCGGTCGGGGGTCATTTGGGGTTCTACAAGACCTACACCCGGAAGAGGAAGTCGTCCTACCCCGGTGGAAGTTAGTGACGAGGTCGCCGTTGCTGCACTGACTACGCAGCATGTGCCCCGGGTAGAGCTTGTGCAGTGAGATGATAATCATCCATCCCATGGTCAACACCACAGATATTCTGCGATTTACTTTACTCTGATACCCGTACAACATCCAGACAGTGCAGCAACTGAAACCTCACTATGCGCAGAAACATTATGAATTCGCTCTTCGGTTTCTGGCGCGGATCGAAGTTGGTGACTTATAGCTGGGTAATATTCTGTACAGTGAAGAGGCTGATTTTACACTACAGGGTGCAGTGAATAGACAGACCTGCCGAATTTGGGGTACTGTTAAATCGCGTGTTGTGCATGAAGAGCCGTTGCACTGACCCTATGTGATGGTGTGAGGTGGATTCACAAGCATCTTTATTCTCCATCCGTTCTTCTTTGAAGACAATTCACCATAAAGACCTGTCAGGTGTACCGTGATGTCTGCACGTTATCGAGACCTCTCTGTACAGCATGTGAGTCCGCTTTGGACTTTCTGTTATGTACACGACCAGTAACGCTGTTGTCCTTGTGTCTCCTTTGCACTTAGATTTCTGAAGATGGAAGTAACTCCAAAACGCGTTATGCATACTTTGCATTTGATCCGGTGACCTTGCTGTTTGGTCCTCTCTTCCCAAATCAACCAATCATACTTTGCAACAACCAATAAAGTCATTCTTCACCTGCTGTGTGGGATTTTATGCTATCTGATCAGCAGACCTAAGCATATTAATAGAACTAGTATCGCCTGTGGTCAAAATTCGACCAATTGCGTCAATGAATCTCATATGCGATGGATAATGTCATGTATCTTAAAGTGAAATTTTAGCCGCAGAACTGATCCCTGGCAAATGCTGCGTTGTAGCTACGTGTGTCTATGAAACAATTCCTTAATTTCTCTTTAATTATTCAAGCATTTAAAGGGAGTCTTTGATACACTACGTTGACAAATTAATTTTACCCTTATGACAACACAATGTGAATGCCATTGTATCGTATAAGGTCATCTCAGACGCGAAATGATTTGCATTACAATATCTGCGTTGTAAATTCATCAAAGCGCAATTACAGTTCTCAAAATTATTTGTAATTATGTACCATGCACATTTAATTGTATCTTTTAGAACGACAATAGAATTATCGTTACTGACATCTGACAAAAATTGTGTGTCTCTAGCTCTTCGTCTTTCAGCCCGACCCGTTAATGTTCTTTTCCGAGGCATAGCCTAAAACAAGTACAGTTTCGTTAGAATACAGGACGTCGTAGCTACTCAAAATGCAGATACTGAAAATTAGGAACTCACTACATTTGGTGGTGACGGCGGAAAATGAACACAGAGTTAGTTCCGTTTTCTCTTTGACCAAAGTAAGTGAAAAAACGACGTTAATAAAGAACGTTTGCTGTCCCCGACGACTTCGTTACTACGTTTCGTTTTCCACTGTTGACAACTTCAACGACATAGCAGCTTCGGTCCTGGAAGTTGGTAGCAGTGTCAGAGACAAAGGAAAAGTTTTTACATGTGTGTGCTTCTATTTACCTATCCTAATGGTTATGGACACACATGATGGTTTCCTTTTGTTCACATCTACGGCGAAGTTCCTTACCCGTTATGCAAGTTTGATTTGTCATATTGTATAATTAATTTAAAGAATCAGTACTTCAGTTTCCGATAAACAGATGCGTTATCATTATGAATGTTCACATTGCTATTACTTTCTCGACGCAAAAACTGTGTCTGCCTAGCTCTGTGTCTTTCACTCTGACCCGTTAGCATTCTCCTTCTAGGCATACACTAAAACAAATATGGTTTCCGCATACTAAGGGATATCGGAAGTCTTACATATTCAAAGTGAAGAAATTACAAATTCGGAACTTACTTCAAAGTTTCTGATAATGGCAGCAAACTATCACGTAATTACTTTTACACAAAACTAAGCGAAATAACGACGCCAATACACAACGCTATTTACAGACATCATCATTGACTTAGCAGTTGCCGCATTTTACATGCCAGATATGCATGTTGTACTGCAAATCCATGTAAGCACGAAAGCCCCTAAAATACGATCTCACGAAATGTTGTCACTTTCATTTGTCAATTCTACTGTAGCACTTGATCTGTGCGCTAGGCAGAGGTTGGCAGCTCTACAGTTTTCAATTTTCAGGCATTGGAGATTTTAATGCGTGATAGAGAATGAAAGAATAGTGTTACAAATGTGAAAGCTTCTATTTCCTTTTACGACTCTTAATGGCTAAATACAGAGATTAATTTTTCTTAGCGCACATCTATGGCAAAGTATCTTTCGAATCACATAAGGATCATTGTCCTCGTTGTACGATTAACATACAAAATCTGTACTTCAATTTTCTTGTTCGCGTATTAAAATTATGACTTCACTTTTGTTACATCTTTGTTACTGACCATTCACCCGCGAAAACACTGTACATAGCTTACAGCGGGCTGGAACGTGCATGGTCAACTCTTGTCCCTATTGTCGTATCTGCAAGCTACCAGATCATCTTCCACGGATTAATGTGGAGATTACAAAGTCGCACTCGAAACGTAATCTGCATCCAGCTATATTTTTAACGCTTCAGGGCCGTTTCCCCGAGCTAAATGTCATGCGATATTTGTATCTAATCCCTGAAGGAACATGACGTTTCTTGTTTATTTATAGATTTATAATCTGAGACGTAATCAGCTGCAAGCAAGCCCCACTGACTGACGAAAATGCGCCTTTCCAGACAAGATACCAAGATTAAATCTGTAAGTTTTAGTTTTGTTTGCCGATATGAAACTTACTGACTGACGTAATTCAACATTTTGGTAGAAAACAGCCGTCTGAAAGAAAGAATTCTGTGGGAGATGAAAACAAAAAGAGAAACACATTAAGGCGCATTTAAACGAAAGCGAGACAGTTGGGAAAAAGTAAGGAAATTATTATTATTATTTCAAAAATAATCACCATAATTGTTATTACGTTTATACAAGTATGCGACAAGACGGTAATGCCTTCATGGAAAAAATGTTTGCGGTGCCTACAGAACCATTACGATACTCAAGCATGCGCCTCCTCGTCCGAAACAAATTGACGGCGACTGTCTTTCCGCTCTAAAAATATGGACGTCGCACGTGGGAGATTGCGACTGTATGCAGGATCTGTAAGCGATCTTCCCAGCGAAATTTCTGCAGCATAGTACTGTAAGTAGGCTGTTTATGTTCTCTTATTGGCAACGCCACGTAGCGCTCTGTATGAGAATCACTGGCTGTGCTGTGTGCAGTCTGTGGCTAGTTTGCATTGTTGTCTGCCATTGTAGTGTTGGGCAGCTGTATGTTAACAGTGCGTAGCGTGGCGCAGTTGGAGGTGAGCCGCCAGAAGTGGTGGATGTGGGGAGAGAAATAGCGGAGTTTTGAAATCTGTAAGACTGGATGTCATGAACTGCTATATATATTATGAGTATTAAATTAAATAGATTGTTTGTTCTCTATTAAAATCTTTCATTTGCTAACTATACCTATCAGTAATTAGTGCCTTCCGTAGTTTGAATCTTTTATTTAGCTGGTAGTAGTGGCGCTCGCTGTATTGCAGTAGTTCGAGTTACGAAGATTTTTGTGAGGTAAGTGATTTGTGAAACGTATAGGTTAATGTTAGTCAGGGCCATTCTTTTGTACGGATTTTTGAAAGTCAGATTGCGTTGCGCTACAATTAATATTGTGTGTCAGTTTAAGGACAGTCATGTATAATGTTTCTAAGGGGACGTTTCATATGGCGCGCCTGCCAGGATACCTCACTGGAATCTTCTGATTTTTTTTGGTAGTTTGTGTAATTAGTGTAGCTATTGTTTATTGCTAGCGCCTAATTGTAGAGAGAATCTCCTTTGTAGTTGCAGTCTTTCATTGATGTTGTGGCATGCATGTAGATTTGCACCAAGTATTTCGCAGCTGCGCTTGCAATTAACTAGATATTATTTTCAGTGCTATGTTAATGTGTTTTCTTATTTTGCTCTTCAAATTGTGCTTTTCTGTGTTGTCGTGTGAAATATTGTGACAATAATGGCGTGTGAAAAACGTAATACTAGGCTTCAAAGTAAACTGAGAAATGACAGTGAAGACGAAAGCAGTGTGTTAGCGCCACCGTGTAATGAATTAACTAATGTTCAAACTAGTGATCTGGTAATTGTGCATAAGGAAATGGAGCGGGCGGCAAATAATGGCATAGACAGTGAAACAATTAGTGAACAGGGAAGCATTATCGATCGATCGGTCGGCAATAGCTCGCCTCAGGAATCCGAAATGACAGGACACAATCTTCAAAATACTGTAGATTCAGGTTTTGGGTCCTCACCGTTTTCTCAAATAAGTCAAGACACATTTTCTGCTTGTCAAAATGTGAATGTTGCCGGTGCAAATTCACTGCCGAAAAGCACTGAGGAACATGTTTCAGATACCAGTGCATTGTTATTACAATTAATACAACAAATGGGACAAACACAGCAAAAGCTTCAAAAGTTAGACACAATGGAACAAATTCTTCAAAAGTTAGACACAATGGAACAAATTCTTCAAAAGTTAGACACAATGGAACAACACCAGAGACAAACACAGCAACAGTTAGACACAATGGAAAAAAATCTTCCGAAGTTAGACACCAGACTTGAACAAACACGTGAATATTTAACTACTGAGTTACATAACATTGAATCGAAATGTCAAAAAGTCTGTAATGACATAAAAACACAAATTTGTGAGCATTTCCAACCTATTTTTTCTCGGCATGAAAATGCATTACAGAATCACGAAGCAGCCATAAAAGAACAGGAAACTATTGTTCATGAAAACCACGACACCTTGCAAGCTAAAACTGACTCAGTTGCCTCTACCGATTCGGTTACGCAACTTGCTAAAACTCAGGAAAACTTAAAGGACACAGTAGATACGATTTCAACACAAATGGACACTCTGAAACTTGGTTCAGAAAAACACACAGAAGAAATAATTTCACTATCGGATACAGTAGCCGACAGTGACAGTGATAGTGAAGGAGAATTTTATCATGCCTTCCTCTCAGCATATTGGTCTCAAGCTACACAAGACCGAGTAAAACATTGCATCATGATGATGAAACACTTTGAACAATCTGAATTTTCCAGTCTTGTCAAATATTTTGAAGACATGTTGCATAAGAATCAATATCTTTCAAACCTATACAGCCCTTCAGAACTCATCCGCATTTGCTTAATGAAATTGCCTGAACATTTAAGAAATATTATTTTGGCAGGACGTTGCAAAGACGACATTGAAGCTTTTCAGGGACTCTTACAAGAATTAGAAATTGACACAGACAGTCGCGGTATGCGAAAACAGGAAAACAATCACTACAGGTCACATCCGTCACAATTCCGTGACGACAGAAACAATAACTGGACACGACAAGTCTATTCTTACAACACACATCGTGACCAAAACAGACACCACCCATATGACAACCACTGGCAGAGTAATAATAGTAACAGAGAAAGATCGCATTTCCGTAGTAATGAATATGACAGAGATTACCATCCAATAGACAATATGGGAACAAAAATAATTATTATCAAGGGAGACAGAATAACTTCAGACGCAACAATTCAGCGCACAGTTACGATTCCGGGCGAAATTCTCCACCACATGACTGACAAACAAGAAACAATGTAAACTACCGACAAAACGACTGACCTGAATTCCATCAGAACTGGCGGGATTCAAACAGAGCAGGGCACTCTCGACAAGGTGAATTTGTAGAAGTTAGGTCTCCTAATCCCAATAACGACGCACGCCAACAAAGAGACAGACAATGACTCGCACCGCAGGCAGACACGTGCGCCGGCTGGCTCAGGGAAAAATTACATAGACGCTAACCTTGAGAAAAATTTTAGCATTCTTTACCGATGTACCATATACCACATGATAATTCCACTGAAGCTGAAACTCTGCGTACTAGGAAGAGTAAAGGTTTACACCACATTTCACATGTAAAACCGTTTATTGAAAGATAATCTGCTTTTTAACTTTGTCTTTGCCATAAAACTTTTCACTTCACATTTCTAGTATGCATTGTCAGACTTAGAAACTGTTACCATGCAACAATGTTTGAAGTTAAATATCCAATCAAGAACCAAGAGAAATTATTTAAACAAATTACGAATGCATTGTTATAGTGAACAGACGTCACAGTGTTACTGTGTGTGTACATTGTTGCTTGTTAGTTGCACGATTACGTAATGACCATAATGCTTACATACTTGTACTGGTACTGGTACTGCTAATGGGATTTTAATGCTATATTTTGGTTTTAAAGTACTTTCTGTGAGATACCTGATGAGACAGTGGATAGTTTATGTGACAGCTACACGATTTTATCATGACGCTACTAATGAGTGACAATTTACAAAGTTGCTTTTGCAGTGTTTCTGTTTTATATCTGCACAGTTTTTCTGTATTATTCTAGAAAGTAAAACATGTTTTAGTAGTAACTTTTGTGGTATAACTACAATGAGACTGCCTTTTCTGTAGCACAACAATACGTTACAGGACAGTACTTTCTTCATCATGGCAATAAGCGTAATAACTAAGATATCTATATGCAAAGCATTTCACTTTTGTTTATCATTAAGTAAGTACATTGGCTTCTGCAGAACTTAGCTTTTGGAGGACAATAACTACAACACTTCCTCAGAGATTATCTTACAACAAGAGCACAGTTTAGCGCTGCAGGACACGTATCTGAGTGATTAATTTTGTACTTAAAACATTTATTTTTAAAGATATTTGAAGTACAATGATACAAAGGTTTTCCGTGATACATTTCATTCCATTGCTGTAATCTGTGACACCTGAGGGTATTATTCATTAATCCTCAGGGGGGTACATGCTTACTTTGTGTACCATGTGTTTGGCAAGCACAAGGAGCCCTAGCTAATATGGAATTTGCTTATACAACTTTACACATCTGTACCATATTTCTCTAACACACAAATTACACAGCTATCTGATAACTGAGAGATAAACATTTTTTTACTACATCAGTGACACATGTTTACGCAATTACACAGTTTGGTAACTTCACAGTTATGAAATTGTATTTTGTATTTACTTTCTGAACTGTTCATATGTTTTCAGAACCATTGTGATACTATGAGAGCTTTGAATGATGTATTTGGTAAGGGAGCATGATTTTAAAGTACGTTTGAGGTAGATGACACTATTGAAATAAGCAGAGAATTTTTTTTTTAGGTTTTGACATTACTGCAGAAAGCTATGACGTTTTTGAGGTTTCACTGAGGTGTTCTGATGTTATTTTTATGACGACGATGTGTATTATGCTGTTGAGGTATGTTTATGATCAATAAGATGATGCTACTGTAAATGAGGAATTTGATTATGCTACGTATTTATTTTGATGAAATATTGAAGAAGTGTTGACGAATACGTATATGAATAATGAGTAGCGGTTAGGGACTCTGATTTGTGGAAAACAATGTTGGAAACCAAGAATTGTACTTTAAGAGTTATGAAATGTGTGTAAATGCATGAATGTATCACAATGCCGACGAAAACTTTTTGAACACTGTTATATTCATAGGATTTTGTTTCTACACATTTGCAACGCAAATTCTCGACCTGTGAAATTTTTTATATGAGACTGTCACTGTAATGCAAACTGGTGTCATAAATATTTCAGTAAGAAAGTTAAGTGACCACCTTCACATAATGAGTCGTGGGCACCCAACTGTGCGACAGTTGCCTGGAAAAAAGCCATTAGTGTGTGCCTTTCAGAGGCACAGGTGGAGAAAAAAAGAGGCCGTTATCCTCGCTATTGACATTTGTTAGTAGAAAGCATTGCAAATACGACACGCTCATTACTTGGAAACATGATTACTCGTACTTTGTGCTACTTACTGAAATTCTTATGAATTGATGGGAGATATTCGTACATCTGCACAGCTGATTATGACAAGTGTCTTTCTATGAGAATTGAGAGAATTTCTACTGACTTATGAAATGCCACATAGCTGTTGATTGATGTTTTTATGCTTTGGTTTGCGTATTTGCTTATTTCATTTGGTATCTGTTTTCCAGCTGTGTTGCAGCATTGGTTTTAAAAAATAAACTTACATGCATTTGCTAATGTGAAAACTTTCTGTCAACAGATCTATTAAATAATTACTTTATGATCCACATTCGAGAAAGGAGCACTTGGAAAGGAAAGAACAATAAGAAGGGATTAATAACAGTAACTGCATACATAATTTTCTTCTCAACTACTTGGTAATTTTTTTGTTAGATTAACTTGTTGTGGTGCACCACTTTAATTACATAGATATTAATATGTGAATAGACATTTCCCTTATCTGCATTGTTGTCTTTAGTGTAATATTTTTCTGCTTGAGCTTTGTCATGTTTAGGTATAACTTATTGCATTTGCTGCTGCTGCTTGCCAGGCATAGTGCTACTAAAATTGACTTTGTATTACTCTGTTAAGCCAGTTTTTCTAATGATTTTTTTTATTGTTTGCTGCACATTGCCTTATATTAGTTTTAATATTCCAATTGCTCTGCTAATTTAGACTTAATGCTGCAGCTTTGCCAATTTGCATTTTTTATCATTCCTGTTTGTGTTAATTGTTTTGTGCTGCTGCATTGCCTCGTCCCTTAGTTTAGCATCTCAGCTCAGTAGATTTAAGTTAGCTCAAGTTGTGATGAATTGGAAGAAATGCATTGAGAAGATATAAGAAAATGGTTTGGCCAAAAAAGTATTTTGAAAGAGGATATGAACAAAAAAAGTAGGCTTTAGGGACAACAGGTTTAGATAGGATTTTCTTGGAAATAAATGATGAGGTAAGATAATGGAAAATAAATAATGAGGCAAGGAATGTGTGAATATATAAATACAGAAAGCATGCTTGAATAGAATTTTTTTGTTGGAAACATATGTTGAAATAAAAGGGAAGATATATGGAATGAAGTTTTGGGGTGGACTGCAATACCAAATGTTACACTGAAAACAAACCCTGTCCTTTTCTCCTGTGTTATTCTGCTATGTGTTTATGTATCCTTGTGTATATCAACATCACGAAATATATCGACATAACGAAACATATCGACTGAACGAAATTAATCGACACCACGAAATTAATCGACACCACGAAACATATCGACATATTGAAATAAATCGACATCTCGAAATATCGAAATCTCGAAAAAAATCAACATACCGAAATAAATCGACGTCGCGAAATAAATCATGAATACACTAAGCAGATTCAGAAGGATGTTGGTTGCAGTGGGCATTGGGAGATGAAGCTTGCACATGATACAGTAGCATGGAGAGCTGCATCAAACCAGTCTCTGGACTGAAGACTGCAACAACAAAAATATGAAGGCACCTGTCTCATGTGTAACCTTCAACAGAAATGGGACAGACAAGAGGGTCAGATTAGATTATATGTACTTTCCGTTGCAATTGATCCATAATGAGGAGATACTCAGTGGGAAACTAATATGCTAATTTACCTTCCACAGATCGCAAGTAGACTGATCATGGACATGGAATGAGAAATGAAAATTTAGACATACTTGTGATTGTATTCGCATTACTTGACACCCCCCCCCCCCCCGCCCCTCTCTCTCTCTCTCTCTCTCTCTCTCTCTCTCTCTCTCTCTCTCTCTCTCTCTCTCTCTCTCACTCACTCACAATCGAGCACGCCCTAGTTCTACTAAAAAAATTCAATTCATTAATAGTGTCGAAGGAGATGGTTTAATAAATCCTTTAGGCTCCTCTTAAACTGAAATTTGTCAGTAGTAAAGCTTTTTATGGCTGCTGCCAAGTTATTGAAAATTCGTTTTCCTGAATGATGGAGACTTTCTTACACCAAAGTAATTAACTTCCAAAATTTTGTGGAGATTATACATGTTTCTAGTAATGACTGCTTGAAATGAGCTGTTGATTTGAAAATATTCATTTGTTTTTAAAGACAAATTTCTAGGGGAGAAGGTATCTTCTATCTCCACCATGTTAAATTGATCTATTTCCACGTCCCTTATCTCAAGATGTGTTATATTAACGGTAAAACATAAAACATTTCTTACATGCATTTCCACTATTTTCCAACAAGCTGACTATTTTTCATGAATAATATATTAATAGTGAAATTTTTGGAAAAATTTAGAAAGACAGGTTTTATGGGCAAATTTCAAAAATAAAAAGGCAACAGTGTTCTTTATAATAAAGCTTCTCCATGGATTTTAATTCCTACTCCGAATTTTTCTTTGTTTCCTTTACTGCTTGCTCAATAAACAGATTGAATAACATCGGGGATAGACTACAACCCTGTCTCACTCCCTTCCCCACCACTGCTTCCCTTTCATGCCCGTCGACTCTTCATGCCCTCCAGTAAGACAATTGACCGTTAGAATTCCATGGTTCTAGGATAAATGGTTTGAGAGGAAAGGTACATTTAGTTAGAAAGGTTACGGAAAATTTAAAGTTGTATTGCACTTAGCGACGTACATGCACTCATTTAAATTCATAGTTTCTTTCACTGCATGTGTCATAGATTTCTCTCCTGTTTATTGCAAGCAGCGCACTGTAAAGTTTTTTCTTTTTTAATTTTTTACATCTCTCGTAAAGCTTTTCGTTCCTTTCCAATAGTACGCATGCCGTACAAAAACAAAACATTTGTTTCATGATACTCGCTATTTTATTTCTTGCAAGTCTTCTAGAACTTCTCTCGAAAACTTTGTGGGTAGATCTTGGCATTTGTTTTGTTCAGAAACGAAAAACACCCATGATACGTTATTACTGTAGCAAACAACTGACTACGAGACAAGAAAAAATGTATTCAACAGGTGAAAGCTCAAAGCAACGGGCAAAAATGTCCCTAGGCTTATCATCTCAACGAAGAGCTGTCACAAAGAAACAAGTGGGCATGTCTTACATAGCAAGCTGCCATTTAAACCGACATTTAGGACCTTCAAATAAGGATTTGGACTAAAATGCTTTTATATTCGCACTAAGGGTAAATCAAACTGGTACAATCACCAATAAAAAAATTATTTTCATTGTTTTCGAGGTACCTTCTGCCCTTCGGAATAAATATATTGCGAATCAGTAGTTAATATGCCTAGTTCTCCAAACAGGAGACGGCTAGAAACTTTCGAAATGTGGTGGTGTAGAAGAATGCTAAAAAAGTTTATATCGAATAGCTGATGGGGAGATACGAAAACAGATTAGGGAGCAGAGAAATTAATGGCACAACTTGACAGAAAGTAGCGATCGTGGGCAAAGGGCGTATTTCGATTCCACCCGTCCACTTTGACCCATGACGTTTAGCATGACGGTCATTAGCGTTTCGAAGGATACCAGTCGCCTTATTAAATGTTAACTGTGATTGCCTTCGTTTCTAGAGAAATTTATAATGATCGTTAACTATGATTTTTTTCGTAATATATCGTGATGAACGATGGGAGGAACCCGAGAGCACAGCTTAAATTGTCGTTAAGGAAACGAGTAGCGATTGTATTTTTATCTTTCTTATCCGACACATACGGGAACCTGGTGTAGAATGGGGTACAAAATTGAAAACTTTGATTAAATGTACAAAAGTGATAAATAAGAGAGTTAGCAATTTTTATATGAACACCTTATGATGTATTAATCACAAAAATACAAGAACATTGCCATAAAATAAAACAACAATATTTTTCACTCAAAAACAGAAATGTATGTCATTTTCCCCATTCTGCCCTGTGCACGCGGCAGAATGGGGTGGTAAGTACAACTGATTACAAAACCGTATAAAATTATCGGAAATGCAGAATATATTGGCTTGCTCGGTATTTATTTAGTTTAAAGTGAATATTAATGCCAAACTACAGTTTTCATGTATTGTATCCTTTTCTTAAGGCTGTTTATAAAATTCACACACGAGGAAAGACTCATCATCTTCGCTATCTATTCCTGCACGAGAATCGTGTGTCCATTTTTTGCACGTGGAACAAGCGACCCAACCTTCAACTGATTTGGAATAAAACCCACCACAATATACACATTCACAGTCGGAACTTTTCTCATAATCACTCTCCTTAGGATTGTATTCTGTCCTTTTTTCCATTTATCTTCAGGCCCTTTCTTTCTTTTTTTTCTTAATTTTATTCTCTTTTGCAAATAGTTTTTTCTTTGCACTTTCTTCTTTGGCAAAGTTCTTTTTCTATTCTTCCTTAATAATGGCTTCTAACTCTTTTTTTGTACGGCGAATCAGTTAAAACAACAGTCTTCCCCCTCTTCCGTTTCGCTCTTTTCTTGCTTTCGTTAACTTTTGGCAAGGGCATCAGAGTTTGTAGTGAAATATGAAATGAGGAGGTGTTGTCAGTTGTCATCCAAGAGCATCAAGGATTAGAACAATTAGCCTCAATAACTTTGTCATTCTTAGGCGGCAGTTCATTGTTACAACTCGCTGAAACCTCGTCTGCTTGATTATCCAACCCGCTGGCGCCGTCTTTTTGGCTGGTGTGCTAGGTGGAGGCAATTCCAATTGTTCAGATAAGATAACCTCTTTATCTGACGACCTATTTTGTCCGATGTAAAATGTGTCTGCCGGAAGGAAGTCTGCATCGGTGAATATGGATGGGTCCGTGGGCCGTATTCCATTAGCTTCGAAACATTTAATAGCGGTTTTCATTGTTGCATTCTAGACGAAAGCTGAACCAAAAACCGTTGAAATTTGAAAGATAGTTACGACTTTCCCTGCATGGCTTGGTAGCCATTTTCGAAGCTCATCACTATAACGAAGGCTTAAAGACTTCATAAAAGAAACATCAAGCGGCTGAAGTCTGTGAGAGCAATGTGGTGGTAAAGATAGCAACGAAACGCAACTCTCCCTCGCGTAGTTCATAACGTCAATGTATGTCGTATGTGCTGAGTGGCCATCTAATATAAGGAGAACTGCAAAGTCCTTTTATGCCTTAGAAAATTCCACAAATTTTCGAAACCATACAAAGAATGATTCTGTGGCCATCCATGCGGTGCTGTGGACCTCAGCGCAACCTTCTTCTTCCAGTCCTAACTAAATTTTTTTCTGCTTCTTCTTTCGTGGAAAAATAAGTTTGAGACATGTAAGCTCCGCTTGCTGACGTACTAATGAGGCTGGTTACAGTTTCGCCCCTTTCTGCAGATGTTAACGATCCTACTTGACGTTTCCCCTTGCAAGCTGCGATCTTCGATTGGTTTTTAGGGTTAACCGAAACGCCTATTCCATCACAATTAGATATTTGAGAAGTCATTACTATGTGTTTGCCAGTTACATTTGTTAGCAACGAAAAGAAAAACTATCGACAGCTACTTTATTAAAACCCATGACTCTTGCACCAGATGTTGCTTCGGGTTTGCGAACAAACCCGCATTTGCTTCTTCATTGTTTCATGATGTAATAAACATTTCGATTTGTTTTACTCGACATTTTCGAAAAAGTATCTGGGAAACGTGCAAAAATTGAAAGGCAAAACTGTGCACCTGCCGAAATACGAGTGCGTATACTCATTTGAATCAATTTTCCTAAACCGCTTCTGATACGCTAGAAGTTACCGCACACTTAACAGCAATTGTAGTTGACCGTTTGCCTGTATCGTATAAAGTACAGCCAGTAAAATATTTTTGTAGGGAGGACACAGCATCTCATCTTGAATGGAGGTTCATCTGTACGTGTAAAAGTAGCCACGTATGCCACAGGGAAGTGTGTTGGGAGCCTTACCTTTCATGTTGTATATTAACATTACAGATAATATAAATAAGCTTACATATTTCGAAAATGGTGCAGATATCGACATTGAGGTAACAAAGTTCGTGGGAAGCGATATGCACATAGGAAAAATAATGTGAACACCTATACTTACATCTACATGGATACTCTGCAAATCACATTAAAGTGCCTGGCACATGGTTCATCGAACCACCTTCACAAGTATCTCTTATTCCAATCTCGTATAGCACCCGGAAAGAATGAGCACCTGTATCTTTCCGTAAGCTCTGATTTCCCTTATTTTATCGTGGTGATCGTTCCACCCTACGTAGATCGGTGTGAACAAAATATTTTCGCATTCGGAGGAAAAAGTTGGTGATTGGAATTTCGTGAGAAGATTCCGTCGCAACGAAAAACGCTTTTCTTTAAATGATGTCCAGCCCAAATCCTGTATCATTTCTGTGACACTCTCTCCCATATTTCGCGATAATAGAAAACGTGGTGCCTTTCTTTGAACTTTTTCGATGTACTCCGTCAGTCCTATCTGGTAAGGATCCCACATCTCCCAGCACTATTCTAAAAGAGGACGGACAAGCGTAGTGTAGGCAGTCTCCTTTGTAGGTCTGTTACGTTTTCTAAGTCTCTTGCCAATAAAACTCAGTCTTTGGTTAGCCTTCTCCACAACATTTTCTATGTGTTCCTTCCAGTTTAACTTGTTCGTGATTGTAAATTTAGTTGAATTTACGGCTTTTAGATTAGACTGCAACTTCTCTGGTTGTGATTCGTCTATTCTGATTCATTAGGGATCTTTCGGGGTCAGTAACGACCTGATATGCGGATATTGAGGGCGTACATTAACTGGATTCTTTCTTCATTGATTAGTGGCCGCCTTCGAAACGGTTGTACCACTCCTTTAGCCGTGTATTACCCATTACTTCGTCCTCAATCACATGATGGATTCAACTTGAGAATCGCCGAGCTTGAAGCCACATGTCATGCAATGACGTCATTTTGCTGACATTACTAAATCCGACGTGTACCACTTGCAAGTGTTCCGAAGTAGTGGAGAAAATCAGGTATGTGTGCTATGTATGCCTGAAAACATGAGCGCACGCACGCCCTGATACCATTGTTGATTTCAACAATTACTAGAGATCGGATATTTTTTGAGCAGCTCTCGTATATAGGCCGTCGCCAGTGATGTCGAAAGAGCAAGATACCCGTAGCTACGCCAGTTGTATAGGTAGTTCGAATGGAGCGGTCTACTGTCCGACGAATCTCCATAACAGCTCCGAACCGAATACCCCAGAGTTCGTCCTTCACGTTAGGAATCAAGCTGAGATCGCGAGGGCATAAGTCCGGGGTGTGTGGTGAGTGGTGCGGCTCTTCCCAGCCCCACATACCGAACAAATCAATCACGACTTGCACCAAGCGTGCCGAATATTGTCCTGCAAAATGATGGGCGCGTCCTGCAGAAAGTGACGCCGCTTCTTTCTCTCAGTTGTTTTTCTTCTTTGTAACACAGTCTGTTTCGTTTTCGAGACTAAACCGCTTAACAGATATTGTTCAAATTTGGCATGGAGACAGTTTGAACCCTGAGAAAGAACATAGCCCACTTTAGAAAGCAAGAAATGTTTTTTTTTTTTTACATCAGTGAACGTAAACTACATTAAAACTTACTTATTTTGATGTGTAACTTAAGAATTGTGTAATATATAAGTACTTCAATAGTCGCCGCGCGGGATAGTCTCTCAAACGGAATTGCTCCCACGTCCGAGGCCTTTCAATATCACGTCTCCCATTCCGCTTGTATTTCAGAATATTTTGGGGAAGTCTGGGACTTTGCATTCTCACCAGTCTTCACGATATTTTTGAATTTTTTAGTTTCTGTTAAAAATACTTAATTTTTCTCTAGTATCTTCATTCCTAATCATTTCTTGTTCTGCAGCCCTTCGAATTTCTTAGGATCCTCATCTCTGCCGTCTGAATTTTTGTTTTGTTTTAACCATGTTTTCGCTTTCATAGCATAACACAGGAACTGCGACCACTTTACAGAATTTCGGGAAAATCTCTTTTTGTACTTTATTGCCCAATGTTCTGATAATGGTGCCACAGACAGCTTAGAATTTGTGTAATTTATTTTCAGTATCAGAGTAAAAATCAGATCTTACAGCGTAGCCTAAATGAAAGATTAAGAGACCTGTTCTAAAGCAGGATTATCCAAAACTAGTTTTAATCTGACTGAATATTTTCCTCGAAGTGCACTTATTTACGTTTTATTACTAGAAATTTTAAAGTTGCATTCGTTGCATATTTCGTTCAGGTAGTATGCAGATCTTGGGAGGTCATTTCATTCACTTGAATCATGTCATCTACAAACAGAAGCACAATCAGGTATTTCTCATTCGTTATCCCAATTCCTTTGTCTACTCGTAGTTCATGCTTTCATTTATGAAGAATGAAGTCAATGTAAATACTAAAAATGCTGACATAATTTACTCATTTAAATGTATACCGAGCGAACTGGCGCAGTGGTTAGTACACTGTATGATGATGATGAATGATGATGATGATGATGATGAAGATTGGTTTGTTGGGCGCTCAACTGCGCGGTTATCAGCGCCTGTTCAAAGCCCTAATCTTTACACAGTCCAATCTCGTCCCCTTCACGAATGATGACGAAATGATAAGGACAACACACACACCTAGTCCCCGGGCGGAGAAAGTCCTCAACCCGGCCGGGAATCGAACCCGGAATCCCATGTTCCAGAGCAGAAACGCTAGCTACGAGACTCCCATTGGGGAGGACGACGGTTTAAATCCGCGTCCGGCCACCCTGATTTATGTTTTCCGTAATTTTCCTAAATCACTCCAAGTAAATGTCGGGATGATTCCCTTAAAAGGGCACTTCTTTTACCCTTCCTTGACGCAGTGCCATTTCCTGCTGCGTCTCTGATGACCTCAACATCGATGGCACATTAAATACAATCCTCCTTCCGTCCCTCATTTAAAGGCATAGGTTTAACGCAATAAGTCGGGCGTTAAAAGTTAGAAACTGCGTACACGTCAAAGACAGCATAATTTCATGGCGCGAAAATTATCCAGATTTTATTAACCGTGCATTTGTGAATGGCAGCACTTGGCGACTTCTAACAAACTTCACACAATTTCGAAAATTTCCGAAACTTTTTTTTCCCGCTGATATCCCTGACAGAATGATGAAAGGAAAAAAGACTTTTATCGCTCCTACATTTTAGCTGTTCATGCAGTAAGGCGTCAGCATTAGGCATGAATTTTGAATTTATTACTTCTTTACTACTCACTCTATTCGCAACACATTTGTCTGACAGTATCCACACATATCGCTGAGTGTACCTGAAATATTATAGCATTGTACAACACCTAGCTCATAAACATTCAGATGTTTTCGAAAAACTAGCTTCTCTTAAAACAGAGCGTCTTCAACTGCAAAGTGCTATGCTTCTTCAGGTCAAGTATTTAACACATTAACTGATACGGAAAGTGAACGAACTTCTGAAGGTGGTTTACATATGGGACTTCCAGTCTTCAGATAGCAATTTGGAGGGGAGAAGGGGGTGGTGGTTACGCGGTTTATTTGAAACTTCACACTTTCCGCAAATTATGCAGTTGTCTGTAATGAAGTACTATCTGAAAGAAGCCACGCTCTGATAAGATATCACTGTAGTGCAAAGCATGACAGCTTGGTTCAAATGTTCCCGAAATGTAAAATTGTTCGGTTCACAAAACGAAATAACCTTATCCTACGGGTATAGCGTCAGCGAGTCAAATTCTCAATCGCTCCACTCACACGAATACCTGGGTGTAAAAATTTCTAGAGATTTGAAATGGAACCGTCACATAGACGCAGTCTTAGGGAAAGATGGTGGCAGGCTGCCATTCGTTGGTGGAATTCTAGGAAAATACAATATGTGTACAAAAGAAATTGCTTAGAAATCACTCGTGTGACCCATCCCCCAATATTGCTCGAGATTCTTGGATCATAATCAGATACGACTGCCAGGCGATACTGAATGTATACAAAGAAGGGCAGCACGAATGGTCACAGGTTTGTTCGAACCGTAGAAGAGTGTCACAAAGTTTCTGATGAAACTGAACTGGCAGGCGCTTGGAAACAAACGTAAAATATCCAGAGAAAGTTTACTTGGAATATTTCCGGAGGAATCCTTAAATGTTGAATATAGGCGAATGGTAGTCAATAGAGGGAATGACTGCGAATGCACGTTCGATCTGCGTTCGCTTCCCTTAGCTGCGGTTCAAACTGAGCCTAAAAATATGCGAGATGTAGTTGGCAGCTCTGTAAATGCTGACCGGTGAGTCGCTTAAAGCCCAGGCAAAATTAATCTCGGAGGGACACATCACGCACTCAACAATTCAAATAGTATCACAACAGATTAAGCATATCCACTGAGGATCTAGAGCCTGTGACTAGTCTATTGAATATAAAAATGGAAAACTGCAACAACTCACTCTTTGAAATATTTTTAATACCATTAACTAGTTTTGTAGCCTTTACAGACTCATCTTCAAATATGGCACACAGAAATTGCGTCTTTATTTCGTTAGAGTGATGCCGGGTACTGGCTCTCTGACGTGGAGACAGAGAACTCTTTAATGTATCGCCATGAGCGACTGTTACATGGCGACATGTGTCGGAAAACAAATTCTTCCACTTACCGTGGTAATGTGGTCGGTATTGCAGTTAATATCCACCTGGCTACTGCCATTTTAATTGTGTATTGGCCACAGATTAATCGCCTTTCAATGTAAATATAAATACGAAATTTCACGATCTCCATAAGGTTTACTACTGATGTACATTACAAAGATGTTCAGTCAAAAGAATAGCATACTTTGCTCGGAAACAGTTTCTTGGTTTTGTGCATATAACACAAGGGCGTGCTGAGAGGTAATTACTCCAAATGTTTTATTTGAAAACTCTTAAGCTACATATCTCCAGCCCTCTGCTTCTAGGGGGATCCGATTTGTACCGTGTAACATAGCGGTGTGTGATGTAACTATGTCAGAGCGTGAGAAACAGCTCAGAAAACTGAAAGCACGAATTCGAAGAGTTGGTCAGCATTACAACGCCAAACTACAGCCTAGCGCTGCGACGTCTGCAGCACTCCGATGCAGTTCGTTCACTGCCATCGATTGACCTCCACACAGCCCGACTTGGTCCCATCCGATTTTCATCTGTCTCCAAAACTTACGGAACACATTCGAGGACGTTTATAGTTCGAAGCCGTGCAAGCAGAGGTGAAGTTGAGGCTCTGTTAGCATAGTAAAATATTCTACAGTGACGGTATCAACAAAATCAACATTTCACAAAATGAGACTACGTAGTCCGATGACTACAGCTTCAGTGCGCTGCAGCTGGAATTTGTTAACTCGTGTAAATGCTTGAGTGTATAAATTTGTAGGGGTATGAAATGGAACGATCATATAAGCATATTTGTAGGTAAGGCGCGTGCGGTTCATTGGTACAATACTGGGGAATTGCAATCAGTACCAGATAGGACGAACAGGGGATATTGAACTTATACAGAGAAGGGCAGCAAAAAATGCTCACAGGTTTCTTTGACCCATAGGAGAATATCACGAAGGAGTTCAAAGAACTGAACTAACGGACAGTTGATGATAGACACAGACTATCCCGTGAAAGAGCAAAGTATCTCGAGGAGGCCTACTTAGAAAGTTTCTAGAACCGACGTTACATGATGAATGTAGGAATATACTGAAACCGCCTACGTATCGTAACTGTAGGAAGCGTGAACACCAGATTAGACTAAGCATAGCACGCACAGAGGCTTTTAAGCAGTCACAATTCGCACGCCCCATGCGTCAGTGGAGTGAGAATAAGTCCTAATAACTGGTATAACGGCAAGTTCCATCTGCCATGCAGTTCACAGTCGTTTGTAGAATACAGATTATAAGCTGCCTATTTTTTTTGTTTAAATTTGGATTACAAGAAAATGGGCGTCTTGGAAAATGTCCTAAATAAGTCTTCTTCACCACCACCACCACCATCATCATCATCATCATCATCATAATGAGTGTTCTGCCCTAGGGCAGGTCTTCACATGTGCCTCTCCATGCAGTCCCATCATTTGTTACCCTCTTGGTTTCTCACAACTATTTTCTGTCCCTACACTGTCCACCACCTGGTATGTTCTGCGTCGTCGTCTTCTTCTTCTTCTTTTCCTTCTTCTTTCATTAACTATTTCCTATATTACCATCAATAAACAATCTCTTCTCATTTAGTGTCCATGCCAATTGTGTTTCCTCATCCTGCTACCTTTAAAATTTATCTCTGTTCTCCCACTTAACACCACCTCATTTCTTACTGCGCCTGCCTATTTTATCCCGTATCAACGCACCCACATAAAAGCCTCCTGTTATGAAACGTCTCGTTGACAATTGCTATACGTGTTTTCACCTCCTTATTACTTCCAATGTCGTCCATAATAGCGCGTCGCAGTTATCTAAAAACACTAAATTGTTCTGTATCTTCCTGCCTAACATTATAGTTGTTCTTACTTTTCTTGCACTTATCACCGGACATTTTGCCTTTTTCTTATTATTTCTCATTCCAATTTACTCACGTGTCTTGTTTAATTCTTTTAACATTTCAGTCATACTTCTTTCGCTCACTGCCAATAACACCATATGATCCGCGAGTCTAATACATTCTGTTCTCCTAACAACAACCAGCTCCCCTCTATTTCGTTTCAAACGTTTTTGAATAACATGCTCCAAATATATTTACACACTAAGGAAATTAAACGTATCCCGGAGGAATTATCCCAGTGCGATGGAAATCGATACACGTGATGTACGTGTAGGGGCAAATGAATGATTACAGTTGCAGAAAAACTGGATGATTAATTCAAGAGAAAGAGCTTCACAAATTTACTAGTCAATAACGGATCCTGACGGATATCGTACCAAACTCAGTTCAGTTGGTTCGTTACATCGTCAAAATCGCGACCTGCTTTAAAGAACCCGCCCATTGTGCTCCAAACGTTCAAAATTGGTGAAAGGCATGGCAATCTTGCTCAGCAATGTATTGCCTGGCATGTACAAAGACAAACACGTAGATACTATCTCCGTGTGTGGTGCGTAAATTGTCGGCAGGCACCTCACTTAGTGTCCCGCGCAGAGTTCAAGCCGCCATAGAGACAAAGGGTGGCTACACTGCATATTAATGTCCACTATTAGGTGCCTGTACACTTACTGATAGGATAGTGTATTTCGAAATGTTAGCATTTGGCTTTCCGCTTAGAGCTTATGTGCGGCGAGTCGTCGTATCTCTAAAAAGAGACACCTCTGGCAACACTAGTTGAAAATGTCCTTCAAACTAGCCGTGCTGCGCTCTCTACCTCCGGTTATTCTCGTGGGCGTCAGAGCTTCCGTAGCCAAGACGCCCCCTGGGTAAACGCTGCGGACGTCTGCAGTCGCGCCTGACGATCTGTCATGAATTATGAAATGTATTCGCAGATATCAGATATAATACGACAACGGCCACACAATTTACTGGAAACGTACAGGATGTTCCGTAATTCCCATCACTAACTGCTAGAACTTGTAGAGGGGACTGAGTACATAATACTCGTATTTTAAATTGTAACCCATCTCCGGCAACGTACCGTGTGCTACAACCATTTGAAAACATGTTGGTAACGCTGTCACTTTGACAAGTAATTTGTTACACTGAAGAGCCAAAGAAATACCGTGTAGGGCCCCCGCGAGCACGCAGAAGTGCCTCAACACGCCGTGGCATGGAATCAACTAATGGCTGAAGTCGCGCAGGAGGGAACTGACATCATGAATCCTGCAGAGCTGCCCATAAATCCGTAAGAGTACGAGCGATTAGAGATCTCCTCTGATCAACACGTTGCAAGGCATCCCAGGTATGCTCGATAATGCTATACAATTTACTGAAAACGTACAGGATGTTTGGGGAGTTTGGTGGCCAGCGGAAGTGTTTAACCTCGAAAGAGTGTTCCTGCAGCCACTCTGTAGCAATCGTGGTTGTCTGGGATGTCGCATTGTCCTGCTGGAATTACCCACATCCGTCGGAATGCACAACGGACATGAATGGATGCAGGTGATAAGACAGGATGCTTACGCACGTGTCACCAGTCAGAGTATTATCTAGACGTATCAGGGGTCCCACATCACTCCAAATGCACACGCCATACAACGTCACAGAGCCCCCACCAGCTTCAACAGTCCCTAGCTCTCATGCAGGGTCCATGGAGTCATGATGTTGTCTTCATACCCGTACACGTCCATACTCTATATACATTTTGAAATGAGACTCGTCCAACCAGGCAATATGTTTCCAGTCATCAACAGTCCAATGTTCGTATCGATGGGCCCAAATGAGGCGTAAAGCCTTGTGCTGTGCAGTCAACAAGGGTACACGAGTGGGCCTTCGGCTCTGAAAGCCCATGTAGATGATGTTTCGTTGAATGGTAAATTGTAACCCGTCTTGTTGATGGTCAAGCCTTGAAATTTTCTGTAATTTGCGTAAGGGTTGCACTTTCGCCACGCTGAACGATTCTCTTCAGTTTCCTTTCTTGCAGGATCTTTTTCCGGCCGCAGCGATGTCGGAGATTTGTTGTTTTACTGGACTGCTAATATTCACGGTGCCCTCGTGAAATTGTCGTACAGGAAAATCCCCACTTCATCGCTGCCTCGGAGATGCTATGTCCCATCGCTCTTGCGCCGAGTATAATACCACATTCAAAGTCATTTAAATCTTGATAACCTGCCATTGTAGCAGCAGTAACCGATCTAACAACTACGCCAGACACATGTCTTACACAGGTGTTGCCGGCGGCAGAACCATATTTTGCCTGTTTACATATCTCTGTGTTTGAATACGCATTATTATACCATTTTCTTTGACATTTCAGTGTAGATGTGACCCAATACATCTATTCTACAGTTTCACTCGTTAATAATCAAAGAAACAAAAAAAAAAAAATCGGTCTTCAGAGACACTGTTTTTACAGGAGGGCCTTTTCCAGTTCGAAATCAGAATGAAATTAATACCGTCAGCTGATGACGGGCGTTGATATATATCAACGAAGACAGGTGAAAATGTGTGCCCCGACCGGGACTCGAACCAGGGATCTCCTGCTTACATGGCAGTCGCTCTATTCATCTGAGCCACCGAGGGCACAAGGACTGCAGGGACTATACCGCGCAAGCCTCCTGCGAGACCCGCGTTCTCACCTTATATGTCCACACATTACATTTGTAGTGTCCTTTCGGACGTGTCCGAAAGAAGACACCATATCCATATAAATATATTTTCCAATTCGCGTGCGCTGCGTCTCCATGGCGCACCACAGACGCACCTACTGACGGTGAAGGCACCCTTTCTCGAGGACGTTGCGCAAATGTAACGAAAAGCGTGTGGGGAGGAGTCAGGCGTTGTGGACAACGATCTTGATAAAGGCGACGAGCAGCTCTTCGAGTACTGTGAGCTTGGCCACACAGAATACTCATGTCGGTGTATTCGGCAAAAGTGTACTCAACAATGTTGCTCTATCACTCACAGACACATGAACGAGACTCGAACCAGTTCAGAGAGGTAGGACAGCCGTCAAATGATATCATACGATCCGACGTAAGTACCTCCCCCCCCCCTCCAGTGATGATTACCTGTTGCATACTGTATTAGCAAAGATATATTTATACGGCTGTAGCACGGATATACGTTTCCATACATGGATTCCATTTCAAAATATCGTCACTCAGTTCCCTAGAAGTTTTTAACGGGAATTTTGGAACATCCTGTATCTCTCCAGTAACTGTACAGCTGTTTCCAGAATTAGTTCACTCTGCAGAGGAGTGTGCGCCGATATGAAACTTCCTGGCAGATTAAAACTGTGTGCCGGACCGTGACTCGGACTCGGGAGCTTTGCCTTTCGCGGGCAAGTGCTCTACCATCTGAGCTACCCAAGCAAGACTCACGCCTCGCCCACACAGCTTTACTTCTGCCAGTACCTCGTCCCCTACCTACAGCTGTTGTACCACATTCGAAATATACGGATGTATTTCAGGATTTCGTCGTTGTGCAACTTCGCAGAAACATGGCTGAATTATCCTGTATATTGTTATCATTAAAACGAAGCACCTTTCCGTCATTTCAAGCACTACTAAAGTTGCTAGGTGTAGGAAAAAATACTAATATCATACTGAAAATATCGGAGAGAAGCGATAGAATTCCTACAAACAACTTGAAGAAAATCATTTTGGGTACTAGGCCATGTCATTATAAAACAGTGAAACAACTAAAATAACGACATTTCGACCATCGTTTGAACGATCCTCTTCAGAGCGAATAAATGCCACGAAATTTCAAATCAGCAGCAGCAAAATGAAAGTTCGATTTGGAAACAACTTCTATTGCTTCTTTCTAATCTTCTATTAATTTCCCGAATTTCTCGTCCGTTTCGTATGTTGCTTTCTTTATACATTTCTAGAGCTTGCAATTTCACATAGTAACTCATGCCTGCAAACGTCATCTGACGACGCTACGGAGCACCAAAATACAGGCGGCAGCTCCGGCAAATGTTTGTAAATAAAGTGTGACGCCGTGATTATGTATCTATTTGAGGTAAGGGCCCCAGTACCGGAAACGAATGAGTCGAAAGTTAAAAGGGAAAATCGTTATCTTACCTCTGACGGTGGAATACAAGTACTGATACTGTTGTTGCTAACTTTCAAAGGTGGTAGTATGGATCAAAGTAAGAAAAAATGTCCGGTAAACATGGGCCACAAAATGCGTACCTGAGGAGCTATGAGCACTTGTTCAATAGTGGAGACATGATTTATGCTAGCGAAGACGAACAAGTCCTCACAGTTCTTAAGGTATGCATTTTACAGCTCATGTGTACTGCACATTGCTTTCTTCTTTCGGTCCATACTACCACCTCTGAAAGTTTCCTGCCCTACATTTTAGCTACAACACTACCGGAACATACTGTTACACGTAACAGGGATGTATTCTCTTCTAATTTTCCGTTATAGGGACATAACCTCAAATTTATACATTTATCCATCTCCATCACCATAGAAAATTGGTAACATCTTCATTGGATCTCCCTGTATACCTGTGTACACATATTTTACAGACTGCAGCGCCTGTAACTTATATACTCTGTAGCGTCGCTGGATGACGTTTCCAGACGTCGATTCCTATGTAAAACTTCATCAGCTAGGTCCCCTCTACAGACTCGATAAGTGTGTAGCATGACGTGTGAAACATTCTGTATGCAAAGTGAATAACATGGAAGAAGGGGCTAGGACCCCCTCTCTCTCTCTCTCTCTCTCTCTCTCTCTCTCTCTCTCTCTCTCTCACACACACACACACACTTCTCATCTATCAACTACCAGCTTCCTTTTAAGTCTTACAACTGCTGTCTGATTTCTGGCCGAGTTCTAGATAACATGCCGCTCACTGTATTTTATCGCTGGTAGCATCTTAAATTCAAACTGTATATTCTGGTCAAAACTGTCAAAAGTTATTTTCTACATCTATAGATGTTATAAATATGGGTTGAAATTCTTCAACCGATCTCTAGCGGCTAGTGTGTTCTCTCAAAATCGATTTTCCTCTAGCTCGTCTTCTCTAATGTGTTGCATTCCTCTGTAAATATTTTGGATCAGTATTTTCAGCCAGGACGTATGAAAGTGATGGTTCGGTAGTATTCGCACTTATCGCTATTTGCCCTATTTGGTATTTGTGTTATTTTTTCGTTTAGTCTGAAGATTTAGCAGTCACGTAAGCTAGCATAGATGTTGAGGAGTGAAGCAGCAAACGCCGACAGAGTGAGTCCTCGCCGGTGTTGATAGAGCCCTCTGGTAGCGAAGCCCTGCACTATAGACAACTGAGTCTATGAGCGACTAGTAGCGACACCTAGCAGCGAAGTGATGAACCGCAAAATGGCCGCGAAAATTGAGTGACTTAAATGTCTAGTTGCTGTTTACTTCTTCCTTTACACTATTATTACAAAACAGACTATGGCATCACTGCTCGGTTTGTCTGTTACCGTATCATTGTGTATTTCACGCGTTACAAAATAGTTCTGTTCTCGTAACATAAAATGCAAACTACATCTCCAGTGACATTTATGTATGCAGCATGTTACATTCATCATTCCCTCTTTGTAATTTAGTATTACTAAAAGTTTTGTCCGCACTTTTAAGCATTAAAAATGGATATGTGGCTCGGAATTTAATAGCAAAAGAAACAGCCATACTGGCAGACAGTCTCTCTAATTAACAAAAATACGAAATGTAGGTTCAATTTCCTCTGCGTAGTGAGGTGTCGGGGCTACTGTTACATTAAATGGTACCAAAATAATCGCACTGTATTGTGGTTTAAAGAATTTTGAACAGCAAGTGGAACTGTAAGTAAGTTTCTTGCAATGCAAAGATAGTGATATAATAGTACAGTAATAATAGACGTTTGTTATGCTTTTTTCTTATTTTACAGTTTCGCTCATTATTGATGGCAAACGCCTTGCAGAGAAGGTAACATTCTGCTTCTTCGGCTACGGCCTTTACAATCTCTTTCATTCAACTAGACTTAACCTGTAGAGGTAGTAATATAATTTCTTTTCTGATCCACAAGATACTTTTACAAAAAGTAGAGGCAGAGAGGTTGTCATATAACTATTAATCGAAATATTATATGAAATATATGGACGTGTTGGTAAATCGCCAAGAAATTCCTCTTATTAATGTTAAGTGTTATCTCTTTGATTCAACATTCAGCTCACATAAAACCACGAGAAATATCGTTTTTCACAAAAAAAAAGAGTCTATCTCATTAGTGACCTGTGTCAAATCAAACATATCATTTTGACACTAGAATAATTTGAGAAAAATAGGCCTCTGTTCGTTTCTGAAAATGCAATTAGTGAAAATAATGTATTTTCAAAAGGTATTGTCAACTGTTACGAAACGATTTCTTATACAGAATTTATTTATCACGTAGTCAATCATGATACTAAAAAGAACACATTGTTGGCTTGTGTTTTGCTATTGATATAATATTTTGCATTTTCTTATGACTGAAATAATTACTGCTTTTTCAGCACTGAGAATGTGTGAAATACAGTATGTAATATATGAATCAGTATGATAATTTTTTTTCGAATATTGATTGTCAACTACAAGAAAATGGAAGATGTTTGGGTATTTACCTCAGTAGTATTAAGCACACGAAGGAAAACAAATCTTTTATTTTTTTTTTTTTTGCAAGGTTTTTATTTCATAGTTGTAATCCTACAAATATTAATGATACCATGCACTTTCTTTTGATAGTGAGGTATATTAAGTTGTTGTTGTTGTTGTGGTCTTCAGTCCTGAGACTGGTTTGGTGCAGCTCTCCATGCTACTCTATCCTGCGCAAGCTTCTTCATCTCCCAGTACCTACCGCAACCTACATCCTTCTGAATCTGCTTAGTGTATTGATCTCTTGGTCTCCCTCTACGATTTTTACCCTCCACACTGCCCTCCAATGCTAAATTTGTGATCCCTTGATGCCTCAAAACATGTCCTATCAACCGATCCCTTCTTCTAGTCAAGTTGTGCCACAAACTTCTCTTCTCCCCAATCCTATTCAATACCTCCTCATTAGTTACGTGATCTACCCACCTTATCTTCAGCATTCTTCTGTAGCACCACATTTCGAAAGCTTCTATTCTCTTCTTGTCCAAACTGGTTATCGTCCATGTTTCACTTCCATACATGGCTACACTCCATACAAATACTTTCAGAAACGACTTCCTGACACTTAAATCTATACTCGATGTTAACAAATTTCTCTTCTTCAGAAACGATTTCCTTGCCATTGCCAGTCTACATTTTATATCCTCTCTACTTCGACCATCATCAGTTATTTTACTCCCTAAATAGCAAAACTCCTTTACTACTTTAAGTGTCTCATTTCCTAATCTAATCCCCTCAGCATCACCCGATTTAATTTGACTACATTCCATTATCCTCGTTTTGCTTTTGTTGATGTTCATCTTATATCCTCCTTTCAAGACACTGTCCATTCCGTTCAACTGCTCTTCCAAGTCATTTGCTGTCTCTGACAGAATTACAATGACATCGGCGAACCTCAAAGTTTTTATTTCTTCTCCATGAATTTTAATACCTACTCCGAATTTTTCTTTTGTTTCCTTTACTGCTTGCTCAATATACAGATTGAATAACATCGGGGAGAGGCTACAACCCTGTCTCACTCCTTTCCCAACCACTGCTTCCCTTTCATGGCCCTCGACTCTTATAACTGCCATCTGGTTTCTGTACAAATTGTTAATAGCCTTTCGCTCCTTGTATTTTACCCCTGCCACCTTCAGAATTTGAAAGAGAGTATTCCAGTTAACGTTGTCAAAAGCTTTCTCTAAGTCTACAAATGCTAGAAACGTAGGTTTGCCTTTTCTTAATCTTTCTTCTAAGATAAGTCGTAAGGTTAGTATTGCCTCACGTGTTCCAACATTTCTACGGAATCCAAACTGATCTTCCCCGAGGTCCGCTTCTACCAGTTTTTCCATTCGCCTGTAAAGAATTCGCGTTAGTATTTTGCAGCTGTGACTTATTAAACTGATAATTCGGTAATTTTCACATCTGTCAACACCTGCTTTCTTTGGGATTGGAATTATTATATTCTTCTTGAAGTCTGAGGGTATTTCGCCTGTCTCATACATCTTGCTCACCAGATGGTAGAGTTTTGTCAGGACTGGCTCTCCCAAGGCCATCAGTAGTTCTAATGGAATGTTGTCTACTCCCGGGGCCTTGTTTCGACTCAGGTCTTTCAGTGCTCTGTCAAACTCTTCACGCAGTATCTTATCTCCCATTTCATCTTCATCTACATCCTCTTCCATTTCCATAATATTGTCCTCGAGTACATCGCCCTTGTATAAACCCTCTATATACTCCTTCCACCTTTCTGCCTTCCCTTCTTTGCTTCGAACTGGGTTGCCATCTGAGCTCTTGATATTCATACAAGTGGTTCTCTTCTCTCCAAAGGTCTCTTTAATTTTCCTGTAGGCAGTATCTATCTTACCCCTAGTGAGACAAGCCTCTACATCCTTACATTTGTCCTCTAGCCATCCCTGCTTAGCCATTTTGCACTTCCTGTCGATCTCATTTTTGAGACGTTTGTATTCCTTTTTGCCTGCTTCATTTACTGCATTTTTATATTTTCTCCTCTCATCAATTAAATTCAATATTTCTTCTGTTACCCAAGGGTTTCTATTAGCCCTCGTCTTTTTACCTACTTGATCCTCTGCAGCCTTCACTACTTCATCCCTCAGAGCTACCCATTCTTCTTCTACTGTATTTCTTTCCCCCATTCCTGTCAATTGTTCCCTTATGCTCTCCCTGAAACTCTCTACAACCTCTGGTTCTTTCAGTTTATCCTGGTCCCATCTCCTTAAATTCCCACCTTTTTGCAGTTTCTTCAGTTTCAATCTGCAGTTCATAACCAATAGATTGTGGTCAGAATCCACATCTGCCCCTGGAAATGTCTTACAATTTAAAACCTGGTTCCTAAATCTCTGTCTTACCATTATATAATCTATCTGATACCTTTTAGTATCTCCAGGATTCTTCCAGGTATACAACCTTCTTTTATGATTCTTGAACCAAGTGTTAGCTATGATTAAATTATGCTCTGTGCAAAATTCTACAAGGCGGCTTCCTCTTTCATTTCTTCCCCCCAATCCGTATTCACCTACTATGTTTCCTTCTCTCCCTTTTCCTACTGACGAATTCCAGTCACCCATGACTATTAAATTTTCGTCTCCCTTCACAATCTGAATAATTTCTTTTATCTCGTCATACATTTCATCAATTTCTTCATCATCTGCAGAGCTAGTTGGCATATAAACTTGTACTACTGTAGTAGGCATGGGCTTTGTGTCTATCTTGGCCACAATAATGCGTTCACTATGCTGTTTGTAGTAGCTTACCCGCATTCCTATTCATTATTAAACCTACTCCTGCATTACCCCTATTTGATTTTGTATTTATAACCCTGTAATCACCTGACCAAAAGTCTTGTTCCTCCTGCCACCGAACTTCACTAATTCCCACTATATCTAACTTTAACCTATCCATTTCCCTTTTTAAATTTTCTAACCTACCTGCCCGATTAAGGGATCTGACATTCCACGCTCCGATCCGTAGAATGCCAGTTTTCTTTCTCCTGATAACGACGTCCTCTTCAGTAGTCCCCGCCCGGAGATCCGAATGGGGGACTATTTTACCTCCGGAATATTTTACCCAAGAGGACGCCATCATCATTTAATCATACAGTAAAGCTGCATGTCCTCGGGAAAAATTACGGCTGTAGTTTCCCCTTGCTTTCAACCGTTCGCAGTACCAGCACAGCAAAGCCGTTTTGGTTAATGTTACAAGGCCAGATCAGTCAATCATCCAGACTGTTGCCCCCACAACTACTGAAAAGGCTGCTGCCCCTCTTCAGGAACCACATGTTTTTGACTGGCCTCTCAACAGATACCCCTCCGTTGTGGTTGCACCTACGGTACGGCCATCTGTATCGCTGAGGCACGCAAGCCTCCCCACCAACGGCAAGGTCCATGGTTCATGGGGGAAGTATTAAGTAACTTAAAATATATGAAGATGAAGTCTGGTGAAGAAAGTGTGTGAATTAAAATTTGAAATGTTTGCAGCAGCATAATCAGGTTTAGTTTGTAGTGTGGCAGTAAGCTCCACGTGGGATCCGAAGCACGGACCCCACGGGGGTAACCGGCATGCGCCACATGCCAGGGCAGAGGTGTAGGCTAGTGTTCGGAAACCTTAAAATTCCAGCGCCGGCCGGGGATAGAACCCCGGCCCGGCTGGGGCGAATAGCCCCAGCCGAGGCGCTGGAACGTTCCAGACCCCTTACCACTAGACCACCGAGGACCCCGGCTGTTTCATGCTCTAGAGTCCAGCTAGTGGTCGTAGAGCCCTTCTTGCTGTCCTCCGTGTTTACACCGAGGCAGCGGTAGCATGGTATAACAGGAAGTGTTTACCTGTGTCCGCTGGATGTACGACTTATTTACCCGGCTGACGTTCGTGCCGCTATAATGTCCTTAGTTGCGTTACAATTATTTGCAGGGACCGAAAATCTGCCTATGCAGTTACACGCAGTCGAGTCTCACTATTTGAACCTTTGTAATTCGATCGTGTTGTCAAGACCCATGTAAGAACTTCTATATATCGAAGAAACCTCATGTGTTCGGTACATTCCAAAAACGGAAGCGACCGTCATAACAGACAGACAGCCCCGTAAACATTTTGCAATGAAGTGTCAGCCGGTACGTAATAATCGATATCTGGAATTGTTTTATCGGTTATTAAGATAATCGTTTCACCCCTATACAATTCGAAAAATTCTCGTATTTTCTCAATAAAGCATAAGCACAGTACATAAATCCGTCGCGAAAATGACATCGAAGAAGTACAAGTGTTCGAGTACCACAGAAAAGAAGTGGGTCCTTGAAGGTGTGGAACGGAGAGCAGAACAAAACTAAGATGTAATGTTTCGGGATTCCCTCATACTCGCTGTAGACAGTCCAGAAGCAGGAAGATCAGTTTGATGACGTGTCATGAGGAGCGAGGAATAAATTCACTCTCAAATAACTACTGTACGAGATGCCTCGCCGCCTCTTGAAGGGTGTCATGCGATTCTGCGGCCGTGTGACTTCGCGACCCGTGAGTCAACGCGGTGTTTCTGACCACATACATTTTAGCTGCGGGTCCTCCGACCTTCGAAGGAAGCCACGACAATGGGGAGGCTCTGCCTGTCGTTTTTGTAATAAGAACTCCCCTCCACATTTTATCTAGGCTTAAGACTGTCTATGCACATAGTGCATAGCCGTGTTTTAAAAAATAGTTATTTTTGTTACCTTTTCTTTCTACAACATTACTTCCTGTCTTATTTTACGAACTTTTCGTAGGAATGTCGTAAATTTTAAACGTCTTAAATCCACCGAGTCATTATGTGTTCTTAAAATATCTTTTAACTCTTTTTCAACACATAATTCAGTGTGCGATTTGCCGGGGGGGGGGGGGGGGGGAATTTCCCCCCCTCTGCATCAGATCATCCCCTCCTCTGATTTTAGTTTATGCATCGCAACCTGGGATGCTTATTTCCCACGCACTGGAGTAAAACTTTACATATAATTTAAATTTGTGGAGCCGAACACTGAAAGTTTTTAATAAGTCTTACTATTAATACGTTTCAGTTTTCTATCATCAGAATAAGTACAACTTTTCCCAAATGTGCCTCTACTTTTGGAATTCCCCTCGTATAACTGTACCCGTATGTAGATGATTTTGTAAATAAGCTTTACCTAAAATGTACTTTTAAAGATATAACAAGGGATGGCTTTTCTGACAGTGCATACGCGTCAATAGTGAGTTTCGGCATTAACATCTATTTATAAATAGCTGTTTAACCATGCGTAACGCCACGGTCAATGCTAGTAACATATATAATTCTACTAACCCCCTAAGACATCCCCCACACTGGTAAAAGCACAATTCGCACCCTGACACATATGTATCTTTTACCTCTTTCATTGAAGAGGCTGACCAACGGATTATTTTTTTTTTTATATCAGGTATTGATTTTATTGCATTCTCCTTTAGCGTATTGATCAGAAATTGTAGGTTCAGATACCTTTGGCTTATTGAGTATCGTTTGCTATGCCAAACTTCGACAGCATTCATGGTCCTGTGCATCGAATTGATGACGGCAGAAAGCTGACCAAAATCACTTCGAAATAAATTCTCTGTACGCAGATAACTTTGATACTGTTGTGTTAGGTATCGAGGTATTGCCTAACGCAACTGAAGCCAAGTTAGGAGTGAATTTATTTCGAAATAATTTCGGTCGACTGTCTGTCTTCACCAATTCCACATTTCAGATGGTGTACTAGGATTTTCCACCTATTGACTGACTATATAGTCTACGAATTCATGATCTTTTCGCCACTGGGCATTTGCTACGCTGTTACCATCCATGCATCATCAAGGCAGTCCGGTGAAAGATGTGCTTTACAGCATATATGCGGCAAGACAATCGAACTACTTCTTCATCCCTGTATTTCTCCACTAATCCCATTTCCTCTATGTCCTCCAGAGGCATTGCTTGAAATGAAAATTACAACTGGAAATAGATGGCTCGGAGAACACTGTTTCCATAGCTTAATTTGCAGCCATTTCGAAGTCTAGCACTGCAGTTTTAAATGACAACGCAGTTACGACATTTCTCGGTTCAGAAAAAAATATTTCAGAATTATTTTGGCTTTCCTCTGGTAAAAAAGCTAGTCTTCCGTGCTTCAGGTATCAACATGCAATGGTGTACAGCTGTCCGAAATGTCCGTCCATAAGAAGAGCTTTATTTTCACACATTTTCTCCCTTTCTTCGTAACTGATCACCCGGATTCATTTGTCAATTTTCAAAAAAACTTCAGTCACTTTCAAAGTCTCATCGCGCAGCTGAATCCCTGAACTAATGCCATGGTTATGGGACATCCCAGTAGCTTCCCTTACACAGTGCAGGCTTTCTCATAATTCGTCATACTTGCGACGTAATCTAAACGTGTGTCTCGCAAATCTTGAAATTGCTCTTTAAACCTTCAGAAAACAGGCACTGTCTCCTCTCCGCAGATTCTTTGCCAGCATTAACGCATTCGTTTCTCAATCTCCACGTCTGTTTCGTCAGGTTGGGCGAGAAACTTACTGTTCAGCAGTGATTCTACCATTTACAATTTTTAAACTGCCGCTGCTCCTATTTCGCTCGGAGTTCATGTACAGGCAATTCGTGTACTTACCACATTTTCGGTGCTCCTGGCACCGATTAGCGTCCTTTCCTTTTCCTTTCCTTTTTGCAACTACACGGTCCAGTCCCATTAACGTGATCACCGCCTGTGTCCGACGTTAATGTGCAGTAACCACTCACTGACAGCGGGTGGCAGCACTAGCAGTGTAGGGTATGCGTAATGCGGAAACTCAACCACTTATGTGACATCCAAAAGGACGTGATCATTGCCTTTCGGGCCACCGGTGGATGCATTTTCGAAACGGAAAAGTTCGTAAAATGTTGGCGTGTTGCCATATTTAAAGCACTCCGTGCATGGCGCTGTCCAGAACCGACGTTGAGGCCGTTGTGGTGCCCCACGGGCCACATATGACAGGAGTTAAAGAAGGCTGCAGGTGAATAACGTGCAACTGTTGAGCAACTGACCACGCACGTGAACCAAGGGGCTACCGACAGTGTCTCCTCAAAGACCACTCGGCGAAAAATGCTGTGTATGGGTCACCACAGCAGACGCCTGGTCCACACACCTATGCTGACTGCTGTTCACCGGCGACGAAGGCTGGAATTTCCACGCCAGTTCTGCGACTGGGCTTCCACTGCACGGTGACTAGCGGGATTTTCAAGTGACAGACAGACGTTGGCGAGTAGGGCGTGATTCACCTGAAAGTGAGCACCCTGCAACAGTCGACGGCAGGTTTAAGACCGGAGGAAGGATCGTTTTGGTATCAGAAACGTTATCGTGACACTCCCGCCGTGACCTCGTCGTTCTGGAAGGCACAGTGCATGAGCAGAAATATCCGTCGGAACCATTGCCACACCTACATGGAGTTTGTTTTCCCTCGGAACCTACCAGCAGAACAACTGAATCTCTGACACAGCTTGCAGTGTACGTGCGTGGTCTGAAAAGCACCAGGATGAGTTTGCTGTATTCCATCGACCACCAGGCTTCCCGGGCTTAACGTAATCGAGAATATGTGGGACCACCTCGATGAGGCTCTTCGTGTCCTGGGTCCTCAACCGACAAACATAGCGCAGCTGACTGAGGCACCGGCGTCGGCATGGCTCAGTACCTCACTGACTCCTGCACCTTTCTCAGTTGTCCGCGCTTCGCGTTAATTGTATCCTCCTACAGTGAGTCGATGACGACACTCTCCCGTACACGACAGCATCATCAACAGCCGCAGATTGCTGTTCACTTTGCCTGTCACATCATTTATGTCTATAGAGAATAACAGCTGTCTGTTACACTCTTGACGATACCCTTGTCTCTGATCAACGCTCGCCGTCGAGAACGTACTGGTATCTGTCTTTGAGCCACTCACATATCTGGGAACCTACTCCGTATGCTCATACGAGGCCCGTCGTAAACAGTGTGCAGTGGAGCATCGTGTCAAAGACTTTTCTCAAATCTAGGAGAGTGCAATCTGCCTGGCACCCTTCATCCGTGGTTCGCAGTATATAATGTGCGAAAAGGGCAAGCTGGGTTTCACACGAGCTTTCTAAAACCGTGCTGATTTATGGACATAGGATTTTCGGTGTCTAGGAAATTTATTATAATCAGATTCAGAATACGTTCTAAAATTCTGCAGAAAATCGATGTCAAGGACATTGGTCTGTCATTTTGCACATCCTTTCTTTTACTCTTCTACTACACGAGTGTCACCTGCGATTTTTTAAACTGCCTTAGGTTGGACCCATTTCAGATGTAATACTCAGAAGGCAAATGTATATTGATCTCGTTATATACGGGTGCCACTTGCGCTTTTCCCAGTCGTTTGCGAAATACTGCTGGGCAAGAGATAGGCGATAAATGCGAATGAAGTAAGTAAAACCGAAATTGTTTTAACCTACTCGCTGTCGCTGAATCCTTTCCACGGGATGCGTCCTTGAGCGGATCAAACAGGTAGCAATAAATGCTCTACAAATGTGGTCGACTTTTGAAGTTTTTCTTATGAGTTAATTACGCTGCAGACAGCTTCCATTCTGCATAATATCAGCAATATGAAAATGAAAATTCACACAAGTCAAATCTGTAGGGACGATGACGTAGAGTCTCCCAGCCCATTATGGTTTCTTTTTCCTTCCAGTGGGCGAGCATTGTTGTGTAATATTATCACGTCTTTTCTTTGACATTGGCGACCCTTTCCTCTCATCGCTGGCTTTACTTTGCTCATCAGTATGTGTGAGTGGTCAGCGCTGCGTCCTGTACGCTGATCTTCCAAATAATCACCAAAATACGACAACTGTGGCATCCAAATGATGGCCAGCATCACTTTCATCGCTGATGCTCGTGTTTTGAATTTCTTTCGGACAGGTGAGCTGGTGTGCTTCCATTTCACGCCTTGTCCTTTCGAGTCGGGTTCACCATTTAGAACGAAAGTTTCATCACACGTTAAAATCTCGTTCAGAAAAGGTTCACCTTCACATTCATAGCACTCTTTGTTTCCTTGTGTTGTTGTGTGAATTCTTGCGGGACCCACGTTGGACTTGTTTTGCCGTACTTGAGCATGTCACTGACAACGTTACGAACTGTGCCGCTACCTATTGCAGCTATTTTGCTATTCAGTTCTAATGCAACACATCGGCCATCAGGAGTAATGTCGTCAGGGCCGGTTTTAACCGAAGGAGGAGACACTTCAATTGGCCGGCCACGGCGTTTTTCATTTGTCACTGAAGTTCGATTGTTTTTGAACTGTCCTACGTATTTATCGAAAATTTCCGTCGTTCGCACAGCTTCGACCATACTGAAAAATCGTTAGAGAAAATATTTTGGCCGTTTTCCACCTTCTGAAAGGGAAAACGCATCGCTGAACGTTGCTCAGTTAATTTGGAAACTTTAACCGGACACGTCATTGTTAATTGCAACATTAAGGTTATAAATAACAGCCGCTCTCAACTTATCTCAGTCACGCCAACCTAAAGTCATGAAACTACAAAAATTCTTCTTACAAACTACGCGACTTCATTAATTTGCCCTTGCAGGGGAAAGTCAGGAAGGAGTATGCACTTAGTATTTAATCGGTCATTTCTAGTTGATGAGAAAGTTAAAACAAACAAATAGCAAAACATTGCTCATTTATTTACGAACAACATTTATCAGATACAGCTGAGTAACTTTTAACCCAAACCTTAAATGTCATTATATATATGACACTGCTCGTTCGTACTCGTGACCGCATAATCTGGTAAGAGTACGCACTAACACCAATAACAAGAAAATGCACCATGACCTTCATAAGCTGTGCATTCATCATGCCACTGTTGGGAGTAATTATCACACTTAATACGGTCTTCCGTGACAGACTCCTTTTAGTCTTCATCACACCTTGGGCAGTTCAAAACATGAAGTTGGATTAATGGACAATTGTGAAGGTGATTCGATAAACCCTATGCCAGGCACCTAGATGTGATTTGCAGAATATCCATGTGGGTGTAGATCCCTCCTTGAATTGTGCCCTGGTTGTTGCTGAAGATATAGCGCAGTTTAATCCAGATTAGCCGTACAGATTCTACGTTGTTCGTTACTGATATTTTGTCCCTCCTTGGTTTAGTTTGTTTTTCTAACAATGCATTTTTGTACGTAGACTCAAACAGAATTTCGGATGTTTTTGCAGCTTTCTTTAGATGTTCGAAAACCTAAAATTGTGCAGTTCACAAAACGAAAAAACATAGTATCCTATGACTACAACAGCAATAGCTCTCATTTCCAATCGTTCAAGTCACACAAATACTTCCGTGTAACACATTGTAAGGATACGAAATAGAAGCAGGACTGAATAAAACTCAAGACGCGTTCATAGATTTGTAGACCTGGAAAAACGTTCGACAATGTAAAATGGTGCAAGATCGAAGTTCTGAAGAAAATAGCTCTAGGGAGAGACGGGTAATATATTCGCACAAGACCCAAGAGGAAATAAGAGTGGAAGACCAAGAAGTGCAAGGATTAAAAAGGGAGTAAGACTTTGATATAGTCATTAGCCTCTACTGTTCAGTGAGTGCATCAAAGAAGCAATGAAGAAAATAAGAGAGAGGTTCAAGATTCAGACTGAAATACGGGGTGAAAGGATATCAGTGACACGGTTTGCTGATAATATTATCGTCCTCAGTGAAAGTGAATTACTACAGGATCTGATGAATGAAATATACAATATAATGAGTGTAGAATTTGGGGTGAGAGTAAATCAAAGACAAAAGTGATGAGATGAAGCATAAACGGGAGCAGTGAGAATCTTAACATTGGTGATAACGAAGTAAGAAATGGAACCATCAAATTGTCTCAGTCAAAGGTAAAGATGGTTGCGGACTGTAATTCATTGTTAGAATTAAAGGGAAATATAATCAGTGCACAAAGATGATCTTTTTCGAACTATTGGTGTGACCCATACTCTAATATTGCTCCAGTGTGTGGGACCTGACTCATATACGACTAGCAGGGGATACTGAACTGTTCATAAGAAAGTCAGCACAAATGGTTACAGGTTTGTTTGGCCCACAGGAGAATGTAACAGAGATGCTGAAGAAATTGGCAGATGCCTGAAGATACACGTAAGCTATCCCGAGAAAGCCCACTTGCAAAATTTCTAAAACATACCCTAAATTTTGAATATGCGAGGTGTGTTCAAAAAAATTTCAGAACATTCGTAATTTCGCGCCAAAGGCGTGTTGGGGCGAAATGCAGTTGACATCCCTGCACACGCGTGTGCTTAATGTGTAACTGCGGGAAGTTTCAATTGTTGTATGTCTGTTAGCTTATTGTTCAGTGCTGTATTGAGTAGAACGTTGTGTCGCACAGTTGGCGAACTTCGAGAGGGGATGGTTAGAGGAGCAATGCGCCTGCACTAAATTTTGCGTGAAACTCAAGAAAGCCGCTGTTTGGGGTAGCCGCGCAGTATGAGGGGCCTTGCCACGGTTCGTGCAGCTGCCCCCGTCCGAGGCTGAAGTCCTCCCTCGGGCATGGGTGTGTGTAAGTGGTGCAAGCCTAGGGACTGATGACCTCAGCAGTTTGGCCCCATAGGAACTTAAAAGCTAAACTCAAGAACACCTTTACAGACAAACACAAAATGATGCAGGAAGCCTATGGTGATGACTGCTTAAGCCGTACTCGGTGTTACGGATGGTTCACACGTTTTAAAAACGGCCGGACGGAAGACGATCCCCGTGCAGGACGTCCTTCGACTTCTGCCAGCAACGCTTGTGTCAGGAACGTCAACGAAACTGTGCGTGCTGAACGAAGACTGACTGTCCGAGAGATTGCAGAAGAATGTAACATTGCAGTTGGATCGTGAAATCCTAATACAGCATCTTGGAATGTATCGTGTTGCCGCCAAGTTCGTGTCACGGCTCATCAGTCAAGAGCATAAAGACCTCCGCCTCGCAATCTGAGAAGAGCTTTAGGATCACCCAAATGAGAACGAGATGTTCCTTAAGAAAATTACAACTGGTGATGAGACGTGGGTCTGCAGTTATGACGTTGAGAACAAGGTTCAGTCTTCACAATGGGTAGGGAAATGTTCTCAACGATCAAAAATTAAAAAAGCTTGTCAGGTCAGCTTGGCCCTTGCAGACATTTTTTTTTTTTATTACCAAAGTTGAAAACCAAGTTGAGAGGACGAAGATTTGTAACGATAGACGCGCGGTCCAGCGAAAGGCGAACCAAGTCTGCTCCCGGAAGTGGAAACGGTGTTGGGAGCGGTGTATCAGTCGTGGGGGAGATCATATACAAATAAGTGGAGGTTAGCGTAGAGAAGTTCCAGAATTTTTTGAACAGACCTCGTAGACCAAAGGTAGTGAATACTGGAAAGTGGTCTGCAAATGTTCATACGGTTGCGTTCGCTTCCATTCGCTGCTGTGGAAACTGGGCTTAATAATAATATTCCCGCTGTGAGATGTTATTGGCAACTCTGTAAACGCTGAGCTGTGCACCGCTTACGGCCCAGGCAAAATTATTCTCTGAGGGACACATCATTATCTCCTTAGTGCCTAAAGCTGCTTCGGCCAAATTCCAAGTCAGTTGCCAGGCCGATGGCTCGTTATCGTACTCCTCTACAAGTAACGCTTCGTCTGAAACCATCTGTACGCTTATGTAGGTTAAGACACTGCAGCCACTCATAATGGTGGGTGCACGTTTGCGAGTTACTGACGAGAAAAGAAATTCGGAATTTTGTGTGACACTCGGTAGCATTAAGAAAGCTGAGTGACATTAGTTGGTTGTGAGGTGTAACGGAAAGGATAATAGCTTCACATGTTGTGTTCGGATACCAAGATTTAAAGGCCTGAAGTCTCCTGTTTCAGAAGTAAGGAGCGCAACAATCAAGTGATGTATGAACAGTAAGTGCACACATTTTTGCTCGGTTGATTTTAATTGGGGTTGCATTGTGCAGGTCAAGCAAGTGCCGTACTGTAGAGAGGTTGAGCAAGAGGAGCGTTTTGTAACAAGTGTTTATCCTTATTTTGGATAGTTAGCTTTCTTATCTGAGAAGTAGTTACGGGTAGCACTTGAAATGCATTACGAATTCCTTCGTCATTCAGTCTAATATCGCCCCCCCCCCCCCCACTCCCCTCTCTCTCTCTCTCTCTCTCTCTCTCTCTCTCTCTCTCTCACACACACACACACACACACACACACACACACACACACACACACACACACACACACACACAACTAACTAAATACACTCCACCTCTCATGATTTTAAAAATAAAAGTGCTCTTAGAAAAATTGTTCACTCTACAGTTTATTTATGTGCCAAAGTAAATGTGGGGGAGGGGGAGGGAAGGCCACAGACGGCAGGGTGGGGGGGTAGGGCAGGGGGTACTGGCAAATGTCTGATTGCACCCAGGAGCAATGGTCTAAGAAAGGCTGGGAACCACTGTTCAAGTGCCTGTGAATGTGTACTGAACATAAATGTGGAAAACTGCAACAACTCAATTATTGAATTTTTTAAATTCGAGTTAACTAGTTTTGGAGCCGTTTCAGGATCATCTTCAAATGTGGCGCACAGAATTCGCGTCTTTATTTCTTTAGAGTGAATCTGGGTACTGGCTCTCTGACAAGAAGACAGAGAACTCTTTAATCTATCGCCACGAGCGGCAGTTACACGGCGACATGTATCGGGAAACAAAACTTCCTGCTTACCGTGGCAGCGTGGGCGGTATTGCAGTTAATATCCATCTGGCAATTTGCGTTTTAACTTCCGGGAACTTGCGTTTTAGTTGTCTGTTGGCCACTGGTCAATCTCTTTTCATTGTACATATAAATACGAATTGACACCATATATCACCAGCATAACGTTTACTACAGATGTACATTACAAAGATCTTCACTTAAAAATACAGCATACTTTGCTGGTAAACAATTTTTTTTTATTTTTGTGTGTATAACACGACGGCGTGCTGAGAAGATAATGACTCGGTCTGTTTTATTTGATAAAGTCAGTAACATTCTACATCTTTACTATAGATATCTGCAGCCCTCTGCTGCTAGAGGGCTCCGAGTTTGCGTAACATAGCGGTGTGTGACGTGACTATATTTGTGGGTGAGAAAGAGCTCACAAAACTAAAAGCACGAATTCGAAGACTTCGTCCGCATGTGGATCGCACTCTCCTTAAGCATGGCACTGCCAAACTACACACGAGCGCTGCGGCATCTGCAGCAATCCGACGTCCTTGGTTCACTGCCGTCGATCATCCTACACACTGTCTCGATTTTCGTCTTTGTGCAAAACTAAGAAAACCTTCGAGCACTTCAATTGTTTCAAGCGGTGCTAGCAGAGGTAAGGTTGTGGCTCTGTTAACATAGTCAAACAATATACTGTGACGGTATCAACAAAATGGTATCTAGTTGGGGAAATTGTGCTGGTTTCCAGAGTGAGTGTGTTGAGAAATAAATTTATAGACATTAAGAATACAGATGTCGAATGTTAATAAAGTTTGTTTTATTTAAAAAGCGTTGAGAGTTTTCACATAAAACATCTGTCGACATTACTTTTCAGTACGTCCTCGTACAGTGGAAGTCAGAAAATACGTACATTGATCAAAATAAGTGTTGACATGAATGCTGTTAACAGCACTAGGTTAAAAAATTTTTAACTGTATGGCAGTTGCAGATTAATTTTATTTGTAGCTAGCGCGATTATATGAGTGGAGGAGTATTAGATTTAATGGTGAGCATTAATGTAATTTTTAAGCATTGTCTGTATTGTCATTCTTCCTCTCCAAGTGCCTCGTCCTCCAATAACACTGCTGATCGGTAGCATGATCTGTTGTCCGTCCATGGTTTTTCAGAACATCGATTCAGTGCTGAACCGAAACTGCTGGCTTGAGTTATTTAGCCAGGATAATCCTGTGCGTCGTGGATCACGTATGCCATGAATCTTTCAAAAAAAATGGTTCAAATGACTCTGAGCACTATGGGACTTAACATCTGAGGTCATCAGTCCCCTACAACTTAGAACTACTTAAACCTAACTAACGTAAGGACATCACACACACCCATGCCCGAGGCAGGATTCGAACCTGCGACCGTAGCGGTCGCGCGGTTCCAGACTGAAGCGCCTAGAACCGCTCGTCCACACTGGCCGGCCATTAATGCTTCCTTGAATTATTAATTTCAACAGGTTTTATTTATTGTTGCGGAATTGCGCTACCAAAACAATCGAGTTTTGCTCTCTGGATGCTGTTGAGAATTTCTGCGTCTTCGTACCGCCATATTTTTGTCTATATCCGTCGATGGTATCCTTAATATTTTTCGACATGATCGCATTTCAAATGCGTAATACCGTCCATGACTCAGCGCCATAGAGTAGGACACCGAACGTGTAACATCAAAGTAGTCGAGTGCGAATCCTAATGACTGGTCTGAAGGTTCTCAGCAGTCGCCGCGGAATAAATGACTGCCGGGGACTTGGTGCATTGGCTACAAGTTTTCTAGTAATTCTGGAGATTTTCCTTTGGACTAAGTACGAAGTCGTTCTTCGTTGCTTAGATCGCGCTGGTTTCAGACAGTTTATGTTACTATGGCTACACTATTAAATGTGTGTCCATCACCATATCAGTAGATATAATGAAACGGCAGCCCTCTTTCGTTATGTCTTACAAGGAGATTTCTCCAGCGGTAGGATCGACTTTTTGAAACCATCTATACGGTTATGTAAGTTAAGCACCCAAGTATCACACACTGCAGCCATCCATCCTGGTGGGTCGACGTTTGCGAGGAACTGACCTGAAAAGAAATTCGGAATTTTATGTGAGACTCTATAGCATGAAGAAAGCCGAATGACATAAGTTGGTTGTGAGGGTAATGGAAAGGATACTGGCTTCACATGCATGAATCTCTCCGGAGAAAGAAATCTATTTTAGGTCTTTAGCGAAGTGACATTGATAATCATTTTCATTCAATTGATGTAAATATTATTATTTTTTATTTCCACTTCTCGGTCAGGTGATTCAATAGTGATATGAACTTCTTCATTTGGTCTAATTTTTCTTCTTATCATCCCTTCTCCACTGGAAATATTTGTTCGTGAACTTTTACTTATCTTCATGTATCAATTCCGATTTAATTTCTCCTGTTTTTTCGTAAAAACAGGAGAAATTAAATCGGAATTGATGTAAATATTATTATTTTTTATTTCCACTTCTCGGTCAGGTCTGTATTTTCGTCTACGTTATTGTGTTCATTATATCGATTTCTCACTTGGCTTGAATTTTATTTTACTTATAAAACCTTCTCTCATTTAAACTTTCATCTACACTATTATTTCCATAGTGCAGCAAGAATTTAGGTTCTGTTTTAAATATTTGTATGTCGATTACCATGCAAAAAAAAGGCACGTCATGTAATGAAAAATACATTTTTAACACACTAATGCACAGTCAATATAAATAGATTATTTCGTCTTTTGTTTTCTAATTAATATATCGGAGTTTTGAAATAATTGAATAGTCAAATAGACAGGTATAATAAAATACACATTCACAAAAATTCCGATTGGAAGAAGAATGATACAAAGAAAAATTGAACAAATGGAAAAGTTCATACGGTGCTTAAAATGATGTGACAAAGGAATAGAACGAAAGAAATTTCATTTAAACCAATAAATTGAGTAAAAATAGGCATCGAAGTCATTTCGATAAAGATTTAACAATAAAAGAAATTATTGCACCTGACCAGGCATGGTTAAGCTTCTATCCTAACCATTATGACACGTATCCAGACTATGGAATACGACTTCCTTAACGCTATGTAGCATCACGCCAAATTCCGAAATCTTTTCCGTCAGTTACTTGCAAACGGAGGCCCACCTGGATGCAGGGTCTGATACGGGGGATCTTAAGTTACACTACCGCTTATTTGGTTTCAAAAAGTCAATCCCACCGCTGGGGAGCTCTCCTTGTTAGTTTTAAGAGTAACAAACGGCACATTTTGAAAGAACAGTAATGTCGCAGTCCAATAGCGCCAACTAGCGGTGGCCCCTGCAAACCTGAAAGACGGCTCTAGCAAAGGCAAAGAAAATTTTACTGTAGCAAGTAACCTGGCAACGCTACACACACGTTTAGACAACTGAACAACAACGAAATAATAATAATAATAATAGGTTCGCATGAGAGCTTCTGTAAAGTTTGGAAGGTAGGAGACGAGGTACTGGCAAAGCTGTGAGGGCAGGGCGTGAGTCGTGCTTGGGTAGCTCAGTTGTTAGAGCACTTGCCCGGGAAAAGCAAAGGTCCCGAGTTCGAGTCTCGGTCCGGCACCCAGTTCTAATCTGCCAGGAAGTTTCAATAATAATAATAATAATAATAATAGGTCCAGTCACATTAATGTGACCAACTCCTATTTTTGAGGTTAACGTGTAATAACTCATAGACGCCAGGTGATAGCATTAGTAGGTGATGAATTGGGGGGGGGGGGCGTGGTGGAAGGCTGCAAACAGTGAAGTTATTTCTGAAATTTTCCCGGCGTATTTCTTCTTCTAATAATTTCCGGGTATGCAGCCTGATCCCGTCTACATTCTGCCACGATATTTCGGCCCAGAGACGTCCGGCCATCATCAGGTGAGTACACAACTACTGAAGAGCCCAGGTGCAGTCGCGGTATTTATGCCGAATCTCGCGCATGTGAAATGTACTAGCATCCTACAGCGCATGCGTCAGGTGTTGACATGCGCAGCATAGCCGAGTTGTACGTGCTGCCCTCGGTGGTGGAAATAAAGGTTCATCTAGTCATTGAGTATCGAATGACACTGTCGATTCCGCTGTGATTGTATAATTTTAATAACAGGATTCCAATTTTTATCCAGCTGAAAGCCGTTGTCTCGATTTATAAGATTATTGGCAAGACGTATTTCCACTGATTCCTTGATTACGGAATCCCAAAAACCGGAAACCGGGGATAAAATTTTTGTTACATTGTATTCCATTGAATGTCCCAAAGAAATACAGTGCTCTGCTACTGCAAGCTTTCAATGAATACGGTGGATGTTCCAGTATGTCCCGCTGCCACATACGCGGAGCTCCTGCACAGGGCTCGTCGTTTGGCGTCGTGCATTGTCGTGAAAGTTGGTGGAATGCAGCGCCGGAAGCAAAGATTGTTGCGCGCTCCGACCACGTGCCCTTTCAGTCTTGACCCAAGCACATTTTTCGTGTTTCCCAAACATACTATTAAGGCACTTGAGCTAGCCTCTCCAACTTTGAGATAGTACACACCGTAACTGACTCAAACACACGTATGCCGCTAACTTTACTACTTAAGCACCATCTATCAGCAACAGAAAGCGTGCACACCAAATGACTCTCATCCTTCATGTTACGGCATTGTGCTACTACTTTTTATCAAACACATGCAAAGACACATGCGTGCGTACTTGTTATCTCCCATCTTGGTAGTGGGCTAATTATTTGGAGGTTTTGAAGTGCGTTATCTATACCGGGTGTATCAAAAACGATCATCCGATCTGGGCCGTCTATATTTCTGGAACTAAGAAACATATACAATGAATTTTGTTTTTTGATGAACGGAAACTGAAAAAGTTTTTCATTCTTTTCATTGGTGTTCAATATGCATCCTTGAGATGCACGGAATGTGTCAATGCGGTGTTCAAATTGTACCAACACTGCAGCAAGCATGTCTTGAGTTTCCACAGGTGCTGTTATGCGATGTCTCAGTTCATTTATTGCCGTTGGTAACGTAGGTACATAAAGAGTCTGTTACAAAATCATACATATATAATCACATATAGTCGGGTACGGTGACCTTGGAGGCCAGTAATCTAAGGCTGAGTCATTTAGTCCAGTGTGACCGATCCATCGTTCAGTAATCGTTTGATTTAGAAATTCCCGCACTTCCAGATGCCACTGTCGTGGTGCCCCATCCCATTGGTAAATGAAGTCGTTCGAATCAAACTGTGGGAAAAGAACGTTTTCAAGCATATCGAGATATATGCTTCCTATAACAGTGTTTCCGGCAAAGAAAAATGAATCATACACCTTTTCCCGTTAAACTGCACAAAACACATTACATTTAGGAGAGTCTATTTTATGTTGTAAAACTTCATGTGGTTGTCCCGTACCTCATATTGTCACATTATGACAGTTCACCTTTCCGTATAAATGGAATGTTGCCTCGTCACTAAACACTAACTGTGGGAGAAAACAGCCATCCTCCACCTTGCCAAGAGTGAAATTACGGAACTTCACATGATGTTATCACCTTCATGAAGAGCTCGCAGTAGCTGAATTTAATATTACTTGATGCATAGACGTCGACGCATAGACGCCAGACGCACATCGGGGGCGTGCTGAGCTGTCGAGCTGCACGGCGAATGGATTTCTGCGGACCCCTTGTGAAACTGTGGCGGATGCGTTCGACGTCTGTGTCTGGCACTCGGGGACGGCCCGGCGATTTGCCTTTCCACAAACATTTTGTTTCTCTTAATCGTTGATGCCATCGTCTAATGCTCTGTACTGTAGGAGGATCCGCACCATATCTTGTACAAAAGTCACGCCGAACACTTATTACTTCCCACACTGCGCAAAATGCAGAACACAATACGCTTTCTGTCGTCGCGACACCATTTTTACTAGGACTGAAATGGCCGGATAGATCAGCTGCCAAGCGGTAACCATGTAAAGCCCGAGGGTTTGCTCTTTCCAGCAGTACGCTATTCACGCACATATGTCGAATAATAGTTACTTTTTTTTTTAAATCGGTTGATTCTTTTTGATACACCCTGTATATTTACACTCTAAACCGTACCACCAAGAAATTACCCCAGTGTGAAGAAAATCGGTAGATGTGATGTACGTGTAGAGGCAAGTAAATGATAACAATTGCATGAAAATTGGGTGATTCATTCAGGAGAAAGTCATAACGCGTTCGTCCACCTCTGGCGCTTAAGCAAGCAGCTATTCGGCTTGATCTTGATTGATAAAGTTGGTGGATGTCCTCCTGACGGATGTCGTACCATATTCAGTTCAATTGATTCGTTACATCGTCAAACTCCCGACCTGGTTGCAAGGAGCTGCCCATATTGTTCCAAAATTGGGGAGAGAGGCGGCGATCTTGCTGGCCAGTGTATTGTCTGGTAGGTACACACAGATCAAACTCTCACCATGTGTGGTGCGTAAAATATCGTCGACACTGAAAGCGTTTCCAGCAGAGTTTAACCCCTCGTAAAGACAAAAGGTGGTCATACCGCATGCTGAAGTCCACTACTAGGTGTCTGGATACTTTTGATTGGCCAGTGTACAGGGTTATTACAAATGATTGAAGCGATTTCACAGCTCTACAATAACTTTATTATTAGAGATATATTCACAATGCTTTGCACACACATACAAAAACTCAAAAAGTTTTTTTGGGCATTCACAAATGTTCGATATGTGCCCCTTTAGTGATTCGGCAGACATCAAGCCGATAATCAAGTTCCTCCCACACTCGGCACAGCATGTTCCCATCAATGAGTTCGAAAGCATCGTTGATGCGAGCTCGCAGTTCTGGCACGTTTCTTCGTAGAGGAGGTTTAAACACTGAATCTTTCACATAACCCCACAGAAAGAAATCGCATGGGGTTAAGTCGGGAGAGCGTGTAGGCCATGACATGAATTGCTGATCATGATCTCCACCACGACCGATCCATCGGTTTTCCAGTCTCCTGCTTAAGAAATGCCGAACATCATGATGGAAGTGCGGTGGATCACCATCCTGTTGAAAGATGAAGTCGGCGCTGTCGGTCTCCAGTTGTGGCATGAGCCAATTTTCCAGCATGTCCAGATACACTTGTCCTGTAACGTTTTTATCGCAGAAGGAAAAGGGGCCGTAAACTTTAAACCGTGAGATTGCACAAAACACGTTAACTTTTGGTGAATTGCGAATTTGCTGCACGAATGCGTGAGGATTCTCTACCGCCCAGATTAGCACATTGTGTCTGTTCACTTCACCATTAAGAAAAAATGTGGCTTCATCACTGAAAACAAGTTTTGCACTGAACGCATCCTCTTCCATGAGCTGTTGCAACCGCGCCGAAAATTCAAAGCGTTTGACTTTGTCATCGGGTGTCAGGGCTTGTAGGAATTGTAAACGGTAAGGCTTCTGCTTTAGCCTTTTCCGTAAGATTTTCCAAACCGTCGGCTGTGGTACGTTTAGCTCCCTGCTTGCTTTATTAATCGACTTCCGCGGGCTACGCGTGAAACTTCCCCGCACGCGTTCAACCGTTTCTTCGCTCACTGCAGGCCGACCCGTTGATTTACCCTTACAGAGGCATCCAGAAGCTTTAAACTGCGCATACCATCGCCGAATGGATTTAGCAGTTGGTGGATCTTTGTTGAACTTCGTCCTGAAGTGTCGTTGCACTGTTATGACTGACTGATGTGAGTGCATTTCAAGCACGACATACGCTTTCTCGGCTCCTGTCGCCATTTTGTCTCACTGCTCTCTCGAGCGCTCTGGCGGCAGAAACCTGAAGTGCGGCTTCAGCCGAACAAAACATTATGAGTTTTTCTACGTATCTGTGATGTGTCGTGACCATATGTCAATGAATGGAGCTACAGTGAACTTATGAAATCGCTTCAATCATTTGTAATAGCCCTGTATTTCAGAATGTTAGCAGTGGCCAGAAGTTGGGATAATTTGCTTTCCGCTTAAGGCTGGTGCGGGGCGGGTCAAGATACCTCTAAAAGTAGAGACATCTGGCAGCATTAGAGGAAAATGTCCATCAAAGTAGCTGTGTTGCGCTCTCTACCTACAGTTGTTCTCGTGGGCATCAGAGCCGCCGTAGCCATGACGCCCCTGGGTTTTATACTGCGGACACCGTAGTCGCGCCTGATGAGCTCTCAGAAATTATGAAATGTTGTCACAGATTTCAATTATGATGGGACAACAACTGTACAATATACCGTAAACATGCAGGATGTTCCGAAATCCCCGTTACAAACTCCTGTAACGCACCGTTTCCTCGCTACAGCCATTTGAAAACATGTCGGCAATGCGGCCACTTGTACAAGTAAGTTATTCGGTATGACCCAGTACCAATACCACTCATTAAAAGGAAACTCAATAAGTTTTCAGAAACACCTTTACAATACGGCCTTTTCCAACTCGGGTGCGCTGCGTCTCTTTGAAGCACTGCCGTCACCCCTGCTGACGGTGAACGCACCATTTTCTCAAAGTCGTTGCGCAGTTGTGGCGAAAAGCGTATGCGATGAAGTCGGACACTGCGGAGAACGAGCTTGATAAAGGCGACGAGCTTCGCCATACAGAAGGATCATGTCGGTGTATTCGGCAATAGGGCGCTCCGCAATGTTGCTCTAATACTGACAGACACGTGAGTGACGCACGAGCCATGTCAGAGAGGTAGGACAGACGGTAAATGACATCCGACTTAAGCACCTCCCCCCACCCCCTCCGCCTCCCACGATGACTACCCTGTTGCATACCCACCTAGCAAACATGTATTCAAACGGCTGTAGCACGGAAAGTATACGTTTCCGTACGTGGGTTCCAATTAAAAATATTGTCGCTTAGTTCCCCCTAAAAGTGCTAGAATTTCGGAAAACACTGTATCTGTCCAGCAAACTATACAGTTGGTGTCGTACCACATTCGAAATATCCGATTTTATTTCAGGATTTCGGTGTTATGGCACTTTGCAGAAACATTACTGAATTTTCCTGTATATTGTTATCATAAAAGCCAAGTACCGTTTCTGTCTCCATACCATAAAGCATAAGTACCACTTATATAATTTCAAGCACTATTTCAGTTATTCGTGAGGGCGACAGTTCAATCCCGCGTCCGGCCATCCTGATTTAGGTTTTCCGTGATTTCCCTAAATCGCTCCAGGCAAATGCTGGGATGGTTCCTTTGAAAGGGCACGGCCGACTCCCTTCCCCATCCTTCCCTAATCCTATGAGACCGATGACCTCGCTGTCTGGTCTCCTTCCCCAAAAACAACCCAACTATTTCAGTTGCTAGGTTTTAGGAAAAAATAAGTGTATCATTCTCAAAATATCGGAGAGAAGCGATATAGTTCCTACAAAGAACTTGAAGAAAATCATTTTGGCTACTACGCCATGTCGTTATAAAACACTGAAAAACGAAAATACCGACATTTCGACCATCTTTTCAGCGATCCTCTTCAGGGCGATTAAATGCCAGGAAATTTCAAATCAGTGCACACTCCATTGCAAAGTGAGAGTTCAATTAGGGAACAACTTCTATTTCTTCTTCTTCACCTTTGATTAATTTCCCGAATTCCTCGTCCTTTTTATATGTTGCTGTCTTTATACAAGGTGTTTCACAACTCATGTTACACATTTCTAGAGCTTGCAGTTTCACTTAGAAACTGATGCCGGCAAACGTCACCCAACGACGCCGTGGAGCATCAAAGTTACAGGCGCTACCTCCGGTAAATGTATGTATATACAGGATGATCCGTGATTGTGTTACAAACTTTCTAGGATGATGGAAACAGACAAATGTATCGATTTGAGGTAAGGGCCCCTGTACGAGAGACAAACGTGTCGAAAATTGTAAGTGAAAAATCGTTATCCTACCTCTGACAGTGGAATACAAGTACTGGTACTGTTGTTGCTAGGATTGTAGGGTACGCAACTTTCAGAGACGGCAGTATAGACCAAAACAAGAAAAAATGTGCAGTAAACATGGACTCTAAACTGCATACTTCAGGAGCTATAAGCACTTGTTCAATAGTGCAGATGGGTTTCAGGCTAGCGAAGATGAACAAGTGCTCATGGTTCATGATGTATGCATTTTACAGCCTATGTGTACTGCACTTTGTTTTCTTCTTTCGTTCCATACCACCACCACCTGAAAGTTTCCTGTCCTACATCTTAGCAACAACGATAACGGTACATACTGTCAGAGGTAACAGAAAGGTTTTCTGTTATAATTTTCCAGTACAAGGACATAATCTCAAATTTATACATTTATCCATCTGCATCGTCTTATGTCAGGATGAAAAACACTAAATAAATTACTTTTCCTCTCTTAACATTTGTGCAGGGTGGGTTCTTCCTTGGCTCAGGTATGAGGTAGAATCAAAAGGCATTTTTACATAAGATAACTTTTATCGAAAGTTTTGTACAATGGTTTCCTTACTGGATTGTTTTGGCTGTGAGAGCGGCAGCTGTGTCGTTTGAAAAGCCTTCTGCTTGCGTGAGCGGCGGAGTCTGATTACGCACGGTGGTGTGTATCTCGTGTCGCCGTTTCGCCCAATTGACTGGAGACGCGCATCGCGAGGTGGCCCGTTTAATTATTGAGGACGAAGTTGTGAATCGGACGGTGATACCTCGGATGTGGCGTCCCAGTGTTTCTCTTCTCTAAGCGGCCGCGTGTGTCGTGTGTCGGCCAGCGGAGCGGCGCGGCGGGAGAAGGCCAGTGTCCCGGACTCGAACGACGGACTCCCGCTTGCCAGTCTTCGGCTGTCAGATCTTCGTCCCAGGTCACACGTGACTGCCGATGTGAGGCCGTCTCCTTCCCGTCCTCACGAGTCACTCGGGTACATAAAAATCAGGCCTGAAATACCTTCTAACTTCTGTCTTCTGGCGCCGAGGCTGCTGCTCGCTATTCCATTACAGCGGCGGACTCGGTGCTTTTGTGTACGATGTAGTCTCTTCCTGCATGACGGTCTTCAGCACCGACTGTACCGGAACTGAACTGAAAGCTACTACTGTCGGGCCCGCTGCGTCTCGCGTATTCATTCACTTCAGTTCACTGGAGGTGAACGACTTCACGGTCATTTCCTCTTCTGTCACGTCGAAAAGCTTCGCGAAGAATCTTCTTAACGTCGGTCATTGGCTCTCGGATTGTAGGCGAGGGCCTTTGATCACATGTGACAACTGAGAAACACGTGAGCCGGACGGACGATGCCCTGACGGCTGAATTGACAGCTTCTGCTTATGTGGGGAGGGCGATGGCTTCTCCTGAACGTGCTAACTTCACGGTCATTGCCTCTGCTGCTCTGCCCGCTGTAACTCTTCTAAGCTAAACTAAGTTTTTCATTTTTTTTCTAATTTCTACTTCACATTGATTTCACTAATTTATTTACCTATCAGAAGTACCACTCAACAGTATTTGCGCTGATCTCCGCGCACTGTTCTAGGGAAGCATAATGCCGTCACTACACGGACGGTGTTGTGAACGCCAGTGTTGAGCGTGCCAAGTTCAAAGTGGTGCTGAACGCCCTGAAACGATGTGACTCGTGCATACAGCACGTGCGTCTCAATGTGGTACACGCGATCGCAGCGCTCGCCAGCGGCAGCCGTCGGCTGCATCTGGGTCACACATCACCCGGTTGTCCGGGTTCGATTCCCGGCTGGGTCGGAGATTTTCTCCGCTCAGGGACTGGGTGTCGTGTTGTCCTAATCGTCATCATTTCGTCCCCATCGATGCGCAAGTCGCCGAAGTGGCGTCAAATCGAAAGACTTGCACCAGGCGAGCGGTCGGGAGGCCCTCGTCACACGTTTCTCTCTATCACCCACTTTACAAAATGGCTGGGTGTAAAATTCTTAAGCTAGCGCTATTAAAACGCGCCTTTGCTCTCTTGTCCATGTGAGAGTCACGTTGTTCTGCCTGTAGTATCCGTGGACATGTTACAAGGCAGAAAGAGAAGTGTCAAGTCCAGTCAGAAAGGACATCAGCTTCTAAAAGTTCCGTAACAAAAAGCGGGATTCAAAGTCTTACTTTATAACTGTTCCTATTCAGCAGCAGAATCTTCACAACATTCGAACAAACTCCTTCCTCAGATGGAACGTAGTTATACTTACGTAACATCGAATATTAGAGAATATACTTTTATTGCACTGAAAAGAAAGTATCAGATCCTAATAGAAAAAGCGAAGACTAGTAATAAAAATATTTGGATCTGCTGAGGCGCAAACAAGAATCACATTACAAGCTACCTCGGCGCGCGCTTTAAATCAGTGGCGATCCCGTGTACATATACGGCCCGGCAGCGTTAATTTTTAGACAAATGTTTTAATACCGTAAAGAATACAAAAGACGATAGCTTCTTCCGAAACACAACGCTATAGAATAAATCATATTAACATATGAACGTAAGTCAGGATTCTTCTACGAACATGGGAACCGAATGCCTGTTCATGTGAATGTATGTTCCTCTACGGCGACCCCATAAAGCGCAATGAATCTGTAGAATTTAAGAATTATTCTCACTTTGTGTTTCTACTAAAGGATAGAAGTTTTCTTTAAGGATTGCGTTGAAACTTAACAAGTCTTGCAACACGATGAATGTTTAAAAAGTAACAAGAAATTTACAATTTCGTGTGTCGTACTAGTCCGATTTGCACTACATTTTTTGTCACAGCCTTCGTAAACGTGTCTGACAGGTATGTGTACAATGTTATACACATTGGCTATTTGCTCTATTGTCAGCTGTCAAAAAGGATACATGTGTTTTGGTAGCATCAAAGATTATTTGTTTTTGTAAAAACAGATTAGAAAATCTTTATTAAAAGTTTGTTTTAAGAATAAAGTGTATGGAATTTTAAAAAATGGTTCAAATGGTTCTGAGCACTATGGGACTCAACTGTTGTGGTCATAAGTCCCCTAGAACGTAGAACTACTTAAACCTAACTAACCTAGGGACATCACACACATCCATGCCCGACGCAGGATTCGAACCTGCGACCGTAGCGGTCGTGCGGTTCCAGACTGTAGCGCCTTTAATCGCTCGGCCACTCCGGCCGGCGGAATTTTAGAAAAGTTAAATACTCCTTTTGGTGAGTCTGTTATGAGTAAAACTGGTATAAACATGGAAAATGGATTTTTTGTTTCACGGCAATAAGTAGTTTCCGTAATGTCGGCACTATTTTTTGGTTTATGTAAAAGTCCTCCATCGTTTGTGGAAGGATCGATTTTATGAAATTGTCTACGACGACGGGTTTCCTCCCAAAATTACTAGTTTTCCTTCGTGGCGATCCCTGTAAACCACGCGGTTTATTTTCGCGTCCCGTCCTTAAGCGTCCTATTGTGGCGAGGCTGACGTTTCCATAAATTGGAGCCCTTTGCTTGGAACGGTTAACAGTAGCCAACAGTTCTTTTCGTGTCACCTCCTTAACACACGCTGTAACATAACATTACAGACGATCGAACGCTCGTTACATCTACATCCATACTCCGTAAGTCACCTGACGATGTGTGGCGGAGGGTACCTTGAGTACCTCTACCAGTTCTCCCTTCTATTCCAGTCTCGTATTGTTCGTGGAAAGAAGGATTGTCGGTATGCCTCTGTGTGGGCTCTAATCTCTCTGATTTTATCCTCACGGTCTCTTCGCGAGATATACGTAGGAGGGAGCAATATACTGCTTGACTCGTCGGTGAAGGTATGTTCTCGAAACCTCAACAAAAGCCCGTACCGAGCTACTGAGCGTCTCTCCTGCAGAGTCTTCCACTGGAGTTTATGTATCATCTCCGTAACGCTTTCGCGATTACTAAACCATCCTGTAACGAAGCGCGCTGCTCTCCGTTGGATCTTCTCTCTCTCTCTCTCTCTCTCTCTCTCTCTCTCTCTCTCTTCTATCAACCCTATCTGGTACGGATCCCACACTGCTGAGCAGTATTCAAGCAGTGGGCGAACAAGCGTACTGTAACCTACTTCCTTTGTTTTCGGATTGCATTTCCTTAGGATTCTTCCAATGAATCTCAGTCTAGCATCTGCTTTACCGACGAATAACTTTATATGATCATTCCATTTTAAATCACTCCTAATGCGTACTCCCAGATAATTTATGGAATTAACTGCTTCCAGTTGCTGACCTCCTATTTTGTAGCTAAATGATAAGGGATCTATCTTTCTATGCAGCACATTACACTTGTCTACATTGAGTTTCAGTTGCCATTCCCTGCACAATGCTTCAATTCGCTGCAGATCCTCCTGCATTTCAGTACAATTTTCCATTGTTACATCCTCTCGATATACCACAGCATCATCCGCAAACAGCCTCAGTGAACTTCCGATGTCATCCACAAGGTCTTTTATGTATACTGTGAATAGCAACGGTTCTACGACACTCCCCTGCGGCACAACTGAAATCACTCTTACTTCGGAAGACTTCTCTCCATTGAGAATGACATGCTGCGTTATGTTATCTAGGAACTCTTCAATCCAATCACACAATTGGTCTGATAGTCCATATGCTCTTACTTTGTTCATTAAACGACTGAGGGGAACTGTATCGAACGCCTTGCGGAAGTCAAGAAACACGGCATCTACCTGGGATCCCGTGTCTATGGCCCTCTGAGTGTCGTGGACGAATAGCGCGAGCTGGGTTCCACACGATCGTCTTTTTCGAAACCCATGCTAATTCCTACAGAGTAAATTTCTAGTCTCCAGAAAAGTCATTATACTCGAACATAATACGTGTTCCAAAATTCTGCAACTGATCGACGTTAAAGATATAGGTCTATAGTTCTGCACATCTGTTCGACGTCCCTTCTTGAAAACGTGGATGACCTGTGCCCTTTCCCAATCGTTTGGAACGCTACGCTCTTCTAGAGACCTACGGTACACCGCTGCAAGAAGGGGGGCAAGTTCCTTCGCGTACTCTGTGTAAAATCGAACTGGTATCCCATCAGGTCCAGCGACCTTTCCTCTTTTCAGCGATTTTAATTGTTTCTCTATCCCTCTGCCGTCTATTTCGATATTTAACATTTTGTCATCTGTGCGACGGTCTAGAGAAAGAACTACAATGCAGTCTTCCTCTGTGAAACAGCTCTGGAAAAAGACATTTAGTATTTCGGCCTTTAGTCTGTCATCCTCTGTTTCAGTGCCGTTTTGGTCACAGAGTGTCTGGACATTTTGTTTTGATCCACCTACCGCTTTGATATAAGACCAAAATTAGGATTTTCTGCCAAGTCAGTACATAGAACTTTCGTTTCGAATTCATTGAACGCCTCTTGCATAGCCCTCCCTTGTCACACTACATTTCGCTTCGCGTAATTTTTGTTTGTCTGCAAGGCTTTGGCTATGTTTATGTTTGCTTCCGCAGCAGTTGTGGTACCACGGTGGCTCTTTTCCATCTCTTACGATCTTGCTTGACACATACTCATCTAACGCATATTGTACGATGGTTTTGAACTTTGTCCACTGATCCTCAACACTATCTGTACTTGAGACAAAACTTTTGTGTTGAGCCGTCAGGTACTCTGTAATCTGCTTTTTGCCACTTTTGCTAAACAGAAAAATCTTCCTACCTTTTTTAATATTTCTATTTACGGCTGAAATCATCGCTGCAGTGACCGCTTTATGATAGCTGATTCCCTGTTCTGCGTTAACTGTTTCAAATAGTTTGGGTCTGTTTGTCACCAGAAGGTCTAATATGTTATCGCCACGAGTCGGTTCTCTGTTTAACTGCTCAAGGTAGTTTTCAGATAAAGCACTTACAAAAAATTTCACCGGATTCTTTGACCCTGCCACCCGTTATGAATGTTTCAGTCTACCGAGTGATAAAAAAGTCAGTGTAAATTTGAAAACTTAATAAACCACGGAATAATGTAGATAGAGAGGTAAAAATTGACACACATGCTTGGAATGACATGGTGTTTCATTAGAACAAAAAAAAAACGAAGCTCACAAAACGTCCGACAGATCTCTTGCGCGCGTCGTTTGGTGATGATCGTGTGCTCAGCCGCCACTTTCGTCATGCTTGGCCTCCCAGGTCCCCAGACCTCAGTCTGTGCAACTACTGGCTTTGGGGTTACCTGAAGTCGCAAGTGTATCATGATCGGCCGACATCTCTAGGGATGCTGAAAGACAACATCCGACGCCAGTGCCTCACCATAAACTCCGGACATGCTTTACAGTGCTGTCCACAACATTATTCCTCGATTACAGCTATTGTTGAGTAATGATGGTGGACATATTGAGCATTTCCTGTAAAGAACATCATCTTTGCTTTGTCTTACTTTGTTATACTAATTATTGCCATTCTGATCAGATGAAGCGTCATCTGTCGGACATGTTTTGAACTTTGATTTTTTTTTTCTTTTTTTTTGTTTTTCTAATGAAATCCCATGTCATTCCAAGCATGTGTGTCAATTTGTGCCTCCCTATCTACATTATTCCGTGGTTTATTTAGTTTTCAAATTTATACTGACTTCTTGATCAAATGGTTCAAATGTCTCTGAGCACTATGGGACTTAACAGCTGAGGTCATCAGTCCCCTAGAACTTAGAACTACTTAAACCTAACTAACCTAAGGACATCACACACATCCATGCCCAAGGCAGGATTCGAACTTGTGACCGTAGCGGTCGCGTGGTTCCAGACTGTAGCGCCTAGAACCGCTCGGCCACCTCGGCTGGCTGACTTCTTGATCACCCGGTATATCTGGCAAATTAAAATCTCCACCCAGAACTATAACATGGTGGGGAAATGTACTCCGCAAATAGCTCCTCTTCGTTTTCTGCAATTTTCTTGCAATGCAAGGCAGTTATCCAGCACTTCCGGATACCGAAGTATATCAGTGAGTAGGGCCTACACAAAGTTAACTGGCTGACACTGGCAACTAAGACCTCACGAACAGAAACGACGCATTGTACATCACTGCACGCCAATCTACGCCGCTAGACAGGTAACGGGCAACTGATTTTGGGTGCCCCTGTAGGCCAGTGGCAGGGTTCTTCCGGAAAAGGCCACTTGCCCCACGAAAAGCGCTGTTCGCTCTTCAGTTTACAGACAGACTATACCTTGAAACTAACATCAACTGAAAGCCAGTATGGCGTATGGCGAGTCTGTACTGAAGAAAGATGGCGTGCATGTGACGTACGCGGCGTTCTTCCATCTCGTTGGTCAACATTCAAACACACTTTCAGAATATCTCTCTTGCTAGATATTGCTCCGCACGTTTGCAAAGACTCCCCAGCGTGCGTTTTTCATGCTATGACGGTAGAAACTCGGCATTCTGAATGCCTGAAGAAATTAAAGTTTTTCTGGATATTAATATAATACGAATGTGCCTGAAGGTCTCTCGGGCATGCAGTTATGATTAAGTTATGCTCTGTGCAAAATTCTACCAGGCGGCTTCCTCTTTCATTTCTTAACCCCAATCCATATTCACCTTCTACGTTTCCTTCTCTTCCTTTTCCTACTATCGTGTTCCAGTCACTGCGAAGCATGCCATTATCATCAGGCTACTCCTGTTGACTGACGTCCTAGGCCAGAGGGTGGTGTGGTATATATACCAGTCGCCTCTCCCCTCCACTGACTCCGTGTATGGATCGAGGGATGTGCAGGCCGCGGTGGTCTTTCAAATTTCAAAGGTTTTTGGTTCAGCTTTCATCAAAAGTGCAACAATGAAAACCGCTATCAAAGGTTTCGAAGCTGCTGGAGTATGGCCCACGGACCTGTCCGTATTCGCCGATGCAGACTTCCTCCCGGCAGACAAGACTGACATCGGACTTGATAGGCCGTCAGATAAGGAGGTTTATTATATCTGGAGCTGAACGATTGGAATTGCCTTCACCTAGCACACCGGCTAAAAAAGACGACGCCAACAGGTTGGATGATCAAGCTGGCAGGTTTCAGCAAATTGTAACAATGAACTGCCGCCTAAGAATGACCAAGTTATTGAGGCTAATTTTTCTAGTCCTGCAACCGCTAGATCGTACATTTATGGTTGCACTTAAGACTCACTACAGCGAGAATATTTGGCAGTGGATGCTCCATGAAAGCAAACCTATTGGATCCTATGATATAGTGTGTCTCTTTGGCAAGGGAAAGAAATACAGTAGAAGAAGAATGGGTAGCTTTGACGGATGAAGTGGTGAAGGCAGCAGAGGATCAAACAGGTAAAAAGACTAGGGCTATTAGAAATCCTTGGGTAACAGAAGAGCTATTGAATTTAATTGATGAAAGGAGAAAATATAAAAATGCAGTAAATGAAGCAGGCAACAAGGAACACAGACGTCTCAAACATGAGATCGACATGAAGTGCAAAATGGCTAAGCAGGCATGGCTAGAGTACAAATGTAAGGATGTAGAGGCTTATCTCACTTGTGGGTCTTTGGCAAAGTTCTTTTCCTCTTTTTTCTTAATAATGGCTTCTAACTCTTTTTTGTACAGCAAATCAGTTGAAACAATGGTCTCCCCCCTCTTCCATTCTCGGGAATATGAACATCAGGGCAACATACGGACCAAGGACCTGCTGCACTCAGCAAACAGATGACCATTACTAGCGACCCACACTCTGCAGCAGTCAGAGAACAAATTTGGCGTTTACCTCTGCTTGCAATTACTTGTGGTATCTTAGTCTGAACTACACTAAGGCCTGTTTTGTCAACATTCCATACACGATCTTCTGGATATTTATGTTTCCAGTATTCAGCTTATAGCAAGTCGTAGAATGAGTCAACTCTCTCATGGGAAAAGCCTTTTGCTCGAGCATATGATGTTCCAGTTGCTTTCTAATTGAAAGCTTATCTTGATGACGTCGAAGAAAATGCTCAAGACAAGCCCTTCCAGAAATTTCATTTCTGAAGTTTGTTGCAATTCCATTCCTAACTGCAAGTTGGTAGGCCATTTTTCTAACATCCATACTAGTAAAAGCATAGAATTTTCGCCTCCATATACTGCAAGTAAGCCACTAGTTCACTTTCTAGGGCTGCTGGTAGAGCTGGTTTTCTTCCAAGCTTTTTAGTTTCAACATCTGCTATCTGTGAGGTATTAGCCTCATACACATACTAGCGCAGAGTTGTTTTTGGGACAGCAAAATGTTTTGATGCTTGCTTTTTTTAACTCCCATCGTTTTTCCTACAACAGCAGACACTGCCTCTCGCATTTTCTTTTCATCCCACACCTGCCTTTTGGGAGTTCATTTAGGTGTCAGATTAGTCCTAGGCATCTGAAAACAGAAATAAAAATATTTTACGGTTTGTTTATAGTATGGACCCTGGGGTCCACATTAGAAGCACCAATGGGGGCCATATTACAGTCACTTACACCTTGTAAACTAGTGTAAACAGCTTAAAAATGCAATAATACCACACCTTTTATTCTGTTTGAAACTGATGCCAATACTTACTAGGTTGTATGCATGGTGCTTGCATCTAAGTACACTCCTGGAAATGGAAAAAAGAACACATTGACACCGGTGTGTCAGACCCACCATACTTGCTCCGGACACTGCGAGAAGGCTGTACAAGCAATGATCACACGCACGGCACAGCGGACACACCAGGAACCGCGGTGTTGGCCGTCGAATGGCGCTAGCTGCGCAGCATTTGTGCACTGCCACCGTCAGTGTCAGCCAGTTTGCCGTGGCATACGGAGCTCCATCGCAGTCTTTAACACTGGTAGCATGCCGCGACAGCGTGGACGTGAACCGTATGTGCAGTTGACGGACTTTGAGCAAGGGTGTATAGTGGGCATGCGGGAGTCCGGGTGGACGTACCGCCGAATTGCTCAACACGTGGGGCGTGAGGTCTCCACAGTACATCGATGTTGTCGCCAGTGGTCGGCGGAAGGTGCACGTGCCCGTCGACCTGGGACCGGACCGTAGCGACGCACGGATGCACGCCAAGACCGTAGGATCCTACGCAGTGCCGTAGGGGACCGCACCGCCACTTCCCAGCAAATTAGGGACACTGTTGCTCCTGGGGTATCGGCGACGACCATTCGCAACCGTCTCCATGAAGCTGGGCTACGGTCCCGCACACCGTTAGGCCGTCTTCCGCTCACGCCCCAACATCGTGCAGCCCGCCTCCAGTGGTGTCGCGACAGGCGTGAATGGAGGGACGAATGGAGACGTGTCGTCTTCAGCGATGAGAGTCGCTTCTGCCTTGGTGCCAATGATGGTCGTATGCGTGTTTGGCGCCGTGCAGGTGAGCGCCACAATCTGCATACGACCGAGGCACACAGGGCCAACACCCGGCATCATGGTGTGGGCAGCGATCTCCTACACTGGCCGTACACCACTGGTGATCGTCGAGAGGACACTGAATAGTGCACGGTACATCCAAACCGTCATCGAACCCATCGTTCTACCATTCCTAGACCGGCAAGGGAACTTGCTGTTCCAATAGGACAATGCACGTCCGCATGTATCCCGTGCCACCCAACGTGCTCCAGAAGGTGTAAGTCAACTACCCTGGCCAGCAAGATCTCCGGATCTGTCCCCCATTGAGCATGTTTGGGACTGGATGAAGCGTCGTCACACACGGTCTGCACGTCCAGCACGAACACTGGTCCAACTGAGGCGCCAGGTGGAAATGGCATGGCAAGCCGTTCCACAGGACTCCATCCAGCATCTCTACGATCGTCTCCATGGGAGAATAGCAGCCTGAATTGCTGCGAAAGGTGGATATACACTGTACTAGTGCCGACATTGTGCATGTTCTGTTGCATGTGTCTATGTGCCTGTGGTTCTGTCAGTGTGATCATGTGATGTATCTGACCCCAGGAACGTGTCAATAAAGTTTCCCCTTCCTGGGACAATGAATTCACGGTGTTCTTATTTCAATTTCCAGGAGTGTATTAACCGATAATGGTACATTAATAAAGTGAAATTCACATACCGCTCAAAATTTTGAACAGGAGCTTGAAAAATATAACCTCACAGTCACTCAACCACTGTACTGACCTGCTTCCAGTGCTCCTACAGGCCAGTGAGCATACTAGTACACTAGTTCCAGCTATCACCACTAGAGTTCAGCTAAATTTTATTAAGGGGGGGGGGGCATATTTGTTGCAGGGGCCATTTTACCACCACTTCCTCTACATGGTAATGCAAAGCCGGTGAAACATTTGGCTAAAGGTATATTTCCATTCACGTTGCTTGTAACAGCAAATCTGTTTGACAGGCTCATTGTCATTGTGAAAGAAAAACTAACACGTAAAATGAAAAACATTCACCATAAGCACAAATTCAGTATTTTGATGAATAAGGACTCAACTAGAAAGGTAGGCAGAGGTTGGGAAGTACCAGCCACAAAATCACTTGAAGTTTGCCTTTTGGATGAAAATATTATCCACTGTAATCCAAATTAGTGTGCACTGACTGTGAAGTAAGCATTCATAGATATCACTATGCATGTATTGATTATAGCAATAAGTTAGATATGTCCAAGCATATACATAATGTTTGCCATGTAGAGAGTACAGAAGAAAATCCGTTTGAAATTTCTGAATTACTGGATGTACTAGTTACAAATGTTGGAGGCATTTCTTTCATTAATGAGAGAGAAGAAAATTCTGAAGCCAGTCAGTTCCTGTGACACAGAGGTACTGGCAGAAATTGTTTCTGGTATGTCAGTTACTCAAGTTCAGCTGGCCAACAAAATGGTAACTTCATTGAAGGCTAGTGTAGGTGCTGTTCATGCCAGTAATAGTATCTCTTTCATTATCCCACAAAGGAGTCACAAGAGAAAACGTGCACCACAGAGGAGACTGTTTTCAGCAAAGAAAACAAATTCCTCAAGCTGCCTACCCATGGCAGTTCCTGATACAGAAGAAACAAAGTTACTGAGAACACTTCTGGATGAAGGCTTACACCACATTAGCTAGTGTGTTGATCTCATATTCAGGAACATGATGGCTTTATTCCATGTCCTGCCTTCCAGTTTTAGGTTTTCCATTATTTCCCTAAATCAATCAAGGCAAATGCTGGGATGGTTCCTTTGAAAGGCCAAGGCCAATTTTCTTTCCCATCCTTGAAACCATCAGAGCTTATGCTCTGTCTCTGACGACCTCACTGTTGACAGAATGTCAAATGTCGATATTCCTTCCTTCTCCACCAGCCTCTGGTGCGGCAGTTCTGCTGACACGTGGGACCACCAGAAACTGATGCGGCTTGTGCCACCAGCCTAGAATGCTAGCATCGCTGAGTCAATCCCCTCCCAAGCCGTGATGACTGTGATTGAGGCTCAGTGCAATGCTGTGATGGCCACACATTTGAGAACCATCCCAAAATTACATTAGAGTGAGTTGCAATCATCAACTTGTAATATATATTTATTTTTGATCTAGCTAGATGAGTAACACTAGTACAACTGTTAAACAGATTAAATATTTTCATATTGTAGCAAGGAATATACTAACACCTGATTGTTCACAATCAATTTTCCTGATAATGTAACTCATTTACCAAAAACTAAATTTTGTGAATAAATAATAATTTCAGTATCAGTATAAACACATGCAGTTGGAATTAGGAATGAGTAATTCTGAATGTAGCAATATAACTCAACTGAAAGCCTATTTGGTTCCAATTTGCAGTATAATTTTACTTTTTTTTTAAATCCCCCTATTTCAAAAGTTATCTGTAACCAAATAACTCATATTCCAGAATGTTCTGTTTTTAACTGGTCATTATTTCCTAAATTTAGGCATATAGTTTTGTAGTTCTAATTTATCAGGGAACAAAAATGCCTATTTGTATTTGGAAACAAGTAATAATTTCAAACTTGTCATTAATGCTAGTAACACCCTGACACAGACGCTAACAGATCAGATACCTAGTCTGCTTGCCTGCTGGCTGCAGATGCTGATTGATTGTCTGATTGAGGAGAGGGACGAAACAGTGACATCATTAGTCTCAAGATCCAAAGTGGCAGAGACTGTGGGAGCAGCAAACCAACAGCACAATCTAGTCGATGGCAAAGCAAAACAGGCAAATGAAGATGCAGACGGAACACTTGGGTGGCAGGAAGACTAAAGAACTGGAGGGCGGAAGGGGAAGATCATAAGACACCCCAATGGCGCTATGTGTGACATGGTGCTGGAATCGCTGCTAACCCACCTCAGTTCCCACTTCATACCATGACTGCAACACAATGGGGACAACACCAGGGGCAGATGACACAAGAAGAGTGGGTGGGGATGAAACAACACAAAATACAAAACAAAATGGAGAGGAAAACCTGACCGGCATGAAAGCAGTGATGAAGGCCTTCCAAACTGAGGACCTCCTATTGTGGAAGAGAATTCAGGTACTTAAATCTAGGGGACAAACCACTTTTATGATGAAAACCAAAGACAGATGTAAGTATGTAAGGTTGTCTGCTACCATCTGTGACAATGGAGAATGGAAGAGCGTATTTAGTGCAAAAGGCAAAATGATAGTGGAGTCTCGTAAAATATGGTTGACAGTGATGGGTGGGGGAACAGATCATTATGGAGTAAGAGGCTATGATTCAACCTTGTATGACCAATACGAAGATAGCAGAGGATGGTAGATCCCCAGTGGGCCGTGCGGCAAGAGTCCCCTTATCGCAATAAGTTTATTGGGCAGGGGGTTGGCCTCCAAGAGTCAGCTCAAGGCTGAGCAAAAAGGAATCTGACATGAAGCTGCAAACCCAGCACCAGAGGGGTCACAGAAAAGGGCTACACCCCCAAGCCACAGGATCAGCAGCTCATTACCTGGGATACCCACATGAGTGGGAACCCAAAGAAAGTCAATTGAACAACCAGCATGGTCAAGATATCATAGACCAAGAAGAGGGAGGGAAAACCACTGTCTGATAGCCTCAAGGGCACTTGTCGAGTCTGCACATAACGTGGGTGAGAGAGGACTGTTTAACATACTGAAGAGACTGCTAAATGGTCATTAACTATGCAGTACACATGCAACATGTGGCAGGTAAGAAATGGTGTTACTTGCCAGCAGAAGGCATGAAGGCACATCCCCTGCGATTAGCAGATTTAGAGCCTAGAGCCATTACATTAAAACACAACAGGAGCCTGAAACTCCCATAAAAGCTGGCAGAACAACAATGAAACAAAGACCCTCCAGGAGAGATCCCTCTGAATCTGGGATCAAGGAACTAACCAAGGGGAAGGAGGTGTTTGGAGAGAATGGGGAACAGGACAAAGAGGAAAGAGAAAAATCATGGCAAAGAGCAGCAAGGTGGAGCCCAATTGCTAAACTCACCTGAAGGGTGGGCAATGTCCTGGAGCTGCTAAAATATAAAATAGAAGGGGTGTGAGGGGAAAGAGAAGATGGTGATGGCATAGGAAACAAGAAGCTTCGAGTGTTGAACCAAAAGGGCAGCGAGTGGGGGACAACCCCAGCTTCAACCAGGAAACAATAGGGCTAGTGCAAAAGGTACTGATGATCAGACAGATACCACAATGGTGGACCTGATCCAAGAGGATCAGTATGGAAGGAGCAGCTGAGCCATAAATTTGGTAACCATGGACCAGAAGGGACAAAAACAAAGATGGTGAGGAGTCAAACAATCTGCATCCCCCCCCCCCCCCCCCCCAGAGTTGTGGGAAAGGAAGTGGAGGACATTGAGTTTATGGAGACAGCCAATCTCCAGAAGGCGGATATGGGATGACCTAGTAAATTTCTTGTCAAAAAGAAGGCCCAAGAAATGGAAGTGGGGGATCACAATCAGGAATAGGGTCTCGAGATAGAGCTCCAGAAGGTATTGAACACAATATGGTGACACAAATGCACCACCCACAATTTAAGAAGAGAAAACTGAAAACTGTGTGAGAAGGTACATGCAGAAGCATACCACATGGCTCCCTGGAACTATCACTTCACAAAGGCCACCAAGTGTTAAATAACTCAGACACATAAGTCATCCACATGCAGAGCAGGGGTGACCAACAGTTTGACGGAGGTCACAAGTCCTGTAATAGTGATGAGGAAAAGGATACTTACAACTGAACCCTGTGGAATGCCATCCTCCTGGGCAATGAGAGTTTCCTCATCCCAGGACTTATGTTCCTTCTTCTCTTTCATAAGTAGAGGAGGACAGAAGCCAGAGGCCAGAGAGGCAAGGGGATGGGGAGAGAGAGAAAGAGAGAGAGGCTTATGCTAGTTCTATAAATAGAGACCAGGCAACCTTGGAGATGCTAGAGCTGACGGCTCCACGGCCAATGTGTACCAGCAGAGGCAAGGGGATGGGGAGAGAGAGAAAGAGAGAGAGGCTTCTGCTAGTTCTATAAAGAGAGACCAGGCAACCTTGGAGATGCTAGAGCTCACGGCTCCACGGCCAATGTGTACCAGCAGACACCAGAGAAGAGGCACTTCTCTGCTGGATGAAAGGAGCAAAGGAAGTTGTGTTCAGGGGTGAGGGAGAGAAGAGTGAGGCATCACTTGGGTAAGGAGGAGGAGGGGGAAAGGATGTAACAGAGTCAATGGTAGATGTCGTAGACACAAGGCGAAGCTGATCATATTTCTGAAGAGCACATGGCATAGGGGCTGTTGCTGGGAGTTCCAATGCTCCAGAATGACAAGCCACTACTCCTAGGCATACACAGGGAGGTAGCAGCTCGTGTATAAGAACTATCATCCCTGTGTTTTCAGAGGACTCCATCAAAAGAGTACATAACACCCCAAGCACACGAAATGACTACTGTGCTAGCTGTATAGCACAAAAAGGACAATGGCTTCAGGTAAAAAATGGAAGAGGTGGTAAGGCCACATGCCAAAGACTTCATGTATGGTGTTGTTCCCCAGCTGGCTCACACCATGGAGACAAAATTTAGAGGAGTTGAATCCCCAAAGAGGGACCAAAAACTCGAAAAAGGAAAGTGTAAAGCAAGAAGAATAATACTGTAAGCGATAGAAAAAAAATATATAGCCAGGCCATTGTATGCAAGGAAACAGAGATGTAAAGAAGGGGAAGAGGGGAAGGATTGAGGACAGGGATGGACGAGCACGGGAAAGTTAATGCAGATAGGATCCAATTACTAGAAGCCCCATGTGCTCCATGCACAAACTCACAAAATAATTGTGACCCCCTTCCACTGGGGAGTGGGGAGGGGGTATGGAGGGATGGAGCAGGTGTAGAAACATGATTCCGTGATGTCAAAGATAAACAAATCTTCATATCTGAGTATTAATGGATTTGCTCCAAATACCCACTGGTCAACATGCAAACCTGTGGTACTGAGGTCAGACTGGCCATTGTGACAACTCTATTTCTCATGCACCACCATCCAGTGAAGTAGACAACACTACCCAGTGCTGTTGACACCGTTACAGTCGCATGCTGTATTGCCATGCTAGGGGTCACGACAATGGACCATAGTGCACACAACTACACACTGCTTACTCTAGAGCCCTGCAAATTAATATTAAACTGACTGAGCATATACTAATTCAGAGATGACTCACAATGCATTTCAATAATGTGCATAACAGAGAATCAGTTTCATACCTAGCGTGAAATGAAATGACAGTATGACATTTCTGGCCAGGAGATCGTATGCAGGAGCAATCGGCCGCCTACTGCAAGTCTACATCAGTTGATATTGGTTTTTTTTGCATCTAAACAAAAGGTAAAATGGTGATAACTACAACACAACACCCAACCTCTGAGAGGATAAATTCTCCAAATCCGCTAGGAATTGCACAAAGAACTTATTTGAGAGGAAATAGTGTCAAATTTAAATTTCCTTTGTTTCGTATATTTCCTGTAGTGTCCATTCTTGTCACACAACTGAATATTTGCGTCCCCATAGAGCTTATTCTTAGGGGGGGGGTGGGGGGGGGGGGGGAACTTAGTGTAATCTGAAGTCCCGATAATTGCAACATAACGTGAAATTTTGCATGCCAAAACACAAAAAATTCTATTCAAGTTTTCTTGATAGTGCAAAATTCGTTTAAGAAAGGCAGCTACTAGTTTCATCAGTGTCTATTGTCACAATAAAAGAATAATTAAAAGTTTTTAAATTGTATTTAACTAACACATTTCATATTGTTAACTAGTTAGAGGTGATCAAGGCACACATTTTTGGAGTTATAAACATTTAAAGCCTGACCAAACACTAAAGTAAATTCTCTAACAGCAACGTAATTACTAATACATTCTTCTGTCATTGTATCTCTAAATCAGTACAAAAACAACAATAATGGCACGTAAGACCTTCGTGTTGTTTTTGTTTACATATAGCCAATCTCGTGTCTTTGACAAATTTAAAACTTTATTATTCTTTCGAAACTGATCATGAGTGAGAAATGTCGAAGCTGTTATAGCGTTGTGAGTAGAGGGATTTGTTGCTAATCTTGTAGGAAATATTTTCACTGGGGGAGGGAGAGGTGGGGGGAGATGTAGTGGGGAGAATGTTGGGAGAACAGAAGAGGCTCTCTCCTGGAACTGCAGAGTATGCAAGGAACATTTTGATTGGGGTACAGGAAAGGAAAATCTGTGCCCTTGAGGCACAGTTGAAAGAAGGAACTGATAAGGATCAAGAGAGATAGGGAGGAGGAGGGTGGTTGTGAACTGGCAGCTTGTAGGAGGATAGGAAGAAAGCGAACATGATCTGATAGTTTTATCAACAACTCCAAAAACATGTGTCTACCACTGCCAGAGCCTCTGGTAGAAAGAGGAGCAAGAAATGTGCAGCGCACTTCAACTGAGGCCAAGAAGCTTAAAAATATACAAAATGTTAGGAAGAAGAAAGTGCTGCTACTAGGTAGTAGCCATGGGTGAGTTTAGGGGCAGCATACCAGGCCACCAGTATCTTCCAGCCAAATGCAGGGCTAAGTTACGTGATAGAGGACTTAGGGTCTTTACGTAAGGACTTTACAAAAGAAGACCATGTAGTGATAGCAGGTGGGGCAGGAAACAGTTTGGACAGGGATGGGGCATATGACATAGGTGGTGACCTAGGCAAGATAGCTTCCCTGACTCATGGCACCAACGTACACTTTGTTGAGCCGTTCCAGTGTCACGATTGGCCACACCTTGATGGAGATGTGAGTCAAATCAATGTGGGGTTAGGGATTGCTCTGAGGGTAGCCAACTTTGCTCACGTTTCTCTGGTGCCTGTCGGGACTATCGACAGACGGGGTTTCACTAGGCCTGGCCTATACCTAAACAGAACTGGCAAGAGAAGATTGGTACAGCTGATTTGTGAAAGTATAGGGTGTGGATATCGGGCCACACATGGTCAAATACCTGTTGTCATCAGTATGAGAAGTAGGTCTTTTTAAGATAAATCTAGACAACAGGTTCCCCTGCCTAAAGAGTATCTCCAGCATTTTGAATTAACAGGGCTTGATATCACCAAGATATTAATAATTTTGTGTGTGTATAGATCTCCCAGTGATAGTGTGGACACTGTTTTTCAATAAATTAAAAGAATTTCTAAATAAAGTCTCAAGTACAAAGCTCAGCACAATACTGTGTGGGGACATTAAAATCAACATGAACATCATAAATGAATCCAGCAGCAACCTCATAAATATACTTCAAAGTTTTGGCCTGTCCCTATTGGTCAATAGTGCAACAAGGGTTACTACAATGACTTCATCAGTAATTGACCATGTGGCCACAAATATGTACAGGGAAAAATGTGATGTAGCTGTAAAAGATCTCGGATTATCAGACCATCTCTGTCAAATAACAACAGTAAAATGAGACATCAAATCATTCCCTAAACTACAAGACTACAAACGACATCCATCAGAAATGAAAATAAAAGATTTTTCAAAGGAACTAGCAAATTAATGCTGGGATGAAGTGTATAAGGAAACCAATGTGAATAAGAATCCACATTATTTAAACTGAACTTTGAAAAGGCATTTCCAAAAGTATGCATGTCTGTATCAATGTCACACAAAAGTAGATGGATAACAGCAGGTATTAAGAAGTCCTCCCAAACACTTAAATACCTCACTTCCATGAAAAAGAGTCACAATGATCCACAATTCTTAAATTTCTATCATAGATACAAAAAGATCTATAGGAAGGTGCTGATAGCTGCAAAAAAGTCGTTTAATGACACAGTAATATATAATGCAGGGAATAAAAGCAAGGCAGTCTGGGATGTTATAGAAACGGGAACGGAGAGAGGCAAAGAAACACAGAGTAACATACTGCTGAGGGAGGGGGATAGTGTAATAAATAAGCCACAACACTTATCAAACTATGTAAATGAGCATTTTTCAAGTATGGCAGGGAAGTTACAACAAAAATTCCCCAAAACGAATATAACCCCTGTAAATAACGTTGCACTAAATACAATGATGTTACTTCAAATCAGAAATAATGAAGACAGTAAAACTGTTCAAAAATTAAAAAATAAAAAGTCAGTAGGCTTAGATGAAGTACTAATGTGTGTACTAAAACAATGCATAGAGGTTATACAAGGTCCCTTAACACACATAATAAATGTGCTCTGCTACTGCAAGCTTTCAATGCAGAGCACTGTATTTCTTTGGGACATTCAATGGAATACAATGTAACAAAAATTTTATCCCCCGTTTCCGGTTTTTGGGATTCCGTAATCAAGGAATCAGTGGAAATACGTCTTGCCAATAATCTTATAAATCGAGACAACGGCTTTCAGCTGGATAAAAATTGGAATCCTGTTATTAAAATTATACAATCACAGCGGAATCGACAGTGTCATTCGATACTCAATGACTAGATGAACCTTTATTTCCACCACCGAGGGCAGCACGTACAACTCGGCTATGCTGCGCATGTCAACACCTGACGCATGCGCTGTAGGATGCCAGTACATTTCACATGCGCGAGATTCGGCATAAATACCGCGACTGCACCTGGGCTCTTCAGTAGTTGTGTACTCACCTGATGATGGCCGGACGTCTCTGGGCCGAAATATCGTGGCAGAATGTCGACGGGATCCGGCTGCATACCCGGAAATTATTAGAAGAAGTGAAGTTATTGCCATAATGCGTAAAAGGGGCCATTTATGTGACGTCCAACAGGGCATAATCGTTGGCTTTCTTCCCAAGGGCGAAAGCATTTCCGAAACGGCAAAATCTGTAATCTTTTCACATGCCACTGTATGTAAAGTAAACCGTGCGTGGTAAAATCTCGGTATTCTAATCCGGCTCCGAGGCAGCTGTGCTGCACTTCGGTCAGTAGGCGACACAGGTGAACGATAGTTGCAGACATGTGTGTTGGCGGATAGACGTGCAACTTCTGTGCAGCTGACCGCCCAGACGAACCAAGGGCTACCACCAATGTTTCCTCGACAACGTATGAGCTTCCGCAGTAGGTACCTGGTTCCTGCACCCATGCTGACTGCTGTTCATTGGCATTGAAAGCTTGCATTTGTATGCCGGTACCACAACTGAAAGTCCACTGAGTGCTGCAGGTGGCCTCTCCATATTAATCACATTTTATGCTCCATCGGACAGATTTCCATTGGCGTGTAACGTCTGAAAGCAAACGCCCTGCAACCCTGAGGGAGCGTTATGGTGTGGGCAATGTTTTCGCGGCATTCCCTGGGTGATCTCGTTATTCTGAAAGGCACAATGGATCAACCGTAGTACGTACCTATCCTTGGGGACCATATCCACCCTTAGATGCACGTGTAACATAGCTCGCAGTGTATGTGCGTGGTTCTCAAAGCTCTTGGATGAATTTACCGTACTACCCTGACCGCCAAATTTCCCGGCTTTAAACCCAATCGAGAATCTGAGGGGTCACCTCGATCGAGTAGTTTGTGCCACGGATCCTCAATCGATAAAATTCTATCGCAGCTGGACAAGTACTGGAGTCGGAATGGCTTCTTACCACTGTCATTGCCTCATTGACTCTATTCCTGTACATCTCATGCTGCAAAAGGCGTTTATTCGGGATTTTAACACGTGGTCACATTAGTGCGTTTGGACAGTGTAATAATACTAACAAATTTCGCGTATTTCAGTGCCCCTCCTTTAAGTCTTTCAATTGGACGGCAATTTGGCGACTTGCTTATCATTAACGTACACCAGTTGTCCAACCGGGGAAAGAGAATCGGCAGTTTAACGTGGAATCCGCACCACGTGTTGTTTCTACCAACTCCTCATATCATTGAGAGGTGAAGGCTGGATTAAACGCAGACTGAAAAATTTATTGGTTCAACTGGGATTCAATCCCGCGATTCTCGATTTGCAGCCACGCGCTGTGCCGGTAGACCACCAGCTCCAACAGTTACGATATGGTAATCGAACTGTATTGGCGGAGTATTTCGTCGTATTTTACGTCAGGTAAATGTGCTGTGGTGCAAGCCAAAGTAAATTCATGCTAAGGGCATCAATTTCTAATGTAGAAAGTGTAAGTGGAAATCGGATATTAATGCTCTAAGTAAAAATCAAACTCTTCCATCTTTCGTAAAGAATTGCTATACATCTAGAAAACAAACCAAAATTGTGAAAACATATCATACAAGACTACCGATAAATTTTTATGACTAAAAATAAACGGGTATGGTAATATACATGTGGTGGATGAAAATTAGTGGCAGTTCAGTTGTAATTCATGCCAAACTTCACTGACTAAAATTCACTTTATTACATTTCCGTCTCGCGTCTCGATCACTTTCCACACCCACATGAAAGATGTCATACACTGTCAGTGCATCCATCTGTGATGATGTCTCGCTAGGACCGCCATAGGGTGTCTTATCATTTGCTGTAACGCGTGCCACGAAATACTTCGTTCATTTGGGCGATCAGGTCGTAATTGGGGGGACTCTAACGGATGAATACGGTGGATGTTCCAGTATGTCCCGCTGCCACATACGCGGAGCTCCTGCACAGGGCTCGTCGTTTGGCGTCGTGCATTGTCGTGAAAGTTGGTGGAATGCAGCGCCGGAAGCAAATATTGTTGCGCGCTCCGACCACGTGCCCTTTCAGTCTTGACCCAAGCACATTTTTCGTGTTTCCCAAACATACTATTAAGGCACTTGAGCTAGCCTCTCCAACTTTGAGATAGTACACACCGTAACTGACTCAAACACACGTATGCCGCTAACTTTACTACTTAAGCACCATCTATCAGCAACAGAAAGCGTGCACACCAAATGACTCTCATCCTTCATGTTACGGCATTGTGCTACTACTTTTTATCAAACACATGCAAAGACACATGCGTGCGTACTTGTTATCTCCCATCTTGGTAGTGGGCTAATTATTGGGAGGTTTTGAAGTGCGTTATCTATACCGGGTGTATCAAAAACGATCATCCGATCTGGGCCGTCTATATTTCTGGAACTAAGAAACATATACAATGAATTTTGTTTTTTGATGAACGGAAACTGAAAAAGTTTTTCATTCTTTTCATTGGTGTTCAATATGCATCCTTGAGATGCACGGAATGTGTCAATGCGGTGTTCAAATTGTACCAACATTGCAGCAAGCATGTCTTGAGTTTCCACAGGTGCTGTTATGCGATGTCTCAGTTCATTTATTGCCGTTGGTAACGTAGGTACATAAAGAGTCTGTTACAAAATCATACATATATAATCACATATAGTCGGGTACGGTGACCTTGGAGGCCAGTAATCTAAGGCTGAGTCATTTAGTCCAGTGTGACCGATCCATCGTTCAGTAATCGTTTGATTTAGAAATTCCCGCACTTCCAGATGCCACTGTCGCAGTGCCCCATCCCATTGGTAAATGAAGTCGTTCGAATCAAACTGTGGGAAAAGAACGTTTTCAAGCATATCGAGATATATGCTTCCTATAACAGTGTTTCCGGCAAAGAAAAATGAATCATACACCTTTTCCCGTTAAACTGCACAAAACACATTACATTTAGGAGAGTCTATTTTATGTTGTAAAACTTCATGTGGTTGTCCCGTACCTCATATTGTCACATTATGACAGTTCACCTTTCCGTATAAATGGAATGTTGCCTCGTCACTAAACACTAACTGTGGGAGAAAACAGCCATCCTCCACCTTGCCAAGAGTGAAATTACGGAACTTCACATGATGTTATCACCTTTGTGAAGAGCTCGCAGTAGCTGAATTTAATATTACTTGATGCATAGACGTCGACGCATAGACGCCAGACGCACATCGGGGGCGTGCTGAGCTGTCGAGCTGCACGGCGAATGGATTTCTGCGGACCCCTTGTGAAACTGTGGCGGATGCGTTCGACGTCTGTGTCTGACACTCGGGGACGGCCCGGCGATTTGCCTTTCCACAAACATTTTGTTTCTCTTAATCGTTGATGCCATCGTCTAATGCTCTGTACTGTAGGAGGATCCGCACCATATCTTGTACAAAAGTCACGCCGAACACTTATTACTTCCCACACTGCGCAAAATGCAGAACACAAAACGCTTTCTGTCGTCGCGACACCATTTTTACTAGGACTGAAATGGCCGGATAGATCAGCTGCCAAGCGGTAACCATGTAAAGCCCGAGGGTTTGCTCTTTCCAGCAGTACGCTATTCACGCACATATGTCGAATAATAGTTACTTTTTTTTTTAAATCGGTTGATTCTTTTTGATACACCCTGTATATTTACACTCTAAACCGTACCACCAAGAAATTACCCCAGTGTGAAGAAAATCGGTAGATGTGATGTACGTGTAGAGGCAAGTAAATGATAACAATTGCATGAAAATTGGGTGATTCATTCAGGAGAAAGTCATAACGCGTTCGTCCACCTCTGGCGCTTAAGCAAGCAGCTATTCGGCTTGATCTTGATTGATAAAGTTGGTGGATGTCCTCCTGACGGATGTCGTACCATATTCAGTTCAATTGATTCGTTACATCGTCAAACTCCCGACCTGGTTGCAAGGAGCTGCCCATATTGTTCCAAAATTGGGGAGAGAGGCGGCGATCTTGCTGGCCAGTGTATTGTCTGGTAGGTACACACAGATCAAACTCTCACCATGTGTGGTGCGTAAAATATCGTCGACACTGAAAGCGTTTCCAGCAGAGTTTAACCCCTCGTAAAGACAAAAGGTGGTCATACCGCATGCTGAAGTCCACTACTAGGTGTCTGGATACTTTTGATTGGCCAGTGTACAGGGTTATTACAAATGATTGAAGCGATTTCACAGCTCTACAATAACTTTATTATTAGAGATATTTTCACAATGCTTTGCACACACATACAAAAACTCAAAAAGTTTTTTTGGGCATTCACAAATGTTCGATATGTGCCCCTTTAGTGATTCGGCAGACATCAAGCCGATAATCAAGTTCCTCCCACACTCGGCACAGCATGTTCCCATCAATGAGTTCGAAAGCATCGTTGATGCGAGCTCGCAGTTCTGGCACGTTTCTTCGTAGAGGAGGTTTAAACACTGAATCTTTCACATAACCCCACAGAAAGAAATCGCATGGGGTTAAGTCGGGAGAGCGTGTAGGCCATGACATGAATTGCTGATCATGATCTCCACCACGACCGATCCATCGGTTTTCCAGTCTCCTGCTTAAGAAATGCCGAACATCATGATGGAAGTGCGGTGGATCACCATCCTGTTGAAAGATGAAGTCGGCGCTGTCGGTCTCCAGTTGTGGCATGAGCCAATTTTCCAGCATGTCCAGACACACTTGTCCTGTAACGTTTTTATCGCAGAAGGAAAAGGGGCCGTAAACTTTAAACCGTGAGATTGCACAAAACACGTTAACTTTTGGTGAATTGCGAATTTGCTGCACGAATGCGTGAGGATTCTCTACCGCCCAGATTAGCACATTGTGTCTGTTCACTTCACCATTAAGAAAAAATGTGGCTTCATCACTGAAAACAAGTTTTGCACTGAACGCATCCTCTTCCATGAGCTGTTGCAACCGCGCCGAAAATTCAAAGCGTTTGACTTTGTCATCGGGTGTCAGGGCTTGTAGGAATTGTAAACGGTAAGGCTTCTGCTTTAGCCTTTTCCGTAAGATTTTCCAAACCGTCGGCTGTGGTACGTTTAGCTCCCTGCTTGCTTTATTAATCGACTTCCGCGGGCTACGCGTGAAACTTCCCCGCACGCGTTCAACCGTTTCTTCGCTCACTGCCGGCCGACCCGTTGATTTACCCTTACAGAGGCATCCAGAAGCTTTAAACTGCGCATACCATCGCCGAATGGATTTAGCAGTTGGTGGATCTTTGTTGAACTTCGTCCTGAAGTGTCGTTGCACTGTTATGACTGACTGATGTGAGTGCATTTCAAGCACGACATACGCTTTCTCGGCTCCTGTCGCCATTTTGTCTCACTGCTCTCTCGAGCGCTCTGGCGGCAGAAACCTGAAGTGCGGCTTCAGCCGAACAAAACATTATGAGTTTTTCTACGTATCTGTGATGTGTCGTGACCATATGTCAATGAATGGAGCTACAGTGAATTTATGAAATCGCTTCAATCATTTGTAATAGCCCTGTATTTCAGAATGTTAGCAGTGGCCAGAAGTTGGGATATTTTGCTTTCCGCTTAAGGCTGGTGCGGGGCGGGTCAAGATACCTCTAAAAGTAGAGACATCTGGCAGCATTAGAGGAAAATGTCCATCAAAGTAGCTGTGTTGCGCTCTCTACCTACAGTTGTTCTCGTGGGCATCAGAGCCGCCGTAGCCATGACGCCCCTGGGTTTTATACTGCAGACACCGTAGTCGAGCCTGATGAGCTCTCAGAAATTATGAAATGTTTTCACAGATTTCAATTGTGATGGGACAAAAACTGTACAATATACCGTAAACATGCAGAATGTTCCGAAATCCCCGTTACAAACTCCTGTAACGCACCGTTTCCTCGCTACAGCTATTTGAAAACACGTCGGCAATGCGGCCACTTGTACAAGTAAGTTATTCGGTATGACCCAGTACCAATACCACTCATTAAAAGGAAACTCAATAAGTTTTCAGAAACACCTTTACAATACGGCCTTTTCCAACTCGGGTGCGCTGCGTCTCTTTGAAGCACTGCCGTCACCCCTGCTGACGGTGAACGCACCATTTTCTCAAAGTCGTTGCGCAGTTGTGGCGAAAAGCGTATGCGATGAAGTCGGACACTGCGGAGAACGAGCTTGATAAAGGCGACGAGCTTCGCCATACAGAAGGATCATGTCGGTGTATTCGGCAATAGGGCGCTCCGCAATGTTGCTCTAATACTGACAGACACGTGAGTGACGCACGAGCCATGTCAGAGAGGTAGGACAGACGGTAAATGACATCCGACTTAAGCACCTCCCCCCACCCCCTCCGCCTCCCACGATGACTACCCTGTTGCATACCCACCTAGCAAACATGTATTCAAACGGCTGTAGCACGGAAAGTATACGTTTCCGTACGTGGGTTCCAATTAAAAATATTGTCGCTTAGTTCCCCCTAAAAGTGCTAGAATTTCGGAAAACTCTGTATCTGTCCAGCAAACTATACAGTTGGTGTCGTACCACATTCGAAATATCCGATTTTATTTCAGGATTTCGGTGTTATGGCACTTTGCAGAAACATTACTGAATTTTCCTGTATATTGTTATCATAAAAGCCAAGTACCGTTTCTGTCTCCATACCATAAAGCATAAGTACCACTTATATAATTTCAAGCACTATTTCAGTTATTCGTGAGGGCGACAGTTCAATCCCGCGTCCGGCCATCCTGATTTAGGTTTTCCGTGATTTCCCTAAATCGCTCCAGGCAAATGCTGGGATGGTTCCTTTGAAAGGGCACGGCCGACTCCCTTCCCCATCCTTCCCTAATCCTATGAGACCGATGACCTCGCTGTCTGGTCTCCTTCCCCAAAAACAACCCAACTATTTCAGTTGCTAGGTTTTAGGAAAAAATAAGTGTATCATTCTCAAAATATCGGAGAGAAGCGATATAGTTCCTACAAAGAACTTGAAGAAAATCATTTTGGCTACTACGCCATGTCGTTATAAAACACTGAAAAACGAAAATACCGACATTTCGACCATCTTTTCAGCGATCCTCTTCAGGGCGATTAAATGCCAGGAAATTTCAAATCAGTGCACACTCCATTGCAAAGTGAGAGTTCAATTAGGGAACAACTTCTATTTCTTCTTCTTCACCTTTGATTAATTTCCCGAATTCCTCGTCCTTTTTATATGTTGCTGTCTTTATACAAGGTGTTTCACAACTCATGTTACACATTTCTAGAGCTTGCAGTTTCACTTAGAAACTGATGCCGGCAAACGTCACCCAACGACGCCGTGGAGCATCAAAGTTACAGGCGCTACCTCCGGTAAATGTATGTATATACAGGATGATCCGTGATTGTGTTACAAACTTTCTAGGATGATGGAAACAGACAAATGTATCGATTTGAGGTAAGGGCCCCTGTACGAGAGACAAACGTGTCGAAAATTGTAAGTGAAAAATCGTTATCCTACCTCTGACAGTGGAATACAAGTACTGGTACTGTTGTTGCTAGGATTGTAGGGTACGCAACTTTCAGAGACGGCAGTATAGACCAAAACAAGAAAAAATGTGCAGTAAACATGGACTCTAAACTGCATACTTCAGGAGCTATAAGCACTTGTTCAATAGTGCAGATGGGTTTCAGGCTAGCGAAGATGAACAAGTGCTCATGGTTCATGATGTATGCATTTTACAGCCTATGTGTACTGCACTTTGTTTTCTTCTTTCGTTCCATACCACCACCACCTGAAAGTTTCCTGTCCTACATCTTAGCAACAACGATAACGGTACATACTGTCAGAGGTAACAGAAAGGTTTTCTGTTATAATTTTCCAGTACAAGGACATAATCTCAAATTTATACATTTATCCATCTGCATCGTCTTATGTCAGGATGAAAAACACTAAATAAATTACTTTTCCTCTCTTAACATTTGTGCAGGGTGGGTTCTTCCTTGGCTCAGGTATGAGGTAGAATCAAAAGGCATTTTTACATAAGATAACTTTTATCGAAAGTTTTGTACAATGGTTTCCTTACTGGATTGTTTTGGCTGTGAGAGCGGCAGCTGTGTCGTTTGAAAAGCCTTCTGCTTGCGTGAGCGGCGGAGTCTGATTACGCACGGTGGTGTGTATCTCGTGTCGCCGTTTCGCCCAATTGACTGGAGACGCGCATCGCGAGGTGGCCCGTTTAATTATTGAGGACGAAGTTGTGAATCGGACGGTGATACCTCGGATGTGGCGTCCCAGTGTTTCTCTTCTCTAAGCGGCCGCGTGTGTCGTGTGTCGGCCAGCGGAGCGGCGCGGCGGGAGAAGGCCAGTGTCCCGGACTCGAACGACGGACTCCCGCTTGCCAGTCTTCGGCTGTCAGATCTTCGTCCCAGGTCACACGTGACTGCTGATGTGAGGCCGTCTCCTTCCCGTCCTCACGAGTCACTCGGGTACATAAAAATCAGGCCTGAAATACCTTCTAACTTCTGTCTTCTGGCGCCGAGGCTGCTGCTCGCTATTCCATTACAGCGGCGGACTCGGTGCTTCTGTGTACGATGTAGTCTCTTCCTGCATGACGGTCTTCAGCACCGACTGTACCGGAACTGAACTGAAAGCTACTACTGTCGGGCCCGCTGCGTCTCGCGTATTCATTCACTTCAGTTCACTGGAGGTGAACGACTTCACGGTCATTTCCTCTTCTGTCACGTCGAAAAGCTTCGCGAAGAATCTTCTTAACGTCGGTCATTGGCTCTCGGATTGTAGGCGAGGGCCTTTGATCACATGTGACAACTGAGAAACACGTGAGCCGGACGGACGATGCCCTGACGGCTGAATTGACAGCTTCTGCTTATGTGGGGAGGGCGATGGCTTCTCCTGAACGTGCTAACTTCACGGTCATTGCCTCTGCTGCTCTGCCCGCTGTAACTCTTCTAAGCTAAACTAAGTTTTTCATTTTTTTTCTAATTTCTACTTCACATTGATTTCACTAATTTATTTACCTATCAGAAGTACCACTCAACAGTATTTGCGCTGATCTCCGCGCACTGTTCTAGGGAAGCATAATGCCGTCACTACACGGACGGTGTTGTGAACGCCAGTGTTGAGCGTGCCAAGTTCAAAGTGGTGCTGAACGCCCTGAAACGATGTGACTCGTGCATACAGCACGTGCGTCTCAATGTGGTACACGCGATCGCAGCGCTCGCCAGCGGCAGCCGTCGGCTGCATCTGGGTCACACATCACCCGGTTGTCCGGGTTCGATTCCCGGCTGGGTCGGAGATTTTCTCCGCTCAGGGACTGGGTGTCGTGTTGTCCTAATCGTCATCATTTCGTCCCCATCGATGCGCAAGTCGCCGAAGTGGCGTCAAATCGAACGACTTGCACCAGGCGAGCGGTCGGGAGGCCCTCGTCACACGTTTCTCTCTATCACCCACTTTACAAAATGGCTGGGTGTAAAATTCTTAAGCTAGCGCTATTAAAACGCGCCTTTGCTCTCTTGTCCATGTGAGAGTCACGTTGTTCTGCCTGTAGTATCCGTGGACATGTTACAAGGCAGAAAGAGAAGTGTCAAGTCCAGTCAGAAAGGACATCAGCTTCTAAAAGTTCCGTAACAAAAAGCGGGATTCAAAGTCTTACTTTATAACTGTTCCTATTCAGCAGCAGAATCTTCACAACATTCGAACAAACTCCTTCCTCAGATGGAACGTAGTTATACTTACGTAACATCGAATATTAGAGAATATACTTTTATTGCACTGAAAAGAAAGTATCAGATCCTAATAGAAAAAGCGAAGACTAGTAATAAAAATATTTGGATCTGCTGAGGCGCAAACAAGAATCACATTACAAGCTACCTCGGCGCGCGCTTTAAATCAGTGGCGATCCCGTGTACATATACGGCCCGGCAGCGTTAATTTTTAGACAAATGTTTTAATACCGTAAAGAATACAAAAGACGATAGCTTCTTCCGAAACACAACGCTATAGAATAAATCATATTAACATATGAACGTAAGTCAGGATTCTTCTACGAACATGGGAACCGAATGCCTGTTCATGTGAATGTATGTTCCTCTACGGCGACCCCATAAAGCGCAATGAATCTGTAGAATTTAAGAATTATTCTCACTTTGTGTTTCTACTAAAGGATAGAAGTTTTCTTTAAGGATTGCGTTGAAACTTAACAAGTCTTGCAACACGATGAATGTTTAAAAAGTAACAAGAAATTTACAATTTCGTGTGTCGTACTAGTCCGATTTGCACTACATTTTTTGTCACAGCCTTCGTAAACGTGTCTGACAGGTATGTGTACAATGTTATACACATTGGCTATTTGCTCTATTGTCAGCTGTCAAAAAGGATACATGTGTTTTGGTAGCATCAAAGATTATTTGTTTTTGTAAAAACAGATTAGAAAATCTTTATTAAAAGTTTGTTTTAAGAATAAAGTGTATGGAATTTTAAAAAATGGTTCAAATGGTTCTGAGCACTATGGGACTCAACTGTTGTGGTCATAAGTCCCCTAGAACGTAGAACTACTTAAACCTAACTAACCTAGGGACATCACACACATCCATGCCCGACGCAGGATTCGAACCTGCGACCGTAGCGGTCGTGCGGTTCCAGACTGTAGCGCCTTTAATCGCTCGGCCACTCCGGCCGGCGGAATTTTAGAAAAGTTAAATACTCCTTTTGGTGAGTCTGTTATGAGTAAAACTGGTATAAACATGGAAAATGGATTTTTTGTTTCACGGCAATAAGTAGTTTCCGTAATGTCGGCACTATTTTTTGGTTTATGTAAAAGTCCTCCATCGTTTGTGGAAGGATCGATTTTATGAAATTGTCTACGACGACGGGTTTCCTCCCAAAATTACTAGTTTTCCTTCGTGGCGATCCCTGTAAACCACGCGGTTTATTTTCGCGTCCCGTCCTTAAGCGTCCTATTGTGGCGAGGCTGACGTTTCCATAAATTGGAGCCCTTTGCTTGGAACGGTTAACAGTAGCCAACAGTTCTTTTCGTGTCACCTCCTTAACACACGCTGTAACATAACATTACAGACGATCGAACGCTCGTTACATCTACATCCATACTCCGTAAGTCACCTGACGATGTGTGGCGGAGGGTACCTTGAGTACCTCTACCAGTTCTCCCTTCTATTCCAGTCTCGTATTGTTCGTGGAAAGAAGGATTGTCGGTATGCCTCTGTGTGGGCTCTAATCTCTCTGATTTTATCCTCACGGTCTCTTCGCGAGATATACGTAGGAGGGAGCAATATACTGCTTGACTCGTCGGTGAAGGTATGTTCTCGAAACCTCAACAAAAGCCCGTACCGAGCTACTGAGCGTCTCTCCTGCAGAGTCTTCCACTGGAGTTTATGTATCATCTCCGTAACGCTTTCGCGATTACTAAACCATCCTGTAACGAAGCGCGCTGCTCTCCGTTGGATCTTCTCTCTCTCTCTCTCTCTCTCTCTCTCTCTCTCTCTCTTCTATCAACCCTATCTGGTACGGATCCCACACTGCTGAGCAGTATTCAAGCAGTGGGCGAACAAGCGTACTGTAACCTACTTCCTTTGTTTTCGGATTGCATTTCCTTAGGATTCTTCCAATGAATCTCAGTCTAGCATCTGCTTTACCGACGAATAACTTTATATGATCATTCCATTTTAAATCACTCCTAATGCGTACTCCCAGATAATTTATGGAATTAACTGCTTCCAGTTGCTGACCTCCTATTTTGTAGCTAAATGATAAGGGATCTATCTTTCTATGCAGCACATTACACTTGTCTACATTGAGTTTCAGTTGCCATTCCCTGCACAATGCTTCAATTCGCTGCAGATCCTCCTGCATTTCAGTACAATTTTCCATTGTTACATCCTCTCGATATACCACAGCATCATCCGCAAACAGCCTCAGTGAACTTCCGATGTCATCCACAAGGTCTTTTATGTATACTGTGAATAGCAACGGTTCTACGACACTCCCCTGCGGCACAACTGAAATCACTCTTACTTCGGAAGACTTCTCTCCATTGAGAATGACATGCTGCGTTATGTTATCTAGGAACTCTTCAATCCAATCACACAATTGGTCTGATAGTCCATATGCTCTTACTTTGTTCATTAAACGACTGTGGGGAACTGTATCGAACGCCTTGCGGAAGTCAAGAAACACGGCATCTACCTGGGATCCCGTGTCTATGGCCCTCTGAGTGTCGTGGACGAATAGCGCGAGCTGGGTTCCACACGATCGTCTTTTTCGAAACCCATGCTAATTCCTACAGAGTAAATTTCTAGTCTCCAGAAAAGTCATTATACTCGAACATAATACGTGTTCCAAAATTCTGCAACTGATCGACGTTAAAGATATAGGTCTATAGTTCTGCACATCTGTTCGACGTCCCTTCTTGAAAACTTGGATGACCTGTGCCCTTTCCCAATCGTTTGGAACGCTACGCTCTTCTAGAGACCTACGGTACACCGCTGCAAGAAGGGGGGCAAGTTCCTTCGCGTACTCTGTGTAAAATCGAACTGGTATCCCATCAGGTCCAGCGACCTTTCCTCTTTTCAGCGATTTTAATTGTTTCTCTATCCCTCTGCCGTCTATTTCGATATTTAACATTTTGTCATCTGTACGACAGTCTAGAGAAAGAACTACAATGCAGTCTTCCTCTGTGAAACAGCTCTGGAAAAAGACATTTAGTATTTCGGCCTTTAGTCTGTCATCCTCTGTTTCAGTGCCGTTTTGGTCACAGAGTGTCTGGACATTTTGTTTTGATCCACCTACCGCTTTGATATAAGACCAAAATTAGGATTTTCTGCCAAGTCAGTACATAGAACTTTCGTTTCGAATTCATTGAACGCCTCTTGCATAGCCCTCCCTTGTCACACTACATTTCGCTTCGCGTAATTTTTGTTTGTCTGCAAGGCTTTGGCTATGTTTATGTTTGCTTCCGCAGCAGTTGTGGTACCACGGTGGCTCTTTTCCATCTCTTACGATCTTGCTTGACACATACTCATCTAACGCATATTGTACGATGGTTTTGAACTTTGTCCACTGATCCTCAACACTATCTGTACTTGAGACAAAACTTTTGTGTTGAGCCGTCAGGTACTCTGTAATCTGCTTTTTGCCACTTTTGCTAAACAGAAAAATCTTCCTACCTTTTTTAATATTTCTATTTACGGCTGAAATCATCGCTGCAGTGACCGCTTTATGATAGCTGATTCCCTGTTCTGCGTTAACTGTTTCAAATAGTTTGGGTCTGTTTGTCACCAGAAGGTCTAATATGTTATCGCCACGAGTCGGTTCTCTGTTTAACTGCTCAAGGTAGTTTTCAGATAAAGCACTTACAAAAAATTTCACCGGATTCTTTGACCCTGCCACCCGTTATGAATGTTTCAGTCTACCGAGCGATAAAAAAGTCAGTATAAATTTGAAAACGTAATAAACCACGGAATAATGTAGATAGAGAGGTAAAAATTGACACACATGCTTGGAATGACATGGTGTTTCATTAGAACAAAAAAAAACGAAGCTCACAAAACGTCCGACAGATCTCTTGCGCGCGTCGTTTGGTGATGATCGTGTGCTCAGCCGCCACTTTCGTCATGCTTGGCCTCCCAGGTCCCCAGACCTCAGTCTGTGCAACTACTGGCTTTGGGGTTACCTGAAGTCGCAAGTGTATCATGATCGGCCGACATCTCTAGGGATGCTGAAAGACAACATCCGACGCCAGTGCCTCACCATAAACTCCGGACATGCTTTACAGTGCTGTCCACAACATTATTCCTCGATTACAGCTATTGTTGAGTAATGATGGTGGACATATTGAGCATTTCCTGTAAAGAACATCATCTTTGCTTTGTCTTACTTTGTTATACTAATTAATGCCATTCTGACCAGATGAAGCGTCACCTGTCGGACATGTTTTGAACTTTGATTTTTTTTCTTTTTTTTTGTTTTTCTAATGAAATCCCATGTCATTCCAAGCATGTGTGTCAATTTGTGCCTCCCTATCTACATTATTCCGTGATTTATTTAGTTTTCAAATTTATACTGACTTCTTGATCAAATGGTTCAAATGTCTCTGAGCACTATGGGACTTAACAGCTGAGGTCATCAGTCCCCTAGAACTTAGAACTACTTAAACCTAACTAACCTAAGGACATCACACACATCCATGCCCAAGGCAGGATTCGAACCTGTGACCGTAGCGGTAGCGCGGTTCCAGACTGTAGCGCCTAGAACCGCTCGGCCACCTCGGCTGGCTGACTTCTTGATCACCCGGTATATCTGGCAAATTAAAATCTCCACCCAGAACTATAACATGGTGGGGAAATGTACTCCGCAAATAGCTCCTCTTCGTTTTCTGCAATTTTCTTGCAATGCAAGGCGGTTATCCAGCACTTCCGGATACCGAAGTATATCAGTGAGTAGGGCCTACACAAAGTTAACTGGCTGACACTGGCAACTAAGACCTCACGAACAGAAACGACGCATTGTACATCACTGCACGCCAATCTACGCCGCTAGACAGGTAACGGGCAACTGATTTTGGGTGCCCCTGTAGGCCAGTGGCAGGGTTCTTCCGGAAAAGGCCACTTGCCCCACGAAAAGCGCTGTTCGCTCTTCAGTTTACAGACAGACTATACCTTGAAACTAACATCAACTGAAAGCCAGTATGGCGTATGGCGAGTCTGTACTGAAGAAAGATGGCGTGCATGTGACGTACGCGGCGTTCTTCCATCTCGTTGGTCAACATTCAAACACACTTTCAGAATATCTCTCTTGCTAGATATTGCTCCGCACGTTTGCAAAGACTCCCCAGCGTGCGTTTTTCATGCTATGACGGTAGAAACTCGGCATTCTGAATGCCTGAAGAAATTAAAGTTTTTCTGGATATTAATATAATACGAATGTGCCTGAAGGTCTCTCGGGCATGCAGTTATGATTAAGTTATGCTCTGTGCAAAATTCTACCAGGCGGCTTCCTCTTTCATTTCTTAACCCCAATCCATATTCACCTTCTACGTTTCCTTCTCTTCCTTTTCCTACTATCGTGTTCCAGTCACTGCGAAGCATGCCATTATCATCAGGCTACTCCTGTTGACTGACGTCCTAGGCCAGAGGGTGGTGTGGTATATATACCAGTCGCCTCTCCCCTCCACTGACTCCGTGTATGGACCGAGGGATGTGCAGGCCGCGGTGGTCTTTCAAATTTCAAAGGTTTTTGGTTCAGCTTTCATCAAAAGTGCAACAATGAAAACCGCTATCAAAGGTTTCGAAGCTGCTGGAGTATGGCCCACGGACCTGTCCGTATTCGCCGATGCAGACTTCCTCCCGGCAGACAAGACTGACATCGGACTTGATAGGCCGTCAGATAAGGAGGTTTATTATATCTGGAGCTGAACGATTGGAATTGCCTTCACCTAGCACACCGGCTAAAAAAGACGACGCCAACAGGTTGGATGATCAAGCTGGCAGGTTTCAGCAAATTGTAACAATGAACTGCCGCCTAAGAATGACCAAGTTATTGAGGCTAATTTTTCTAGTCCTGCAACCGCTAGATCGTACATTTATGGGTGCACTTAAGACTCACTACAGCGAGAATATTTGGCAGTGGATGCTCCATGAAAGCAAACCTATTGGATCCTATGATATAGTGTGTCTCTTTGGCAAGGGAAAGAAATACAGTAGAAGAAGAATGGGTAGCTTTGACGGATGAAGTGGTGAAGGCAGCAGAGGTTCAAACAGGTAAAAAGACTAGGGCTATTAGAAATCCTTGGGTAACAGAAGAGCTATTGAATTTAATTGATGAAAGGAGAAAATATAAAAATGCAGTAAATGAAGCAGGCAACAAGGAACACAGACGTCTCAAACATGAGATCGACATGAAGTGCAAAATGGCTAAGCAGGCATGGCTAGAGTACAAATGTAAGGATGTAGAGGCTTATCTCACTTGTGGGTCTTTGGCAAAGTTCTTTTCCTCTTTTTTCTTAATAATGGCTTCTAACTCTTTTTTGTACAGCAAATCAGTTGAAACAATGGTCTCCCCCCTCTTCCATTCTCGGGAATATGAACATCAGGGCAACATACGGACCAAGGACCTGCTGCACTCAGCAAACAGATGACCATTACTAGCGACCCACACTCTGCAGCAGTCAGAGAACAAATTTGGCGTTTACCTCTGCTTGCAATTACTTGTGGTATCTTAGTCTGAACTACACTAAGGCCTGTTTTGTCAACATTCCATACACGATCTTCTGGATATTTATGTTTCCAGTATTCAGCTTATAGCAAGTCGTAGAATGAGTCAACTCTCTCATGGGAAAAGCCTTTTGCTCGAGCATATGATGTTCCAGTTACTTTCTAATTGAAAGCTTATCTTGATGACGTCGAAGAAAATGCTCAAGACAAGCCCTTCCAGAAATTTCATTTCTGAAGTTTGTTGCAATTCCATTCCTAACTGCAAGTTGGTAGGCCATTTTTCTAACATCCATACTAGTAAAAGCATAGAATTTTCGCCTCCATATACTGCAAGTAAGCCACTAGTTCACTTTCTAGGGCTGCTGGTAGAGCTGGTTTTCTTCCAAGCTTTTTAGTTTCAACATCTGCTATCTGTGAGGTATTAGCCTCATACACATACTAGCGCAGAGTTGTTTTTGGGACAGCAAAATGTTTTGATGCTTGCTTTTTTTAACTCCCATCGTTTTTCCTACAACAGCAGACACTGCCTCTCGCATTTTGTTTTCATCCCACACCTGCCTTTTGGGAGTTCATTTAGGTGTCAGATTAGTCCTAGGCATCTGAAAACAGAAATAAAAATATTTTACGGTTTGTTTATAGTATGGACCCTGGGGTCCACATTAGAAGCACCAATGGGGGCCATATTACAGTCACTTACACCTTGTAAACTAGTGTAAACAGCTTAAAAATGCAATAATACCACACCTTTTATTCTGTTTGAAACTGATGCCAATACTTACTAGGTTGTATGCATGGTGCTTGCATCTAAGTATTAACCAATAATGGTACATTAATAAAGTGAAATTCACATACCGCTCAAAATTTTGAACAGGAGCTTGAAAAATATAACCTCACAGTCACTCAACCACTGTACTGACCTGCTTCCAGTGCTCCTACAGGCCAGTGAGCATACTAGTACACTAGTTCCAGCTATCACCACTAGAGTTCAGCTAAATTTTATTAAAGGGGGGGGGGCATATTTGTTGCAGGGGCCATTTTACCACCACTTCCTCTACATGGTAATGCAAAGCCGGTGAAACATTTGGCTAAAGGTAAATTTGCATTCACGTTGCTTGTAACAGCAAATCTGTTTGACAGGCTCATTGTCATTGTGAAAGAAAAACTAACACGTAAAATGAAAACCATTCACCATAAGCACAAATTCAGTATTTTGATGAATAAGGACTCAACTAGAAAGGTAGGCAGAGGTTGGGAAGTACCAGCCACAAAATCACTTGAAGTTTGCCTTTTGGATGAAAATATTATCCACTGTAATCCAAATTAGTGTGCACTGACTGTGAAGTAAGCATTCATAGATATCACTATGCATGTATTGATTATAGCAATAAGTTAGATATGTCCAAGCATATACATAATGTTTGCCATGTAGGGAGTACAGAAGAAAATCCATTTGAAATTTCTGAATTACTGGATGTACTAGTTACAAATGTTGGAGGCATTTCTTTCATTAATGAGAGAGAAGAAAATTCTGAAGCCAGTCAGTTCCTGTGACACAGAGGTACTGGCAGAAATTGTTTCTGGTATGTCAGTTACTCAAGTTCAGCTGGCCAACAAAATGGTAACTTCATTGAAGGCTAGTGTAGGTGCTGTTCATGCCAGTAATAGTATCTCTTTCATTATCCCACAAAGGAGTCACAAGAGAAAACGTGCACCACAGAGGAGACTGTTTTCAGCAAAGAAAACAAATTCCTCAAGCTGCCTACCCATGGCAGTTCCTGATACAGAAGAAACAAAGTTACTGAGAACACTTCTGGATGAAGGCTTACACCACATTAGCTAGTGTGTTGATCTCATATTCAGGAACATGATGGCTTTATTCCATGTCCTGCCTTCCAGTTTTAGGTTTTCCATTATTTCCCTAAATCAATCAAGGCAAATGCTGGGATGGTTCCTTTGAAAGGCCAAGGCCAATTTTCTTTCCCATCCTTGAAACCATCAGAGCTTATGCTCTGTCTCTGACGACCTCACTGTTGACAGAATGTCAAATGTCGATATTCCTTCCTTCTCCACCAGCCTCTGGTGCGGCAGTTCTGCTGACACGTGGGACCACCAGAAACTGATGCGGCTTGTGCCACCAGCCTAGATTCTAGCATCGCTGAGTCAATCCCCTCCCAAGCCGTGATGACTGTGATTGAGGCTCAGTGCAATGCTGTGATGGCCACACATTTGAGAACCATCCCAAAATTACATTAGAGTGAGTTGCAATCATCAACTTGTAATATATATTTATTTTTGATCTAGCTAGATGAGTAACACTAGTACAACTGTTAAACAGATTAAATATTTTCATATTGTAGCAAGGAATATACTAACACCTGATTGTTCACAATCAATTTTCCTGATAATGTAACTCATTTACCAAAAACTAAATTTTGTGAATAAATAATAATTTCAGTATCAGTATAAACACATGCAGTTGGAATTAGGAATGAGTAATTCTGAATGTAGCAATATAACTCAACTGAAAGCCTATTTGGTTCCAATTTGCAGTATAATTTTACTTTTTTTTTAAATCCCTCTATTTCAAAAGTTATCTGTAACCAAATAACTCATATTCCAGAATGTTCTGTTTTTAACTGGTCATTATTTCCTAAATTTAGGCATATAGTTTTGTAGTTCTAATTTATCAGGGAACAAAAATGCCTATTTGTATTTGGAAACAAGTAATAATTTCAAACTTGTCATTAATGCTAGTAACACCCTGACACAGACGCTAACAGATCAGATACCTAGTCTGCTTGCCTGCTGGCTGCAGATGCTGATTGATTGTCTGATTGAGGAGAGGGACGAAACAGTGACATCATTAGTCTCAAGATCCAAAGTGGCAGAGACTGTGGGAGCAGCAAACCAACAGCACAATCTAGTCGATGGCAAAGCAAAACAGGCAAATGAAGATGCAGACGGAACACTTGGGTGGCAGGAAGACTAAAGAACTGGAGGGCGGAAGGGGAAGATCATAAGACACCCCAATGGCGCTATGTGTGACATGGTGCTGGAATCGCTGCTAACCCACCTCAGTTCCCACTTCATACCATGACTGCAACACAATGGGGACAACACCAGGGGCAGATGACACAAGAAGAGTGGGTGGGGATGAAACAACACAAAATACAAAACAAAATGGAGAGGAAAACCTGACCGGCATGAAAGCAGTGATGAAGGCCTTCCAAACTGAGGACCTCCTATTGTGGAAGAGAATTCAGGTACTTAAATCTAGGGGACAAACCACTTTTATGATGAAAACCAAAGACAGATGTAAGTATGTAAGGTTGTCTGCTACCATCTGTGACAATGGAGAATGGAAGAGCGTATTTAGTGCAAAAGGCAAAATGATAGTGGAGTCTCGTAAAATATGGTTGACAGTGATGGGTGGGGGAACAGATCATTATGGAGTAAGAGGCTATGATTCAACCTTGTATGACCAATACGAAGATAGCAGAGGATGGTAGATCCCCAGTGGGCCGTGCGGCAAGAGTCCCCTTATCGCAATAAGTTTATTGGGCAGGGGGTTGGCCTCCAAGAGTCAGCTCAAGGCTGAGCAAAAAGGAATCTGACATGAAGCTGCAAACCCAGCACCAGAGGGGTCACAGAAAAGGGCTACACCCCCAAGCCACAGGATCAGCAGCTCATTACCTGGGATACCCACATGAGTGGGAACCCAAAGAAAGTCAATTGAACAACCAGCATGGTCAAGATATCATAGACCAAGAAGAGGGAGGGAAAACCACTGTCTGATAGCCTCAAGGGCACTTGTCGAGTCTGCACATAACGTGGGTGAGAGAGGACTGTTTAACATACTGAAGAGACTGCTAAATGGTCATTAACTATGCAGTACACATGCAACATGTGGCAGGTAAGAAATGGTGTTACTTGCCAGCAGAAGGCATGAAGGCACATCCCCTGCGATTAGCAGATTTAGAGCCTAGAGCCATTACATTAAAACACAACAGGAGCCTGAAACTCCCATAAAAGCTGGCAGAACAACAATGAAACAAAGACCCTCCAGGAGAGATCCCTCTGAATCTGGGATCAAGGAACTAACCAAGGGGAAGGAGGTGTTTGGAGAGAATGGGGAACAGGACAAAGAGGAAAGAGAAAAATCATGGCAAAGAGCAGCAAGGTGGAGCCCAATTGCTAAACTCACCTGAAGGGTGGGCAATGTCCTGGAGCTGCTAAAATATAAAATAGAAGGGGTGTGAGGGGAAAGAGAAGATGGTGATGGCATAGGAAACAAGAAGCTTCGAGTGTTGAACCAAAAGGGCAGCGAGTGGGGGACAACCCCAGCTTCAACCAGGAAACAATAGGGCTAGTGCAAAAGGTACTGATGATCAGACAGATACCACAATGGTGGACCTGATCCAAGAGGATCAGTATGGAAGGAGCAGCTGAGCCATAAATTTGGCAACCATGGACCAGAAGGGACAAAAACAAAGATGGTGAGGAGTCAAACAATCTGCATCCCCCCCCCCCCCCCCCCCCCCAGAGTTGTGGGAAAGGAAGTGGAGGACATTGAGTTTATGGAGACAGCCAATCTCCAGAAGGCGGATATGGGATGACCTAGTAAATTTCTTGTCAAAAAGAAGGCCCAAGAAATGGAAGTGGGGGATCACAATCAGGAATAGGGTCTCGAGATAGAGCTCCAGAAGGTATTGAACACAATATGGTGACACAAATGCACCACCCACAATTTAAGAAGAGAAAACTGAAAACTGCGTGAGAAGGTACATGCAGAAGCATACCACATGGCTCCCTGGAACTATCACTTCACAAAGGCCACCAAGTGTTAAATAACTCAGACACATAAGTCATCCACATGCAGAGCAGGGGTGACCAACAGTTTGATGGAGGTCACAAGTCCTTTAATAGTGATGAGGAAAAGGATACTTACAACTGAACCCTGTGGAATGCCATCCTCCTGGGCAATGAGAGTTTCCTCATCCCAGGACTTATGTTCCTTCTTCTCTTTCATAAGTAGAGGAGGACAGAAGCCAGAGGCCAGAGAGGCAAGGGGATGGGGAGAGAGAGAAAGAGAGAGAGGCTTCTGCTAGTTCTATAAAGAGAGACCAGGCAACCTTGGAGATGCTAGAGCTCACGGCTCCACGGCCAATGTGTACCAGCAGACACCAGAGAAGAGGCACTTCTCTGCTGGATGAAAGGAGCAAAGGGAGTTGTGTTCAGGGGTGAGGGAGAGAAGAGTGAGGCATCACTTGGGTAAGGAGGAGGAGGGGGAAAGGATGTAACAGAGTCAATGGTAGATGTCGTAGACACAAGGCGAAGCTGATCATATTTCTGAAGAGCACATGGCATAGGGGCTGTTGCTGGGAGTTCCAATGCTCCAGAATGACAAGCCACTACTCCTAGGCATACACAGGGAGGTAGCAGCTCGTGTATAAGAACTATCATCCCTGTGTTTTCAGAGGACTCCATCAAAAGAGTACATAACACCCCAAGCACACGAAATGACTACTGTGCTAGCGGTATAGCACAAAAAGGACAATGGCTTCAGGTAAAAAATGGAAGAGGTGGTAAGGCCACATGCCAAAGACTTCATGTATGGTGTTGTTCCCCAGCTGGCTCACACCATGGAGACAAAATTTAGAGGAGTTGAATCCCCAAAGAGGGACCAAAAACTCGAAAAAGGAAAGTGTAAAGCAAGAAGAATAATACTGTAAGCGATAGAAAAAAAATATATAGCCAGGCCATTGTATGCAAGGAAACAGAGATGTAAAGAAGGGGAAGAGGGGAAGGATTGAGGACAGGGATGGACGAGCACGGGAAAGTTAATGCAGATAGGATCCAATTACTAGAAGCCCCATGTGCTCCATGCACAAACTCACAAAATAATTGTGACCCCCTTCCACTGGGGAGTGGGGACGGGGTATGGAGGGATGGAGCAGGTATAGAAACATGATTCCGTGATGTCAAAGATAAACAAATCTTCATATCTGAGTATTAATGGATTTGCTCCAAATACCCACTGGTCAACATGCAAACCTGTGGTACTGAGGTCAGACTGGCCATTGTGACAACTCTATTTCTCATGCACCACCATCCAGTGAAGTAGACAACACTACCCAGTGCTGTTGACACCGTTACAGTCGCATGCTGTATTGCCATGCTAGGGGTCACGACAATGGACCATAGTGCACACAACTACACACTGCTTACTCTAGAGCCCTGCAAATTAATATTAAACTGACTGAGCATATACTAATTCAGAGATGACTCACAATGCATTTCAATAATGTGCATAACAGAGAATCAGTTTCATACCTAGCGTGAAATGAAATGACAGTATGACATTTCTGGCCAGGAGATCGTATGCAGGAGCAATCGGCCGCCTACTGCAAGTCTACATCAGTTGATATTGGTTTTTTTTGCATCTAAACAAAAGGTAAAATGGTGATAACTACAACACAACACCCAACCTCTGAGAGGATAAATTCTCCAAATCCGCTAGGAATTGCACAAAGAACTTATTTGAGAGGAAATAGTGTCAAATTTAAATTTCCTTTGTTTCGTATATTTCCTGTAGTGTCCATTCTTGTCACACAACTGAATATTTGCGTCCCCATAGAGCTTATTCTTAGGGGGGGGGGTGGGGGGGGGGGGGAACTTAGTGTAATCTGAAGTCCCGATAATTGCAACATAACGTGAAATTTTGCATGCCAAAACACAAAAAATTCTATTCAAGTTTTCTTGATAGTGCAAAATTCGTTTAAGAAAGGCAGCTACTAGTTTCATCAGTGTCTATTGTCACAATAAAAGAATAATTAAAAGTTTTTAAATTGTATTTAACTAACACATTTCATATTGTTAACTAGTTAGAGGTGATCAAGGCACACATTTTTGGAGTTATAAACATTTAAAGCCTGACCAAACACTAAAGTAAATTCTCTAACAGCAACGTAATTACTAATACATTCTTCTGTCATTGTATCTCTAAATCAGTACAAAAACAACAATAATGGCACGTAAGACCTTCGTGTTGTTTTTGTTTACATATAGCCAATCTCGTGTCTTTGACAAATTTAAAACTTTATTATTCTTTCGAAACTGATCATGAGTGAGAAATGTCGAAGCTGTTATAGCGTTGTGAGTAGAGGGATTTGTTGCTAATCTTGTAGGAAATATTTTCACTGGGGGAGGGAGAGGTGGGGGGAGATGTAGTGGGGAGAATGTTGGGAGAACAGAAGAGGCTCTCTCCTGGAACTGCAGAGTATGCAAGGAACATTTTGATTGGGGTACAGGAAAGGAAAATCTGTGCCCTTGAGGCACAGTTGAAAGAAGGAACTGATAAGGATCAAGAGAGATAGGGAGGAGGAGGGTGGTTGTGAACTGGCAGCTTGTAGGAGGATAGGAAGAAAGCGAACATGATCTGATAGTTTTATCATCAACTCCAAAAACATGTGTCTACCACTGCCAGAGCCTCTGGTAGAAAGAGGAGCAAGAAATGTGCAGCGCACTTCAACTGAGGCCAAGAAGCTTAAAAATATACAAAATGTTAGGAAGAAGAAAGTGCTGCTACTAGGTAGTAGCCATGGGTGAGTTTAGGGGCAGCATACCAGGCCACCAGTATCTTCCAGCCAAATGCAGGGCTAAGTTACGTGATAGAGGACTTAGGGTCTTTACGTAAGGACTTTACAAAAGAAGACCATGTAGTGATAGCAGGTGGGGCAGGAAACAGTTTGGACAGGGATGGGGCATATGACATAGGTGGTGACCTAGGCAAGATAGCTTCCCTGACTCATGGCACCAACGTACACTTTGTTGAGCCGTTCCAGTGTCACGATTGGCCACACCTTGATGGAGATGTGAGTCAAATCAATGTGGGGTTAGGGATTGCTCTGAGGGTAGCCAACTTTGCTCACGTTTCTCTGGTGCCTGTCGGGACTATCGACAGACGGGGTTTCACTAGGCCTGGCCTATACCTAAACAGAACTGGCAAGAGAAGATTGGTACAGCTGATTTGTGAAAGTATAGGGTGTGGATATCGGGCCACACATGGTCAAATACCTGTTGTCATCAGTATGAGAAGTAGGTCTTTTTAAGATAAATCTAGACAACAGGTTCCCCTGCCTAAAGAGTATCTCCAGCATTTTGAATTAACAGGGCTTGATATCACCAAGATATTAATAATTTTGTGTGTGTATAGATCTCCCAGTGATAGTGTGGACACTGTTTTTCAATAAATTAAAAGAATTTCTAAATAAAGTCTCAAGTACAAAGCTCAGCACAATACTGTGTGGGGACATTAAAATCAACACGAACATCATAAATGAATCCAGCAGCAACCTCATAAATATACTTCAAAGTTTTGGCCTGTCCCTATTGGTCAATAGTGCAACAAGGGTTACTACAATGACTTCATCAGTAATTGACCATGTGGCCACAAATATGTACAGGGAAAAATGTGATGTAGCTGTAAAAGATCTCGGATTATCAGTCCATCTCTGTCAAATAACAACAGTAAAATGAGACATCAAATCATTCCCTAAACTACAAGACTACAAACGACATCCATCAGAAATGAAAATAAAAGATTTTTCAAAGGAACTAGCAAAACAATGCTGGGATGAAGTGTATAAGGAAACCAATGTGAATAAGAATCCACATTACTTAAACTGAACTTTGAAAAGGCATTTCCAAAAGTATGCACGTCTGTATCAATGTCACACAAAAGTAGATGGATAACAGCAGGTATTAAGAAGTCCTCCCAAACACTTAAATACCTCACTACCATGAAAAAGAGTCACAATGATCCACAATTCTTAAATTTCTATCATAGATACAAAAAGATCTATAGGAAGGTGCTGATAGCTGCAAAAAAGTCGTTTAATGACACAGTAATATATAATGCAGGGAATAAAAGCAAGGCAGTCTGGGATGTTATAGAAACGGGAACGGAGAGAGGCAAAGAAACACAGAGTAACATACTGCTGAGGGAGGGGGATAAGGTAATAAATAAGCCACAACACTTATCAAACTATGTAAATGAGCATTTTTCAAGTATGGCAGGGAAGTTACAACAAAAATTCCCCAAAACAAATACAACCCCTGTAAATAACGTTGCACTAAATACAATGATGTTACTTCAAATCAGAAATAATGAAGACAGTAAAACTGTTCAAAAATTAAAAAATAAAAAGTCAGTAGGCTTAGATGAAGTACTAATGTGTGTACTAAAACAATGCGTAGAGGTTATACAAGGTCCCTTAACACACATAATAAATGAATCCTTTACATCAGGGACATTTCCAGAGCAGTTAAAACAGGCAAGAGTTGTGCCTTTGGTTAAGAAAGGTAATGCAGAAAATTACCAGCCGGTTTTCCTGTTGTCACCATTCTCAAAAATAATAGAAGCAATTATGAAAAACAGATTAATGAATTACCTGAATAAATACAATCTTGTAAGTGAATCAAAGTTTCGTTTCTAATGTGGCAAACATATGGAGTCCGCTGTGGTAGAATGCACAAAAGTTGTACTTGATGCTCTTGATAAAGAAGAGTCTGTCAGAGGGTTCCTTCATGATCTTTCTATGTCCTTTGATACAGTCGACCACAAGATTCCATTAAATGAATTAGAAGCATTAGGAATAAGAGTGGTAGCTAAGGACTGGTTTTGATCATACCTAGCAGATAGGGTACAAAGAATAGTGATAACACATACTTCAAATAGACCTAAACATTTAGTAAAACACTTATCAGAACAAACCTAAGGACATCACACACATCCATGCCTGTAGCAGTCGTGCGGTTCCAGACTGAAGTGCCTTGAACCGCTCGGCCACCACGGCCGGCCAAAAACACTTTATTATGCGATTTCCACAAGTTATCAAATTATGACCAATACTATTCCTGATATACATCAATGACTTTCCCAGTAGTGTTTCTCATGGCGAAAAAATTCTCTTCGCTGATGACAGCAATATTATAGTCACTGAGAAAACAAGAGAACTACTCTCAGAAAAAGCAAATGAAACTCTCACGGAAGTTTACAATCGATTGATTTTTATTGTCATAGAGACCTCAAAGGGCATTACAAAAGTCAATATTACATAGTATAAATGTTACACAAATAATTACAAAAACAAGACAATATTACACAAATAATTATGGTACCTTCACACAAAAACAAAACAGAGAAACTTCCGGTACAAATTGATATTGCATAATAAATTTAGCCAATTACAGACTTACTCATATATAGAAGCATATAAAAACTGATCAGAAAGTGTAGTCATACCATATTCTTTGCCTCCCTTAAAAATTCATCAGTTTCATAAATGCTGAGCTCAAGAAGAAATTCTTTTTTTTGGTTGACACAAAGGGAATTAGCTTTACACCAATTTCCAACTTTGACAGTGCTCTGGTCTGCTTCATATTTCACCTTCTGTGCCGTTTCTGCAGTTATACAGACTGCAAGATCATCTGCAAATAAGTACGTCCTAGTTGACGGCCCAACTATGTTAGATAGTAAGTCATTTATATAAATAATAAATAGAATTGGGCCAAGTACAGAACATGCCCACAGGTAAGTAATCTGGTTCTGCACCATTAAAAACCACCTTCTGCACTCTATTACTTAGATAAGATTTTATCAATTCCAGAGCACTTCCTGTAAAGCCATAGAATTGCAGTTTGTTCAATAAGATTTCATGAGACACAGTGTTGAAAGCTTTTGATAAATCAAAGAGTTTATTCTGAACCACTAGCTTGCTTTCTAGTTGCTTCACACACTGTGTTAAAAGTGATAAGGCAGATTTAACAGTTCCTAACCCTGATCTGAAGCCAAATTGACTGTCAGTGAAGATTTTGTTTTCTTCAAAGTATTTTACTATTTGATTATTTAATATAGCTTCTATCACTTTAGACAAGATTGGCACAATTGAAACAGGCCTAAAATTATCACAACTTGAGAGGCTGCCTTTTTTGTGTATTGGAGTGACTTTAACACACTTTAGTGCCTTTGAGAACTGAGCCTCCAAAATACATGTATTTACTACATGTGTTATCAATTCTGGCAGTTGAACTGAATCACACTTTAACATGGCTGAACTTAAACCATAAACGTCATTACTAAAACTGTTCCTCATTTTCCTCAGTATATTAGTAACATCCTGTACCTTTACCAGTTTAAAGCTAAATATACTTTCAGGCTTTGTGGTGTTTCTCGGGTAGTATTTATGGTCAGTGGCTATATTGGAAGTGCCAATCACCTTTATTATTTCCTGCACCTTCTCAGTGAAGAATGTATTTAACTGTGCAGCATTCAGATTACTGCCTTCAGCCTCTGAAGTCATTTTCCTGTTGCACTGACTGTTAATGATATTCCACATTCCACATTACACGTGTCTTATTTTTAGATGTTAGTATTATATCTTCATTTTTTTTTTACACCTAGCTTCGCTTAAAGCCTGTCTTAATCTTTTCTTTTTCACTGTGAGCATGTCTTTAAATACTTGAGAACCTATACTTCTATACCAGTCATAATATTCATCACACTCCCTCTTGATCTTCAACACCTTTTTATTCTTGACCTTATTTACTCTTAGTGCCTTTTTATTATTTAGTAACTTAATGGGAAAGGACATCTTAGCATATACAGAAAGAATAGATATGAGTTCTTCCACCTTTCTATCTATTGCATGTTCTCAATAAACCTGCAACCAATTACCTTTATCAGTTTGAGACTTAAACATATTTAGATTATCATAATTGACCACACATACTTTCTCTCCTGCCATGTGCACTGAGTCAGTGTTACAATTTCTTGTTATATCTGTTCTAAGAAGTAGTGGCCAGTGGTCAGATACTCAGGTCTTAATTATCCCTGACTTGAGATGCATTAACTCATTTGATACAAATATATTGTCAATACAGGTACTAGTACCTTTATAATGTGGCCTTGTTATTTCAGTGGTTGGAATATAAAGACCAAAAGAATTTAATAAATTATTTACATATGAGTTATAGCTAGTGGACAATTGAAAATTCAAATTGAAATCTCCACAGACTACTTTCCTACACTTATACTTACAGACTGTCTCACATAAAGACACTAACTTGTTAACAAAATCATCTGTTGAATTGCCTCCAGTCTTAGTTGAGTACAAAGCTACAACTATTAAATTTAAATCTGTTATCCTAACAGCTGCAATTTCACATAACATTTCTAGAGATAATGCTTTAACTTTTGCTGTTGGTTCATATTTAATCCCTTTTTTAGAAATATAACACACCCACCATGATTTTTATTAGTTCTACAATATTTGTCAGCTAGGGTGTAGCCCTCAGGCCAGTATAGATCTATTTCATCAAGCTTTAACCAGTGATCTACGAGACAGACTACATCTAAGTGATAAGTCTCTATGACATCTTCCACTACTTCCAACTTATTAGATAAATACTGTACATTCCAGTGAAGGACGTTAAAATTGTCTAATCCGTGCCTTGGTCAATAATCGACAAAGATACATTTAACATAACGAAAATTAATGCCATGAATTTCAGTTTGAAGAGGGAAAATGACAATGTTAAATTAAATGTAGATTTCACCTATATAGACTGTCTAACAAATGCAAAATTTCTAGGAATGAATATTGATTCTCAGTTGAAGTGATGAGAACACATAAAGATACTTGCAAACAAAATGTCATCAGCATGTTGTGCCCTTAGAATCCCATCATCAGTGTATAACATGCCAAGTCTTCTAGTTACATTCTATTCATAAGTACAGTCAGTTATTAGCTATGGCATTCTGTTTTGAGGAAAAAATGCACAAAATATGAACACAATTTTTGAACTTCAGAAAAGAGCCATAAGAATGATAACCAAAAATAGTAGTTGAGCTCATTGCAAAGATCTGTTCTAAACACTGTGGATTCTAACTGCACCATGTGAACACCTTAACCAGTCATTTGTACATATCAAAAATAACATTGGTAATTACTGCACAAACCTTCCTGTCCATGATGATGGAACAAGAGCAAGACTCAAGTTGCATTTACCAAGAAAATATAAACATAAAACAAAAAATAGCATTCAATTAATCTTAAATCAAAATGCAGTCATTGTGAATTGGAACAGAAAAGTGACACTGAGGATATTTGAATTTGTAGACGTATCACAAGGCATTTCAGTTTTGTGCATAACACAGAATTAATCTCATACCTAGTGGGCTGTGTGGAAGCTCTTGCTGTGATGGTATGCCAAAAGCTTCCCCCCACACTCGGTACTGTTGGACATGAATGAATATAGGGATAACTCACGAGGCATTTCAGTAATTTGTGTAACTCAGCATAAATCATGTAGCTGGTGTGCTGTGAGAAAACATTACCTGCTATGGAATACCAAAAGATTTCACCTTACACTCAGTCACCGGCATTGTAAGCAAACAATTAATCGTTAAAGCAGAATGCAGGCATTGTGCCTTGGAACAGAAAAGTAATATTGAGCATATTTGAATTTATAGAGGTCTCACAAGGGATTTCAGTATTGTGCATAACACAAAATTAGTGACATACCTGGTCTGCTGAGTAGAAGCTCTTGCTGCCATGATATGTCAAAAGCTTGCCCCTCTTACTCAGTGACAGCCACTGTGAGTAAGCAATTAACATTAAATCAAAATACAGGCATTGGGCATTGGCACAGAAAAGTAACATTGAGTGTATTTAAATTCATTGATGTCTCACAAGGAATTTCACTACTGTGCATAAGGCAGAAATAATCGCATACCTGGTGTGCTGTGTGGAAGTTGTTGCTGCCATTGATTTGAGTTGTTTTGCAACACCTAAAATATCTACTTTTATGTCACTCATACTAACAGCTGCTCTGTTTTCAAATTCTAGAATATTTACTTTGTCTTCGTTTGTGGAGGAATGACAGAAAACTGTATTTAGTAACTCCGCTTTAGTGGCACCATCATTGGTAACATTTCCATCCCTATCAAACAGTGACGGTATTGTCTGTTTTTTGCCACTGGTGTAATTTACATATGACTAGAATCTCTTTGGGTTTGCTACCATATTTTGAGACAATGTTTCATTGTGGAAACTATCAAAAGCATCTCACAATGACGTCCACACCAAAATTCGAGCTTCTGTGAAACTTAGCCAGTCTTGGGGATTTTGCATTCTTCTGAATTTGGCATTCTTTATTCATTGCTTCTGCAACAGTGTTCTGACGTGTTTTGTCTACCACAGTGGATCAGTCCCGTCTCTTATTAACTTATGTGGTATGAATCTATCTATTGCTGTCGATACTGTATCTTTGAATTTGAGCTATATCTGGTCTACACTTACATAATTAGCTTGGAAGGAATGGGGAGCCTTTCTTAGGAAGGCATCAAGTAATTTTATTAAATCAGAATGTGACCATTGCCCATATGAACACAAAAGTAACGATGAGCATATTTGGATTTATAGAAGTCTCACAAGGTATTACACAATTCTGCATATCACAGAATTAATCTCATTCCTGGTGTGGTGTGTGGATGCTCTTACTGGCATTGTATGCCAAAAGCTTGCCCCCTTACACTCAGTGACAGGCCCTTTAAGTAAACAATTAAACATTAAATCAGAGTGCAGGCATTGTGCATTCAATCAGAAAAGTAACGTAGAGCATATTTCAATTTATAGAGATCTCACAAGACATTTGAGTATTGTGTGTCACACAGAATTAATCTCATACCTGGTCTACTGCTATGGTAAGTCACAAACTCTTTCTTCAGATTCACTGACAGATGCTGTAAGTAAAGATTGAAACAGCATGCAGGCATACTGGATCAGAACAGAAAAGTAACTTTGAGCATATGTGAATTTAGGGATGGCTCTCAAGACATTTTAGTGTTGTACCTAAGACATGTAATCTCATACCTGGTGTGATGTGTTGGAGCTGTTGCTGCCTTGGTTGACTCAAAGTTTGTTGCACACATGTACTGAAACTTATAGGCTTTTAAATCATGTTCCATACATAGAACAGAAACATGGCACTGAGTATGTGTTGGTTGGTTGGTTTGGGGAAGGAGACCAGACAGCGTAGTCATTGGTCTCATCGGATTAGGGAAGGATTGGGAAGGAAGTCAGCCATGCCCTTTCAGAGGAACCATCCCGGCATTTGCTTGGAGTGATTTAGGGAAATCACGGAAAACCTAAATCAGGATGGCCGGACGCGGGATTGAACCGTCGTCCTCCCGTGAGTATGTGTGAAATAAAAGATAAATTACATGCATTGTGGTCCACTTCACAGAATTACATTCACATAAACGTTACATATCTCACTGCCATGTATGCCACTAAGTTTTCACCCAGTGATTCTATCAGTTCTGCTGGAACCTGCAAATACTTAATCTGCCATACTCAGCAAACTGAAACCACACTGCGAGCAGCAGCACCAGTGGCAACTGGGTGGTGGTAAGGAGGTGGCTGGGGCGGGGAGGTGGAAGGATATTATGGTGGGAGTGGCAGACAGTAAAGTGTTGCAGTTTAGACAGAGGGTAGAAAAGAAGGTGAAGCGGGTAAGTACCAGAAAGGAGAGAAATTAAAAGAAATTAAAAGAGAGTGTCAAAGAGCTTTGCTGTTACAAGCAACATGTATGCAGGTATACCTTTATCCAAATGTTTTATCTGCTTTGCATTGCCATGCATGTATTTCAGTGTCTTATGCATACTAACCAGGTGCATGTCTGTGTTGAGCCGGTTCGCATCCTATGACAATATGCCCAACAGTTCACATCTTTTTCGTAATACATCTGGAAATAGTGACCATATTGTGATGTCTCTGAATCGCTGTTGAGTTTCTGAAGTGCTTTTATCAACGATTCCTGAAGCACAGCAATGTCTCTTACCTGCATTAACGTCTTAAGGAATTTGTACACCTCATTTCTCTTGTCAAAATTTTGAATTTTGCTCTTAATATTGGTTCTCCAAGCTCTATCGACATGCCAGGTACAGAAAAGTCTCATTTCAGGAGGTCCCACTGATTTGTTCCAAGCAATACTATACGATTCTGCCAGAACTGTCATGAATACTTTTGGGGAAATATGTTCAACCTGAAACTTGACACAATTGAAAAATATACTCAAAAGATCAGAGTCATTCCTGTTAGATATGGGAGGAAAGCACACAGAAATCCTTGCCTCGTATCACCCAGTACAAGTAATTTTGTAACTTCAAAATCGTAGCCATTTAGGCTATGAGTTCCATCAACACAAATACAATCACTTCCATATTTTGCTTATATGTCATTCATTATAATTAACACAAAGTCTTCACTTCTCAGTGCAGGGTGTAGATCATTAATTGTTTCTTGAGGCTTATAGAACAATACACATGGATTATCACTTTGCCGTACTTCTTGCACCCAAGCTTCAACGCTGATCACATCATTTGTATGTCTGACTGACTTTGAAGACAGTTTATATGCAGCTGCAAATTATGCAAATCCTGCATCATTGTAAGATGCACTTACTCCAAATTTGAATTGTGCACTATTTCTTCAATTGTTTGGAGGACAGTAGGAAATGAGATTCATGCAGCAATGTCTTCAGCTATCTTCATCCATTCTTTTTCTGTCAGATTCAGATGACCTAGGTCCAGATCGTGACCAACATGAGTTGACACAAAAGTAACATGGCATTTTGTTTCCTTGTATTAGATTTTAATGTTTGCAGGGCACTTTTCACTGATTTTGTTGCTCCCTGTCAATTTTAGATTCTGCTCCCATCACCTTTGGAGATAATGACCTGAGCGATGGCAAACATGACAACATTTGGTGCCATCATTGTAAAATTTAGTGCCACAGCTTTTAATGAATTTGGAATGTGCTACACATTCCATTTCTTATTTCCATTTTAAAAATTCTTCTTCACTGGAGAATTCTAAGGCTTCTGGTTTCACATATAAGGCATGTGCAGACTAGAAATGATCCATCCAGTACTTTTGAGAATCGGTTTCATAATGTACACATCATGCTGTACAGTGGTTCCACTCATATCTTACATGCCATCAGTAATGTGTAATGATTGAAACAGAGAAGTCACAGAGAAAGAGCTTAGTATCAAGGGACCCACAAGGATCTGTATTGGGCCCATTACTTTCCTTGTTATATATTAATGATGTGTCGAGTATTGTCTCCCACTGTGAATATGATTTATATGCTGATGACCTGCAGTTAAACATAAGTGCAAGCCAAACAAATCTTCACTCAGCCATCCAGAAAGTAAATGCTGACCTACTTGCCTTACCACAATGGATGCAGAACACTTCATTCACTACAGAAATATAAAAAGATATTTCCTCTCGAACTTAAAAAGAAACTTGTAGAATCACTAACACTCCCCTCGTTGTGTACGGTGATCCTATTCTCTGAGATTTTCGTGTGAGAGCTCATGTCAGTTGGAACTGACGAAAAATGCTTCTGTGATACATTTGTGACTTACACTATTTCTACCATATCACTCCTATGAACAATTGCCATGCCTATGTGCTGATAGACATACACTGTGTTTGCTGCAGCGTTCAGATGTTCAAATGTGTGGGAATTCCTAAGGGACCAAACCTGTGAGTCATCAGTCCTTAGACTTACACACTACTTAAACTAACAATACACACACCCATGCCCAAGGGAGGACTCGAACCTCCAGTGGGAGGGGCCGTGCACACCATGCCACGGCACCTCAAACTGTGTGGCCACTCCACGCGGTTTGCTGCATCATCTTCTCAATCATTGCACTCCTGCCTATTTATCTTCAAGTCTTACAATGCTGTCTGAATAGCACAGCAGATATACTCATTCTCAATAAAGTAAACTCCTCTCTGCGTCACAACACAGCACTGCCATTTTCTGTAAATCATTTTCTGTATGAGGATCCTGACTTTGGAACAATCTTTCTCAAAAGATTAGAGAAATAAAATCATTTCAAACTTCAGAAGAGAGCTAATGACTCACTTTCTATCACAACAGTGAAGTATCTCTTCTTGCAACTCACTGTCATCAACCCTCCCTCCCCCTCTACTTTTCCCTCCTCTTGTTTACAGAGTTCTCTGTTGATATTACCTTCTTTCCTACAAGCCATTGTCACTTTAATTTAAACCCTTTCCTCCTCCATTATTTCTTCCACTTCTTCTAATACCAAGGAAGGCTTCAAACTAATCAATATCATTCATAATGCCTCTGTTATTTTATTGTTCTTATTACTATAACTTTATTATTACTTTTTTCCTTTCTCAGACGTTATGTCTGGTTAAAAATGGAAAGTGACACGGACTTTGATCAACTGTGACTTCCTTTTAACTGTACGGTATATGTTACATTGCATTTAGGAACTTTTGGGTAATTGAACATGTATCAGTAATTACAGATTTCTGTAGTTGTATATATACGTTTGGATGTAGCTGTATTGCATTGATGTACTGGTGGATATTGTGTGGTATGACTCCTGCAGTTGACAGTATAATGTCAACTTTATCCTGATGCCACATGTCCTTGACTTCCTCAGCCAGTTGGATGTATTTTTCAATTTTTTTTCCTGTTATCTTCTGTGTATTTGTTGTATTGGGTATGGATATTTCGATTAGTTGTGTTAATTTCTTCTTTTTATTGGTGAGTATGATGTCAGGTTTGTTATGTGGTGTTGTTTTATCTTTTATAATGGTTCTGTTCCAGTAAAGTGTATGTTGTATGGCAAGTTGTTGTTGTATTATTTTTGCTACATTGTCATGTCTTCTTTTGTATTCTGTATTTGCTAGTATTGTTCATCTGCTTGTGATGTGATCTACTGTTTCTATTTGTTGTTTACAAAGTCTGCATTTATCTGTTGTGGTATTGGGATCTTTAGTAATATGCTTGCTGTAATATCTGGTGTTTATTGTTTGATCCTGTATTGCAATCATGAATCCTTCCGTCTCACTGTATATATTGCCTTTTCTTAGCCATGTGTTGGATGCGTCTTGATCGATGTGTGGCTGTGTTAGATGATACGGGTGCTTGCCATGTAGTGTTTTCTTTTTCCAATTTACTTTCTTCGTATCTGTTGATGTTATGTGATCTAAAGGGTTGTAGAAGTGGTTATGAAATTGCAATGATGTAGCCAATGTATTTATATGCGTGATTGCTTTGTGTATTTTGCTAGTTTCTGCTTGTTCTATAAAGAATTTCCTTAAATTGTCTACCTGTCCATAATGTAGGTTCTTTTATGTCAATAAATCCCCTTCCTCCTTCCTTTCTGCTTAATGTGAATCTTTCTGTTGCTGAATGTATGTGATATATTCTATATTTGTGGCGTTGTGATTTTGTAAGTGTATTGAGTGCTTCTAAGTCTGTGTTACTCCATTTCACTACTCCAAATGAGTCGGTCAATATTGGTATAGCATAAGTATTTACAGCTTTTGTCTTGTTGCTTGCTGTCAATTTTTTTTCAGTGTTTTTGTTAGTCTTTGTCTATAATTTTCTTTTAGTTCTTCTTTAATATTTGTATAATCTATTCCTATTTTTTGTCCGTATCCTAGATATTTATAGGCATCTGTTTTTTCCATCGCTTCTATGCAGTCACTGTGGTTATCCAACACGTAATCTTCTTGTTTAGTGTGTTTTCCCTTGACTATGCTATTTTTCTTACATTTGTCCATTCCAAAAGCCATATTTATATCATTGCTGAACACTTCTGTTATCTCTGTTATCTTTAGTAATTGCTTGAGTTGATGATTTGTTGCTGCGAGTAGTTTTACATCATCCATGTATAGCAAATGTGTTATTTTGTGTGGGTATGTTCCAGTAATATTATATCCATAATTTGTATTATTTAGCATGTTGGATAGTGGGTTCAGAGCAAGGCAGAATGAGAGAGGGCTTAATGAGTCTCCTTGGTATACTCCACGCTTAATCTGTATTGGCTGTGATGTGATATTATTTGAATTTGTTTGGATATTAAGTGTGGTTTTCCAGTTTTTCATTACTATGTTTAGGAACTGTATCAATTTAGGATCTACTTTGTATATTTCCAATACTTGTAGTAACCATGAGTGGGGTACACAATCAAAAGCTTTTTGGTAATCAATGTACGCATAGTGTAGTGACCTTTGTTTAGTTTTAGCTTGATATGTCACCTCTGCATCTATTATCAGTTGCTCTTTACATCCTCGTGCTCCTTTGCAGCAGCCTTTTTGTCCTTCATTTATAATTTTGTTCTGTGTTGTATGTGTGATCAATTTCTGTGTAATGACTGTAGTTAATATTTTGCATATTGGTAGGCATGTTATGGGGCAATAATTCGCTGGGTTTGCTTGATCTTTAGGTTTTAGATAAGTTATTCCTTGTGTAAGTGTATCAGGGACAGTGTATGGGTCTGCAATGTAATTGTTAAATAATTTAGTTAGATGTGAATGTGTTGAGGTGGACTTCTTCAGCCAGAAATCTGCTATTTTATCTTTTCCAAGGGCTTTCCAGTTGTGCATAGAATTAATTGCTCGGGTGACTTCATGTTGCAAAATTATCACTTCAGGCATCACCTTGTATGTGTCTGTTTCTGCTTGTATCCACCGTGCATGTCTGTTATGTTGTAGCGGGTTTGACCATATTTTGCTCCAGAAGTGTTCCGTGTCTGTTATGTTTGGTGGATTGTCTATTTTAATTTGTGTGTTATCTATTGTCTGGTAAAATTTCTTTTGGGTTGTGTTGAATGTTTGGTTTTGTTTCATTCTATTTTCACTCTTTTTGTATCTTCTAAGTCCTTTGACCAATGCTTGCAATTTCTGCTTCCTTTGATCTAATTGTTGTATCGCTACTTGTTGTGAGATTCTACCTAAACTTTTCGTTTTTTGTCTGATATTTTATTTCTTATAAATTGTGTTAGCTGTCCGATGTCTTTTCTCAGTTTCTCTATTCTGATCTGTAGTCTTTGTTGCCATGCTGGTTTTGTGGGTTTCTTGGTTCTGATGTCTGCCTAGTGTGTATATTTAGTGTAGTGAGTGCTCCTATATAAACCAGTAGTTGTAACTCTTCCATAGTTGTATTTTCATCTATTTTGTTGTATATGATTGTGTTGATAGTGGTTATTGTTGGTTTGACTTGTGGGTTATTTGGTGGTCTATGCAAGAATGGTCTAATGTCTGTATTTGTGTGTTTGTATTCTATACATGTCAGCTGAAATTTTTCTTCTATGTCTAACATGTGTGTTACTTTGTGTCCTATTTGTGCTTGTTCTGGTGGCTGTCTTAAGATTATGTTTCCCTCTGATTGTTTAATTGATGCGTGTTGTTCTTTGTTTGTTTGCTCTGGGATGTTTGAGTCCATTACTGTATTTTCTTCTTCTTCTGATTGAGCATTATTTTGTTCCAATATTTGTTGTACTTGTTGTTTGATGTTTTCTAATTCTGACTGGGGTAGCCTCTTATTTTTGATTATTACAAGGATCTGATCAGCCAGTTATTGTTATGTTAAAAATTTTAATTCTGGGTATCTGGTAACAAATGATGTGTGTACTTGTGGTCTGTATCCAGTTGTGTTGGTTCCTAGGTTTGTTGCTTGGTAATAACAGAACATGAGGTGTCTAACTTCATCTGACCATCTCATCCTCTGTCTTCATTTTCCGTCTAGGGTGGTTGCAGGAAGCATATCCTGCAAAACACCTCTGTTTGGATTTAAATCATTTTCCAGTTGCCTAGCAGTGTCGTTACCATTGTGGGTGGGGATATGGTTCAAGCGTCGTCCCCGACCATGACGGCGCTTGTCCAAGGCTTCTTTAGTTCTGTCCTGAACCAAGTAATCACACTAAAAGGGGGGTTAGCCCTATTAGTGGTTTGTTCTTTTTGTCATCTTTTACGACTGGCAGAACATACCGGAGGCCTATTCTTTTCCTGGACCTCCACGGGGTTTATTATTATTATTATTATTATTATTATTACTTTTTATTGTTGTTCTTGTGGTCTTCAGTCCTGAGACTGGTTTGATGCAGCTCTCCATGCTACTCTATCCTGTGCAAGCTTCTTCATCTCCCAGTACCTACTGCAACTTACATCCTTCTAAATCTGCTTAGTGTATTCATCTCTTGGTCTCCCTCTACGATTTTTACCCTCCACGGTGCCCTCCAATAGTAAATTGGTGATCCCTTGATGCCTCAGAACATGTCCTACAAACCGATCCCTTCTTCTAGTCAAGTTGTGCCATGAACTTCTCTTCTCCCCAATCCTATTCAATACCTCCTCATCATGTGATCTACCCATCTAATCTTCAGCATTCTTCTGTAGCACCACATTTCGAAAGCTTCTACTCTCTTCTTGTCCAAACTAGTTATCATCCATGTTTCACTTCCATACATGGCTACACTCCATACAAATACTTTCAGAAACGACTTCCTGACACTTAAATCTATACTCGATGTTAACAAATTTCTCTTCTATAGAAACGCTTTTCTTCCCATTGCCAGTCTACATTTTATATCCTCTCTACTTCGAGCATCATCAGTTATTTTGCTCCCCAAGTAGCAAAACTCATTTACTACTTTGAGTGGCTCATTTCCTAATCTAATTCACTCAGCATCACCAGACTTAATTCAACTACATTCCATTATCCTCATTTTGCTTTTGTTGATGTTCATCTTGTATCCTCTCTTCAAGACACTATCCATTCCATTCAACTGCTCTTCCAAGTTCTTTGCTGTCTCTGACAGAATTAAAATGTCATCGGTGAACCTCAAAGTTTTTATTTCTTCTCCGTGGATTTTAATTCCTACTCCGAACTTTTCTTTTGTTTACTTTACTGCTTGCTCAATATACAGACTGAATAACATCGAAGAGAGGCTACAACCCTGTCTCACTCCTTTTCCAACCACTGCTTCCCTTTCATGTCCCTCAACTCTTATAACTGCCATTTGGTTTCTGTACAAATTGTAAATAGCCTTTCGCTCCCTGTATTTTACCCCCGCCACCTTCAGGATTTGAAAGAGTATTCCACTCAACATTGTCAAAAGCTTTCTCTAAGTCCACAAATGCTAGAAACGTAGGTTGGCCTTTCCTTAATCTAGCTTCTAAGATAAGTCGTAGGGTCAGTATTGCCTCATGTGTTCCAATATTTCTACGGAATCCAAACTGATCTTCCCCAAGGTCAGCTTCTACTAGTTTTTCCATTCGTCTGTAAAGAATTCGCGTTAGTATTTTGCTGCAGTGACTTATTAAACTGATAGTTTGGTAATTTTCACATCTGCTAAAGCCTGCTTTCTTTGGGATTTGAATTATTATATTCTTCTTGAAGTCTGAGGGTATTTTGCCTGTCTCGTACATCTTGCTCATCAGATGGTAGAGTTTTGTCAGGACTGGCTCTCCCAAGGCTGTCAGTAGTTCTAATGGAATGTTGTCTACTCTGGGGGCCTTGTTTTGACTCAGGTCTTTCACTGCTCTGTCAAACTCTTCACGCAGTATTGTATCTCCCATTTCATCTTCATCTACATCCTCTTCCATTTCCATAATATTGTCCTCAAGTAGACCCTCCATATACTCCTTCTACCTTTCTGCTTTCCCTTCTTTGCTTAGAACTGGGATTCCATCTGAGCTCTTGATATTCATACAAGTGGTTCTCTTTTCTCCAAAGGTCTCTTTAATTTTCCTATCTTACCCATGGTGATATGCGCCTCTACATCCTTACATTTGTCCTCTAGCCATCCCTGCTTAGCCATTTTGCACTTCCTGTCGATCTCATTTTTGAGACGTTTGTATTCCTGTTTGCCTGCTTCATTTACTGCATTTTTGTATTTTCTCATTTCATCAATTAAGTTAAATATTTCTTCTGTTACCCAAGGAGTTCTAGCAGCCCTCGTCTTTTTACCTACTTGATCCTGTGCTGCCTTCACTACTTCATCCCTCAAAGCTACCCATTATTATTCTACTGTATTTCTTTCCCCCATCTGTGACAATTGTTCCCTTATGCTCTCCCAAAACTCTAAACCAGAGGTTGTACAATCAGTTTATCCAGGTCCCATCTCCTTAAATTCCCAACTTTTTGCAGTTTCTTCAGTTTTAATCTACAGTTCATAACTAATAGATTGTGGTCAAAGTCCACATCTGCCCCTGGAAATGTCTTACAATTTAAAACCTGGTTCCTAAATCTCTGTCTTACCATTATATAATCTATCTGAAACCTGTCAGTATCTCCAGGCTTCTTCCATGTATACAACCTTCTTTAGTGATTCTTGAACCAAGTGTTAGCTCCAATTAAGTTGCGCTCGGTGCAAAATTCTAGCAGGTGGCTCCCTCTTTCATTCCTTACCCCCCATCCATTGTCGCCTACTACGTTTCCTTCTCTCCCTTTTCCTACTACCGAATTCCAGTCACCCATGACTATTAAATTTTCGTCTCCCTTCACTACCTGAATAATTTCTTTTACTTCATCATACATTTCTTCAATTTCTTCATCATCGGCAGAGCTAGTTGGCATATAAACTTGTACTACCGTAGTAGGTGTGGGCTTCGTGTCTATCTTGGCCACAATAATGTGATCACTATGCTGTTTGTAGTAGCTTACCTGCACTCCTATTTTTTATTCATTATTAAACCTACTCTCGTATTACCCCTGTTTGATTTTGTTTTTATAACCCTGTATTCACCTGACCAAAAGTCTTGTTCCTCTTGCCATTGAACTTCACTAATTCCCACTGTATCTAACTTTAACCTATCCATTTCTCTTTTAAATTTTCTAACATACCTGCCCAGTTAAGGGATCTGACATTCCACACTCCGATCCGTAGAATGCCAGTTTTCTTTCTCCTTATAACTATGTCCTCTTGAGTAGTCCCCACCCGGAGATCCGAATGGGGGATGCTGTAGCCACCAGAAAGATCGCGGGAGGCGCACATTGGCACAGCGCGTCATGGACGGTAGTTGCTGCAAGTAGAGTCCCGTCCACCAGAGGGCACGCGAGAATTCGGACGCAACCTCTGCCAGCATAACAACAACAACTACAAGAACAACTCCGGCAGCACGGGCCAGCCCCAGTCAGTTCACATCGGGCAGGTCTAGCAGACAGTTCCTGGTCTACACTAGGTGAAGTGCGACGGAAACGTGAATCATGTTATTACAACAACCATTTCTGAAAATGTGGACATACAGAGACGTAAAGTAGAATATGCTGGGTGAGTGAATTGGGCAGGTCTTGCACTTGAGTCTTCCACTATAACCGACCCCCTGTACTACCTTCTGCACAAGGGTGTTCCTTTTGATTGGTCGCCTGCATGCGAGCGAGCGTTCACCTCGTTGAAGGGCCTCCTCACGTCAGCCCCTTGTTTGGCTACTTTTGATCCCCATAAGCCGTTGGTCCTGGTTACAGACACTTCACAGTATGGGGTGGGGGCGGTCCTGGCCCATCGCAATGCAGATGGTTCCGAGCAACCACTGGTGTTTGCGTCTAAAACGCTTAGTCCCGCGCAGGCCCATTACTTCCAGGTAAAAAAACGAGGCTTTGGCCATTGTCTACGCTGTTACCAAGTTTCACCCTTTCTTGTATGGCACGAAGTTTCAGTTAATCACTGACCATAAGCCGTTAATCTCGTTGTTTGGCCCTGCCTCTCAGATTCCAGATAGGGCGGCCCACAGACTACAGCGCTGGGCCTTGTTCCTCTCTAAGTACCATTATGACATTCATTTTCGCCCTATAGGACAGCATGCCAACGCCGACGCTCTTTCCCGTCTTCCGGTGGGCCCGGATCCTACGTTCGATCAAGAGGAGATTATGTGTTTTCATTTGGATGTTGCGTTCCGCCAAGTGGTTGATGGCTTCCTGATCACTAGTTCTCGAGGGAAACGGCGGCTGACCCGGTTCTCCGGCAAGTAGTTCGCCTCATTCAGCAGGGGTGGTCTTCCCGCCCTCCGGGCCGGGCCTCGGACCCTCTTCGTAATTATTTTCTTCTATGCGACCGCCTCTCGGTCTTGGAAGGAGTTCTCCTTCTGGCTACCGATGATACAGCTCCTCGCGTGGTTGTTCCTGCAGGTTTACGAATGGAGGTCCTCACGTTATTACATGCGGGGCACTCGTGTGTTTCCCGTACTAAAACCTTGGCTCACAGACATGTGTACTGGCCCGGTATTGACAGAGAAATTGAGCACTTGGTGGCCACCTGTTCCCAGTGTGTGAGCCAACAAGCATCTCCCAGGGCAGCATTCTCTTCATGGCCGCCGGCAACCCAAGCATGGGAACGTGTTCACATCGATTTTGCGGGCCCGTTTCTCAATGGCTTTTGGCTCATTGTCATTGATGCTTATTCCTGATTCCTATATGTGGTTCGCTGCTCCTCAACCACTTCAGAAGTTGCAATCCAGGCACTAGCAAAAATCTTTTCTGTGAAAGGTCACCCTGGTCTCGGACAATGGACCGCAGTTTATTTCGCAGACCTTCCATGATTTTTGTAGGCGCTTCGGTATTCGGCATGTTTGCTCTCCCCCCTTCCATCCACAATCGAATGGGGAAGCCGAGCGCATGGTGCACACATTTAAGACGCAGATGAAAAAGTATGTGCACGAATTTCCTGTGGAGGAAGCATTGACGTTTTTCTTGACGGCATACCGGACCACACCAATGGGAGAACACAGTCCCGCAGAGCTCCTCCATGGGCGTCAAACTAGGACTCTGCTGCACCTCCTCTGGCCTGGTCCTCCCCAGTCTTCACAAAACGGAGTGCCTGGCTTTCCACTTGGTATGTCAGTCTGGGCCCATGGGTTTGGTCGCAATCCACATTGGATACCGGCGGTGGTCCTGTGCCGACATGGCCGCCAGCTCTATACCTTGCAGGCGGGGGACCGGGTGGTGCATCGTCACCAAAATCAGCTACGTCCACGTTCGGGCACCCACCCTCCAAACTCTCGGACACCGGCTTCCCCATTGCTGGCACCTGTGTTGGTTTCCCAGGGGACGTTACCTCCTCTCCCCGCTGTGACTGCCGCACTGCGATGGTTCTCAGCCTTGGCAGCCTCCAGTAGCTCCAGCACTGGCATCACCATCGTTCGAGATGCCACAGCGAGAGCCGGCCCCCCTAGCAGGACCGGTTTCTCAGGAGGCTGGTTCACCTGGGGTCGTCCCTTCCCCTTCGTCCCCGCCACTGGGTCTTGCCCCTCCTGAGGTGGAACAGGATCTGGCATTCGACAGCTTGTCGCCCATTCTGTCCTGGGCTCCGGTTGTGGGATGACGGGGGCCTCTTCGTGTGGGTCACTTCCAGCCGTATTCGAAGGTTCCGGCTCGAGGGTTGGCAGATCCCCTCAACTCCAGCCATCCAATGGCTGTGGAGGTCATCGCTCCGGCCCGACGCTCCACCTTCTGATGCAGTGGATCACAGTGGCTGCACCCGCCGAAGGAGGAGGAGTGCTGTAGCCACCAGAAAGATCACGGGAGGCGCACATTGGCACGGCGCGTCACGGACTGTAGTTGCTGCAAGTAGAGTCCCGTCCACCAGAGGGCACGCGAGAATTCGGATGTGACCTCTGCCGGCATAACAACAACTACAACAACAACTCCGGCAGCATGGGCCGGCCCCAGTCAGTTCACATCGGGCAGGTCTAGCAGACAGTTCCCGGTCTACGCTAGGTGAAGTGCGACGGAAACGTGAATCGTGTTATTACAGGGGACTATTTTCCTCCGGAATATTTTAACCAAGAGGACGCTATCATCATTTAACCATATGGTAAAGCTGCATGCCCTCAGGAAAATTTACGGCTGTAGTTTCCCCTTGCTTTCAACCGTTCACAGTACCAGCACAGCAGGGACATTTTGGTTACAAGGCCAGATCAGTTGCCCCTGCAACTACTGAAAAGGCTGCTGCCCCTCTTCAGGAACCACACGTTCGTTGGGCCTCTCAACAGATACCCCTCCATTGTGGTTGCACCTACGGTACAGCTATCTGTATTGCTGAGGCACGCAAGCCTCCCCACCAACGGCAAGGTCCATGGGGTGGGAGGGGGGTTGCTTTTTATTAATAATCCAAATTATTAGCATTGAGTTTGTTGTGTCTTAACTTATTGTTATAATACATTATTTCATCATCATTATTAATGTTACTGTTATTATTATCAGTTATTATTTTTCGTTAATAATGCAAATTATTGTTATTGTGTTTTCTGTGTAATATTGTTTGTATGTGTTGTTCCTGGTCATACATAAGTTAGGGCCTTAAGCATCTAATCTAGTCAGACTAAATAAGCCATAAATAAATAAATTTGGGAATTTTGTTGCAAATACTTCAACAATTAACTGATAAAATTTGTCAAAGTGTCTTCACTCTGAATGCAGTCTGATTTTGTTATCTGCATGTCAACTGATGAGTGTTCATCAGAGTATCTCAGAGTATCATCTAGCCTAAAAACCACCATGTGCACCCCGCAAGTACTTACCTAACTGAGTAGCTGCTCCCTTTGTGTAGTGTACCCCGACCTGTCAAGGAGAGTCCTACAATTATCCACCCAATAATGCAGGTCCAGCCAAGACTGTCAGACTCAACAAAGCCTCTGGCAGAGATTGTCCACTTGGCTCCAGACCGTAGGACCCCAGTCAACTCTGGAAACTATACTGCACATCATGAGCTGTGCTTGCACTCCATATGTGAGGCTAGCAGCCTCCACCACCTACACCAGTCATCTGTACGAACTGAGGATGACCTCGGAACCCTCGCAAAAGGCATTGTCGGAACTGATGCCACTCCTCGCAGATGACTGCACCCTGCAAGCTCGATAGCCACAGGCAAAGCCACCACATCTCGTATGACGCTCCCTGACAGACATACCGAGTGCATATTGGCTATCTTTCTGGCTCTGAACAATATTTCCCTAAGGATCTCCCTAATGTGTCCAACACCAGTGGTCCCAATAAGTAGTAAACCCCTCCCCCTCTGTGCTTGCTCAGATGCCGTCGGAGGAGTGACTCACAGAGGAATGGGCGAGGCCGGACAGCCAGCCTCCACATTGATGGTCCACATTCCTAACCGAGCAGTGTAGTTAGTCGTTCAAGAGAAATGATGACTTTGCTACACACTGCCTGAATTTACACTTTAAAGTTACAAAAATGTGAGACTGCACCTCTTAAATAGAAGAAAACTAATGGAATTTAAGAATTAATCTACGAAGAAAACAGAAAAATCTAGAGACATAACTAGCTGTTCTCCTCATCTTTCACAGGTGACATCTGGAACCTGTATGTAACTCAGCTGTACTTGTTTCTTGGTGAAGACGAGATTTAAAGAAGATTGTGCTCTGGGTTGATCTATATTTATTTTTGTCATTATGAAATTTTGAACTTTATTTAGAAGTCAGTCAGTGCCCCATTGTAAATTTACAGAAAAGCTGAATGATACAGTAATAGTGAGCATTAGGTGAAGTTTAGATATATTAGGAACTATCAGTCTTTTAGCCTCCTCCTTTGAGAGAGTCTTTGTACATACGATGGGCTACAAGCCCACTTTTATAACAACAGCTTAATAATCATATATTTTACTCTTCCATAAAAAAATTTTCTAAATAACAATCAGTACATTTCAGCCATGACTTGAACCTTAAAAAAAAAAAAAAAAAATTATGTGAACAAGCCTTGGACGTCTAAACAGTGATGGTACTGACTTACAACTGTGTCATCCTCAGCTAACAAAATTCACTGGAGGGGCACGGGGTCAGCACACCTCTGTCCCGGCCGTTGTCAATTTTTTGGCAGTGGCGATGCCACTTCTCAGTCGAGTAGCTCCTCAGTTGGCCTTACAAGGGCTGGGTGCACCCTTATTGAACCTTGCCCACATAGCACAGTACAGAGAGCTTCACTCACAATGTTTCATGAAGATGTGCATCAGTTAAAATCACACTTGGTTTCTTACAGGGCTCAGGATTTGGCTGCCAGGCTGGATAACAGACATGTCTAATCGCAGAACCATAGTTTTTTCTTACACTGCCAATGTATTTGATTAAATTGCTTGCTAACAAATGAATACTTCACTTGCCAACATTTACAGGCTATTTGAAAATTGGCTACATCTTTCAACAGAACTTTGCCCACTTTGTCATAGCTTGACATGAGGAATATCGTGGTCAAAATTTTGTTTTTGCTTCCCCTAACAGTATGCTGTTAATCACTTGACTTAAACCATATGCTAGTGCATTTGTATGTCATCCTGATCCCAGGTTCTCACCATATATTTCATTCCCTTGAGAATCAGCTAGCAAATCTTCTTACACTCTATTCATGCATGATACTCTATGAGGGTATGACGTATGACCAGCTGTCTGCCATCCTGAATGCACTCTTCCAAACTGTGACCACCTACACTAACTAATGTGATGGAATGGGGCATTTACACAACATTTTAAAATATTTCACATTCCTAGCTTAAATTTCAATTGAAACAGGAACTTTCTTTCTGTGGCCACAAAATGATGTAGACCTAAGTATGAAGCTATAATAACTGTCACAGGACAATATTTCAACACTGTCATACAACATACACAAATTCTTGTGAGTTCATAGTAGAGGCCCACCTTGAGCTGCACAATTAATTATGAATGAAGCATGGTATTGATATTAAATGTGTGAGTGATTGTCAGTTTAGAGAGTAATTTAAAACAGATTTTTATGTTAGCTGGGAATAAGGGGACGTTTGGAAGCACACTCAGTGACACAGACTGAGCTGAGCACTTGAACAGTCGGGGACCCGGCTGAGCTCGTCTGAAAAGCAGCAGTGAGGGGAAACATTCACTGTGGCAGCCTGGCCCAGTAAATGTCTTTATGATCCCTAACAGCACCACCGTGCAATTGGACAACAGTCGAGACATTCTGTAGTGTTCGCTCACACAAATGTTTTACGAGTTGGAGTGAGGAGTAATGTTAGTGAAAGATGCTATTGACTGCCAAATGCTGAAAATTTGGCTTTGGGATGCGTGCCAGAGATTGCTATCTTACAGCCAAACTCCCAGCTAGGCCTATGAAATTTTTGAGATGCCACCAAACACATAACTCTTACAAAATTTTTGTTTAAGGATTTAAGACCTATGGACAGTGGTTCATCTTGATGTTTTTCAGAGTGACAGAGAGCCCAACAGAGCCAAAAGGAAGCTGCCTCATTGACGGGGGATAGAGATAGGAATAGCAAGGCACAACTTTTTCTGAGGAGTATAGCAGAAAGGGAAGCACTGGTTACCCGAGTAAAACATAGCCCAGGGAAGGGGAGTTGTGCTCTCTGAGGAGCATTTTTGTCAGTCAGAGCTTGGAAGATCCAGAAGACAGCCATTAAAATTAAGCATGTATAGAAAAATTTGGCAATTCAAGGTTTCTCTCACACTGAGAAATGAGATCAATCAACACAATCTCTCCTCACAGATGAATTTCAATTCACAGCTGCTACACCGATGTGTAAGGAGACTTGTCAAATATTTGGCCAACCAACACACAGCCACAGAAGATGTCTGCTGGTGCTGCCACTGCCACTACGGTGAGACCAGCCGCTACTGAATGGGATCGAGGGAACTTCAAGTCACCTTATAAATACAATCTCAGAGATTCATTCTGAATATTTGTATTGCAAAGTCGTGAACACTCTGCTTCTAAAATCCACAAAAAGTATGGAAAATTACCTCCAATAACTTATTAGCTTCAGTAGTTCTATTCTGTGCTAATAAACCCAACTAGTCATAATACATGTTCCACAGTCATATAACACTCCTTCCCACCCAAACACACAACCTCTCAAAGCTTCCAGAATGAAATTTTCACTCTGCAGCAAAGTGTGCGCTGATGCGAAACTTTCTGGCAGATTAAAACTGTGTGCTGTACTGAGACTCTATCTCAGTACCTTTGCCTTTTGTGGGAAAGTGCTCTACCAAATAAGCTACCTAAGCATGACTCATGACCCATCCTCACAGCTTTACTTCCTCCAGTACCTCATCTCCTACCATCCGAACTTCGCAGAAGCTGTCCTGCAATGCTGCAGACCTAGCACTCCTGGAAGAAAGGATATAGCAAAGACATGGCTTGTCACAGAGTGGGGGATGTTTACAGAATGAAATTTTCACTCTGCAGTGGAGTGTGTGCTGATGTGAAACTTCCTGGCAGATTAAAACTGAGACTCCAACTTGGATCCTTTGCCTTTAGCAGGCAAGTACTCTCAAAGCTTGTCACAGTTTGGAGTTACCATGTACACAAAGACATTGCTGCTAATTTTGGCTAACAATAAAAGACAAGCAAAAACTCTTCGTATGTAGCATAACTGTTACAGATTTATTTGCTTGCCTCATCTAGCTGCTCCATTATACTCAGTCCAGCACTTGCTCCATCTAATATATTGTTGATTGAGTAGTTTGTATTAGGAAACCTGCAATACAGTTCTGTGCATGCACACGGATTAGCATTTTACTTAAGTGTCAGTGTACACCATTTTCCTAAAACTGCAAAAAAGATCATGTAATATAAATGTAGGAAAATGTACTGTAGCCTATTTGATGCATCATTGCAATTGTCACAACCAACTGGAGTTGAGTAAAATAGTGTCAATAGCAGACTAAGTGTTAAGTGTGAAATGGTATATTGAAACGTACTTGTAGGTAGAATGTCAGGGACACAGATTATTAACAACAACTTTTTCATTTATGGTCTTGTGGTGGTATGAACTACCAATTTTTTGTTTTTGGTTCCAACTGTATGGAATTGAATTCTCGCAATCGTTTGGCTGAGTACTCGTAAACCGATATCAGATGGTAACTGACTCTCACACCAACCATGACCTCATTCACAGCCATGTTGCCAACACTATCATGAAGATGGCTGCAGTATAATTGGATAAATAAGATGATCTACTCGCCAAGCTGATGGCAGCAGAAACTATGTATAAAGGATATAGAAATGTGGAAGCTTTCAGAGCCAATGGCTCTTCCTTCTAGCACAAGATTTGAAGGGAAAGAATGAGAACTGAAGAAAGAAAACTGGCAAGACTTAAGAAATGGAGAGAGTTGTGGAAAAGTTGCCCAAAACCCTAGGTCGGAGGAGACTTACCAGACAGGATGAGAAGGAAAGACTGATCCTTGGTGCCTGTGCTGGATGATATTTGAAAACCTGAGAGCTTAACGATGGAAGATATGGTAATCAGCAAGACACAATTTACTGAAAAAAATCATGCGGAGTCAATATGAGCTGAAAGCTAAGTGCATTGTACATGATAGGCATATATGGGGAGGGGGAAGAGGGTGGAGATGTGTGGGGGGGATAGACAGGCTGCAAAATGAAAGATACAGAAAAGTGAAAGGGGAGCAAAGAAAAGGAATAGTTACTGAGAACACTATGATGCTATTTTACTTCTTTAGCTGATGTTTGTCATTGATTCAGTAAACAAACCAAACGGATCACAAACTATGTATTTATATGGCCAAAAGTAATAAATAAAGTAGACTGATTATTGGCTTCAGTGTCCAAGGTTGTTGAATAAGTCAGTTTGCAGTCTGCTTGTTTCTATTAAATCATTGTCCGCCCACGGTAGCTGAGGAGTCAGTGTGACATACTGTCAATCTTAAGGGTCCGGGTTTCATCCACAGCTGGATCAGAGATTTTCTCCACTCAGGGACTGGGTGTTGTGTTGTCCTGATCATCACCTATTCATCCCCATCCAAGCACTGCTGTCTGTCTCTCTCTCTCTCTCTCTCTCTCTCTCTCTCTCTCTCTCTCTCTCTCTCTCTCTCTCTCTCTCTCTCATTCACTCATTCATTCGAAATTCATCTGTCTGTCTCTAATTTGATTGTCTGGTCAATTGTCTTTGTCATGGTTTCTAAATCTGTCTCTACTTGTGTGACACGCTTCGTGATGTCATCATGATCAATGACGCACTTTCCTACTTTTGTTGTCATGGTGTCACACATGCAACTTAACTATTTGACATTGGTTTCAAGAACATTCATTTTGGTTTCATTATGTTTTGCTAAAACTGTTAATTTTGAAAACTAGGTGGCCATTTCATTGATCCTTTTGTTTAGGTCAGTACCAATTTTGGTTAATTTAGTGTCATTACCATCAAGTTTTTTGTTTATTTCCTGAAATTTTTCCGTAAACTATTTGTCATTGTTCTGTAAACTTGTATTCATCAGTTGAAATTGTTGCATGACTGTATTGATAAATTGTGAGAAATTTACTGTTAGCACATTATCTGTCCCCGGTAAATCATGAGAATTTACTGCTTCTGATTCCGTTTCCATATCTTGTGACTCTATGTTACTGTTGGTTGCTACGGTTAGATTATTTAGGTTCTGTATTTCATTTACTGTTTCACTTGTTTGAGCACTAGTGTTTTGAGCAAGCGTAATTTAATTCTATGCATCTTCATTGGATATGGAACTTGCAGTAGGCGAACTGTTTATGTTATCCATTCTATTTGCCATACTACGAGTCATGACCATATCAATAACAAAAGTGTAGTAAGTTTTTTTTGAAAATTCAGTAAAGTAAATGCATGAAATATTTTTAAACTCATCTCTACAGCAAATGAATATCCACTATGTTTAGCTTGTATGTAACTGTTATTCAAACAATGCATAGAGTTGATCTATTATTGACGATGTATCTACATGCCATGTTGTGTCCACTGAGCTGTGTATCAGCCATTTTGCAATAATTATTGTCGTACTTTGAAAATCAGAATAATTTTTTTTTTTAAAAAAAAATCACACTCAGCAGTGAAAATCACTTTTTAACTTTTGCAAAACTTCACTATATATCGCGAGTTAATGAAAGGTTGCACCAGAGTCAAATGCAATAGATATGATAAGTCTGTCCTACCTTCTCTGTTGTGGTGATTGTTGTCACAGTCTGACCAGATTTTCCATTATGCTTTCTGGATTTAATATTCTTTCCATTCCTTCTTGGTGATTTCTCAGAGTAATGTTTGCAATGAAACACCAAATAAAAAAAAAAAAAAATTGCTCACCAATAACGTTCTGGCCAATGTGTTGCCAATGTAAATATGATTATTTATATTATTTTATGTTTTCTTATAATTTTTGTTGAATTGAATTGAGATGGATGGAAATATTTAAAAATCAGCGAATGTATTTAAACCATGATAAGGTGGCATTGGACATATGCTTTCACAATTTCGTCACCATAAGGAGGAGGTTCGTGGGCCATGTTATTTCTGAGCTAAAATGAGGTAAATACTGAAAATACAGTTTACATATAATGTTGAAATTTTAGGATCATGGATTAAACAAATAACGAAATCACAATAGTGTTAATTATAACTATAATGACTGAAGTGCACTATGCTACTTACATTGGGAATACAATATGAATCACTAGTGATATGTTGATTATCCGCACGTCGGTATCTCATCTGTGCCCAGTGGAAACTTCCTTACATAATGACTAGTATGCGCCCTGCAGTACGCATGACTTTTTATAAAATTAAAGAGTTTAAATTAGAGCGGCTAGTCTAATGCGCTCCCCCTGTGGGTCTGGGGTAAGAATAGGCCCAAGGTATTCCTGCCTGTCGTAAGAGGCAACTAAAAGGAGTCCCTCCCGCTCAAGGGGGTAGTTTGCATCTGCGTCCAGAGGTGGATGGTTCAACGACTTACATTTGTCGTTATTTTGGTTTTTTGCTTATTCTGGTTTCTTCCTTTCTTTGTTCTCCCTGTCTCACTGTCTTCCTTACTTTTTACCTTGCCTTCTTCTCCTTGCCTTCTTGTCCACCCTATGGTCTCCGCCTCAGTGTTTGAGACAGTCTGTCCTTTATCTCCCTCTCTCCCCGTTTTTTTCCTATTCTTCTTTCCTCCCCGTGTGTGCCAGGAGGCCAACCCACGCGTTCACACGCGTAGCCAATGATGGGGTAATGCATAATTCCCCGCCCTGGGTAGACAAGTAAGGCACGCGCGTACCCCCTGATAAAGGCCAGGCCCAGGGAGAGGCGATTGCCTGTGCTGACACCTTCCGACCATGCCGATTGGTCCCTCCGTCCATTACTCAGGAGGTGTGACCTGAGGTGTAAACATTCACCTAAGGTGGGAGCGCCCTCTGAGAGGGTCCCCACAAGGAAGGAGCCCGCCATCTGAGACTCTGGCAATCATGGGGGATTCATCCGCAATGGATTTCTCTTCTTCTTCTCTCGCGACTTCTGCCCAAAAGCAGAAACTTGTGCAGCCCCAGTGACAAAAATGCTACTGCCTGCTCCAAAGTTCCTCGTAGTTTCTAGATCTGAGGACGGAAAAGATTTTTCATCTGTCAACCCTTTCATTGTTCAGAAGGGCGTAGTACAGTTAGAAGTCTTGTACAGTTAGAAACTGAGAGTGCCTTTCAGGTATAAAAACTCCTTCGGGCCACACTCCCTGCCCAGATGGTGACTCACCACACTTTGAATTCTTCGCGTGGTGTGGTATATACTAGATCACTCGACGGATTGACTGATGAGGAGATTCAGTCTTTCCTTGCTGAGCAGGGCGTGATGGCTGTCCATAGGGTCATGAAAAGGGTCGACAATGACCTTGTACTGGCCCGGACCCTTTTCTTGACCTTTGATAGTGTTCAGCTGCCGTCGCGCATCAAAGCGGGCTATGAGGTTATTTCTGTTCGCCCCTATGTCCCGACACCTACGCGCTGCTACCAGTGTCAGCATTTTAATCACACCCGCCAGTCATGTTCTGATACAGCTAAATGCGTCACTTGTGGCAAGGACACCCATGAGGGTGACTGTCCACCTCCATCTCCTCATTGTGTGAACTGTCAGGGTGACCATGCAGCATCCTCCCGCGACTGTCCCATCTACAAGGATGAACGCTGTATACAGGAAATTCGGGTTAAAGGGAAAGTGTCCACCTCAGCTGCTCACAAGCTGTTTGCTTGTAGGAAGCCAACGCTGCTGCCAGTGGGGAAATACAGTACTGTCCTCACGTCTCCTCAACCTACCAGGGAGTTGTCGACACAGACATGCGATCTGACCTTTAGTGCTACGGTCGTTTGTTCGGCCAGTGCTAAGATCACCTGGTCAACATCTCCTCTTCCGCCCGTCACCCCTAAGACACAAGCACCTTCATCAGCTTCTGCCAAGACTAAGACCTAGAAGTCAGATGCACAGGCCTTCAAGAAGGAACTGTGCCGTGAGGACTTCCTACGTACCCCGAACTCCCAGCCATCGACCAGTACTTCAACTAAACAACCTTCCAATAACGCTCATAGGAAGCAAAGTTCTCCTTCTGCCCCAGGCCGTCATCCGTTTCGCCTGGCCGCACCACTGGTAGCCGAACATCTGACTGTTCACTGGCAGAGGAAGCTCCCCCTCCCAGCCGTCTTAACATGGTGGCCAACGAACCTATTGAAAAAATGGATGATGACTATCCACCTATTGATGGCGGCAGCAGTGCTCGCTCGAAGCCAGGCCCTCAGTGGCCTTCAAGGTGACCCCTTCTTGCTTCTCCTTTTTCTTTTTCTTCTCATGATGGGACTTCTTCATTGGAATATTCACAGCATTCACTCCAACCGCAACGACTTAAAGTTGCTGCTATGCTTGCACTGTCCACTCGTAGTAGCTATCCAGGAAGCAAAGCTACGCCCATGTGATCGAATTGACTACACGCACACGCACACACGCGCGTGCACACACACACACTGTGTCCATTCGGGGACAGTTTGTTGCTGGTCATTCCCACATAGAAAGCTTCACAGTGTAGGCAGGTCAGTTGGTAAATCACGTGGGTGCTTTCACACGTGGCTCTGCCTTTGATCGTGTACACCTTCCGGGTTACAGGACTGGAGTAGGTGGTGGTGGGAGGGTGCATGGGACAGGTTTTACACCGGGGGCGGTTACAAGGGTAGGAGCTAGAGGGTAGGGAAGGTGGTTTGGGGATTTCATAGGGATGAACTAAGAGGTTACGAAGGTTAGGTGGATGGCGGAAAGACACTCTTGGTGGAGTGGGGAGGATTTCATAAAGGATGGATCTCATTTCAGGGCAGGATTTGTGGAAGTCATATCCCTGTTGGAGACCCACATTCAGAGTCTGATCCTGTCACAAGTGGGGCACTTTTGGGGTTCTTCTGTGGGAGGTTCTGGGTTTGAGGAGATGAGGAAGTGGCTCTGGTTATTTGCTTCTGTACCAGGTCGGGAGGGTAGTTGCATGATGCGAAAGCTGTTTTCAGGTTGTTGGAGTAATGGTTCAGGGATTCCGGACTGGAGCAGATTCGTTTGCCACAAAGACCCAGGCTGTAGGGAAGGGACCGTTTGATGTGGAATGGCTGGCAGCTGTCATAATGGAGGTATTGTTGCTTGTTGGTGGGTTTGATGTGGACAGCTGTGTGAAGCTGGCCATTGGACAGGTGGAGGTCAATGTCAAGGAAAGTGGCATGGGATTTGGAGTAGGACCAGGTGAATCTGATGGAACCAAAGGAGTTGAGGTTGAAGAGGAAATTCTGGAGTTCTTCTTCACTGTGAGTCCAGATCATGAAAATATCATCAATAAGTCTGTACCAAACTTTGGGTTGGCAGGCCTGGGTAACCAAAAGGCTTCCTCTAAGCAACCCATGAATAAGTTGGCATACGAGGGGGCCATCCTGGTACCCATGGGTGTTCCCTTTAATTGTTGGTATGTCTGGCCTTCGAAACTGAAGAAGTTGTGGGTCACGATGAAGCTGGCTAAGGTAATGAGGAAATAGGTTTTAGGTAGGGTGGCAGGTGATCGGCGTGGAAGGAAGTGCTCCATCGCAGCGAGGCCCTGGATGTGCGGAATATTTGTGTATAAGGAAGTGGCATCAATGGCTACAAAGATTGTTTCCGGGGGTAACAGATTGGGTAAGGATTCCAGGCATTCGAGAAAGTGGTTGATATCTTTGATGAAGGATGGGAGACTGCATGTAATGGATTGAAGGTGTTGATCTACATAGGCAGAGATACGTTCAGTGTGGGCTTGGTAACCAGCTACAATGGGATGGCCGGGATGATTGGGTTTGTGAATTTTAGGAAGAAGGTAGTAGGTAGAAGGTAGGGGTGCGGGGTGTTGGTGGGGTCAGGAGGTTGATGGAGTCAGGTGAAAGGTTTTGTATGGGGCCACAAGTTCTGAGGATTCCTTGAAGCTCCGCCTGGACATCAGGAATGGGATTACCTTGGCAAACTTTGTAAGTAGTATTGCCTGAAAGCTGACGCAGTCCGTCAGCCACATACTCCCGACGGTCAAGTACCACGGTCGTGGAACCCTTGTCTGCCAGAAGAATGACGATGGATCAGTCAGCCTTCAGATCACGGATAGCCTGGGCTTCAGCAGTGGTGATGTTGGGAGTAGGAATAAGGTTTTTTAAGAGGGATTGAGAGGCAAGGCTGGAAGTCAGAAATTCCTGGAGAGTTTGGAGAGGGTGATTTTGAGGAAGAGGATGGGGGTCCTGCTGTGACGGAGGACAGAACTGTTTCAGGCAGGGTTCAATTGAGATAGTGTCTTCGGGAGTTGGATCATTAGGGGTAGGATTAGGATCATTTTTCTTCGTAGCAGAGTGATATTTCCAGCAGAGAGTACGGGTGTAGGACAGTAAATCTTTGACAAGGGCTGTTTGGTTGAATCTGGGAGTGGGGCTGAAGGTGAGGCCTTTGGATAGGACAGAGATTTCGGATTGGGAGAGAGGTTAACTACTGAATTAGGTGTTGTGGTTCCAGATTGTGTTGATTGGAATTTTGAGGTTTTGGGGGGAGTGGAGCAGGAAGTGGGAGATTGAGTAGATGGGAGAGACTGGGTCTGTGTGCAATGAGAGGAGGTTGAGGTTTGCTGGAAAGGTTGTGAAGGGTGAGAGAGTTGCCTTTCCGGAGGTGGGAAACCAGGAGATTGGATAGTTTTTTGAGGTGGAGGGTGACATGCTGTTCTAATTTGCGGTTGGCCTGTAGGAGGATGCTCTGAACAGCCAGTGTGGATGTGGGAGAGAAAAGACTGAGGACTTTTATTAAGGATAGGAGTTGATGGGTGTGTTCATTGGCTCAATTTATGTGTAGGTGAAGGATTAGGTGGGTGAGGGCAATGGATTGTTCAGTTTGGAACTAGTATAGGGACTGATGGAAAGAAGGGTTACAGCCAGAGATGGGAACTTTAAGTGTGAGGCCTTTGGGGGTAATGCTAAATGTCAGACAAGCTTGAGAAAATAAAATATGGGAGTGTAATCTGGCTAGGGCAAAGGCATGTTTGCGGAGGGAATGTAAATAAAACTTAATGGGGTCGTTGTGGGGATGGTGTGAGGGTGACATGGTATTAGAAGGTGGAAAGTGTAACATGAGGTTGAAATGAAAATGAAAATAAAAATATAAATATATGGGGAGAGATAAAGGTGAACTGGAAAGCAACTGGAGATCTGGTGTGAAAAAACGCGAAAAAGTGTTGGTTATAGCTGGGCTTGTTGATCCTGTGGTGAACAGGGGGAGGGATGAGGGGATGTGGGTTTTTTGGGGGAGAGGGTGGGGAGTCGTTCCTGTCCCGGGAGTGGGGGGACTTGCCTTGGGGGGAGGGAGGGGTGGGTGTGCGCTCGCACACACACCCGTGTCCGGCCGCACGTGCACAGACACAAGCAGACATTGCCATGGATGCATAAGAAGCAACTATTATGAGCTTATTACAGTATAGTAATGCCTTTGACACTGTCAGCTTTGACATTTTACTTGCCAGACTTAGCATTCTCAATTTCTCGGCAAGTGCAGTGCAAAGGTTTCACTGATATCTGACATCCCACCAGCAATACATCATGCCACAATGGAGGCAGGTAGTATTAGGCAACCCCCAGAGTTTGTGTCTGTGTATGTGCAGTTGGATATGGGTTTGTGTGCGAGTGTATACCTGTCCTTTTTTCCGCCTAAGGTAAGTCCTTCCGCTCCCGGGAATGGAATGACTCCTTACCCTCTCCCTTAAAACCCACATCCTTTCATCTTTCCCTCTCCTTCCCTCTTTCTTGATGAAGCAACCGTTGGTTGCGAACGCTTGAATTTTGTGTGTCTATCGACCTGCCAGCACTTTCGTTTGGTAAGTCAAATCATCTTTGTTTTTAGATATATTTTTCCCACGTGGAATGTTCACTGATGTTGAAGTTTTCTATAACAAAGTAGCAATGCCATAAGACAGTAATGATTTGCAGAATGAGCTTCAGAGAATTGATGAATAGTTGGCAGTTGACCCAGAATGTAAATAAATGTAACATATTGTTCTTACATAGAAAAAGGATTCCACTATTCTGTAGCCACACTATTGATGAAAAACCACTGGAAATAGTATCTGCCACAAAATATCTAGGAGTAACTATTCAGAGCAACCTTAAGGGGAATGACCACATAAAACAAGTAGTTGGAAAAGCAGAAGCCAAACTTAGATTCATATGAATAATCTTAAGGAAATGTAACTCATCCATGAAGGAAGTGGCTTGCAAGGTGCTTGTTTGACTGATTGATGAGTATTGTTTATCTGTCTGGGATTCGTACCAGATAGGACTGAAAGCATAGATAGAGAAGATCCAATGAAGAGTGGCATGTTTCATTACATCATCACCTAGTTGCATGAGAGTGTTATGGAGATGCTCAACAAACTCCATTGGCAGATGTTATGAGAGACACATTGTGCATCACTGAGAGAGATTTACTATTGAAATTTTGAAAGAGCGCTTTCTGGGAAGAGTCAGACGACATATTACTTTCTCCCACATACATTTCATGCAATGACCACCAGAAGAAAATTCAAGAAAGCAGAGCCAATACGAGGCTTCTTTCCAAGTGCTGTTCATGAGTGGAGGACTCAGATAGTGGTACAAAGAGTACCCTCCACCATACACCTATATGTGGCTTGTGGTGTATGATGTAGATATAGATGAACACTGTTTGCCCAAGTTATCAGTTACAATTTGTGGGCATAGACAGAAGATGTATACTGGCAACACACAATATCCTGTATGAGAGGATGCTCTACAACATGACTGTTATGACCTCAGTGTCTGTTTCCAGATATGTGCCTCACACAAGTTTCTCAGAATTCTGCATGTTGAAACTGCCATGTGGTTGGTTCTTACCAGCCACCTGGTCTTCATTTGTGCTAGTTTCTGTGATCTCAGCTTTTATTTTCAGTAACTGTTGCTCTTTTTCACTCCCCTTCCGTTTTTCTATATCTTTAATTTTGCAACCTGCCTATTCCCCCACCTCACTGCCCTCTCCAACACCTGTCTACCATGTATAATGCACTTTACTTTCTGCTCTTATTGACTCTTGCATGATTTATTTTTCAGTAATCTCTATCTTGCTTAGTACCCTATTCTCCATCATCCCATCCATAAAGTCTCCCATGACCCTAGGTTCAGGGCAACTTTTCCATAACTCTCACTGTTTCGTAAATCTCACCCACCTTCTTCCTTCATCACTCTACCTTTCCATTCAGTCCTCCTGCCAGAAGAAGGAGCCAATGGCTCCAAATGCTTGTATATTTCCATGATCTTGTATGTGTTTTCTCCAGTCAACACTTGGCAAAAAGATCTTGTATCTATCCAGTAATATTTTCAAACATTGGTTATTTTTGTTGACACATTATCCCTACAGAACAGATTGGGAAGCTTGCATTTTTTTGAAATTCTGTGGTTGGAGAATATTTGTCAGTTCCTGAAGAGGCAAACTGTTATACCGGTCTTCAGGTCGCCATGGAATATAACTGTTTAATATGCTATCAGTGATGAGGTCATCAGAGATTGGGGATGAGATCATATTGGGAAAGGAAGAAAAGAGAAATTGAGTGTGTCCTTTCTAAGTAACAATCCAGGCAATCACTATAAGCAGTGGAAAAAATGGGAAACCTAAATATGGAAGCCCAAAGAGTTTGGGCCACCATTGGCCTGAAGATTTATTTAGGTGGTTACATTTTATTTGCATAGAGCCAGCGGAATGATGGATTTTGTAAATGTCATAAATAATAATATGACAGTAATTACATTAACAAAATATTATGTTAACAGAATCTTCCTTCAGTTCTTGGTAGAACAACATTATAATAAATGAAAAGCTCCAGTTTGTTTTTGCTCTACAACATTACTTTTGTTGTGTTAACCAGTTTTCGGCTTACAAGGCCATCTTCAGACATTTACTGTGTATTTTCACCAAAGAAGTTGCAATGTTTACAAACAACATTGAAAGAGAAGCAAAAACATACAGCAAGCAACATCTTTGACAGTGTGGTGGTAGTGCATTGAAGACTGGGATGTAAATAGATAAAAATGGACTAAACAGGAAAAACTTTAACACAAAATAGGAACAGCATGCCTACATAACAGTTTCTATTAATAAACAAAACTAATAAAATAAAATTAGTACTTGACAAGGCTACATCAGGAGGTATAAAAAATGGAGAGTCATACACAAACCTATTAAAAGAAGAAACAATCATCAGCATGTTATATCCTTCTAATCCTATCATCAGTGTCTAACATGCAGTGTCTTTTAGTTGCCGGCCGGAGTGGCCGTGCGGTTCTGGGCGCTACAGTCTGGAGCCGAGCGACCGCTACGGTCGCAGGTTCGAATCCTGCCTCGGGCATGGATGTGTGTGATGTCCTTAGGTTAGTTAGGTTTAATTAGTTCTAAGTTCTAGGCGATTGATGACTCAGAAGTTAAGTCGCATAGTGCTCAGAGCCATTTGAACCATTTTTTTGTCTTTTAGTTACATATCATTCATATGTTCTCTCAATTCTTAGCTATGGCCTTCTTTTTTGGGGAACAAATTCACAGAATATGAATGCAATTTTCAAACTCCAGAAAAGAGCCATAAGAACAATAACCAAAAATACTAGTCAAGCTCATTGTAAAGATCTGTTCAAAACACTAGGGATTTTAACTGCTCCATGTGAATACATTTGCCAGTCAGTTGTACATATCAAAAATAACATTGGTAATTACTGCACAAACAGCTCTGTCCATGACCATGCAACAAGATATAGACTCAACTTACATTTACCAAGAAAAAATAAACATAAAACTCAAAACAGCATTTTATACCACAGAATAAAACTGTACAATAAATTACCAAAAGAGATTAAAGAAATTGCCAAAATACACTTATTTAAAAAGGCAGCTAAAAATTACCTGTTATGCAATACATTTTATACATTGAAGGATTACTTAGATAAAACAGAGTAGGGGTTTCATAAAAAATGTTATACAAATAAATAATAATAACACTGCAGGAGTAGATTTAATGATTGTCTCTAACTAGAATTCTGTAAATATATGTGTACACAAATTAGCTTAATTTAAATTGATATAAACTTATAAATACTTTGCCATGTCCTATGTTCTTGTAAAAAGACATCTACGGATGAATAAAGATACTACTACTACTACTACTACTACTAATGTATCTACTGAATACATAAAGAACTTAAGCAATATCAATAAGATAAACAGAAATAAATAGATGCAGGAAAATGGAGGCATCTGAGGAACATACTGTAAATGCAGCCTTTGAGAGTGTGGCGGTACAGAACTTTGTAACAGTTTGCATTAAATAAATGAATCAAGTAATATATAAACAATATTTGGTGAGACAACTGCAAGAGGTGTTAAACATGGACAGTAATACAAGTACCAGTTAAGAGAAAGCCTTAACAATTGAAACAACAGTCTAGTCTCTTGTTAAATTTCCAAAAATGCTGAAACACTTAATTCTTTATTTCTGACCAAGAAACCAAATACCAATTTTTGTAAGTCTAGCTTCAAAATTGCCTTAATAGAAACATTTTTGAAAAAACCCTTCATCCCATATTTCATCCCCTTGATGTTGGTATTTCAAAAAATCCCTGCTTAAATGACACCGGCAATATAAGATCCACACCTCCAAATTTCAAGTTTCTATCCTATCTATCACTGGACTGGGCAATGATGAGGCAGTCAGTCAGGGCATTATATATAGAGATTGTGTTTGGATGTTTCACCATCATGTCTTATGCTAAATGGTTCATGTTCATCATCTTTGAACTTAAATTCATTCTTTAATTAGTTCTCAGAAAGCTTTACTTTTATTATCAGACTGCTCTATTGTTTTGTTGCTAATCCATTTCCTACGATTAGCAATTTCAGTTTTAAAAGTTTTCTTTGCCTTATTTCATTTCTCCTTCAAAAGCTGTACAGCATTTGCTTTATAAAGTAGGTTTAGATGTATATTTGACTGAGCCTAATCAGATTTGGGGAGTTTCATTCTAGGATTACTTCCATTTTGGTAATGTTTAAGTACCTGAAGGGTTTCTCTGAGACAGTGGCAATAGTCATAATGTCTCATCAGGGTTTCATAGAACTTATTCCATTTGTCATCAGTTCCTTACACCTGGTACACAGAACCTCATTTCTCCTCTGATTGTATTTAAAGGCATATCTGTTTGCAAATGGAACAGGAAAGGAAATAAGAAGTAATTGTCCAGGGCATCCTACACCATGCATCATACAGTAGCTTGTGTAGTATTGATGTAGATGCAGATGTATTATATTTAAAATATTTTATGAGTTTAATATGTCAGTGAGCTTCAAATTTACTACATTCTTTGGATTTGCATCTATATTAAAACCACCAAATATTTCAACACTGTAAAATCCAGGATTAAATGTAACAGTACTATGAAAAGGAAAGTTGCTACTAACCATATAGCAGAGATGCTGAGTCGCAGATGGCCACAACAAAGAGACTCACAAAAGGCCTTTGTCAAAAATAGATGACAGACACATATGTGTGCATGTGCACACACAAAATGCAACTCACACACATGACAGCATCTCAGGCAACTGAAACAACAGACAGAGAGAGAGTGTGTTCCTTTTCAACAAATATTTACTTATTTATGGCCATTGTTTAGAATGATATTGGATGCATCAATATCATTTACAATTACGGTTACAGGGCGAATTAGAAACTGAGCACACAGGTTATTTTACAGTAGACTTACTTGTGTAGATACATATAATAATTAATGAAAAGGAAAAACCAAAACTTTATTTATAATTTAATTTAATAAATATAGGCACTCAACTTTTCTTTCAGCTTCAGTACTTGAGTGTTGACAAAACATAAGAAACTTTTCACATTTACTTGTCATCGATGCCTTATATGTAACACATTTCTGAGGAAAGTGCCATAGTAGAGCAATTTCTTTCCGATTCTTTTGGACTATTCCCAAAGTATTCCTTAACTTTGTACAGCCAAACTATTGTCTAGAACTCTCTTACTTTTGTTTTAAAGACTGGTAATGCTTTTGTATTTTGTAAACTGTTTGGTAGCCTGTTGCGTAATAAGCACCCAGCTTTAGCAGGACCTTTATCAGCCAGTTGTAGTCAAGTACCATTGATGTGATAACAGACTATGTGATAACAAACTTTAACTTTTGTGCTACAAATGTGTACTTCTCTGTTTAGCATTAGTGCACAGTTTGCTTTGACATACATGATAGTTTCACATACATACATAGATAGAACTGTCAAAATTGTAAATTGTCTGAATTTGATTTTACAAGATTCTCTTGGTGATAGCCTTATATACCAGGTACAGGGATTTCTTCTCATTTCATTCACATATGGAGTGCAGGAAGAATGATTGTTTGGATACCTTCATGTGTGCTGTAATTATTATTAAGAGCCTGCCACTTCCATTTCTTCAGCATCTCTGTGGCACTCTCCCTTGGATTAAACAAACCTGTGACCATTTGTGCTGCCCTTGCCTGTATATGTTCAATATCCCCTGTTAGTCCTATCTGGTACAGTTCCTACACATTTGAGCAGTATTCTAGGATGGGTCACACGAGTGATTTGTAAGCAATCTCCTTTGTAGAGTGAGGGCATTTCCGCAGCATTCTCCAATAAATCAAAGTATGGCACCTGCTCTACCTATGACTCAGCCCACGTTATCATCCCCCTTTAATATCCTCACAAAGTGTAACACCCTGGCATTTCTATAAGTTTGCTGATTCCAACAGTGACTCATTGATATTATAGTTACAGGTTACTATGCTTTTTTCATTTTGTGAAGTGCACAATTTTACACTAGTGAACATTTACATCAAGTTGAAGAACACCACTTTCAAATCTTATCAAGATCTAACTGAATATTTATGAAGATTCATTCAGGCAGTACTTCATTATAGATAACTGCATCAACTGGAAAAAGCCTGAGTTTATTTTTAATATTTAATATTAATATTTAATATTAATAAATTGGAGAACAGACTCCAAAGAAGGCCAAGACTGTTCCATCTGCAGGCAAGGTCATGGCGTCAGTTTTTTCGGGATGCACTTGGGATAGTTTTCATTGACTACATTGAAAAAGGAGAAACTATCAGTGGCGAGTATTATGCAAACTTACTGCAACATTTGGGCAAAGACGGCCACATCTGGCCAAGAAGAAAGTGTTGTATCTTCAGGATAATGCACCAGCTCACAAGTCCCTGATTGCAATGGCCAAAATTAATGAATTAAAGTTTCACTTGCTACCTCATGCACTCTATTCACCATATTTAGCTGCCTTGGATTATTTTCTGTTCTCAAACTTGAAGAAAAAAGACTTGGTGGTCGAAAATTTTCTACAAATGAAGACATGATGTAGGCAGTTAATGGCTATTTTGAGGAGTTAGGCAGTTCTCATTATAAAAAGGGTATCGAACATCTTTTAAAGAGATGCCTACAAGATGAGCAACTACAAACCCCACACATTGTTCTAACCACTTTCTTTTGAGCAATGAATACTTTTTGTCTAAATGTTGAGTTACCCCAAAATATTATGCTGCGTGACATTAGAGAGTGAAAGTATGCAAAGTATGCTAACTTACTAACTTCTATATCCTCAAAATTGGCAACTATTCTGAGTGCAAAAGTTGCTGAATCTAGTCACTTTAGAAGATCCAAAATACGAATTTTCCAATTAAGATTCTCATCTATATGTACACTCAATCTTAGTGTGCTCTACCCTGTCTACTGACTTCTGTTGATGTGTTATATTTATTGAAGGAACTGTACTTTTCGCAGCAGAAAATTGGATGTACTGTGTTTCTTCAAAGTTTAGAGCAAGCCCATTTGCAGAAAACCAATTAATGACTTTTCCAAAGACCTTATTTGTATCATTTTCAATTGCACTTTCTTCTACTGGATTAATAATGATGCTTGTATCATCAGCAAACAGTGTCAGTTCAGCTTCCTGTTTCAGATAAGAAGGGAGGCTGTTCACATATATCAAGAACAGAAGGGGACCGATGATTGAATCCTGTTGAACACCTAATGTAATTTAACACTAGTTAGATGAAGTGGTAAACTTATTTCCATCACTTGACCCATATAAGGAAACTTTTTGGTTCCTGTTCTGTAGGTGACTTAAACCACTCATATGCTATTCCATTTATACCATAGAATTGTAATTCCTATAACATAATGCTTTGGACAAGTCACAGAAAATTCCTATTGGTGACGTTTTACTATTGAAAGACTCTATAATGTGGACAGTGAAATTGTATATTGCTGTCTCAGTGGAACAGCGTTTTTGAAATCCGAGCTGTGATTTACTAAGTATCCCATTACTGTTGAGATGGCTAACCATTATTGAGTACCTTATTTTCTCAAGGATTTTTGAAAATGCTGTAAGCAAGGATACTGGCCGATGATTATTGACATTTGAGGTGTCCCCCTTTTTGTAGAGAGGCCTGACAACGGCATATTTTAACCTGTCTGTGTTGTATACGCATGTGTGATTTCTTTTATTTTTTGGAGAAGGCTGTGACCAAAAACTCAGTGTTAAACAATCTATTTCATGTGCCTGTCTGCAACTCTTTACAGCGAGTAGCAATCTACCCTTTTCATAACTGTTAATAAATGAAAGTTGTTAATACTCATTTCTGTCTTCTAGAGGATAGAAACTTTCATTTCTGCTAAAACTTCCTGTTTAGCACAAGCTTTTGCGTACGCAGTACATAATACAGGTGCTTAATTTTTTCTCCTTTCCAGCTATGATGTATGTAAATTGGCTGTCAAAGTTGACTAGTAGATTTTTAAAACCAATCATTCTTGTACAAGGTATGAAACAATGCTAATTCTAGTTGTTCCATGCAATTATATTCATAACACTAACTGCATCACAGCATTTAATTGTACTAATGAATGCCTGGTTACATTATAATGCTTTTACATGCATGGTCATTCTTACAGCTGTTGTATTGCTTTATGTGCAATACTTCTTGTTTTAACTCTTCAAATAGTTCAGCACTGTTCGTGGAACAGATATGCACTCTGTCACCATCAGCCATAGTCAACAGCTGCAGTAGGTCTGATTCACAATTGTTGTTAATCGGCATTTTCAGTACACTAATAATTTTGTCAGTATATTTATGCAACAGAGGAATGGTGAATTTTCTTTAGTCATTAAACAACCTACTCACCAATGTTATAAACTGAAATGAGTGGCTGTAGTTTAATATCAAATGTATTTCCTTTTTGTCTTGTTTTTTCTTAATTACATTACTTTATTTCATTCTTTCCTGAATGATAAAGAACTCTTGACATTGACTGTCAGTTCGTTTTTCTTCTGGTGGACCAATACATCTTTCAAGTATCAAATGGTATATCCAAATGACTAGGCAACTTGATTCTAAAGTAGCATAACAATTTGATGAAGGTGGTAGGAATTTTATTATTTATGCATTTACTTTCATATGATATAATGATATGAGAAGCTGTGATGGACAGGTTCACTTACAGCCTTATGTTTGTTGTAATGTTACACAAGTTTTGTCATTTTATTCGATTGGTGCTGCCGGGGGATGAAACTTAAGTAGGGACTTCGGGTAACATCACCTTGGTTTGCTGCCTAACCATGTGAAGCACACATCATTTTCTTGTTAAGTAATTTAAAGTATTCAATATTGTTTTTGTTTCATAGTAAACAGAAGCTGGTTTCATTCCATTGCGTTCCTGGTTATTACTTCTTGTTTGTATTGCACTCTTTGAATCTGTGGTGTTGGTAGGTCATATTGACCATAGATAACAGCAATCTCTGGAACTCAGGTCACTCATTTGAGCCACCATGTTAATCCAGTCTGTTCTTATATCTTGTACTGTGTGCATGTGTATGATAGTTATCGAAATATACATACGTGCAGATATCAGTGGGAACAGTTTATTCTGTATACTGCTATTGGTACTGTCATGTACAATTAACCCATGCCTAACATAAATTATTTCACTCATATGTTACTGGTAGCTATAATCTTCAGTGTTATCGACTGTAAACATGCCTACCATCAGATTCCCGTAGCATCGGATGACATCCCTAAAACAGCTATTATCATGCCACTTGGTTTGTTCCAATACCACTTCATGCCATTTGGCCTAAGAAATGCAGTGGCGTTTCATTGACTCCATCCTATGACAGTTAGAGTTTTGCTCCACATACCTGGACGATATACTACTTTCCAGCAAGTCAGCTGAGGAACATGAAAATCATTTATCCAACGGCATTGAGGTCAACAAAGACAAATTACAGTTGTGTCAGCCTTCCATCACTTTCTTGGGTCACACCATCTCCACTGACATAATACAGCCTCCCAAATTTCGTGTGCAAGCTGTCACTTCACTGCCGCCCCCGGCTACTTACAAAGAACTCCGATGTTTCCTGGGCACAATAAGTTACTGCCGTCGTCACCTGCCTTCTGCTGCCGCCGTGCAGGCCCCACTGACAGACTCGCTGTTGGGTAAACAGACTTCAGGACTCAAACCCGTTCACTGGACTGCACCTATGCTGGAGGCTTTCAATGCATTAAAGATTTCTTTAGCTCATGCCGTGACACTCGCCCACCCTGACCTCTTGGCTGAGCTGTTCATCACTACGGACGCCAGTGACATTGGAGTGGGAGTGGTACTACAGCAACGCAAGATAGACATGGTTTCCCCTCTTCATTTCTTCTGTAAACAGCTCAGAAGAAATTCTCCACTTTCGATAGAGAACTCCTTGTGGTCTACAAGGCTGTCAAACACTTCCGCCCCAATGTGGAGGGTCACTCGTTCTTCATCCTCACATATCACAAACCACAAACCACTCACAGATGCTTTCTGCAACCACCCCCCCCCCCCCCCCCCTATCCTTCTGCCCCGGTCCGCATTTCTGTCACTTTAATCTAGTCTCCCAATTCATAACCAATGTTCGCTATATCAAATATCGCCGCAGATCAATACTATTTCACGCATCACTGACTTATCCAACCTGGCCGCTCTACAAGCCTGTGACAAGGGATCTCAAGATCTGCTCATGGACCCTTAAACATCCCTTGTGTTTACTAAAGCTAAATTCCCCAGCATTGTGGACAAAGTTTGGTGCGACTCTTCTACCAGTACCTTACGCCCGTTACTCACCCCCCCCCCCCTCCCCCCTCCCTCTGCGCTGGCAGGCCTTCGAACTCTACATAACCTTACTCACCGTGGTGTCTGCTCCAGTCCACGGCTCATCTCTGAGCGTTTCATTTGGAAAAATATAAAATGGGACTGTCAGACGTGGGCACACAGCTGCATCCCCTGCCAATGCAACAAATCGATCCTCTTCCACCGTCGTGGAGGGACACAGATACATTCTATCCACAATTGACCACACATCCCGCCGAGTAGAGGCAGTCCCCTTATGTAACATCAGTGCCGAGACTGTGGCCGAGGGTTTTATCTCCTCACGGATTGCTAGGTTCGGTCATCCAACCACCATCACCACTCATCGAGGTCGGCAGTTTGAGTCTTCCCTGTTCACCATTTTATGTAACATCTGTGGCATAAAGAAAATTCACACCACAGCCTACCACCCACAAAGCAACGGGCTAGTGGAATGGTGGCACCGCACTCTAAAAGCAGAACTCAGGTGCCACAACTGCCTCTGGTCTGAAGCACTTCCTTGAGTACTGCTCAGCGTCCGTTCAGCTTTCAAGCCTCACTTACACGAACTATCTCAGAATTCGATTTTTGTGGAGAACCCTATCCTACCAGGGTAATTTATTCAGCCTCAAGTACCTAAAGACTTCTCCCCCCCAATGTCATAAGTTGCGTGCACAATCACTTCAAACATGCACGTCTGCACCCACCTATCAGCCACTCCCTCCAGACACTTACTTGCCGACCACTCTCAACACTTGCTCCCATGTAATGCTGAGAGACAATTCGGTCTGACAACCTCTGCAACCACCTTATCTAGGCCCCTTTAAAGTCCTCCAGCAGGGAGATACAACTTTCGACATCAACGTCAAAGATAGTCCTCAAACTGTTTTGTTACACCAACTCGAACCAGCATTCGTGGACCACGATGTCCCTCTGCTGGCTCAGTCTGATCCTCCTAATGACTCTCCTGCCGGTGTCCCTCCCGCTGTGGAGTCCGACAATAAATCTCCTCGGGCCACCACACTGTTTTATTCACCTGACACCTTTTTCGGGTTTCTCACACACATCACCCTCCACCTCATGTGCAGTTTTTGCTGCTACCTCATCGACTATGGAGACACCATCTCCCATAGTAACCCTGATCTGCAATGTACCCCCACACCGCGTGGACGACATTTCAGTCAGCACCCTCGATGTTTGAGTTCTCATTGTACTCACAGACACCACAGCCCTGCCACCCAATGACCAGTTAAACATCAGTGTTGTGCATAGCCTCACCCTCCCTTGTGAGTGTGACCTTATGACAATTTGTGCCTCCATCTCACCGGACAGCGCGATCAGCATCCAGGCTTGCCACACCCACACCCACATCCACACCTCACCATCCGCTGTTCAACCCACCTGCTCTCAGGCTGGCCACCGCATCATCCACCCTCACTGGCTCAACGACTTCAAGGTGGACCTGCCTCCTGTTGCTTTGCCTCCGAATTCTGCCCCCGTAGGGGTGGTGGTCCTCGTTGTGCCGCTCCCAGCTTGTACGAATACCAGCAACATCGATGCCCACACGGTCTTCCCTCAAGACTCATATGCAGTACTCCTTACTGCCAGGGAACGGGGACGATAGACAACATTAATCTTTGGGACTCAGGTCACTCATCTGAGCCGCCATTTTACTTCAGTCCATTCTTATACCTTGTGCTGTGTGCATGTGTATGATAATTGTCGAAATATATGTATGTGCAAATATTACTGGGGGAAGTTTATTCCATACACTGCTAATCGTAACCTGTTCCCATAAATCGTATTGTAAATATGTTACTCCTACTCTGTCTGATTTTTGCTAATACCAGTAAAATTGCAGGGGATAAATGATTCCACATTAGGTGGCAGTGGCCACGAGTGTCTGAATATAGAAGTGCTTTCTATCTCTGAACATGGCCTTTCAGCCAAAAGCTTAAATGTTTAGTACTCTTTTCATTATACCTGTCTGCAGCTCACTGATTGCTCCATGTGGTAAATAGCAGTCCATTTTTTTCATAATATTGTTCATATTGTGTTTTTGTTTCATATAAAATAGAAGCTACTTTAATCACATGATTTTCTGCAGGCTCATATATATTTGTTTCTGCTTACAAAGCCATGTATGAACTGCTAAATTGTAAGTATATTGCTCATATTCTACCTTATTTTTGTTTGAGTTCTTTTCCATACTTTCTTGCATTTAATGGAGAACTCATTGGACTGGGAGGATGATTCTAGTGCATCAATTTTTGCTAAAATGTGTTGTTTTTAGTGCTTGTGAATAATGTGCGAAAAAATATTTGAAGCTGCTGTTGAATTTTTTAGTATTTGCAAGGAAGAGTTCTGTAGTCACTGAGATTACAAAATATAGTCTGTGGCAAAAAGCAATAGTATTCAAAGCAGAATTGCATAGTCATTCAATGACAAGATGTAAAAAAGTTAAATACCAATTTTGTCAAAAGCTTATTAGCATGAAGTTCTCCATTAAATGTGAGAAAGTACAGAAGAATGGTGTGAACATAAAGTAGAAAATGTGCAACATATTAAAATGCATTAACATCAAGTAGTTCACATGCAGATTTGTACGCAGGAACAAACATAAGTGAACCCACAGAAAAGCATGCGGTGAAACCAGCTTCTATTTTATATGAAACAAAAAGAAATATGGAATCATTTACCCCACAAAATGTTATGGAACAGTGCAGTACATACAAAATGTTGTAATCAGGAACACAATGTGATGAAAACATCTCTCTTTGACATGTGCTAACGTGCAGTTATTCCCACATGATCAAAATTGCAATATTGGGATTAACAAATCAACACTTTTACAGTCAAAAGGTGAACATATTGTCATTTACAAACTCTTTCATGACTGTAGGTCTCGAAGATTCACTTCTCATAATTGTTTTTTGATTGAGATTTCATGAATATATTACCTTGTACAGTCACCAAAAGATTTCCATGCATGCACTTAATCACTCAACTACAAAGCCCTCCAATAAAGTATAAATGAAAAATGTTATCATCTAATACTCATATTCTGTTTGCTGAATGACTCAGTTTGTGCTCTTCTACAACACGTTCCTCATTTGTAATGTGACACTCTGGTCACATCCAATGACAAGGCCATTTCCCTTATTTATAGTGTTTCTGTTAACTTCGTCGGTAGAAATCTGCAAACAGCCTGTTGTAAAATTGAAATTGTGTGGTTTCAATAAAGAATAGAAACATAAAACTGTGTTTTATCATGATTTTTAAAGAATTACTTACAAATCATCACATAATTAAAATACTGTAGTTGAGTACTGTATTATTATTCTTTACTATGCATTATGACTTATTTATTATTGTAGTTGGGGATGTCTGATTCTGAACTCGAGTAAAATGCTGAGTGGTTACAACTGAAGTGCGGCTGCTCAGGGAGATCAAGTGTGGGCTGTAATTACCATATGGTGGTGAAACTTGGTAGATACACTAATGGGATAATGCAGAATCAATTTACATTGGGAAAAAATTAATTTCAATTTTTGCCACCAGGTGCAATCTAATGCCATACAGCATTTTGTACACATCTCTGGTGCTCATATTGAACAAATTGTGTAAGAAGTGCTTAGTAATAAACTGACAATTATTCCCTTCTGTCCTGTTCGAACTTTTCTACTCGTGTCCTGTTCCTAATCCACTTCATGTGCAAACATGTCTATACATCTTTCTTGCATTCACAGTGCCAGATTTGCACTCGGAAGCCAAAATTGGAACTTATTTTTTTCCAGAGTAAATCACTTCTGTATTTACGCATTATAATATCTACCAAGTTTTGCTGCCACATGATAAGTACAGCGCACACTGGACCTCTGTGAGCAGCTGCATTTTAATTATAATCACCCAGTACTAGGGTGTTAAATTGTTCTTTAAAATCATTTATTTGCAAGATACTACACATGAATCTGTTGGACTGGGCCTAATTCCTAGTATGTCTCAACCTTACACTAACTAAATCATCATCAGACAACATGCATTGTAATCGGCTTGTGTTAGCTGCAAATTGCATAAAATATTTTGATGTGTGGATTTATGACATGTTGTTAAACATATAGACTGTTAATATGCTTCATTGGGTATTAAAAGTTGTATGATACACTGTTACATGACGCAATCAGTATGGATAATAATATGCTTCCCATGCAGACTGTTGTATTACTCTAAAGTATTGACAAAGAACAATGAAGCAGTTGTAAGTAATGCCAGTGTGAATGTTTACCACAGTATTGGAGATCTGCATGTTTATAACGAAATTAAACAGAAAAGAGGCCAAGATAAGGAGATTCATTTAACTCTTAATGCTACAGCAGTTGGTTGGAATTACAGATTGAAGGGCTTTGGGAGAAAGGAGGATCATAGCAAGGAATATGAAAGTAAAGTACAATTAGCAGAACTTTAAAATTAATTTTGTTATGTGTGCATTACAACATGTGAAGGTTGACTCAAAAGAAATAAAATTTTAGATAGTAGAAAGTTTGCATACTTGCTTACTTATAGCAAATCACTTCTTTATAATTGCCAGTTGTCGTGGTTTATTGAAGAATTTCTTTGCTCAAACTCCCACATGTAATTAGGCCACACACATTCTCATATTAATGTGTCAAACCAACATTTTTGTAGCAGAAATGTGAATTAGGAGGTATTTGACATAACTTGTTGTCAAGTTGCAAGAATGTCTTATTTTTTAGTCAAGTACTGTTCCTGTCAGGACACAAGTGGAAAAGTTCTCAATGTTCTTTCTGTAGCATATATTAGGCATGGAATTACTGAAAAAAAGAAAAGTTTAAGATTATATAGATTCATAAGGGTTGTACACTCAATGAAAATTATGCAGTATTCAAAATTAATGGTCATATGAAGAACCTAAGCTTTTGACACTGATGACAAGAACCCAGATTTAAAATTCTGAAGCTATGGGGATAAAATACAGGGAGCAAAAGGCAGTGTACAGGTTGTGCACAAAGAACATTGACATTACAAGAGTCAAAGGACATGAAAGGGAAGTGGTAACTGAGAAGGAGGAGAGACAGGGCTGCAGCCTATCCCAAATGTTATGCAGTCTCTACACTGAGCAGGCAGTAAAGGAAACCAAAGACAAATTTGGAGTGGGACTTACAGGTCAGGAAAGAAGAAATAAAAGAAATGTATTATGACAGTGAAGGGCAGCTGAATGCTATTAGTAATATCTTGGAAAGAGTTTATAAGAAAAGCATCAATTAATGTTGTTCTAAAATGTAGTAGTAAATGAGCAGTAAAGTAGCTGACAATGGCTGAGTAGAGAGTATATAAGGGGTGTCCCATAAGGAATGCAGTTTTTCAATTGAGCACCTTTTTCAGTTTGTTAGGTTGCCAGATATGAAATTTAAGCTACTGCTATCTGACTATATTGCAATTACTGACTGTCATTGTCAACTGGCATTTGTGTGTATTGTTATCAGCTAAAATAGAGTGATACATGATGAATGAACAATCCAGATTTTGAAAGGGCATTTCAAGTACATTGAATGCCATGCAGAGACCATTTGAAGAAGTGTAATTTTTGTATCCAAAATGTGCCTAATGTGTCAACAGTGCAGAGACTGGTAAGGAAATTTTAAGATACAGGATTGACAGGAAACATAAAATCACATGGATGTCAACTGGTAGGGAATGTCTCAGTCATTAGTGTCCCACTGCTACAAGTGCAGTGAAGTGAATTCACTGCCATTCTCAATGGTGAGCCCTTCTGAGAAGGAATTTGCATTGAATTTTAACAAAAGATCTGCATTTGCATTCTTTTATGATCCAAACAACACATGAGCTGAGGTCAAGGGACAAGTGTTTGCTGATTGGGTTTTCATAAAAAAAAAAAAATAATTTTCTGTGACAAGGCACCTTTCTGGCTTAAAGGTTATGTGAATAAACATAATTGCCAGGTTTGGGGCGCAGAGAATCCTTACAAAGTCAGTGAGAAGTGTCTTTACCCAGAACAAGTCACTGTTTTGTGCAGGTTGTGGGCTGGCTGACTAAATGGGCCATACTTTCTTCAAGGCAAGACTAGAAATGCAGTGACAGTGACTGGTGATTGTTATTGCCAGATGATGACACAGTTTTTATGGGTGCAATTGCAAGGGCAAGAATTGAATTTGAATGTGAATGTGAAAGACAGCCAACAGGATGAGGGCAACCTGCCACAATGCTTGTTGAAACAACGAGGGTGCTAACAGAAAGATTTCCTGCTTGTCTCATCTTTGCAATGACGATCTGAAATGGCCACTGGTGTCATGTGGTATGACACCATATGACTGTTTTGTGGAGGCATGTCAGATCTTGCATTTAGCTGAACCATACCACACGTCAAGGTGTGGTAACAAATCTAGCAGCACACCTCTGACTTGCTTTGATGTTTCACTTTTAACTGACCTGGTGCTGATCCCAAGTAGTTGATCAGTACTTGAGAAAGTGTGCAGTTGTGTCCTATATAGATGAAGCACACTTTTTCAAAAATCTGCCAATAAACCAGAGCAGACTGTTTGTCTTCCCTACCACAGTCCTCAGATGCTCGTTCCATTTCATATTGCCGTCTAACGTTCCATCCCGGTATTTAAATGATGTGATTGTGTGAAATAGAAGATGTTTACATCTGTGTGTTCTGTATTTGAACATTACAGGTTTTGTTTTTCCAGCTCATCTGCATTAACTTACATGTTTCTACATTAGAGATAGCAGCCATTCATGACACTAGCTAAATGTTGTCTGTAACCTTGTACCCTTCTACATTCACTCTTCCTTCCCATACACCGCAGCACCCAGCTGCAGATTCGTTTCCCTCCATATCATTTATGTGTACAGAAAATAATATTGGCCCTATCACACTTCCATGGGGCACTCATGATGATACCCTTGTCTCTGATGAACACTTGTCACCATCTGGCCAGATTACCACTGACGCACAGTGACGCGGGTGTCGTGAAGGGGTCAAATGGAATATGAAGAGGTGCTCTGTTGTCACTGCTGAGAGTAGGTTCTGTCTGTCTGTCTGGGAACATACTTTATCTCCAGAGCTTGCAAGGACCATTGCCAAGTTGCAACAAACAGCCCAAGATGCTTTGGGGCAATGTATCACAGGATGCCATTTGGCACATTTATGATCATCTATGTGTATGACAATATACACCTGCATTGTAGTGATGTGACAGGACACCCTTCACTGTGACACGTGTTTCATTTGACCTGAATTACAATCATGTCACATCATGTGACAAAAAATTACCATTTCTTTGAGGGTGTTGTAGTTTCCTTTTTCAGCAGAGTACATGGTACGCATTTCACTGTAACCTGTCTAGTTTAGTAAATAAATCACCTTCCTTGACAAGGATCTCAATATTTGCTTATTTTCTGTTTATTGTTGTTACTAAGTATATACTACAGGTCAAAAGTATTCAATCACATATGAAAAAAGCTGTACTCTTTATTTTAATTGACAACCACACTCTTCAAACTAAATAGGCTAACAAGACAAATATTTTCTCTCTATGTCATTAAATACCCTTCGTGCTAAGAACAGCTGCACAGACTGTTGGCAATACGGAGATAATATTTTTGCAGAGATTACAGTCCAATACATCCGTAATCCATAGATTTTCAACATTAGATGACCTCAGTTCTCTGATCTCTCTGCCGTGTTCATTTCAGTGCATGAGGTGGTGCAGTGGTTAGCACACTGGACTCGCATTCAGGAGGACAATGGTTCAAACCCATGTCCAGCCATCTTGATTTAGATTTTCTGTGATTTCCCTAATTCGCTTCAGGCAAATGCCGTGATGGTTCCTGTGAAAGGGCACAGTTGACTTCCCTCCCCATCCTTCCCTAATCCGAGCTTGTGCTCCGTCTCTAATAACGTCATTGTCAATGGGACATTAAACACTAATCTCCTTCCTTGCTCCCTCAAATTCATCCCGTAAGTATTTGATGGGATTTAAGTGAAGTGGCTGACTTCACCAGACCGTATTCTTCAGATTCCCAAATTTCTCTCCTCTATTGACTTACTGTCGGCACAATTTAGAAGTCTGTCTGGGAGCATTGTCTTGCTGCAGAAAAACCCACAACTAATATGTCTCTTGGCAGATTGAACTGAATTGTTGATCAGTATATTGTCATATCCTTCCTTCTTTAATGTTCCATTAATTCTCACTACAAAACTGATTCTATCACCCACAAAACATCCCCACACAGTGACCGAACCTCCACCACTCTTTGTCATTGGCATTACATACTGACTTCATATGTTCTCCATGAAGTCAATGTGTAAACATTCAGTGAAGGCTTCCAAATTTAAAACTTGATTCATCCACGAACACCACCTTGGATCATTGCTGCACTCTCCAGGTTTTACGTTGCTGTGCCCATTGCAATCAGTTCAACTTCTTTCTCTCCATCCATTTAAGTCATGGTCACATAAATGGCATTGCTCTGCTGAGACAAAGGTTGGAGCTTCTCACATATTGTTTACTTTGTTGTTAATTTCAGGTGCAGGAAGAGTCCTCACATTTACTCTGTACACATATGAATTAATCTTTGCTTTACGATGTTACTCAGGGTCTTCCAGATTGTCAAACACTTGTGCTGGCACCAGTCTGCTTGAACTGGAGCAATGTATACACCACTGTAGGCTTGGTTAAGCCAAATTTTGTTACTATTGCCTTGCTAGAATAGCCTTTGTGATGCAGAGCTACAATTACAGCACTTTTTTCAATTCCGACCTCCTCCATCCATATTATTAGGAGGTAATACGGCATGAACTTGATCAAGTATACAAACTCACTACTAGATGCACACAGTGCACAAAGGCAGCAGGAGAAATGAGACCTATTTAAATGGAATCCTCTTAGGTAAATGCCATCAGTGTTGTGGATACTCACCAGCACCTCTCTGGGTGAACAATGATTTGGATACATAGCAGATGAGCTTATTTTTAGCATGTTTCTACTTGTTTTACTATCAGAACAGGTTTATGGTAGAATACTCAAAATTAAATCCCTGTTTTTAACACAAATCAATAGCTGTGACTGAAAATACGTGTCCTACCAACCGGTCCCTTCTTCTTGTCAAGTTGTGCCATAAACTCGTCTTCTCCTCAATTCTATTCAATACCTCCTCATTAGTTATGTGATCTACTCATCTATTTCTACAGCATTCTTCTGTAGCACCACATTTCAAAAGCTTCTATTCTCTTCTTGTCCAAACTATTTATCGTCCATGTTTCACTTCCACACAAGGCTACACTCAATAAAAATACTTTCAGAGACGACTTCCTGACACTTAAATCTCTACTTGATGTTAACAAATTTCTCTACTTCAGAAATGCTTTCCTTGCCATTGCCAGTCTACATTTTATATCCTCTCTACTTTGACCTTCATCAGTTATTCTGCTCCCCAAATAGTGTCCCATTTCCTAATCTAATTCCCTCAGCATCACCAAACTTAAATCAACTACATTCCATTATCCTCATTTTGCTTTTGTTGATGTTCATCTTATATCCTCCTTTCAAGACATTGTCTATTCTGTTCAACTGCTCTTCCAAGTCCTTTGCTGTCTCTGACAGAATTACAATGTCATCGGTGAACCGCAAAGGTTTTATTTCTTGTCCATGGATTTTAATACCAACTCCCAAGTTTTCTTTTGTTTCCTTTACTGCTTGCTCAATATACAGATTGAATAACATCGAAGAGAGGCTACAACCCTGTCTCACTCCCTTCCCAACCACTGCTTCCCTTTCATGTCCCTCAACTCTTATAACTGCCATCTGGTTTCTGTACAAATTGTAAATAGCCTTTCGCTCTCTGTATTTTACCCCTGCCACCTTCAGAATTTGAAAGAGGGTATTCCACTCAACATTGTCAAAAGCTTTCTCTAAGTCTTCAAATGCTAGAAACGTAGGTTTACCTTTCCTTAATCTTTCTTCTAAGATAAGTTGTAGGGTCAGTATTGCCTCACGTGTTCCAATATTTCTACGGAATCCAAACTGATCTTCCCCATGGTCAGCTTCTACTAGTTTTTCCATTTGTCTGTAAAGAATTTGCGTTAGTATTTTGCAGCTGTGGATTATTAAACTGATAGTTCGGTAATTTTCACATCTGTCAAAAACTGCTTTCTTTGGGATTGGAATTATTATATTCCTCTTGAAGTCTGAGGGAATTTCGTCTGTCTCATATATCTGGCTCACCAGATGGTAGAGTTTTGTCAGGACTGGCTCTCCCAAGGCCGTCAGTAGTTCTAATATAATGTTGTCTACTTCCGGGGCCTTGTTTCGACTCAGGTCTTTTAGTGCTCTGTCAAACTCTTCACACAGAATCATATCTCCCATTTCATCTTCATCTACATCCTCTTCCATTTCGATTATATTGTCCTCAAGTACATCACCCTCTATATACTCCTTCCACCTTTCTGCTTTCCCTTCTTTGCTTAGAACTGGGTTTCCATCTGAGCTCTTGATATTCATACAAGTGGTTCTCTTTTCTCCAAAGGTCTCTTTAATTTTCCTGTAGGCAGTATCTATCTTACCCCTAGTGATATGCGCCTCTACATCCTTACATTTGTCCTCTAGCCATCCCTGCTTAGCCATCTTGCACTTCCTGTCAATCACATTTTTGAGACGTTTGTATTCCTTTTTGCCTGCTTCATTTACTGCATTTTTATATTTTCTCCTTTCATCAATTAAGTTCAATATTTCTTCTGTTATCCAAGGATTTCTACTAGCCCTCGTTTTTTTTCTTACCTACTTGATCCTGTGCTGCCTTCAGTACTTCATCCCTTAAAGCAACTCATTCTTCTTCTACTGTATTTCTTTCCCCCATTTGTGACGATTGTTCCATTATGCTCTACCTGAAACTCTGTACAACCTCTGGTTTAATCAGTTTATCCAGGTCCCATCTTCTTAAATTCCCACCTTTTTGCGGGTTCTTCAGTTTCAATCTACAGTTCGTAACGAATAGATTGTGGTCAGAGTCCACATCTGCCCCTGGATGTGTCTTACAATTTAAAACCTGGTTCCTAAATATCTGTCTTACCATTATATAATCTATCTGATACCTTCTAGTATCTCCAGGCTTCTTCCATGTATACAACCTTCTTTTATGATTCTCGAACCAAGTGTTAGCTATGATTAAGTTGTGCTCTGTGCAAAATTCTACCAGACATCTTCCTCTTTCATTCCTTACCCCCAATCCATTGTCACCTACTACATTTCCTTCTCTCCCATTTCCTACTACCGAATTCCAGTCACCCATGACTATTAAATTTTTGTCTCCTTCACTACCTGAATAATTTCTTTCATCTCATCATACATTTCATCATCTGCAGAGCTAGTTGGCATATAAACTTGTACTACTGTAGTAGGTGTGGGCTTTGTGTCTATCTTGGCCACAATAATGCATTCACTATGCTGTTTGTAGTAGGTCACCCACACTCCTATTTTTTTATTCGTTATTAAACCTACTCCTGCATTACCCCTATTTGATTTTGTATTTATAACCCTGTATTCACATGACCAAAAGTCTTGTTCCTCCTGCCACCAAACTTCACTAATTCCCACTATATCTAACTTTAACCTATCCATTTCTCTTTTTAAATTTTCTAACGTACCTGCCCAATTAAGGGATCTGACATTCCACACTCCGATCCGTAGAATGCCAGTTTTCTTTCTCCTGATAACGACGTCCTCTTGAGTAGTCCCCGCCCGGAGATCCACATGTGGGACTATTTTACCACCAGGAATATTTTAACCTAGAGGACGCCATCATCATTTAACCATACAGTAAAGCTGCATGCCCTTGGGAAAAATTACAGCTGTAGTTTCCCCTCGCTTTCAGCCATTCGCAGTACCAGCACAGCAGGGCCGTTTTGGTTAGTGTTACAAGGCCAGATCAGTCAATCATATGGACTGTTGCCCCTGCAACTACTGAAAAGGCTGCTGCCCTCTTCAGGAACCACACGTTTGTCTGGCCTCTCAACAGATACCGTTCCGTTGTGGTTGCACCTACTGTACGGCCATCTGTATCGCTGAGGCACGCAAGCCTCCCCACTAACGGCAAGGTCCATGGTTCATGGAAGGGGAGGTGGAACCATATAGTTTCATTTAATTAAAGCAGCTATACCTGGGATTCAGGTAGGATCTCCTGTTTCATTTGATTCTGAGGTACTATTCCAATACTGTTGGACATGTTCCACACCCAGGAGGATCCCCTCTTTTGAGGGTCTATGGAATAAATAATTAATTTAATCTGAGTGGCCCTGCAATGCTGTTAGAGTTTCGAGGGAATACCGAGAGGAGACTCGGGTTTGAATCCCAGCCCTGTTAACAATTTTCTTTTGTCACTTCATATACATCAAATGGAAATATCAACTATAATCACTCGTCAGATATAAGGTAACTGAAACTAACATGAGATATCAATTCAGTGTAAATTTCATGTGAGAACTGACCCCTCCTCTTGTGGCAGTTTATTGGAGCAACAAGTCATTCCATGTGACTGCAAAGGGCACACCATTCCCATTTTCTGAAATGGTTGCAAGGCAGATGCATGTAATTGCAGGCCTACATTACGGATAACAATCTGCTGAAGCATTAAAGAACACAGTTAACATTTGTGACACTCTTTGTAGACTAGATTTGTCTTCTCTAGGTCTCAACAAGAATTTGATGAAGGGTAATTGTCTGAAACCTTGCCGATAAAGGATTGGAGCAATAAATGAAATACTCGAAAGTGTCATTCATTGGTTCTCAGTAAATGGTCTAGCACTTCATTTACAAAGAAAAGGCATCTTATTTGGTTTTGTACAAGGAAAGACAAATCATCACTAATAATGAAGCATGATGGAAAAGAAACATGTGAAAACTGATTGTTAAAAATACCTGGGGGTACATAGTGATGAGAACCTGAATTATAAATCACATATTAAGGAACTTTTCAAACAACTGAGTGCAGCAACATTTGCTCTAAATGTGATTGCCATAAGCGGCAATGACAGCATTAGAAAATTTAACTTCCTTCTTTCATTGGTGTCATATGGAGAATGTGGGCCTGTGCCCCCCACCCCTCCCCCTACATACACACACACAAATGCACAGTGCCTATCCTGAAACATCACATAGATAATGAAATTAGGTAGCCTCACAACACATACACTCTTACGAAGTTTATTGTAAAGGATCAGCACAATTTGAAAATAATACTAGAATTCATAAATACAATACTAGGAAGAAAAACAGAGGGACTTAATCTTGTTGTAGCACAGTAAGAAGCATAGCATGCAGCCATAAAAATATTTGACCACCTCCCTTTAATTAACAAGGTGCTGGCTGATAATAAAAGTTGACAAGTGCTATTCCATAGATGAATTTCGGAGAACGAACCAACAGGTTAGCCATGAGCACTGATGCGCTGCTTCCTGGACTTGTGTAGGTGTGGTGGCCCCAGACTGAATCAGCCCAGCAGGTTAACAATGAGGGTCGGTGTGCCGGCAAGTCTGGATGTGATTTTTAGGCAATTTTCCACATCCCACAAGGTAAATACTGGGCTGGTCCCCATGTACCACCTCAGTTACACAACTTGCAGACATTTGAAAAACATTTGCACTAGTTCATGGCTTACACTAGACGCAGACAGCTAGGGTACATTACTTCTGTCCTGGGGGGTACGTGATGGCGACAGGAAGGGCATCTGGCAACCCTCTGACACCAACATTGCCAGCTCCATAGTATCAGGGTCGACCCCATGTTGAAATGGAACAAAGGCCCAAGCAAATATTGAGAAGGCTACATCCAAAAATGAACATATCTACGAAATGCCATTTTTCACAGTCAACATGAAACTTATTTTGGGCATACATAAGAATGAAAATAGCATATTGCAGTGTGAATGCCTTTTACTTTTAGGCCAAAAGGCAGTTCATATCTGTAAATCAAATCTACAATAAAAATATTCCTTTAAAAAGCACATTTAAATATGGACATGTTCTCATTACACGAACCATGAGTGATTTTCAAAAGCAAAAATCTTCAGTTTTCTTTCAAAATAACTTACCTCTTACTGGATAATGCTTGTTATACCATATCATTTCACATATTTTTATAGTGTAGTATGTGATATCATAGAACAAAATTGTAAATTGGCCACTGTAGCACTAATATTAGTTTTCACTCTTTTATTCAAATTTCAGGTTTTATTGTTACTTCACAATTATTTTAAATCTTTCAGATCACCATACCAGAATAAAATGATGTAACTGTGGCATTAACTATCTTTAGAAATATTCTTTGACATAAGTGTTACATTGAAACATGGAAACCAGAATAATTTTCTTAACAATCACAAGCAACATGGAAATATCATCAGTGATGGTTGTGTTCCAATTTAACTCCTAGTGATTTCTCCAGTCTTCTTAAAAAATAGTTTACTGTAAACCATCAACATCTTTTTTCCTGTTATCTTAGACTGGATGGCTGAAAAGTACTTTGGATTTTGTCCAAGGAAAGGGTTTTGTAATGGTTCATCTGCTCTTTTACATCTAGCTGGGACTTCTAGAACGCAGTTGCCTTAACATCAGTACGAGTGTTTCCCATAGCTTTGTACTTGTGTATGGAAATAAATTTTATTTCACATATGTAATGTAGATCTTGAAGGCCCTTAGATAGGGATTTCATATCAGTCAGCAAGGTTTCTTAGCTCAGTCACTGATTGTAGATCTCGTTGTATTCCTCTTTTGTTACAATTGTTAGCCTTTTTCTTAGAAGTTTTCCTATTCTATCAAAAACGCAGTCAGTGGATAAGTAACTATGACCTTGTAATAATAATTATTAGCACTATGCAACATATTATGAGGAAGCACAAACTGTTGCTCTGCATGAGAACAACAGTGTGACTGGAATGGAAATCACTCGACTGGATCTAATGGATTAGTTATCCTTCACACAAAATGTGTATGTGGACACACATGTATTTTCATAGGCTTGTATCTTGGCAAATGTTTGATTTCACTTACATTGTATGATTATTTAGGTTCTGCTTATCCTGTTTGTTGTTCCATTCTGTGTCTCATTTATTTTAACTTCCAGACAAGTTTGCCTTTGCTTGTAAGCTCCTCATATGTGGCTGGGTCACACATATAAAATTTTGTTGAAGATTGAGACTGAAACAAAAAGCAACAAAGTTCAGTAAATAGTCAACATGAACTAATGCTGTGCAATGAGAACCCCAGAAAAGCAGACAATAATAGCTCTCAGGTTACAATTGTCTTCCTCAACTTCCACAAAACACTTGGTTGGGGGGCAGGGTGCATGTCAAATGCGTGCTACACCATCATTATTCTTTATGCCACTTTTGATTTTTGGGTCATGACAAATGCTGAACATCTTGATGAGATCAGTCTCATTGACTAGGTGCACATTTGTCAAATATGGATTTCACGAGCTGGGGAACAGTCCATTGCCACTCGAAGCTCTGGACATGCTTTTGCCTACCATACAATGACACAGTAATGGAACATTGTACATCATAGTGGATGGGATTTTGAATTTATTGGCTGAACTGTGAAAATTGTATAAGAAAAAATAATTTTGAAGATGCACCATATGTCAATAAGAGTTGAGGGGATTGGTTATTCAAGTGAAACAATCATTACTGAGTAACTGCTATGGAATATGCTGTACTGAGGCAAGCAGGGTTCTGTTTGGGTGGGCCCCAATCTCCCTACCTGGGACCAAATAGGCTTGTGATTATCTCACTGTATAAATTTCCAGAGGGATATTGGTTGACCCTACCACCCCATCACCAAGTGAGATCAGCAAACATCATTTAACAGTAAAAATGTGATAGTAACACAGTATCAGGAGAATTATTAAAGAATGTTGCACTACTTACAAAACAAAATGCAGGTTAGCATTGCTTAATTCCAGAGAATTTTCTGTTGCAGAGGGAAGGCATAATTTCTTTAACTTGAGCAAAGGTTGGACACAGATTTGAACTGTTGCCTCCTGACTCGCATTCATGTGTGTATCTTCTTCTGCTTCTACACAATGAGCACTGATCCAAAAGAATTGCTCAAGACATGGTCCTGGATGGTTATTGAATCATTCAAGAGACATACTTGAGGTATAGGGACTTCTGAAATTAAGTTACACATCATCTCATGCTAAGACCATTACGCAACAGGCACAGCACACTGTTGGAAGAGTGTGCATGTTCCCGACTTCCTGCAGAGACAATTCTGCTGCAGTATGGACAACAGGTTCATCACATTGTGGGAGTGAAATGGCACTCCAAAGTTGAAGTACAAGGAACAGTATGGCTCTTGTTGGCAAAATATCTAAATTGCACACAAATTCGCCATGAAATTCTGGCAGTGTATGGCCCAAATGAGGTGCAATGCAATGTAGCATCCAGTCGTAGTGAAACAATGCCAACAATTTGATGAAGACCATTCAGTCTTTCCAGCAAGCTGGTTGGATATCTGGCAGGAAAGAGATTTTCCATCACAGAGGAAATTCACACCAGTCCTCAAATTGTTCCATGACTGAGGGGCAGATTTATATTGTCAAGAAACTGAACAGTTGGTGGGATGTTACAATTGTTGTTTACAGATCTTGGTGACTGTAGTGAAAAGAAATATCTGCATCACTTTGAATTGTATTGGAGCATACAGTAAAAGTTACTCAGTGTGTCATAGTAACGGGTAACTTTCTTTTTGAAGTCTCATAGTTTCCTGCTGCTTCCACATCTTTCTTTGACAATCATCAGATGTCAGGTTACTCCTGGATGCATCGATTAATGGAATCCTACCCCACTGATTGAGCACCCATTCTGTTTTCCGGTACCCATCTCCACAGACCAGTGCTTTGGGGGAGGGATGTTAGCGTCATATGTAATGGAGGCCACATTGATAATGTGGAGTCTTGGATTCTGTCTTGACCATAGTTGCCTGATATCCCAGTATAGGTGGGATCATCCCAAATATCTGGTTGTAAACCCAACTCCCAACTGTACTTTGTTGGGATAGACAACAATCCTGGTTACATATAAATTGACAACATTTTATATAATGTTGTGGTCTTCACATCAATTTGTTCATTACTGATTTCAATGAGGGGCAGTCTTGTAAGAGTTACTGACCTTAAACTTCTGCTTTTATTAAGAGCGCTAAGTTGCCATACTTGACTCAATAGCCATTGTTTTCGAGTAGTGCATCAGAGGTCAATCGTGACAGTGCTTTGTAATTCTCCGGTGGAAAAATTGAATAGGGTTGTGCAGTTTCCTTCCCCTGTGCCAGCCTTAGTCGTCTTGATGCCAACAAATGATGATCATATCAAAAGAGAAGTTGTGACTAAGGAAGCAGGGATAATTTTTACTTCCCCCTTGTTTTGCCATATGCCTCCTTAAAATTCATTTTTTCACTTTCAACTAATTTCTATTAACATATGTGAACATAATCTGTATTTTCATAAAAGAGAAAGGTTGGCCCTTAGTTATAAATAATTTAACAGCAGGTCGAATTTTGTGTGTGTAATTGATTTTCTAATTTATATTGAGTATTCCTAGTTAGTACCTTTTATTATAGGGCAAAATCAGTCATTTTTATGTAACTTGAATTCTATAATTCTATTGTTGATTTATAAACAAATGTAAATCTTGTAATAATTGCAAACATTTGGAATATGAAATGCTAGTATTTGTAAAGTATCTATTTGGCTCTAGTTGGAAACATGTTAGCAAAGCCAGCCCTTAATTAATTCTAAGGTAATTAACAGATATGACAAAAGTATTGCTTGCTAAACTATATATGTGAATTTCATGATTAAAAAAATAATTCGGCCTAACTCTTGTAGTAGAAGAAACTGTTAAAAAGACGGAATTTTTAAATGCATTCATTTAACCGAGTAAATTAAATTTTTATCGCAATTTCTGTAAATTTAACTTTGCTCAATGTGTAGTTTCAGTACCTATTATCATGGTGATATATAAGGGTCGTGAGACAGTCAGTCCATGGCCAAGTTTCAGACGAGGAAGCTGTGTTGGTTAGAACAACCACAATGCATCACCTTAACAGTGATGTAAGTGGTACATGAACAGGCCATGTGTTAAAGCAATGACTGTGTCTGTTCCATACGTACCTGATTATTCCGAAAGAAATGTGAATTATTTGGTTATGTTTTTATCGCTTGTAGACGTTCAACAGTAAGCATTATGTGGATGTTTGCCTGGAAACTAGTAATGAGGCTTATGGGAAGTTGTGCACTGCCCATATATAACCGTGTATTATTGGGAGGTTGTGAAAAGTGAAAGTAAAAGACTGTGAAATGCAACTGTGCCTCTGTAGGCTACATCATTTACAGTAGACAGTACTGCACGTCCACCCCCTATGTTTTCAGCCAGTATGTCGACACCGAGGACAACAAAGTAGGCAAACCACAACAAAATGGCAGTTTACTTGCAGCACAGTATAAACTATGTTGTAAAATGAATTGACTTTGAAGAAAGTGTCTACAGGACTTTCAAACCATTTCCCTGACAGTGAAACAGAGCTGATTTTCAGAAGTGATTTCTTGTAGATGGGGATTTGATGTTTGAAAAATGTGTGCAGTTAAAGAACTTTCTCATGGAAGAAGAGAAGAACTTTTTAAGCTGAAATCTGATTAGTGGAAGGAATTTTTTTCATTGTTATGGAAACTGTCAACTTCTTCAAACTTTTCCATTTTGCTTCAGATGAGTTTTCAGCCTGATGATGAACACCAGGTGAGCTGAGAGGAACCTTTTCCCAGCAGCAACATTAGAGGCTGAAATAATAATAAAGATGGTTTAGTGATTTAAATGTCTCCAGTTTTGTTGCTTTCCTGACGAGGAAGAAGAAAAGATTCTATGAAGGAGATTGAAAAGTGAGCAAAAATCTCAATAAGGTAAAAAACAGTGGTTTGTTATTTTGAATTGTAGCCTGTGTGTGTCTTGGTTTTTAAAAAAATATCCTGATTTAGTTCAGAAAAAGCTTGGTGACTGGTCTGTACTAATACAGCTGCCTTCTAAATGGGCAGTGCACAGCTCTTTTGCATTTTCTTGCGGGTGCCTATGAGCCATAACTTTTATGCTGTAATCAGGTTGTTGACTCCAGGCTACCACTGGAAGATGGTTTGTCTCACAGTAGTGGTTCTCTGTTTGAATGATGTCACTGTGGTGTATGACAAATTGACAGGCAACTTACCATGCTGCCAACCTTCCTGCCATATACTGACAATGTGGATAAGCCTCAAATGATCCTACAGAGCATGTTTACAGGCAACGCACTGCACACAGTTGAAAATTTTAATGAATCTGTCTCACAGAGACCTCTGTTCAATAGAAGATTATGATAAATATTCTGGTTCACAAAGTATCTGATTCCATTCATTTTTCAGCTATGTTTTTCCAATAATTGCAAATATGCTGTTCAAAAATGGAAGCCTTTAGGATTGATATTTTGTTTGTGATTTCTTTCTTTTTCTTTGATGTTTGAGAATATTAATTATATTATAAATTTCATTTTTTTCAACTGTAAAATGGCATGTGTTTGACATTTTGGAATTATTTGGTTATGAAAATGCCTCATAGCACTTCTCTATCAAATAGAAACTGTTATAATTTTTCATAAACACCAGAACAGTTCCTGAAGTTAATATTGTAAAAATGTGCCTTTGATGTTTTGCACCAGTGTGTTGAGTTGTGCTATCTTTGTTAACTTTCTCAATAGTTTTAGTGAGGTTACTGAATGAGAGTTGTTGTGCTGGACCAAGTCTTCGACTTGATGTCACATGGAACCAAGTGCAGTTTTATCTGTTGGACTGAGTAATGTGAACTCAGTGTATATTATGAACTGTAATTTGTTTTTATAATTCTGCAACTCTGAAGTCAGTGTCCATTTAAAAGTGACTCTTTTTAGCCAGTTTCCAAAGCTTTAAAAATGTGGTGTTAATTGTTGATAACATTTGGAGAATTGGGCTTAGCAAAAACAACAATGTTCTTTCATCTGCAAGTCAAGATATTAACTGAAACTATTCGACCTAGAGCCCACAATGAATTGTACTGCTAAATATATTTGGATGGTGAGCTGAGCCACAAAATACTTCAAATCATGTCAATGATTGTTGATACTGTTTTCTAGGTTATGCAACAAATGTCATTGGAACTCTATCCTGCAGTGTCATATCCCAACGTTCAAGTTCTGACAAAGAAATGTTACAGCTTTAATTACATAATTTCAATAATTTCTTGTTGTTAGGAGTGAGTAACAGGACTCTTAGAAGACACAGGAAATAATGCTTAGAGAGAAAAAATAAAGCTCTTGATATTAGCTGATGATATCAGAGGCAGAAAAGGACTTGGAAGGGATAAAAATCATACATTGTAGAAATTCCTACCTGGAATTTCCGTTGGTTGTTTTAAAAATGGTAAAATTCCACCAACCAACATGTTGCCCCCTGCCAGTGGTGTAATGTGATGCAGCATGGAGGGGCAGCTGGTCAGCACACCTCTCTCCTGGGACTTTTTGACTGTGGAACCACTACTAATCGGTCAAGCAGCTCCTCAGCTAGCCTCACAAGACTGAGCGCATTCTGTACCAGTCACCCCCCACCAAGGAAAAAATCACTGGCAGTACCAGCAATCGAACCCAGGTCCGCCAAATGGCAGTTAGTTGAAGGGTACAGCTAAGGAGGCAGACAATGGAATGGATAGTGTGTTAAAGAGCAGTTCTAAGATGCACATAAGGCAAGGATAATGGAATGTAGTCAAGTTGAATCAGGAGATGCAGAGGGAATTACAAGGGATGATCAAAAGGTTTCCATTTGAAAGCTGTACAAGCAGGGGTCGAAAAGCTTTTACCCTAACAAATAAAGAATGACAGAAATTTCATAATATCAATTCATTTGTCTATATAATACCTGTGTACACTAATACACTTGAAGGCATGCTCAGATAACCTCTGCAAACCATTAAAATAAAAGGTCTTTGATTTCAAGTCCAACAAAGCATCAGTCACTGCATCATCATCCTTTGAGGTATTTTTTTAGGTTTGGGGAAAGGGAAAAGTCTGACACAGTCAGATCTGGAGAATATGGCAGGTGATCTAAGAATTCGAACCCACAGTCGTGCAGAGTTTCCAATGTTGCGAGGTCTTTGTGCACCGTTGCATTGTCCTGATGCTAAAGAGTTCAGTGAGCCAATTTTCCACACCTCGTTTTCCTTATCTCTTCTCTCAAATGGCACAGGAAGATGCAACAGTATAAAGCATTGATGGTTGCAACCTTTAGCAAGTAATCCACCATAATTACCCCTTTTGCACAACAGGAGACCAATGCCGTCACCGTACCAGCTAATTTTTGCAAGTGGATTGTTTTTATTTTTTGTGTATGTGTAGGATGTTTTCATTGCTGTGACTCTTCTTCTGTCTCAGGATCAAAGTGGTGAACCCACATTTTGTCCATTGTGACATACCTTGCCAGAAAGCCATCTTCATTCACTTCAAATTGGCGGATCATTTCTTCACAACACTGCACGTGTTCCTGTATCTGATTTGCACTCGAGTCTTTGTGGACCCACCGAGATGAAACTTTCAGCATTCCCAAAATATCCACAACAGTGTCATGAGCACACCCGTGGGAGATTCTAAATGTGGTTCAATGATCCTGCAAAACTGTATCATGAATTGTAGTCACTGTTTCATCAGTGGCAGGCTTTCCATTCCTTGGTGCTTCTCTTGCACTCATTCTTCTGTGTTTGAAGTCAGATGCCCAGTTTTTCACTGTTGCACAAGACGGAACACTTGGACATCATTCCCTTCAAATGAAGGTATTCAACCACTACACAGTCCTTGATTCTCCCAATATTCACCACTTTGCTTACACCACAGTATACAATGCATCTTAGTGGCTACACTAATGAAGCTGGAGCTGCGACATTTGACTTGCATACCCATAAAAGTAGGTGGTTGTAATTGTGTGAGACATTACAGTAACTATCTGGGGCTAGAAACTGTTGAGCCACCCCTCATATGCCAATTGGGCAAAATTATGATGAGAACTGAGGCAATCATCCTACCAGTGCACTAGGTTGAAGATGCCCATTTGTAGAACACTGTGTCCTGCTTTGTCAAGAAGTCCATCACTGCTTGCTGCACACCCTCTTCCAACAGGAGTCACTGATCCTTCAAGGCCTTTCTAAGGGACCAAAGGCATGATAACCACACAGGTAGAGAGATCAGGACTGTAGGGTGGCTACTCGAGTGTCTCCCACTTTAGCTGGTGTCTGCAATATGGGGATGTGTATTATCCAACTTGATGCACCATTGCACAGTGGTGGTTTTCAACAGATGTGCTGCTTCATACACATTGTTCAATCTATGATGGATGCCTACCAGTGTTTGGCCTCCAGCAGCTGAGAAAAGAACAACAGTATGTGATCCTGTTTGGACATATTTGGTAATAACGCTGCCATAGCTCAAATTTGTACATGCACTTCAAAAAAGCACAAATGCCACACATTGCTTACATGTCAGTGCTGCTGTAACCACACTGGAGTCATGCTACGTTGCTTTTACTCTGTGGCAACAACCTTGAATGGGAACTTTTTGATTGTCCATTACACAAGGTTTGTCCGGAAAATACGTATAAAAGTTGAATAATGTCTTTATGTTACAGGTTGCAGTCACCGCCGGGTGGGACTACTGCTGTAATCAATCCCATCAACGCTCAGTTTGAGTCAGAGCACTCTGCGTGAAGGTGGGAGTGTGCGGCAGCTTGTTGACAGTTACCCTTTTTCACCTGCCATCGGCATGGAGCTGATTGAGGAATAGCGCATCAACATCAAGTTTCTTGCAAAGGTAGGCAAGAATAGCCATGAGATTTTTGAGGGTTTGAAACAGGTTTATGGAGACAATTCTCTGAGGAAACCAACTGTGAACAAGCGGTTAAAAAGATTCCAGGATGGCCAAGGAGAAGTGAACGATGACTCTCGCCCAGAATGCCCATCAACATCGAGTTCCGATGCAAATGTTGAACGAATTCGGGCTTGTGTTCTGAAAGACCGTAGATTGACAGTCAGAATGATTGCTGACGAGCTGTCAATCCCCAAAACAATCGTTCATGAAATCCTGATACAAAAACTTGAAATGAAGAAATTGTGAGCGAAAATCGTACCAAAGCACTTGATGCCAGAACAGAAGGCAAAGAGGGTTGTGAGGATTGGTTGGAAGCAGAGGAACGAGGGGACTTTCTCAACTGAGTCATCACTGGAGACGAGTCCTGTTTTTACAGATTCTATGTGGTGCTCAAATCTCAAAGCAAGGAATGGAAACTAGCAGGAGAACTGGGAACAAAAAAGTCGTTAAAATCAAGGTCCGATGTGAAGATAGTGTTGATTGTTTTCTTTGATTCTAGGAGCATTGTCCCTCCCAGCCAGAGTGTGAACAGAAATTTTTACGTTGAAGTTCTGACACGTCTTGGAGCTCATGTGGCCCGAGTTCGACCGGAGTTGGCAAAAGGGGGCAGGTGGATCCTTCATCACGACAATGCACCCCTGCTCACATGTTGCTCATTGTGCCCAAGGGTTTGGCCCAAAGCTCAATAACCGTGACAGACCACCTGCCTTTTTCACCTGATTTAGCACCGTGTGACTTTTTCATGTTCCCGAAATGCAAAATGGTGCTTCGGGGGCGGCACTTGGGAGATGTGGAAGCCATCAAGGCGGAAATGACATGGCAACTGAAGACTTCCAGCAATGTTATCAACAGTGGAAATGGCATTGGCAGAAGTGTATAACATCTCGGGGTGAGTATTTTGAAGGAGAACATATTGTAATACCTGAAAATTGTAAAATAAATTTATTATTCAACTTTTATACGTATTTTCTGGACAAACTTCGTAGATTAGGAAATGAGACACTGAAGATAATAGAAGTGTTTTGTTATTTGGCTAACAAAATTATTGATGATGGCTGACACAGAGAGGATATAAAATGCAGGCTGGACTGTCTGATGGAAAGAATATCTGAAAAAGAGGAATATGTTAAGAGAGGATGTAAATTTAAATGTTAAGGGGTCTTTTCTGGAGGTGTAGCCTTGCTCCAAAACAAGATGTGAACAACAAGCAGTTCAAGCTAGAAAAGGATAGTATCTTTTGAAATGTGTTTCTAGAAAGAAATTTTGATGATTTTGTGTATAAAATGTAAAGGTAAACTCTGTCCATTGGTACTGGCCGACCACCGTGTCAACCTCTGCCAATGACGTCCGGCACACCACTATCCTGCCTGGTCAGTTTTCTTGACCCCAAGCCCTGCTTGCTAGAGTAGCTTCTCAGCTGGCATCACTAGGGTGAATGGACACCGTTCCAATCCTCTCACCCAGGAAAAATCCCTGGCAGTACCGGGGATCTAAACCTGTGTCCTCCCCATGATAGGCAGCAGCAGTGAACACTAAGTTACAGAGGTGGTCAATAAGTGGATGGATGACTGGGACTGGTACTAGATACCCTCTGCATTGCACCTAGAGGTGGCTTATGGAATAATTATGCAGTTGCAGATCAAATTACTAAGGAGATGGTACTGAATGAAATTGAGGAGAAAAGAAATTTTCAGCACGACTTGACTAAAAGAAGGAACTGGTTGATGAGACATACCCTGATGCATCAAGGAATCATCAATTTGGTGTTGAGGGGGAGCAAGGGGTGATACAGTAAGCAGGTTTAAATGGATGTAGGCTTGCATATGACAGACTATCATAGAGAGTTGCATCAAACCAGTATTTGGACTGAAGACCACAACAAAAACAGTTGGCTATATGTAGGAATTTTCTGTGGTCAGGAAAGCAATGAGAAAGGATTTTCTGATAAAGAAAACTGCAAACACTATACATTAATGTGGTGTAAATTGTTTCTTGAGCTGTTTATGAAGCCAGAGAAATCCTATATTAGTTCTTTTGGCATGAAAAATCTGTAGAGGATGATTAAACTACCCCTACCTATGAGTTTTATGCAACTTGCAATGCCTACAAATGGCAGGGGCTAGATTTTCATTTCTCTCACTCACTGCATGCAAATTACTAGTCCTACATAAAAAATGAACAGGATCTTAGGATCTTTTTGTGGGAAATTTAATGTAGTCATTTTTTGTTGGGGGGGGGGGGGTGGGGGAGATACATTTTTGATAGAGGCCATAGTTTTTGAATTATTCAACAAAAAGTACAAAAATGGCATTCAAATGCATTTTTATTGAATGACACAGAAACTGTGGTCTCCAACAAAAACTTATTCCAGTACAATATTTAATGTAGTTAATTTTCATACAAAAAGATCCTGTTCATTGTTTTTGTAGGACTAACAGTGTGCATGTAGGGAGGAGAGAAGACTAAAATCATGGGTGTGGTTCTTGAAATGTTGCATGTTCCATAAAACTTTATGGCATGGGCAGCTGAATAACCCTGTGTATGATCCAGAAGATTCAACAACATTCTTAACACACCTCATGGTCAAACTTGGCTGCTAATAGAAAATAGGTGGTTCATATTGGCTTTGTGTATCCCCATTATGTGACTGCAGTAAAGAAGAGGATGTGGGATGTTCTCTGCATTGGAATGCCAAAAGACATTAAAATATACAAGGCATGCCAGAAAAGTAAGTACCATTGTGGGAAAAGGACTCAAGAAAACATTTCTTCAGACCAAAATTTGCTTTTTGAAGAAATACTATTTTTGTACATAACAGCCACCATTGTACAGACATTTGTCATAGCAGTAAGCCAACTTTTCTATGCCCTCTTCATAGAAAGATACCACCAGTGAAGGCCTCCAATACTGATCACACTTTCTTACATCATCATTGGTGTTGAAGCACCTTCATCCTGCTTGATGATGAAGTAAAAGTGGTAGTCGGAAGACGTGAGATCAGCACTGATTGGCAGGTGGTCGAACTGTTCCCAACTGAATTGTTAGTAAGGTTTTCAGTGCCACCAGCAGAAATGAAACGTGATGTCATGAAGCAACATAATGATTCGATTGAGAATTTCGCACCTTTTGTTTTGAATAGTGTGATGGAGTTCTCTCGGTGTTTTGCAGTATCATACCGCTTTCATGATTTCAGCTCTGAGAAGGAACTCAACAAGCAGAATGCCTTGTAGGTCCTAGAATCCATTTCACCTTATTTTTTTGCACTGACAACTTCGTTCTGATTTTTCTGGGGGGGAGGAGGAGGAGGAGGAGGAGGAGGAGGAGGAGGAGGAGGAGGATGAGGATGATTGTCATACTGTGAGTTCCTTCACTCCATAGATTGTTGTTTTTATTTTGGGGTGTCATGAAAAAACCCAAGTTTCATCACCAGTCACGATACTATTTAAGAATTCATCTTCCTCATCATTGTATTCAGTGCTGAAATGTCAAAACCCTGCCAAGGCACATAATTTTGTAGGCATTTTTGGAACACAATTCACAAAAATTTAAGCAATTTATCACTGAGTCATAAATACATTCTTATTGTGAACCATCTGTTTTCATGAATGTTCTAATTCATTTTCTCACACGTACCATCAGTGACAACAGAAGGCTGTCCAATACATGCTTCACCATGAAAGTTGAACAAACAGTCTCATCCACTTTCTCACCATAAATATCTACAAGTTGATGAATTTCAGCTGGCTTAATGTTCTGTGTGTTGAAACACAACATAACATAGCACACTTCACAGTCACTGGGCTCAGAGGTTGTCTTAAACATTTTGAATGGTCACTAACAAATAGAAATACAACAAAATCACGCTCCAGTGTTGACTGTGGAAAGACAATGAACCAGAGAAATGTGTGAACCTACAACACAAGTGCTGCAGTGGCAGTAGAATGATTTGGTACTTACTTTCAGGATGCTCCTCATACTTTGAACTTCAATGGAAGTGCCCGTCACCCATTAATGTAAATTTTTGCTTATGATGGAAACTATGTTTAAACAGTGTGTGTGGGTAGCAAGGGGGGTTATTTAACAGTTGAACTGTCTTTGGTTTGTTTATCTCTCTCTAGTCATGACAGGTAATGTGATTCAAGGACAAAGGTACTTTCTGACTTACCTTAGTCAAGCTCCAACTCTTCTCTCCTGTACAGCTACTTGCTTTTATCCTGAGGTTGTTACTCTCTGGCCTGCTTGGGTATGAAGCTACTCCTAAAAAATTGTATACATTGTGTAAAAAAAAAAAAAGAAAACAACATTTACAAAGAATTTGTGGGGTCGAAGGTGTGCACCATGTTCCTGATATGGATCTGTTAAAGTTTTGATGTTAGTAATGCTCAAGAGATGGTGTGATTATTGGTATACGGGCATTTCTGAAAATATCACCTGTCTACATTATGGCACAACTGGAATATGCTTGCTCAAAACAACCAAGTGTGAATAATGGCAGTACATTCAGCTGAACTGGTAACCCGTTCTTCTGCAGTGCTTCATACACCAACATTGTCTCCCCCTATAATAAAAGAAATTTAGAGGCAGTCACATAGAAAGCTTCTTTTTCTCTCCTAAACACTCGAAAATTGTGTGTATGTAGTTTTTTTGCTTTGTTTTAATACACCCCGTATATGAAAAGAGCTGTCACCATTACCTACACTGCTTACATGGTGTTAATTTGCACACAGATTTCTGGTTGTTCCACTGGAAAGCTTACCAAGACATTTACAGTATAAAGCCGATACTCACTTGTAACTTAAAAATGTACACAGCTCAAAGGTAGTACAACTGCAACTCTGTATAATTACAATGTCTTTCATGCAGTACAACATTTTTAACCATGCAATTATAATATTCATGTAACTGATATTATTTAATGATGAGGCTTCTGGGATAATAAGCTATGAAGTAATTACTCCATGCTGTACAGAAAAACAAAGCAATCTGAACAGCCTCACTGTTAATATTTCTCGTATACGGAATAGGTAATGGGAACAAAGGAACCAACAAAGTTAAGAAGAACATTAGAATTTTTTTAAATTCATCTATCTTTTACAGAAAAGAACAGTAAATTTCAACCACAAATGTTTCGTAGGCACGTTACAACATTAACAAACACTGCATTATAATTTGTGACCATACATGATATATATTTTCACTGAAAATGTCTTTAGTAACAATGCACTACACTTGTTACAAGAAACATTGTGTCCTGTCTTATTAAGTGGTCTTTGTTTTACTTCTTTAATTATTTGGCACTTAAGTTCCATGGAACACTATTTAATGTGCAGCTATATACTTGATTATTTTTATTACTTAAAGGTTCATTTTATCATCAACTTACAGAAACAGGTTAAGAAACAGTGATGTATGCCAATGGTCACTTGGTGGTTGTCTATTATCTACCTGCAGTCTGTCACTGCTACATAGTGTTGAAACCATAGGCTAGGTGGAAGACTCACTGGACGAAAAATTGTTAGAACTACCTACCTACATACATGGGTGAAAAGCAGTTCTGCTGGTCTCAAAAAACTTTATTGTGCGCTTCTGTTCCAAATGACAACTTAAATGAAACTTCACATCTACAGTAATTTCACCAATAAGGTCGGCTACAAATAGGTTGCAATATTCCCAATTCATGCCAAGATAGACAGGGAACCAATGTGAATACAAGAAACAGATGTATAGCTGTGTCTCACCCTGTCACTGCCAATGACATATTAATACCATATGATGAAGTTCCACCCAAAGAACCTCAAGGACTGGAAAATAATTCCGATGCAGTATCTCCAAGGATAAAAGGTAATCCCCGATTTTCTACGAGAGAAAGAAGAATTCCAAAAAGAAACAGTGATTTTTTATGGCCAGCACCCACCCGACCTCGCCAACGACATCTAGTGAACAAATCTCCAGCTGCGACATAGGTCTTAATGTATCCAACACAGTTTTGAGTGCAACGGGGACTAACGGTGTTAATGGACAAGCAGACCAGCAGAAGGACAGTAGAGGTAGCTATAAGAATCTTATTATTCTTCATCAAAATATCAGAAGTCTCAAAAGTAAATTAGAGTTTTTATCTGTAAATTTAGGGGACATGGACACTGTTGACCGTCCTCATGTTTTATGCCTTACTGAGCATCATGTAACATTGGGAATTGATGGGCTGCAGCTTGATGGGTATGATCTAGCTACTCATTACTGCAGAACAAGTATGGAGAAAGGTGGTGCTGTAATTTATATAGACAGTAAAATCATTTATAAATCTTTAGATCTAAGTAAGTATTGTGTAGATCAACATTTTGAAGTTTGCGGGACTGAAATTTCTGCAAAGGACATGTTACTTAATGTGCTTGCAATTTACAGAGCTCCAGCAGGGAAGTTTTGCATCTTTATGAATAAGTTAGAATCTCTTTTGACCAAATTGTTCTCTAAAACTAGAAATTTAATAATTGTAGGTGACTTTAATGTCAACTTCTTAACTGATAACAACCTCAAAACTGACCTGGACCACTTAATGAATTCTTACAACTTGGCTGCGATGGTTACCTGGCCCACTAGAGTTACAGAAAATTGCAAGAGCCTTCTAGATAATATTTTCATTGACAAGAATAGAGTCAACAGTGCTAGTGTGAGCAAAGTAATTTATGGCCTGTCTGACCATGATGGACAACTTCTGAAAGTAAATAACATCAGTTTGTGCAATAAAATCTCCCACACCTATAGGTCCTATAGATGTATAAACACTGAAACTGTGTCTGCCTTTAACGACTATTTGTCACAGATAGATTGGGAGCCAGTGTACAGCACATCAGATGTTAATGATAAATTTAACCTTTCTTTAAATGAATTTATATCTGTATTTGAAATGGCTTTCCCAAAAAAAACTGTCAGAAAGAACAATGAGGTTTCTTCCAGTAAACCATGGATTACTGGAGGTATAAAAATTTCTTGCAGGACTAAGAGGGAGTTACATGCCTCACTAAGAGTATCAAATGATCCCCTTGAAAGGTCTCATTTTAAGTTATATTGTAAAATTTTAAAAAGGGTGATAAACAAATCCAAGAGCCTGTATATTAAGTCTGAAATTGATAAATCTGAGAACAAAATAAAAGCAGTTTGGAATGTTATAAAGAGAGAGTGTGGCAAGAGTAACAAGAATGTTAATACCACAGAGATAAGCTATAAGGATGAGGTTATTCATAATCCTGTAACAGTTTCCAACATATTCAACAATCACTTCATAACTGCAGCAGAACAAGTAGGTTGTAACGGTTCCTTAAATGCTGCTACGCATTTATTACACAGAGCTAACCCTAACACGTATGACCCAATTTGTATTGCCCCAGTTACTATTACTGAAGTTAAAAATACCATCAAGGCCTTAAAAAATAAAAATTCCACTGGTATTGACAACATTTCACCAAAAATACTGAAGCATTGTAGTGACCACATATGTCAAGTCCTGTGTCACATTTTTAATGAGTCTATCCAGCAAGGTGTTGTCCCAGAGAGATTAAAGCTTGCCGTTGTGAAACCACTTTTCAAGAAGGGTGACAAAACTAATTTATCTAACTACCGTCCAATATCACTACTAAGTAGTTTCTCGAAAGTATTAGAGAAACTAATGTATACAAGAATTCTAGAACATCTTAACAGCCACAACATACTCAACAGAAACCAGTTTGGTTTCCAAAAAGGTAGATCAACTGAGCAGGCTATTTTTTCTCTCACAAATGAAATTTTAGAGTCAATAAATAATAAAATGTCACCTATTGGAATTTTTTGTGACTTGTCTAAGGCCTTTGACTGTGTGGACCACAACATTCTCTTACATAAGGCTAATTTTTATGGCTTGCGAGGTAGCATTGGTAGATGGATAGAATCATATCTGCAAAACAGAAAACAGAAGGTGATAATTAATGGTGCCAATGATAGTCCCATTTCTTCTGATTGGGGCACATTAAAGTGTGGTGTGCCTCAGGGGTCCATCCTAGGACCTTTGCTTTTCCTTATCTTCATCAATGATCTCCCACTTTGCACAGACACCGAGTGTAAATTTACTCTTTTTGCCGATGACACCACTATTCTGCTTGAAAGTCGAACTAACAGTGACCTAGAAAATAAATGTAATGCTGTACTCGTTGACATCCTACACTGGTTTAAGTGCAACGGACTAACTCTAAACATTCAGAAAACTCAGTATATGCAATTTCACACATCTCAACAAGAAAATGAAGTATGCCACTTAAACTGTGGTAACCAAAATATACTACACTGTGAATCATCTAAGTTCTTGGGCATTCTAATGGATGGCAAGCTGAACTGGTCTGAGCATATCTTAGACCTACATAGAAGGCTCAGTGTGGCAACTTATGCTCTGCGTGTCATCACCCCCATTGGTGATGAGGACGCTACTAAAGCTGCCTACTTTGGTTATTTTCATTCTATCATGTCGTATGGCATAATATTTTGGGGCAACAAGCCTTTAGCCAAAAAAATATTTACTGCACAGAAGAGAGCTGTTAGAATCATGAGTGGTGTTCATCCAAGATATTCTTGCAGAAGTCTGTTTCATAAGTTACAAATATTAACACTTACCTCTCAATTCATATTTTCTTTGATGATTTTTGTTTCTAACAACCTATCTCTTTTTAAAACTAATAGTGAATGTCATGATCATAATACTAGGTCTAAAAATGATCTACACAGGGATCTGAAACATTTAAGTCTTGTTCAGAAAGGTGTTCATTATTCAGCCACAAAAATTTTCAACTCCCTTCCATCAGGTATTAAAGATCACATTAATGTCTTACCTACTTTTAAATGTAAATTGAGAGAATACCTAATGGTAAATTCCTTCTATTCTCTTGATGAGTATCTACAGATAAAGCAATGATTTTTTATACTGATAAAAATTTGTTTGCTATAGATCACATTAACTGTTTAATTTGGAAAATGTACTATATTTCCTTTTTAGGTATTGTTTTATATTACTTGAGCTATACCTTTGATTTGATTTTAACCTACAAACTTATTCATAATCTTATGGTACATTTTTGTCATTTTATATATGTGTATTATTTGTTTAATTTGGAAAATGTACTATATTTCCTTTTTAGGTATTGTTTTATATTACTTGAGCTATACCTTTGATTTGATTTTAACCTACAAACTTATTCATAATCTTATGGTACATTTTTGTCATTTTATATATGTGTATTATATCTGTTGTATGTAATCATGACTCATTCCACATCCTTGTGATTTATCACAATACGGATTAATTGAATACGAAATAAATAAAATAAAATAAAAATAAAAAATTCTGACCTGAGTAGCTCTTCAGCAAGTAGAGCTACATAATATGTGCTACTGTTTTTATATGAACACTAACACTAGTCATGTTTACAATAGAAACAATAATTAGGTCCAATGCATTTAAAATTGTATGCCTACAGCAAGCAACACTACAACCAGAATGTACTGCTTGTTGAAAATGAAAATTCATCAAAATATTTGTACACACTGAAATACCTTACATTCATTCTCTCTTGCTGCAATAATGCTAAAACTCATAGCCAAAGGCAATTTTACATTGTTGAGGGGAACTAGAATAGCTAATAAATATAACTAAATAATATCTGTATTCATTTGAGTTTGTTTCACTAAGATCCAGATTATGTTGTCACAGTGGAAACAGCAACTTATGTCCCCTTGTTCTCACATTAACCAATTACAGTTTTCAATTTTGGCCAATCGATACAAGACAGACTTATAACTCCTTCATGTTCATTGTTATTGGCAATAAATTTATTAGCTCTTATCATCTTTGATGACAAAACAAAACTCAGAGTTTGTAACCTTCGTTAGTAAACAAGTCAATGCATTCTGTGCCAGCACTTAACCATTAAAACAAAACCTCTTTCAAATTTTGTTTACATTCATTGCTATTCATTTTGTTCTAAGGCTTGTGTGTAGTGCATCTGTAGGCCTTATCAGTTTCAACATAAATGTTACAGTTTTAAAGTATTCAGAGCATTTGCCTCAATTTGATCCCATAGATTGCCACTTTACTGATGTGGCATTTAATAAATTAAAAAGAGCATCTCGCTTGAAATACTTACAAACTGAATACTGTTGAACAACACATATGTACATTTCGACACCAGTTACACAACTGAAAATATTGACAGGTGCTCCTAAAATTTCTTTTGCAACCTGAATACTGAAACATGTTCTAGGAACTACCTTAAAATGTTAAAATTCTACAAGAGGCTCTACACTAGAAGACATTCTATTTCATTTTTATATTAGGGCAGAAGCAAGATAAGGTACTTTCAGGGAACGACCACCAAATACAAGTAATTACCAATATCTTGCAGGTTCCAGTACTGACCATGGTCTTATTATCATCCAGTTAGAAACATTCACAGCAGAAGCACTTCCACTACAATGGTTGTGCCAAGTATGTTCCTAAACCCTGTTGTTCTCATTTACTTTTATGTGGTTTATATTGTTCATTGATAAACAATGGCATCCTAGCAGACACTGTAGAAATAAACTTGTTTGGACCAAGTACAGTATAACAGATGTTAACTCTTTATTAGTATTTCTGTCACAACAATAGAAGGTAAGTAATGTTGCTCCACACCAAAATTATAAAAATGTTTACTGCCAACACAAGTTGTTCTACTCCAAAATCAAACTAAATTGTCAGGTCTTCTGTGTGGTTCCTGCCAAGCAGAGTTCCTTTATGTTGGGAGCATACATTTTATGAAGCAGTGCATAAGAGACAAGTTTTCTAGAACTTGTGATTTAGTGGAAAGCAAAGAGAAAACTAAAAGTCAATGAAATGAGAATGTGTGAGAATCACTCCAATCAGGCCAGTGGCTATATAATCCTGGTGGTGCATGGAACTGGGTTCTCAAGGCTAAGAAGAGACAGCAAAATGTTTATGTTCCTTTGAAAGATCTAGTGGCACAAAGTAAGGATTACGAATGCCAATCAAGGACTATTTAAGACCATGACAGTTAGTCCTCTTGACTAGGGGCACAAGAGAACAAGCCACACACACCAGAAGAAAGGGAAAAAAAATATTGTGAACTGCCATGCCAGATAGACAAATGTGTAAATTCGTTATCAGAACACATAACAGGTATTGCTAACAGGAGTGTCTACATCCATCTCAAACCTTAGAGGAATTCTTGCCTCAGTGAGTAAAAAGTTCAAATGACTGCATTTGGAATTAATTATCTTTAAAGACATATTTTGCTCACTAACTGGGAGTTTTCATTAGGTCAATACATGCCTAAGATGTCATTTTTCATGAGCAACACTGTGTTGATCACTAACTGTGTGAACAAAGAACAGCTCTCAAGCATACTAAACATCAATGACCCACTGCCTACTGGAATAATGAAGCTTTCTTTATGGACCGCATTTTGATCACTAGTTTATAAATATCTCACTTCACCTCATACAATTTATAACTTTGGCATTCTGCTGTTATTAGTGCATTGCTCAACAAATCAAAGAAGTAAACAACAGTTAGCCAAGATATGGGACCTCTTTTCCTTTCCGTTCTTTATAATACCTGCCACTCTGCTTGTGTCATGTTAATAGAAACTGACAATCATAGCACCCACAATGGTTCAATTTTCACTTTCACCAAAAGAAAACCAGACTGTCTGTGGGTTCGGTGATCAGCAGGAGGCAAAACCTTGTTAGTGGTCTGGCTGTGAGACTCGAAAGCATTCTAACCCCTGTGCTTACATCACCGGGTTTTGAGAGAACTGTCGGGAGGCGGCAGTGTTCTGCTTGGCAGGTCCTGAAACACACAAAGTGTGGCAAAAATTATTATTGGGACAGTAATGCATTAAGTCACTAGAAACTGCTGTCAGGTAGAATCACTGTACTGAATGACAACCAAAAGCATTTCTATAAGTATTGCATATGAGTGCAGCTTATGGACACGAGTTCAGAATCCCTTTCTTATGTGCAGGAATTTACACTAGATTATAGCGCAACAGCTGTAGGGACCTAGATTAAGTTTGTTCATTGTGGATGTTTATTCAGTGTAAATACAGAAAATTGCAACACTCTCATTTCATTCTTTTCAACAGAACAACCAAAGGAAATAGAAAATCTAACTGAAGAAATTAATAAATTACACCACAAAATTCAATTCACTTCACTGTAGAAATGAAACACCAGATGACATTAACAAAGCCTTATATAGAAATGCTACAGTTACCAGTGTTACCATACATAACCCTTCTTGCTATCCAGATCAATATAAAAAAGCGTTCTTCAGAAGAATGTTTACTCACATGCTTAAAGACGCAATGGATACAAGTGAAAGATAAAAAGAAACAAAAATTGCAAAATCAGCTGCCTCCAATATGAATACAATCCTGCTGTAATACATAAATTAAACCAACCAATTTCTGGACAGCCACCCCCAAACAGGAAGACCATTTTTGTAATAAGCTGACCTTCCTTATGGAAGATTTCATACCAAATTGCCAACCTCTTCAAGTTGTATTGTAAACGTTTTGCGCTTGGGGCACACGATACTCATTAAAGCCTGTACTATGTTAAGTTAACGGGTTTCACCTTACGAGAAAGGATATTTGTATAGATATTGGCCGCGTGTACCTGAATGGAGGCAAATCAGACTTACACCCACTCTGTAATAACAATGATACGTCAAGCAAGTTAGAAATGCAACTACACGTCAGAACGGACAAAAAGCAACACAGAAGATGCTACCAATTTGTTAATAATATGGTCGCCAGCCTAATTAGGCATTAACTGAGTTTCTTTCCTGTACAAGTTGATGTACATTCATGCAAAACAACACATAGTAACACTGCATAATATAGTGAATTTTAGAACCAGAAAAATTTATTGAACTGATAATTTCACTTTCTGTACTTATATGGATAATCCATATATACATAACACTACACTGTAATGTTTACTACAAAATTTCGTACTGTCTATTGATCTGATTAAAATCGGGCATAGGTTACCCTAGAAAAAGCAATTTCGAGCCACAAACAAAATGTCAATTTTAATAAAGATAAAACACTGATAAATTTTTGCTGGTCAAATCAATTTAGAACACTTCAGAATTCAAATGAATAAAAAAAAAGAAAAGGGGTGGGGGGGCCTTGAAACTGTTATGATCACTGTATTAAAAAAAAATTAATTACTGACACCATTATGCGCTCAAGATTTCCAATATATGAGTTACTACTCTTTTTATCTTATTTCCTACTCATTTAGATACCTTTATATCTGTCTCAAAATAATTAAACTTCATTACTAAATCAATATTAAAGTTATCTTCCAACTTTGTCAGACCTTCGTTATTCATTTACTGGTTCATTAACAAAACAATTCTTTAAACACCATTCTAACATAGTTAGGTCTGCAGGTAATTATTATTAACACAAACTTTAATTTTTCATCTCAGGACACTCGGATTGCACAACATTTGGAAAGGACCCTGTCTAGGTTAGTTGTGAGGATAATTAAATGATAGGAAAGTTGTGGTAAAATTTAAGTTGTTATGGAACAAAAGTAACACTGGTCCATACCAATACAGTACTAAAAGTTTCAACCTGTTTGTATCGATGTGGCGGTTGGTGGGCGGCGAGGCACAGAGCACACATACAACCACAGCTATGGCTCTTGATGTATCGGCACTTTATTTCTTCATAGCGTCGCAGTACTTTTCCATTTAGTGCCTATGGAATTTTGCCATGCTGTATAGGCGTTGGAACGGCATACCCGAGGCTCAATGAAACTACGTCTTCCAGGAGAGCCTCCTCGCTCCAGAACGTGTTGCTCAGACCAATGCCAAACTCCAACTACTACTGCTGAGCCCGTTATGCCGTACAGTGCCCGCGTGCATTTTCCCGCGCTCGCCTGCCATCCACCTTTTACCGCTCCCTTACAGACAGGGTATTCACCCGAGGTTTTGCATTCTACATATCCTAATACATTGCCTACGTATGGACCAGATGCACAATTACAATTTTAACATCTTACAACAGTCTCAACATTTGTTACACTTCAAATCTATTACAATATTGCTTGAAATTTGACATATACATTAATATTCACGTTGAAAATTGTTTACAGTTTCCTTAATACAATGGCATGAAACAAGAAAACAAATGAAATCAGAACATAAACTTGAGTAATTGAACGAAAAATCAGATGGAAAAAATATTATTTATATGTACAATAGTACAACGTCGTCGTCGTTGTTACAGTATGACATAAAAATAAGCTGCTTCACAACCAACAAAATACAGAATAATATCATCCACAGTACTGAAAGCACTAAGCAAGAATATCAAAAGTCAGGTATGTCCAAACTTCTTCAATTAACAAACTGGTAGAAGCACAGGGATGCACTCTGTCTTAACATCCAGAACAAATCCGACTTTGCAGAATGACTTGCTGGGCAGGAATTGTGGCAAACAGTGTAGAAAAGAACCAGGCAAGAAATTTGACTTTCTTGAAGGAACTGAAATATCTTTCAACACAGATGCAGCACCAGTCTACCTACTCAATGACAAATCTTGCCACCACAATTATGAAGAATTACTATTTTAAAAAAAACCTGCCCCCTCTCAATCTCTCTTTACATCTTACCTACTTTGATATCACTATAAAAAAACTACCAGAAAATAAATCTTGCATGATATATCTAAGCCTTCTTCTCTTGTTTTTAAAAGTAAAGTTCATGTACATATCAAGGGCTCCAAATATTGGAACTTCAATCTATTTTTGGGCATTCATCTTCAGTTTTGATTGAAGTATTCACCCACACATTACTTTTATTATATGCAAACAAACACAATAAAATTGTCTGTGAGCAAAGTATGTAAGATCTTCATAACACGCATCAGTTGTACAGTGCATGCTGGATGCTGGCTAAGTTTAGTAATCGATTGTGTGTCTGAAGTAGTGATGGAAGGAATTGACACTGTGAATTCTGCATGCAGGGCTATGTGAGGGTCTTTTCTGAGCAGCACATTGCAAATCATCCCAGATATGCTCAATGTTCAAATCTGGGGAGTTTGGTGGCCACTGGAAGTGTTTAAATTTAGAAGAGTGTTCCAGGAGCCACTTTGTAGCAATTCTGGACATGTCAAGTGTATCATTATCCTGCTGGAATTGCCCAAGTCCATCGGAATCCCCGATGGACAGGATGCTTATGTATGTGTCACCTTTCAGGGTCATACCTAGCCATATCACTCCAACTGCATGCCTCCTACACCATTACAGAGCCTCCACCAGCTTCAACTGTCCCCTACTGACATGCATTGTCCATGGATTCAAGAGGATGTCTCCATGCCTGTACGTGTCCATCTGTGCGACACAGTTTGAAATGAGGCTCGTCCAACCAGGCAACATGTTTCCAGTCATCAACAGTCCAATATAAGTGTTGATGGCCCCAGGTGAATCATAAAGCTTTGTGTCGTGCAGTCATCAAGGGTACACAAGTGGACCTTCAGCTACAAAAGTTCATATCGATGATGGTTCACACTCTGACACTTGTTGATGGCCCAACATTTAAAGATTTGCAGAAGGGTTGCACTTCTGTCACTTTGAACGATTCTCTTCAGTTGTTGATCCTGTTTTTGCAGGATCTTTTTTCGGCTGCAACAATGTCAGAGATCTGATGTTTTACCAGATTCCTGATATTCACTGTATGCTCATACGGGAAAATAACCACTTCATTGTTACCTTGGAGATGCTTTGTCCCATTGCTTGTATACCCACTATAACACCACATTCAAATTCACGTAAATCTTGATAAGATGCCATTGTAGCAGCACTAACCAATCTAACATCTGTGCCAGACACTTGTCTTATATAGGCATTGCCGACTGCAGTGCCATATTCGGTATGTTTACATATCCCTGTATTTGAATATGCATGATTGTGCCAGTTTTGTTGGCAATTCACAGTATATACATATCCTGTGAGAAGATAATGATGTATTACCAACAGCCAGCACAACCAATCCACATACTGTGATGGAAGAGGTACATTATAGTGAATGTGTTGTGTTGTTGGGCGGTTGATGGTATTCTGGGACCATTTTATCCTCAGAAAAAAAACCGTTACTTTGATATGCTCAGACTGTTACTATGACTGGCTGACTCCTGAGACACAGTCTTTTTCCAGTAATATGGTGCACTGCCACATTGGGCTCAAACTGTTGCGGACCAGGTGTTACGAGGTATGCTGAATTGGCAGGGGTGGTCCTATTCCCTGGTGTTCTAGGCCACCAGGCATTAGAAAGATGGGCTTGTTTCTATCAGCATATACCAAGGACATAGTCTACCAAGCAGCTGTCAACCACATCAAAAATTTAATGAACAAAATCATTTCTGCCCTTGCCACAGGTGATGCAGACATAATGTGCGGAATGTGGATAGATCCTGATAACAGACTGGAAATGTGGGCACCAGTGGTGGTGGGCACAATGTTGAAATTGATTAACCTGCATAAAATCTTTGTGACACTATGTCACATAAGCCAAACATGGTGTGAATACCTTAGGTCTAATTAGTTTGGATGCTGTAACTTTTGAGACACTCTGTATATCCTCTGCCCATTGCAGGTTAAAAACCTTATTGTGCTGTCAGAGCCCTTGATATGTTCTCAGGAAGAGGCAAAACCACCACACATCTCAAGTCACCTACTGTCCAGTTTATGTGGTATTTGCTCCACTGACAACATGTACATTTTTATGCCTCAGTAGTCTTCTGCAAGGGACCCATTGCATGCAACTTGCCATCACAGTATTTGGCTGAAAACTAGTAGACATGGGTCTGCAGTGATCCCTGTTGTATTTGAGACTGACTGTCAATGGAAACTTATAACGTTCATCTCTATGACTAACTAATAGTTAGGATCCTAATGTGGCCACGTTTATTATTATGTGGTACAACATTCCTTGTAGACAAGCTGGATAGTCTTCACTGATGCACCAACAAATTGGGCAACTTAATTCGTTGGCACATCCAAAGACAATAGCTCTAATCTGTGGTTTCAATCCATTGTACTACACCGATTCCTTATAATCGACTGGCACAGACACACCTCTTCAATGATGTGGCTTATGTCAGCAGTGAAGGCTCAGATAACTGGCAGGTATCAGTTCCACTCCATCTACAGCATTTCAAAGGGGCCTGTGTGCTCTTTTAAGATGGTGAACTTATAAGGCTGTTTACACAATTTTTAGAGTACACTCTAAGGAAAGAAGAAAGTTGCATCACACAGGAATTATCCAAAGGGTTGAAACGAGCAGATGTGATGTTCATGTGCAGAGAAACAAATGATTACAATTTCAGAACACTTGGATGAGCTATTCAACAGGAAGAGCATCACAAACTGAGGGAGTCATTAATGCATTAACAACCTGCAGCCCATTTGCAAGCAGTAATTCGGTTTGATATCGGTTGATACAGTTGTTGGATGTGCTCCTGGGGGATGTCATGCTAAATTGTGGACTGGAGCACTGAAATCACAATATGTTTGGAGGGCCCTGCCCATAGCACTCCATTCTCAATTGGGCACGGCAGGTCTCGGAAAGCATAAAGACGAGCAGTAGAAGCTCTTCTCATATGCAGGTAGGCATATCTGACTGAAATGTTATCTCAATGTCGTCTGCAATGAAGGGCAATAAAACGGGGTGTAGCACATTGTCGACATAGCACTGTGGATGAAAACTGAAGGGATCTTGCTACGAAACTAATGGCACCCCAGATGATTCCTCTTGATTATCGGGTCATCTCCAGGTACATCTTCTGCCTGGAATCTCAATGACGGGAGTGGATTGAACTGAGACCAATGGCCAGCAAAGACATGTCTGGAGATGCTTTGGACTGCAGTGATACCAACCTGACTATTGCCTGATAACCAGGAGTGATTGACTGGGATTCCATTTGTATTTTGCAGAAGGACCTCTTTTTTGTTTTCATCTGTGGCTTTCTTACAGCATACAACAATGTTCTAAGTACCATTATGTTGCCTTTCATAGCAAGTCGTCCTTGTGAGGAGTGGCGCCTTATATTGCCCCGGTGTATCGGGAGAGTGACTCACGCCTGTACAGTGACAGACTGTCTCAAACAGTTAAGTCGAGTACGTAGTTCTAATTTTCACCCACCAGAGTCAGGTAGTGCACAGACTTTCAAGAAACAGGTCAAGAGAATGTTTTTGGGAATTTTTCTGTTTATTTCTTGATAGCTCTTTTGTTTGTTTATGTTTGTACTGTTTTGTATAAGCTTATAGCAGTGTGAATGAGGTCTATAGTAAATATGTAGATCATTGTTCTGCTGATGTACACTGTATGGTGGGGAGTTTAGTATCATAATATGTTAAGTAAGTTTATGCTGAAAGGAAAGCCAATTCGAGTGCAAATGAAAATGGATCATACTTTGTTAATAATGTAAAGTATCACAATGTTTAGTATTTATTTTGGGAAAGTCATGAAAAGCGTGGACTAATGTGGGAGAATAATGTTTTTCTATTGGCCTTAAAGAAAACTGACCAATCAGAAAGTACCATAGTATTCTTTGTGCATCTTTTCTCTTGGATATATAGAATGCTTACAGCAGTGTAAGGATTCAGAGCCCTGCCTTTAAATGGTATGGTCACATGTAGTATGAGATGCAAAGGAAGTTACAGTTTGCCAGTTTTTAAATGTGTAGCACAACTAAAAGTGTAGGCATATATATTCTGGTGTGTTTTTTAGAAAGTTCAGTTTTCTAAGTAACTTTGCATATGAGAAAACACAGTAATTCCACGTGGCAGATTGGTGAGTAAAATCATGAGTGCATTGCACACTGATAATCTTAAATGGAAATGCTTGCCATACTATTAAGAATAATCCATGCTTAGTAGCTCTTCAGGTTTTGGGAAATATGTCAACATAAACTTGCTAACATAAATGAAAGGATCTGTGCATGACAATGTTAAGATTAGCACGGGCTTGGCAGTGAACGTCTACATTATCAGTGTTCAGAATTTACAAACGTTTTTCCAGTATTTCATTCAAAATTACGATTTTTTCCTGATGCGAGTTGCAGTACATTAGGTCTCTGCTCGGATTTCCTGCCGGCAAACTGCTGCAACCAGTTGACAGGTAGGTGCTGGTACGAAGGATCTGCGCCACCAAACTTGGCTTACATTTCAGCAATATAATGCCAGCATGTGCATGGTAAGAATTTCTATAGCTTCTTTCATGCTTTCGAAACTCTACCTTGGCCAGCAAGGTCACTGAATTTCTTTCCAACTGAGAATGTTTGGAGCATTATGGGCTGGAGCCTCCAACTAGCTTGGGATTTTCACAATATACTACACCAACTGGACAGAATTTGCCACAATATCCCTCAGGAGAACTCTGTCAATCAATACCAAGCTGAATAATTGCTTGCATAAAAGCTGGAGGTGGAACAATGTGTTATTGACTTGCTCAATTTGTGAAGCTCTTTCTGTGGAATAAATAATCCAATTTTTCTGAGAACGTAATGATTTGTTTGTTGGTACTTGTACATCACTCCTACTGGTTTCCATCCCATTCAGAAAATTCCTTTGTAGAGCCTCTTTTATGTCTTAGAGTGTACAAAATGCATCTGAACATTTGATGAATTGTCTCGGAAAGAAACAAGAGTTATAAACAAAATGCTTTTACCGGCCTTCAGAGTAATCACCATTACCTACTACAGACTTCTGTCTTCAGTTGTCAAACTGTAGGAAATGGGCAGCCAACACTTCTTGTGGAATCACTTAAATCACCATGGGCACACAATGCTGGATGTGTGCATCATTGCCGGAGATGATACCTGATATTATCAGTACTATCCACAGACCTCGCAGCAGTAAGTGATATGGAGTTCATTGTCTTCCCAACATCCCACAGGTAGAAATTCATCATGGATCAAGCCCTTTCCATCAAAAATTGTGATTGATATGTCTTAATCCCAGAGTTTTTTATCAAACTTCTTTTGGGAGGCAGGGAAGATGATGAACACTGTTGCTTGATCTGTGGATTGTACTGGTGGCTCCGCCTCTCATCTATAATAGCGCAGATATCCAACAATGTATGACAACTGTGTGTTCAGTGACTACACAAGAATTGTTTGCAGACAGTTTCCAATAGCTTTACAACAAATGCCAGAAGTGTTTTGTAGCTAATGGGGATTACTTTGTAACTTATGTTCCCTTCAATTTCTGAGACCATTCACCAAACTTTCCAGATACACCTTGTACAAGAAGCAATAGACACATTGTTCTCTTACATATACCATCAAGTAACATGTGTATGAAGATAGGTCACATTTTGTCCAAAGAATATGCTACTGAGAACTGGACAGGCATGTAGAACAGATTGGACATGGGTTAGCTTTGAGGTAACAGTCATTGTTGTCTCCTGGTATTGGCATATTAGTTGGGAGAGAATAGTCCCATGTGAAGAGGATAGGCAAATAACCTAGAGTAGCATCTATAGACCCACTTCACTGAGTGGTCAGCAAATCTGACTGCCATGTCACACATTCTGTATGCTCAGGGAGTGGGTGATATGTTGTCCATATCATTGATTCTTCATCGCCAGCATGAAAGTAACCCACCATGCGGTCAACAGAAAAGACCTGCAACTTACCCAGCAAGTGACTCCTAGGTATCAATGTCCATATGATCACTTCATTCCACCTAGATCAGTAGAAAGGGAAACGTACCAAAGAGGGAGCAATAGCCAAGTATGCTAAATGTGATGGGCTATAAACAAACAAGGATATTTTTTCAAAATTTAAAAGCTTTTGTCCAGATTGGTCACCAAAGTCTGAACATTATGGCCTTTGCTCAGAAACATACAGTGATCAGAAGTCCAAAGTAGCAACTGCAATGGTATCTTATCAGTGTACATCAGATATGAGGCTCCACTGAGATTGTTTATGGAGGTTTTTCATTTTCTCCTACATAAAGGGTGAAATGAACTCCACTGACAAAATTCAGGTGGTGATTCAAGGATGTTTTGTGAGTATTTTGGTACAATGGACCCTTGGTCTCCTGTGGCTCACTGTGGAGTAATAATGTAATTATGATTTATTTAGTTTGCTACCTTCATTTCTTCTGAAAATACACTGTCCAGACACGTTAATGTGACTACCCGTCGAAACCCCGAATAACCTCTTTTTGCGGTGCACACCATTGCGAGACATCAGGAAGAAATTCAATGAAATGATCATATGGCATTAATGACTGGCAGACCCCATCTGGGCTTGATCAGTTGCCTACTGCAATTCTTTTCGTTTTATGCTGCTTTTGAGACTTGCTTGTTGATAACAAGAACAACACAACGCCCACTTTCCGAGGAGACAAAAATCCTGTATCCAGCTGGGAATCAAACTGGGGCCCCCCCACGTGGCTGTGAGGTTCTGTTCTAACAGGGGTGTGGAGCCATACTGATTTCATTGTCAATTCAAACTGTTCTAGGTTTTTCATGTGAGGATCCACGGGGAATACAGCCTGGCAGAGGGGTTCCCACAGATTCTCAATTGGTTTACATCCGATGACTTCAGTGGCTAGGGGCATATGATAAACTCGTCCTGTTGCTGTTTGAACCACACGTGTACACTGCAAGCTGTGTTACATTGTACTGCTGGTAAATGTCACTATGCTGAATAAAAACAAACTGTGTGTATGGGTGAACACGGCTCTCGAGGACAGATGGATACATCTGTTGATCCATTGTGCCTCCCACAATAGCATCAACACCCAGGGAATGCCACAGACCCCCTCCCCTGGTGTGCCCCCTTCTGACAGTTGTTGCAGTGTGTTTTGCTTTCAGACATTTAACAATGTGCACGACAATGGCCATCTGTCATTTGAAAAGGCTCTCGGTTCATCTGGGTGGTCAGTTGTTCAACAGCTGCATGTCTCTGCAGCTGACATTTACCCGTCATCTACGGCCCACGACTGCACCACAGTAGCCTCGGCACCGATTCTGAATAGCACCATTTTGCTGAGCACAGTATACTTTAACCACACTGACATGCGAACAGTTTACAGACTTAGTCTTTCCAAAATGCTTCCACCCTTTCCCCAAAAGCCAATGACCATGCACATTTTGACATCATCTTGTCTCCTACTTACAATGACAACTGCACTATTTTCTGTGGCTCCCAACATGCTTTACATACCGTTCACTGCTGGTGGTGCTGTCTGTCGTCTGTGAGTGGTTACTATATGTCGATTTTGGTAACATTAATGTGATGGACCAGACCGTGTATCTACACAATAAAGAAAAAAACCCAGTGTAGCATACCAACTGTATTCCGTCACAAAATATTCAAGTTTTTTACCACAGAAACTGAAAATTTCTAAAGTCGTTCACCTGCTGAAAAAGAGTGATAAGTTTAAAACAGGGAACTATAGACCTGTCTCACTTCTCCCAACTTTCTCTGAGGTTTTAGTGATACTAATGCAATATAGAGTCACACATTATCTTAATTGTGGAATGTGATAAACAGTAATCAGCACGGATTTCTAGCTGGGAGAAGTACCGAAACAGCTGTACTGGAATACACAAAATACATAATTAGTAAATTTGGAGAGGGGAAAAAGTGTTGTCGGGATAAATCTAGATCTGTCAAAAGCCTTTGACACTGTTGACCACAGCATACTTTTGGAAAAGCTTGAAGCTATAGGTATCAGAGGACTGGAAAAAAAAAGTGGCATGAGTCTTATCTGGAAAGAGGATGCCGGTGGTTGAAATTACAGCACCAAAATATTACACTAAGATCAGATCCAAAGAAGTGTATTAGGCCCCTTGCTGTTCCCCATTTACATTAATTTAATTCGGGTGTCAGAGAGAAAAGCTGGAATCGTGTTATTTGCTGATGATACTAGTTTAATTGTTTGTTATATGAAGCAGTCATTGCACAGTACTGTGGACTATCTCCTAAAAGATACACAAAAATGGCTCAGTGCAAACAAGCTAACACTGAATGCAAAAAAACTAATTATGTGCAGTATGGAAGAATAAGTGAACATAACAACCTACATCCCACTATGTAGGGAAACAACCTGAAAGAGTACAGTGTGCAAAATTTCTGAGTATGCACATTGATGAGAAGATAAACTGGAAGGACCATGTGGTGAGCTTAGCACTAAAACTAAATTCAGCATGTTTTTACTTAGAATAATTGCAAGAGTTTGTAGTAATGGCTGTACCAGATTAGTATATTTTGGCTATTTTCAGTCAATTGCGGCCTATGGGACACTATCCTGGGGAAAAACAAATTGTCGTCTAAATGAGATTTTCAAATTACAAAAACGTGCTATTCAGATAATGACCCAGAGCCCTCACCAAACACGTTGTAGGTTCCCTTTTTTAAAGCATTGAAAATTTTAGCAATTCCATCATTATACATTCTGAAGTATCTGTTGGTGATCAAAAGAAACCAGGACAAAATCAAAACCAGTACCGATTACCACACATGGCAATGTACATATCTCCCCTTACAAGCTGTAACAAGGACCCAAAGTCAGAAACATGTATGTAATCAAGGCATCATACTTTTTAATGCACTACCAAAACATATCAAAGAGCTGGAAAATTAGGATAAATTTAAAACTGTTATAAAGAACCACATGCTTGACAAATGTTATTACAGCATATGTGAATAGCTCTGCGCAACTGTATAAGGATTTAATTTCATGTGACAAATGAAATTTCATCAAGGAATATGCCTGTCCAGCATATAATTCCTTGTGTTATAAAAACAGTTAATTGTTGTATATTGTATTAAACATAAGATAGATTCATATTAATACCGCACAAATGTGATCATTGGGATATTGCTGTGGTCTTCAGTCCTGAGACTGGTTTGATGCAGCTCTCCATGCTACTCTATCCTGTGCAAGCTTCTTCATCTCCCAGTACCTACTGCAACCTACATCCTTCTGAATCTGCTTAGTGTATTCATCTCTTGGTCTCCCTCCATGCTGCCCTCCAATACTAAATTGGTGATCCCTTGATGCCTCAGAACATGTCCTACCAAACGATCCCTTCTTCTAGTCAAGTTGTGCCACAAATTTCTCTTCTCCCCAATCCTATTCAATACATCCTAATTAGTTATGTGATCTACCCATCAAATATTCAGCATTCTTCTGTACTACCACATTTCAAAAGCTTCTATTCTCTTCTTATCCAAACTATTTATCATCCATGTTTCACTTCCATACAGGGCTACACTCCATACAAATACTTTCAGAAACGACTTCCTGACACTTAAATCTATACTCTGTGTTAACAAATTTGTCATCTTCAGAAACACTTTCCTTGCCATTGCCAGTCTACATTTTATATCCTCTCTACTTCGACCTTCATCAGTTATTCTGCTCCCCAAATAGTGTCTCATTTCCTAATCTAATTTCCTCAGCATCACCCGACTTAATTCAACTACATTCCATTATCCTCATTTTGCTTTTGTTGATATTCATCTTATATCCTCCTTTCAAGACACTATCTATTCCGTTCAACTACTCTTCCAGGTCCTTTGCTGTCTCTGACAGAATTACAATATCATCGGCGAACCTCAAATGTTTTATTTCTTCTCCATGGATTTTAACACCTACTCTGAACTTTTCTTTTGTTTCCTTTACTGCTTGCTCAATATACAGATTGAATAACATCGAAGAGAAGCTACAACCCTGTCTAGCTCCCTTCCCAACCACTGCTTCCCTTTCATGTCCCTCAACTCTTATAACTGCCATCTGGTTTCTGTACAAATTGTAAGTAGCCTTTCGCTTCCTGTATTTTACCCCTGCCTCCTTCAGAATTTGAAAGAGAGTATTCCAGTCAACATTGTCAAAAGCTTTCCCTAAGTCTACAAATGCTAGAAATGTAGGTTTGCCTTTCCTTAATCTAGCTTCTAAGATAAGTCGTAGGGTCAGTATTGCCTCACGTGTTCCAATATTTCTACGGAATCCAAACTGATCTACCCCGAGGTCGGCTTCTACTAGTTTTTCCATTCATCTGTAAAGAATTTGCGTTAGTATTTTGCAGCCATGACTTATTAAAATGATAGTTCGATAATTTTCACATTTGTCAACACCTGCTATCTTTGGGATTGGAATTATTATATTCTTCTTGAAGTCTGAGGGTATTTCACCTGTCTCATACATCTTGCTCATGAGATGGTAGAGTTTTGTCAGGACTGGCTCTCCCAAGGCTGTCAGTAGTTCTAATGGAATGTTGTCTACTCCGGGGTCCTTGTTTCGACACAGGTCTTTCACTGCTCTGTCAAACTCTTGACACAGTATCATATCCCCCATTTCATCTTCATCTACATTTCCGTAATATTGTCCTCAAGTACATCGCCCTTGTATAGACCCTCTATATACTCCTTCCACCTTTCTGCTTTCCCCTATTTGCTTAGAACTGGGTTTCCATCTGAGCTCTTGATATTCATACAAGTGGTTCTCTTTAATTTTCCTGTAGGTGGTATCTATCTTACCCCCAGTGATATGCGACTCTACATCCTTACATTTGTCCACTAGCCATCCCTGCTTAGTCATTTTTCACTTCCTGTCGATCTCATTTTTGAGATATTTGTATTCCTTTTTGCCTGATCATTTACTGCATTTTTGTATTTTCTCCTTTCATCGATTAGGTTCAATATTTCTTCTGTTACCCAAGGATTTCTAGCAGCCCTCGTATTTTTACCTACTTTATCCTCTGCTGCCTTCACTATTTCATCCCTCAAAGCTACCCATTCTTCTTCTACGGTATTTCCTTCCCCATTCCTGTCAATTGTTCCCTTATGCTCTCCCTGAAACCCAGTACAACCTCTGGTTTAGTCAGTTTATCCAGGTCCCATCTTCTTAAATTCCCACCTTTTTGAAGTTGCTTCAGTCTTAATCTACAATTCATAACCAATAGATTGTGGTCAGAGTCCACGTCTGCCCCTGGAAGTGTCTTAAAATTTAAAACCTTGTTCCTAAATCTCTGTCTTACCATTATATAATCTATCTGAAACCTGTCAGTACCTCCAGGCTTCTTCCATGTATACAACCTTCTTTTATGATTCTTGAACCAAGTGTTAGCTATGATTAAGTTACACTCTGTGCAAAATTCTACCAGACGGCTTCCTCTTTCATTTCTTCCCCCCAATCCATATTCACCTACTACATTTCCTTCTCTCCCTTTTCCTACTACAGAATTCCAGTCACCCATGACTATTAAATTTTCGTCTCCCTTCACTATCTGAATAATTTCTTTTATCTCATTATACATTTCTTCGTCATCTGCAGAGCTAGTTGGCATATAAACTTGTACTACTGTAGTAGGCGTGGGCTTCGTGTCTATCTTTGCCACAATAATGCGTTCACTATGCTGTTTGTAGTAGCTTACCCCCACTCCTATTGTTTTATTCATTATTAAGCCTACTCCTGCGTTACCCCTATTTGGTTTTTTATTTATAACCCTGTATTCGCCTGACCAAAAGTCTTGTTCCTCCTGCCGTCGAACTTCACTAATTCCCTCTATATCTAACTATAACCTATCCATTTCCCTTTAAAATTTTCTAACCTACCTACTCGATTAAGGGATCTGACATTCCACGCTCCAATCCGTAGAACGTCAGTTTTCTTTCTCCTGATAATGACGACCTCCTGAGTAGTCCCCACCCGGAGATCCGAATGGGGGACAATTTTACCTCCGGAATAATTTACCCAAGAGGACGCCATCATCATTTAACCATACAGTAAAGCTGCATGCCCTCGGGAAAAATTACGGCCGTTGTTTCCCCTCACTTTCAGCCGTTGGCAGTACCAGCACAGCAAGGCCGTTTTGGTTAGTGTTACAAGGCCAGATCAGTCAATCGTCCAGACTGTTGCCCCTGAAACTACTGAAAAGGCTGCTGCCCCTCTTCAGGAACCACACGTTTGTCTGGCCTCTCAACAGATACCCCTCCGTTGTGGTTGCACCTACGGTACGGCTATCTGTATCGCTGAGGCACGCAAGCCTCCCCACCAACGGCAAGGTCCATGGTTCATTGGGATGATGATAAATAAAAGTTGTAGCTGCGAGTGGATGAGTGTGTTATGCATTGCAAGGCAAAACACAGACAGCTGAGCACGGTATAGCAAGAGCCAACGCTGCAGCACACTACTGGAACAGAAACCTTTCATCATTTGCCACTATGGAAGTGTTTAGCTCACGTACTCTAAAATCCTAAACGAACATAGTGTGGACGTGTAAGCCCTCAGCCTTCGTGCACTAAATTCTTCTCGTATCAGTATCACAGCCTTCGCCATGGGCGTAATCGTGGAATGCAGTAAGGGGTTGGCTGTTCGACCACAAGAAACGGCAGCCTGCCCTGAGTTACAAGGGGGCTGCCCGCTTGCTGGCGGAAATTCACGGCGATCATCAGCTGCACTGTTTTGCTGCTTTACCTACAACTCATCCTATTGTGGTCGTGACATTTCTTATACCTACTAAATGTTGCAACAATGTATTTGTATGATTTCAGCTGCTACACCTGCGACTCTTTGGCATCACGGTAATAGGGTACGGCAGTTTTATTTTTCGCTATCGATTTGTTGTAGTACCTTAGAACATATTCTGAGGTCAAACAGAATGACCTCAACGCCAGCCAGCATGTATTTCGAGAATACAGATCATGCACTTAATAAGCACAGTTGTGCTTGTGAGTGAAATGCGTTTCGGAAATCAGTAAACACCGTTTTCCCCCGTCTGCCTTGATCCGTGGCTTTCAGACTGTCGTTCGAGTCGGGTTGCACGTAATCGATGTTTTCGGAATCCGTGCTGCTTAGCAGGGGGGAGGTCATTCAGTCTGAGATACCTCGTTACGCCTGAGTTCAGAATTATAAATTTTCTGCTTGCACCAAGATTTCGTGCCACCGTGAAGACCAGCCTAGACTTCAGGGCGGCTCTAATGCCACTCTTGATTCCTTGTGGATGGCTTGGAAGTTAATGCAGATAATCTCTGAGAACTGTACAAAGTCGAATGTGTGCATACAAGGTGCGCTGATAAAAAGTAAAACATTTATTAACTGTCGGCTGCTACTTGGATAATCAGCACGTGGTGATTACCGACGCAAAAGGTAACACAGAGTTTGACAGTAGGCGTACAAAAATATCTCGTGGCCCAAGACGTAAGCGTAGCTATGGCGATTAGCGCGTTAAAAGTTTACACAAGTACAGATGGAAATTGTGCTCGAATATGTGATACAAATAAAGCAATATACTGAGTTTCTGATGCGAGTTGGGCGTTTTACTGCCCTGTAACTAGCAACACCAATTAAAATAAATCCTCCTCCCTCCCCCCCACCCCCAATAAGCATAAAAAAGCAAATGTCGGGCTTTGTAGTCTAGCGATAATGAGCGTGCAGGAATAGTAGAAGTCGCGAGTTCGAATCTCGGTGCCTTTCTTTTTTGTATTTTTAAGAGTAGTGTGCCATGTTTTTGTCTAAATATACCACTTAATCTTTTATAACTGGAGCTACCATATGCTCTCAACCTAATAATGCTTTTTCTCTTTCTTCGATTCCGCTCCTCAATCGGAAAAAAAAACGGAACGCTTGTTTTTCGTCTGTCTGTTGCAGATCCTTTGCTTCAGGAACGGGGAGATGTATCAAGTTGAAATTATTGTCACATTCTGATGTTGCGTTCCCTTGACGGTGTAAAACATACAGACCTAGAGGGCATTTTCTGTTGACCTACACTTATCATAATTGGCAAGAAGCAAGGTTTTATGGTACACGTAAAGGAAAAGTCCGAAAACTGATAATTTGTAATTATATCAAACGAAAATTGTTATCGAACATCGAACTTGAAATACAACATCAGTAGTTATGCGTTCATGTTGGCTGGGTCGCAATACTAAACGTCAAATATTGCGCAAGGAATGGCTGTATTGCGTTTGGGAATTTAGCCGTCACCAGATAACCAGATGCGATTACTGCATGTGCATAAATGGTTCAAAGTTGCACGTGAAGTAATAATAATTAAATATCTGCAACATTTCGCGGCCCTGTCGACAACTGTATAAATATTAATTTTAATAATGAACAGCCTCAGTTGCACCATTTATCTAGAATTTACCTATGTTCCAGTCGGGATAACCCATCCTTCTTCAGAATAACATTATCTACTGTTTGTCCATAGTGGGAATCGTCAAGTTAAAACTACAAGTTCATAAATTATCGTCAGACTGTAAAACTTACGGTACCTGGCACTGCCTCGGCCCCACGCGATGCGGCAGCCACGAGTGCGGTACTGGAACTCCACTATAGACAAACAGTAGACACTGTTATTCTGCAGAAGGTTGGGTTATCCCGTCTGAAACCTGCGTAAAGTCGAGGTAAGCGGTGCAACTGAGGCTGTTCATTATTAAAATAAAAATAATAATACTGGTCACCTGCTTCCTGCATGACTTTGTCACATTTATACTATTAAAATGAAAACATTCTCGAAAATCTCTTAATCCCTGGGATCGGTATCTTGCCAGGACCAATGTCGATAACATGTGAAAATAATCGAGATTCTCTATTCCCAGAACGTATGAACTGTCTACATACATAATTAAGTTTGTACAACATCCTCACTGAGCGAGTCAATTTTTTCGTTTTTTTTTTGTGTTATGCTATGTACCTTTTTTCCCTTTCGAAAATGTGTCTGAATGGCGCGTAAGATTTTGCAATTCATGGATGACCGACATGCAATGATTCAAACCCATTACATTCTTATACCTTATCTTAATAACAATGCTGCAATGAGACTGAAAATTGAAACTCATTACAAGGTTGCCACAACTTTCCCCCAAGTGAAATTCCCTTTTTTCCAGACAAGTTTTTGCATTTTTCCCTGACAAATTTTGAGGTATCAAGTCCTAGTGCAGACCTAAGTTGTATGAAAAAAAAAAAAAAAAAAAAAAAAAAAAAGTAATTACTTCTGTATTTCTGAAAGTGTGAACAAAAATCTTAAGTACTAACATCAAAATGTTGTGTAATGAACTGCTTTTAGAAGGAGAAAGGAAACCCAATGGTAGATATGTTTCATTAACATCACTGATTTTATTTTCATAAAGCGAAACACATTTGGTGACAAAAATATGCATTTTCTTGGAGTTGCGAGACACATTCCTGAAAGCAGTGAAGGAATTTAAAATAACCTCAGAAAAAAGTAGGCCTCTTGAAGGAAATGTACAAGGTGGGGAAGAGATGTGTCAACCAACACTGTAGGTGACAGCAAATAAAATGTTGCTTCTACTATGTTCGTAATTGTCGGTTATTACCCACTGCGTTATGTCTATGTGATTTTTTCCCTTCATAGTGTACAAACTGCCAGCGATTGTCACAATTTTTTTTTCTTATCGTCCATACTTTCAAATATATAAACGACACTACTGGCCATTAAAACTGCTACACCACGAAGATGACGTGCTACAGATGCGAAATTTGACCGACAAGAAGATGATGTTGTGATATGCAAATGATTAGCTTTTCAAAGGTTGGCGCCGGTGGCGACACCTACAACGTGCTGACACGGGGGAAGTTTCCAACCGATTTCTCATACACAAACACCAGTTGACCAGCGTTTCCTGGTGAAACGTTGTTGTGATCCCTCGTGTAACGAGGAGAAATGCGTACCATCACGTTTCCGACTTTGATAAAGGCCGGATTATAGCGATGGCGGTTGCGGTTTATAGTATCGCGACATTGCTGCTCGCGTTGGTCGAGATCCAATGACTGTTAGCAGAATATGGAACGGTGGGTTCAGGAGGATAATACGGAACGCCGTGCTGCATCCCAACGGCCTCATATCACTAGCAGTCGAGATGACAGGGATCTTATCCGCATGGCTGTAACGGATCGTGCAGCCACGTCTCGATCCCTGAGTCAACAGATGGGGACGTTTGCAAGACAACAACCATCTTGACGAACAGTTCGACGACGTTTGCAGCAGCATGCACTATCAGCTCGGAGACCATGGCTGCGGTTACCCTTGACGCTGCACCACAGGCAGTAGCGCCTGCGATGGTGTACTCAACGACCAACCTGGGTGCACGAATAGCAAAACGTCATTTTTTTGGATGAATGCAGGTTCTGTTTACAGCATCAGGAAAGCGTGTATTCGTCATCGCCATACTGGTGTATCACCCGGCGTGATGGTATGGGGTGCCATTGGTTACACGTCTCGGTCACCTCTTGTTCGTATTGACGGCACTTTGAACAGTAGACGTTGCATTTCAGTATGTTACGACCCGTGCCTCTACCCTTCATTCGATCCCTGCGAACCTACATTTCAGCAGGATAATGCACGACCGCATGTTACAGGCCTTTCTGGATACAGAAAATGTTCGACTGCTGCCCTGGCTAGCACATTCTCCAGATCTCTCACCAACTGAAAACGTCTGGTCAATGGTGGCCGAGCAACTGGCTCGTCACAACACGCCAGTCACTACTCTTGATGAACTGTGGTATCGTGTTGAAGCTGCATGGGCAGCTGTACCTGCACACGCCATCCAAGCTCTGTTTGACTCAATGCCCAGGCGTATCAAGGCCGTTATTACGGCCAGAGGTGGTTGTTCTGGGTACTGATTTCTCAAGATCTATGCAGCCAAATTGCGTGAAAATGTAATGACATGTCAGTTTTAGTATAATATAATTGTCCAATGAATACCCGTGTATCATCTGCATTTCTTCTTGGTTTAGCAATTTTAATGGCCAGTAGTGTACTTTCGAAGTGCCAAAATATACTAGAATAAATAAAATTTGTATCAAACGCCGCACTGTACAATGTACCTGCGGTGAGACAGCCACGATTCCCGAAATACATCGCCTGTGGCCGAGGAGGTGCGCCACAGTTCTAGGTCCATGGTAGTACGCCACACACACAGACCAAGTCAGAGGACAGAGCCCGCACATTAGTGGGAAACTATGGGCTTTGGATTGGCAGGCCCGATCCATTAGAGATGGCCTGCAGTTTTGGCCCGTCACGGAAGTCCATTCACGTGTCACAGATACCACGTCCATGAAATGAGACGGCGGTGATCACCCACGCAACAGATAACTTGAGCAAATATATGAGAGTAGTCAGCAACTCACCGTAAGGATGATCGCTCAGGCACATAGAAAAGACGATCACACTATATAACTAAATTTTTGGCCACAGCCTTTGTCAGAAAACGAAAGTGTAGACAACTCATGCACACACGACTGCTGTCAACAAGCTCTGAGAATCACATCCAGACAGACGACTCCTCTCATCGGCCGCTGCTGCGCTAGCAGTGACTGCAAGCTGCGGGAAGGGCAGAGGCAGGGATGCGCCGGACGTACACGGCAACGAAGCATGGCATCTCACTGAACGAACAATTTCATGCTACTCAGACAAAAACGAGATTTTTTCCAGAAGTCGTGGCAACCCTGTATTACTTTCTTAATATGTTTTGCCACAAGAAATTCCTATTATTGCAATGAGCCTCATGACACATTTAAGGGGTGCTGTACCGCCGAAAATGACATTTTTAATTTTATTTAAATTATGAAAATATTAATGCTTTACTTGGTGTTCACTCTATTCGAATATTTACTATTATAAATAAATATTTGAATATAATCACGCACTGACATTTCTGAGAATTGCTGCACGAAGTATTCCACATCATTCCTGATTCATGGAAGGTTGTCTCATCTGAGAACACACATCTCAGAGTTTGCATTTTCTAAGCATCCATACGGAGACGATAGTCTACGACACGACGCCTGTCGCTCAGGTCCGAGTCTCACAGGATGCGGTTGCCGGTGCGCACTGACCAGTTTTCGTCCAAAGCTCTGGGCGAGTTCGTTCGTTCGTTTGTTCAGAAGAGGGGGCCGACCTTGTCCGCCGGTCTTCCATTACAGCATTGAGGCGCACGTCCTGAAATTTCTCTCAAACGATTTTACAGAAACAATTCTGTACAGAACTTTTGTTCGTTTTATAGCTTTGTATGTCAGCTTTACGATGACAAGCCAACCATTTTATTAATGGCCAGAGTTATTGTAATATTTGCTTGCAAGGAAGACACCACGCGAAATTCGAAAAAGCATGCAGTGAAAAATTGGGGTCGGTATGATTTTGCGTCTGGTGGATATTACACAAGATGTTACTGTTTATGAAATTTGGCTGACATATTGAATTTTTCTTTATACTTTGTTTGACGTCTCGAGAAAATTGATCTGACGATCGCGCGCGTTTGCGATCTCACGCAAGGCGGACACAGTGAGATATACACAAGATTTCTCATATGTCTTTGAGATATCGGTAAATGATTGCATGTAATGGGGAAAGTATTTTACTGTATGGTTGTTATGCAAAACTTCATTGCCTACCCTGTTATCCAACTGACTACAGACTTTTTCGATGAAATAACGTAATTTTTAAGGGTGTATCGATAACTGGTGAAAGGAAAAATGCCATGGATTTTGAAAGAACGTCCCTGAAGTCACTACTCATTTCTTTTTGTACCGTGGATGTGCTTTTTCATAGGCTACTGACCATATTTTCCTGAGTTCCCCACTTAATTGTTTGACAATCCTGTCGCAACTGCCTCTACATTTAGTGAGGTGACACTGGGCAAACTCCGCCGCGTTTTGGCAAAATGAGAAGTGTGTAGGGTTTATTCGAAATTCGCCATTCACGACGCTTCACCGAAAGTTACAAATGGTTAACAAAAATACTAACCACAGCAGAGGTGACAGACCTTTTTGAATGATCACATCGTGAGTCGGACGTCAAGACCGTCCTGGTGCCAGTACACAGAATATCGAGTACCAACTACAATAATTGTTACCCAGCTTGCCTCAGGGGATGGTAAAACACAATGGTGACACCTTTTCTAGTGGAATCAGATCGTGCATCGAGGACAGAGGAAGGCATACTGATAAGAGAGCTCATAATACCAAATTCTTTATAAATTTGACTCCATATTGTCACCACAGATATACAACCACATATCCTCTCAATCCATAAGGTTTCGTATGTGTGTGTGTGTGTGTGTGTGTGTGTGTGTGTGTGTGTGTGTGTGTGTGTGTGTGTGTGACATTGTATTTGCTACTAGTGAATGAGTTTCCCAAAATTTGAAATGGTTATGTGGAAGGTGGTATTTAGCAAGTTATGCAGAGTTCTTCGTCTACATCCGAACAGTGGCGATCTCAGCGCTGTTCTTAAGTGAAACGTGTCCTCAGTCCTTGCCTGTCACTTCCTGATACAGCTCTTAGCGAACTGCCGATTAACTGGTGCCGCGATTCCAAGACCAATTCCCAGAACGACGTGATCATGGCAGCAGTGTAAGTGCCTGTCGCCAAACCCAGATCCTCGTAAGGATGCCTTCTCTCCCTGCTGCGCAACGAGCCAGCCGCGGTGGCCGAGAGGTTCTAGGCGCTTCAGTCCGGAACCACGTGGCTGCTACGGTCGCAGGTTTGAATCCTGCCTCGGGTATGGATGTGTGTGATGTCCGTAGGTTAGTTAGGTTTAAGTAGTTCCAAGTTTAGGGGGACTGATAACATTTGAGCTCAAGTCCCATAGTGCTATGATCCATTTGAACCACATTTTTTTCTGCACAACGAAATCACTATAGTATCCTCCCGTTTTCCTGTGAACGAAGAAGACCCATGATGGCTTGCTGGATAATACATTCATCTTCACATAGCGGACCTACTACTGTGCTCTGGGCGGAACACACCCTTGCTATATTGCAGGTGTGTACATTTGTGCTTAATCTTGGGGGCTAAATAGACATTTCTGCTGCAGAAGAGAGAGGGAAAATTGTGAAATCGAAAAGATGTCCTCTCCAGGGTTTGGAATCTTTTCAAACTTTATCGGACGCAATACAGAGCTGCGAGTTCTACCACCCAGTTGGTGTGATTGCACCATAATGGGACGAGGGCTGCTTTGGTTTCAGTAATAGTCGGTTCCATCAGCCAACTTGATGGAGGTTTTGAGAGATTTCTCACACTGAATGATGCCCCTGGAGTCCAATTTCCAACCAACCCGAATAACATATTTTGAAATCTATGTTTTATTGAACTGTAGTTACGTCATTCTACATAAAAAAATAGAAGTAATGCAATAAATTCATTGAAGTTACCAGAGGTGAACTTTCGTAAGCGAGCAAATTGTCGTAGAAGTCATCAAAGTTGAATAAGGTTTTTTTTTTAATTTATTCTCTGTTTATCCTCTTCGTGGAAGTTAAAAATAGCATTTTTTTGTTCGTTACTAACCACAAACCAACAGGACCTTTTTCAGTCGTTCTGAATTTTTGTATTTGAGATTTTTAATTTGAATTAGCCTACCATTAAACAAGTGTAAAAAAAACATTTCATAGCTTGTTGGGTACTCAGTAAGCAAACAGAGTGGACATAGGAAGAGGAGTAAAGAACAGGGACATGAGAGATGGGATGACTGAGTGGAACAAAGGGAAGAGACTAATGTCACAAGGAAGAGAGAAACAACATTTCAAAATCCGATCAAAGAAGAAGAAAAAAGCTTGTGTTTCAGCCACAGACGAGAGGGCGCTCTTGTAGAAGGTTATGACGAACTCAGACTAAACACCAGCAGTAGTGGAACCACTGATCCAATTTCCTTAACCTGAGTTCTTAAGGCAAGATAGTTTCAATGTTCACAAATGTGGTCGAGATGTGCAAATGTATGATAGACTCAGGAACACTCAGGACCACCCCCTCTGGTCTGGCTCCCCGTTCTAGAAACATAGACCTCATGAAATTAGGTGATCACATTCAGCCACAATCCTAGATAACCCACACCTCCTTATACACCGACCTAGCATCCACAAACAAACTTCGTCACCTTTGGAAGATCGACGAAGAACTGCAATGCTTCGACTCTATGGGCTGTAAGTGGACATACGAACAAATACTTGGTAGAGGACTAAAAAAAAAAAAAAAAAAAAAAAAAAAATCGATGAAGTCAACCTCCTGAGGAAATTGTGGTCAACTTTGACCGTGTCACGACGTGTGCTGGTAACTTATAAGCAACTGAAAAACAAATTGGGCCTGTGCGACAGTCCTGAGTGTGAGTTTTGAGTGAAAGGTATGGCTGCGATGGTCTCCTGAAGGACAAACATAGACTCCCCTGTCTCAAGAATATTTGTGATTTTGTACAGTATTATATATTAAGAATATTGTATCTCAGTACAGATTTCACAGAATATTTTAGTTAGTGCAGAGCGTCATGAATGCCTATCTAAATGGCGAACGAATAAATAAAGATATCGGTATCAACTGCTGTGACTCACCTCACGGGTTGTCCAACAGCAACGGCTGGGGGCCAGACGTGGCGTTTTGGCCAGTGCTGGACAGCCCTGAGTCGTCTCTGCCTATGGCGCTCAAGTACTCCTCGTTCTCTTCGCGAACTGCAACACAGGAGCACAAGCAAATAGCATCAGTACGCTGTATGTAGTGGACGTAAGCAAACACTGCTGGAGAGCATATTTTTACAAGGCAAAAGTGCTATTAGGCCGCCTCAAAAGACACTACCTGCTGCCTTTGCGGGTGGAACATCGAAAATGAAACACTTGTACATTCGATAAAATTTATATTTTTACATTTCAAGACGGATACAATTATCGAACATGGTTGTAATGACGAAGGTACGAGCACAAGTACATCTATACTCAGCAAACACCCTGAGGTGCATGGCAGAGGATACGTCCCACCGTACTAGTTATTAGGGATACTTCCCACTCTATCTGCGGAAGGAGCACGTGCATAGTGGCTGTTTAAATGCATCTGTGCGTGCTTTAGGTACTCTAATCTTGTCTTCACCATCTCTGTGGGAGGGGCACGCAGGCGGTCGTAATATATTCCTGGAGTCATCACTTGAAACCAGTTCTTGAAACTCTGTAAATAGGATTTCTCGGGATAGTTTGATAGGTGTCACGCATAATTTTGGTATCTGTATCGCAGAAGTCTGAGCTGCGGGAGGGCGCAGTGGAGCAGACAGCGTTAAGCTCTGGTAGAGACAGGCAGTCACAGTTCAGCAGTGTTTGAGTAAGGATGCAGACATTGTTGTGTTACAATGAGGAAGCAATGGCAATAATATGTTTCAATTTGTACAATCAATACGTGAAGCAGCAAGTGTAATGGAATGTCCAAGGTAGAGATAATAATGACGTTACTTTTCCTTTTACTATAACTGCGTCATCGAACGAAGTTGGTTATTGAAATGAAAGTTGCTAGATTTGCGGGATAGGAAAGAGTATTCTTTGTATGTTAAGAAGTACATTAAATTTAAAATATGCCCTTAGCACCTTTTCACAGTATACAAAAAACAGGAGTGTGGTCATTTATGCGCATATTTCATTTTCTTACCAACCTTTGTCTTACAATTCTTTTTAATGGATCATACAACCAGGAGTATTCGATAAACAGTTCTATCTTCAGTTAACGGAGAACATGTACCTCTCGAGTGTCTCTGTGTCGATACAGTAATCTGCAGCTTTAGCACAGTGGCGCGCAAGACAGAGCAGTATTGCAATACGTCATCCAGATTTGCGCAGAATAGAGGTAAGGAGAAAAATTATATTTTTTTTTATTTACTCAATCAGGGCCAACTTATGTTATTCAGAGACAGTTTTTGTGATTCATTTTGCAAAACCAATTACTCTAGGTTTCATGTCAAAGTTAATTATTCAGACAGTTTACACTGTTCAAAATTCTTGCGGTCAGATTACTAACGTTTACAATATGAAAGCTCCCCTTTTCATTAGGACAATTAATTGTTATTACAATTCAGCTTTGCCTTCTCATTGCGACAGTTGATTTATTATTACAGCTCAGAGCTTACAATCAGAAACTGTACGTCAGTTGCTATATTTTTATTCATTCACGTAACTTTCAAGTTTATGTCTACCTGGAAGAGTCAGCCAGTTCAATTTCTTCAACACCTGTATGACGCTTTCCCACGAACCGAAGAAACCTGTGACCATTCGTGTTGTCCTTCTCTGTGTATGTTCAGTACCATCTGTTACAGGTCCCACACACTTAAGCAATATTCTAGAATAGGTCGTACAAGTAATTTATAAGCAATCTCCTTTGTAGACAGACTGCACTTCCCCAGTATGATACCTGCCTGCCCACGACTGGGTCTCTGTCATCGTTCCATTTCATATCGCCCCAAAGTGTTACACCCAGGCATTTGTATGAATTGGCAGATTCCATCAGTGTCTCACTGTTGTTATAGTCACAGGTTACCACGCTTTTTTCGTTTTGTGGAGAGCGCAGTTTTGCATTTCTGAAGATTTAAAGCAAGTTGATAATCTTTGCACCACTTTGAAATCTTATCAACATCTGAATATTTATGCACTTGCTCTCAGATAGTACTTCATCATAGATAACTGCATCATGTACAAAAAGCCTGATTTTACTATTGATATTGTCTGCAACGTCATTAACGTACAAAATGAACACCAAGGGTCCCAACACATTTCTCTAGGGCACACCCTAACTTAATTCTACGTCTGACTATGACATCCAAGATAACATATTGTGTCCTCACTACCAAAAATTCTTAAGCCCAGTCACAAATTTCACTCGATCTCCCCCCCCCCCCCCCGCCCACCCCCCACCCCCCCAATACGATCAAACTTTTGACAATAAGCGTAGGTGTGGTACTGAGTCAAATGCTTTTCGGAAATCAAGAAATGCTGCATCTACCTGATTGCATTGATCCAAAGCTTTCAGCATGTTATGTGAGAGTTGGATTTCACATGATCGATGTTTTCGAAATCCATGCTGGTTTGCATTGAGAGGCATCACGATTTTGGTACGTATTTTGTTTTTCCAAGAAAACGGTCTATTGGCACACAGTCAACACGGTGAAACACAACTAGCTGTTCAACCACAACAAGTACTGAGCACTACTGCAAGGGACTTTCGTCTAATTCCGTATGTCTAGATTTCCAGAAGGCTTTTGACGCCGTACCTCACAAGCGGCTTGCAGTGAGATTGCGCGCTTATGGAATATCGTCTCAGTCATGTGAGTAGATTCGTCATTGTGGATCACTTCTACTACCCTTCTTGTAGAGATGTGTGACCTGAGCCTTTTTCCAACAACGGGGCACGGTTTTTTGTTCGAGGGATCTACGATAGATTGCAATTAGCTCCTTCTTCTAACTCCACCGCAAATTCAGTATAGAATCTGACAGTCATTCCATCGGGCCATGCAGCTTTGTTCAATTTTAACGATTTCAGCTGTTTCTCAACACCGCTGACGCTAATAACTACTTCATCCATCTTTTCAGTGGTACGATGATTAAGCTGGAGCAATTCTCTTGGATTTTCCTCTGTAAAGGAACATTTGAAAACTTTAATGTTGGTCGGAGTACAAGTGTTTCTGAACAAAGAGTACGCCGAACTATGGGCCTCTGCAGCTGACGACCCGTGCATTGGCCAGTGTTAACACCATGACATAGGCAACTACGACTGAAATGCCCACGTGACCATCGGCACTGAACGCATTGGCATAGCGTTGCACGGTCTGATTAGTCCCGATAGCGTTTTCTTCGTGCCAATGGAAGTGCAAGGATCCTTCCTCATCCAGGGGGACAGCTCTTTGACACCCATACTGTGGTAAGAAGACAAGCTCCATTATGCTCTGGGGAACATTCACGTGGGCATCCACGGATCCAGTAGAGCTCGTGCAGGGCAGCATGAAGGCCAAGAAGCATCGTACAGCCCTTCATGGTGGTCATGTTTCCAGACAGCAGTGGCATTTTTCAACGTCACAGGCCAGAAATATGGCGGAGTAGTTCGACGAAAACAGTGTCGAGTTCCATTTTATGTGTTGACCCCCAACCAGATCTGAACCCAATCGAAAACATCTGGCATGTGGTTGAAAGTGGGGTCAGAGCTCACCGCGTCCTTCCCTGGAATTTGGTGACTTGGGCGTCTCCAGCGGCCTACGAAGGCCTCACTGCTTCCATGCCGCGATGCGTCGCAGCTTTTATCCGTGCCAAAGGTGGACATACCGGCTATTAGGTAGGTGAAGCATGCCTGCGTGTATCTGGTATATGAATTCACAGACCAATCAATCTTGGAGTCCCGAAAATCCTCGGCATGGAGAGTGTAGTGCAACACGAATTTTTGTCAGGGAACTAACAACTTGGGGAAATGACGTATGGTTATTTCACGTACAATGATGTGAGTGTACATACCGCCAATGCGCCTTTGACGCCATTACGGCAATTTTTCTCTAATGGAAACTATCGTCGTCCATAGGCCTCCTTTTACTTTTGTTGATGTTCAGCTTAAAACCTCTTTTACGCTGCTGTTCCAAGTCCTTTGCCGCCTGCCAGAATTGTAACCTCATCATCAGACCTTCAAGTTTTCTCCCTGATTTCTTACACTATTTCCTCATTCTCCTTGGTTTCTGTTACAGATTGCTCAATATACAGACTCTAATATTCTGAACTGTAAGAAAAGTAAAAAGTATGAATTTCCAGGTAGTAATTATGGTCCAGTTTGACTCCTCAAAACTTTTGCATACCCATCTAACAGACGTAATTTTTTCGCTTGGGACATCGCATGTAATCAGCAATGTGTCACAGGTACGTAAATCTACCTTGTTTCGTCTCATTATACTTATTGCCTCTTATATCCTTTTCCCACTTTCTTACACCTCTTATCTTAAGGAACTACACCGAGTGCGTGGATTCTGTAAATCGCTATATTTATCCTTAATCACGCCCATGGATACACCTCTATGCTATTCACTGCCGAATTCTCATCATACTCTTCGGCCCTCGTCTTAAATTTTATGAATGAAAGTTTATATGCCTTGTTTTAAGACGAAATAAGATTTATATAACTGGTTTGATTTTCCAAAATTTTAGAACACGTTCAAAGTGAATGCTGTTTATGTTTCTCAGTACTGTACATATTTAGAAGACCCAAAAATTGTGCAATCAATGCCTCTGGAATGTCGAAGTACAGCTCGTTGTTGGAGCGCTACATCGATAAAAATACATCGCTGATTCCTTGCGAGGAAATAAACGATCACTTATTCGAAAGTATAGGTTCTATCAGCATATTGCAACTTGTCGTAAACGCGTTCTAGTTCACAGTTACTAGAAACAAACAATGAATTCCTGCATTTCTCGGAGGCACGCTGACACTGTGATAAACAGCTTTCTTTAAGATAATGAGACCACCTACTGGGATCATACAGATACCGGAACAAGGGAAGCACTGATTAGCACACGTTGTAAAATGTATGCTACAATAAGGCAAAGCGAGTTTGATTCCCTGAGATGGAAAGAAATAAAGCCTTGTATGGAGCATACGTGGTACATAACGACTGAGGACGCTAGCTGTCAACGCAATTTACGGCTTTCCTTGGACTGAGTGTTTTGATTTTTTCCCATTCGAGCGCCACAACAGCAGATCGATCCGAGGGTAATTCCAGTAACGGCTGTTACGTAAACACGACACGTCTGTTTATAGTTGCGTCCTTGACCGGGTTATCCCTAGATAATAGCCCGATTTTTTCTCCTAGTAATTCAAGTAGTGTCCAAGAGTGCAATGTAAATTCGACAACGAAAAATAATAGGAATTGTAGGACATGAGTGAATGACTGTCAAAAGTATCCACAACTAACAACGAACAGCTTGGGAAACAATTTTTATCTGTAATTATTCGGTAACGGTAACTAGCAAGGGGATAGGCCGATAAGTGGGTCGCCTGTTTTGATCAACTTTCTGTAAGGACGTTCTGTAATGAAAGTAGAGGGAAACGTGTTTCGGCTTTTTGTTACACACCATTTTTTTAAGAAAATTGATGTCAAAGTTGATGACGGAAAATCGTATTTTCAGTCCTTTACAACGAAACATCTTCTAAGCGCATACATTTTTTATCAGTATAATATGGGATACAAAGTTAATAATGTTCGTGTTATTAACGTTTTTGTGTTCGCATGCTGTAGGTTGGGCACCTCTGATTCGGCGATTTGGTATTAGATTGCTGGACGGTGTTCGATTCTTGGCTGTAGCTTTTTTAGCTGTATCTGATAATAATCTGATAACTGGAATACTTTTCTTTCCCCTTCCTGAAGTAAAACATCGGGAGATGTGATTAATTATTAAATAAATATATGTAATGTACGGACACCTATTTTCAATGTAATACAGACTGTAAAAATAAATCTAAAGAATATTATTGTTAATCGTAGATTATCATCTATTCGAGGGCCTTTTTGCAATGAATGAGATGAAACTTAGCGTAAGGACAGGCAAAACATACATACTTATGGCACCATGCGCAAAACACGCACAGGATCTCGCCACATTGACATATTTTCCGGTACACTGTTCTTGGAATACTTATCCGAGTCACGTTGCTAAACAGAGACGTGTCAGATACCGATTTAGATGCGTGCAAAGCGTCTATAAACTTATCTAGAAAGATAGGCGCGGACAACTAGTTATGGACGGAGGCATGAATTTTGATAGCATACGTCCTATCCTATAATTCTCTGCTCTGCTGTGATGTGATGTCGCAAGATTTTCAAGTCGTGCTCCTAAATTCTTTACTTGTCCGAAAACGTTGCTGTCACACGATTGACAAAGAAAGGTACATTCCGGTGATGTCAACTTCAAGATGGATGTCTGTTGAGCATTATAGTCTCGTAGCGCGTCATGTATCCCGAAGTACTGGGTGATCAAAACGTCAGTATAAAACCCCCTGTCATTCCAAGCATGTGTGTCAATTTGTACCTCTCTATCTACATTATTCCGTGATTTATTCAGTTTTCAAATCTATACTGACTTTTTGATCACTCGGTAAATCAGCTGTCACATTATGTGCGCTCGATTATTAATTACACCTGCCGATGTTTTACTTAAAAAGAGGAAATAAAGGTACTTCCAATTATGAGAATATTATCAGATTCACCGAAAAAATATCGTACTAAAAAAAACCACGACCAAGAAGTGAACATGGTCCAGCAGTCTGATAGTTTAATGTCTCGACCGATGATTTCGCTCTGCTAGATATCTACTCGTACAATGACGGATGCACAAGTTACAACACAATAATGCTAATAACTCCGACGTTATTAACTTTGGACCCCATATCATACTAATAAAAAATGATAGTTTTTAGTCGGTCTTTATATATAAAGCATGGATAATACGATTTTTCCGCCGTTAACTATGACCTAGATTTTGTTTCAAAAACTTGAGAGCGTCTAGTAAAAAGGACGAAACACCTGTTTCTCTGTTTTTCAATACAGAACAACGTCCTTCAAAACTTGATCAAAATTGGCGACCTACATGGCAGACCCCTCCCCATGGAAGTCCATGTGTGGCACAGACTTCATTTTCTTCACTGAAAATATATTTCAGAAGTTGTAAGCATATCATCCCTCAGTGAAAGAGAGGAACGAGGGCGAAATGCGGAAGAGTATTACACGACTGCGCCGAAAACCTGTGTCCTAGGACTTCATAGCCTCGAGCGTAAAGCAAAGGCGTACGGCCAGATGGCTGTAGCGGAATTTTCTCGCGTGCCGTGACGGTTCCACAGACTAGCTTGTGCCGCTAACCCCCGGGCTTAAATAAGAGTCTCTGCTTTCTCTGTTATTAACAAACGGCTCTCAAATAGATTTCTCTGTTTGCAGCCGGGCCGAATGTTTACTGAGCTCCATGCCTCTCGCACAGCGGCGTGCCGATTCTTGTAAATATTACGGCTGCCGGTTTTAATTTTTCCGTAAATATTACCCCCCTCCGAATCTTTGTGCCTGGACCGCTCGCTTGACGTGTTTCCAGAAACCACCTACAAGCACGGTGCGCGGAGGGGAGAACGCGCGGGCGGAATTATAATCATCACCGCCTTAACTTCTTCTCCAACTCTAGCACCCTCTCCTCTAGTTCACTTCGTTTCCTCTAGCAACTGGCTCAACGTTCTAGGCAAGCCTAAAGAGACTGCCTGTGCTACGCTTGTCTGTCCTTTTAGGGTGTGCGAGGGTGGTTTGATAATTCTGGTAACAAAGCAAGAAAAAAAAATGTAGACGAAACAAACAGCTCACCTAACTTCTCAACGAAGTCTCTTTTGAGGTATATACACTTTATTCAGCGGTCCTCCAGCTTTTTCGTGCCATCGGAAAAATAGGTTCTGTCGAACTCTGCAAAATACCCGTTGACTGCAACCATCACATCTTCATTTGATGAAAATTTCTTCCCGGAAATACAAAGTTTCAAGTTGGGGAACAGGAGAAAGTCGCTTGAGGCTAAATCTGGCGAAAGCGGTTGATGAGGAATCAATTCATGCACCTCCGCCACTGTTATCGCTGATGTGTGGTATGATGCATTATCCTGGTAAAGAGCACTTTTTTGCGTGTCAGTCCTGGTCTTTTTTCAGCCAATGAAAGTTTCACACTATCAACAATGAAGCATAATAGCGTACCTTTCCCCTTTTCCAGGTAATCTATGAGGATCATTCCTTGCGGGTCCCAAAAGAACAGTTGTCATCACCTTCTCAGACGACAAAATAGTCTTCGCCTTCTCCAGTGCACCCGATATAGTGCGTCGGCTTTAATCAGTGACGTCATAGTTTACTTGCAAGTATTAATGTCTTTATTTTCGAGCCAATGATAACACTCGTTTATCTTCTGTGGCGAGGCGTCATCATTGTAAACTGGAATAAATAAAAGGTTTTTAAAAGACAGGGCTAGACATTGTGGATGATTTCTGTCGTTTGTACACTCCTGGAAATTGAAATAAGAACACTGTGAATTCATTGTCCCAGGAAGGGGAAACTTTATTGACACATTCCTGCGGTCAGATACATCACATGATCACACTGACAGAACCACAGGCACATAGACACAGGCAACAGAGCATGCACAATGTCGGCACTAGTACAGTGTATATCCACCTTTCGCAGCAATGCAGGCTGCTATTCTCCCATGGAGACGATCGTAGAGATGCTGGATGTAGTCCTGTGGAACGGCTTGCCATGCCATTTCCACCTGGCGCCTCAGTTGGACCAGCGTTCGTGCTGGACGTGCAGACCGCGTGAGACGACGCTTCATCCAGTCCCAAACATGCTCAATGGGGGACAGATCCGGAGATCTTGCTGGCCAGGGTAGTTGACTTACACCTTCTAGAGCACGTTGGGTGGCACGGGATACATGCGGACGAGCATTGTCCTGTTGGAACAGCAAGTTCCCTTGCCGGTCTAGGAATGGTAGAACGATGGGTTCGATGACGGTTTGGATGTACCGTGCACTATTCAGTGTCCCCTCGATGATCACCAGTGGTGTACGGCCAGTGTAGGAGATCGCTCCCCACACCATGATGCCGGGTGTTGGTCCTGTGTGCCTCGGTCGTATGCAGTCCTGATTGTGGCGCTCACCTGCAAGGCGCCAAACACGCATACGACCATCATTGGCACCAAGGCAGAAGCGATTCTCATCGCTGAAGACGACACGTCTCCATTCGTCCCTCCATTCACGCCTGTCGCGACACCACTGGAGGCGGGCTGCACGATGTTGGGGCGTGAGCGGAAGACGGCCTAACGGTGTGCGGGACCGTAGCCCAGCTTCATGGAGACGGTTGCGAATGGTCCTCGCCGATACCCCAGGAGCAACAGTGTCCCTAATTTGCTGGGAAGTGGCGGTGCGGTCCCCTACGGCACTGCGTAGGATCCTACGGTCTTGGCGTGCATCCGTGCGTCGCTGCGGTCCGGTCCCAGGTCGACGGGCACGTGCACCTTCCGCCGACCACTGGCGACAACGTCGATGTACTGTGGAGACCTCACGCCCCACGTGTTGAGCAATTCGGCGGTACGTCCACCCAGCCTCCCGCATGCCCACTATACGCCCTCGCTCAAAGTCCGTCAACTGCACATACGGTTCACGTCCACGCCGTCGCGGCATGCTACCAGTGTTAAAGACTGCGATGGAGCTCCGTATGCCACGGCAAACTGGCTGACACTGACGGCGGCGGTGCACAAATGCTGCGCAGCTAGCGCCATTCGACGGCAAACACCGCGGTTCCTGGTGTGTCCGCTGTGCCGTGAGTGTGATCATTGCTTGTACAGCCCTCTCGCAGTGTCCGGAGCAAGTATGGTGGGTCTGACACACCGGTGTCAATGTGTTCTTTTTTCCATTTCCAGGAGTGTATTAATGAAAATCATTTGTTCATTCCTATTTATTCGGTAGCTACTCTAATTCTTAGGGAGTTTGACATATTTTGGAACAATTTTTTTTTTTCACTCTGGAGAGTTTTTACTTTTTGATATTCGTTTGTAGGTATGGATTTATCTATTCCTGTGAACATGGAAGACTAGAAGCAGTTCTGCATTACGGAATGCAAATTTTACTGTTGTTGCTTTTTTCCGCCTTCACTAGCAATAGTATTATTACGATATTTTTTAGCCGATACTAATACTATCGAAGGCGGAAAGGCCGACATTCGAAAACTTTGTAGCCCCTACTTCAGTCGACCTATATAGGTCGGTGAAGAATAGGAAACTAGGATTCAAAGAAGCAATATACTTAATATTATGTTCGAAATATGGATGTACGTGATATGTTCTCTCCATCCCGCACTCCTTTGTTTCTCAACATTGGTCTTTGCTGTTAAATCTGTTCAATACATCATCTGTGGTAACTTCTGACGTCATTGGTCAAAGCGGGACTGCTTGTATCCCATTACTTAGTAATCCCAATTTCACTAGCGTTTGTCCATTGCCTAAAGGGAAATATACGACACATTAACTCATTTGTAAAGTAATCAGACGTCTGAACCTGTGTTATATATGTGAGTTCAGTTCTTTAAGGAATTGGAGGTGGGCAGGATGACTGGTTAATAATATGTAGTACGCTGTGGTTTCACTTGTTGTTTGGACTTTGATGTGTAATAATGGATCCAGGTTTCATCGACAGTGACAAGTCGATGACAAAAATCTTGCGGACTGCGATTAAACAACCAGTCATTGTGCTGAAATATTGTGCCGGATACGCTTTTGGTCGACTGTGAGCAATCGCCATATCCATCTGTCACATTGATTTTTCATAGCCAATTCTCCGTGCAGGATATTATGCACTCGTTCATTTGAGATGCCTACAGCCTCAGTAGTCAAACGAATTTTTATTCGACGTCTTGCATTACCATACCACAGGTTTTGGCAATGGGTTCATTAATACAAAAGTGAATGATATTCGCAGATAGTGCAGCATCGGTGTGAATTACATCCAATTATGTTTTGATCTATGCAGCACTTCAATCCTTCAAATGAAAATGTTTAACAACAGTACGAAACTCGGTGTTCTCCATTTTCAATCGCAGTCGACACACTGACTATTTGAGACAGTTGTCAACGATGAACTGTGCATTGAACAATGTTGAAAGCATTTATACTATCCTTGGAGTAATCAAGCTTACCAACGATGAAGGTGCAACGAAAATGTTCCATTCCTTCATAGAAATTCACCAGACTTACCGAACAACCCTAGTATTGCTAGGCGGTATGGAATCGTTATGGTACCACATAGGGTTTGCGAAGAATATTGAAAGAAGGGCATTTCGTTTTGTATTATCCTGAAAAAAAGAGTGTGTCACGGATGTGATACGTGCTATGGTGTGGCAATCATTAGAAAAGGGCGGTTTTCTTTGTGGTGAAACCTTTTCACAAAATTCCAAAGACAATTTTCTGTTGCGAATTTGAAAATATTTTGTACATATGGAGAAACTGGAACACTCTTTCTTAAATTTTGATGGCGGCATGGGTTAAACCCAAGGAGCGAAGGGCTATTAACAAATAGTACAGAAACCAGTCGGCAGCTATAAGAGTCGAAGGCCCTAAAGGGAACCAGTGATTGAGATAGGGTTGTAGTCTGAGCCCAATGTTACTCAATCTGGACACTGAGGAAGCCAAAGAAACTCTTCCATGTTTTCTGATGACACTGTAATTCTTTCAGACACAGCGAAGTACTTCGAAGAGCAGATGAACGGAACGGACAGTGTCTTGAAAGGAGGATATAAGACGAACATCAACAAAAGCAAAACGAGGATAATGGAATGTAATCGAGTTGAATCAAGTAACGCTGAGAGAATTAGATTTGGAAATGAGACACTGTAGTAGATGAGTTTTGCTATTTGGGCAGCAAAGTAAGTGACGATGTTTGAAGTAGAGAGGATATAAAATGGCAAGGAAAGCGTTTCTGAAGAAGAGAAATTTGTTAACATCGAGTGTAGATTTAAGTGTCAGTAAGCCTTTTCTGAAAGTATTTGTATGGAGTATTGCCATATTTGAATGTGAAACATGGACGATGAACAGTAGACAAGAAGAGAATAGAAGCTTTTGAACCGTGGTGCTGCAGAAGAGTGCTGAAAAAAATGGTTCTGAGCACTATGGGACTTAACATCTGAGGTTGTCAGTCCCCTAGAACTTAGAACTACTTAAACCTAACTAACCTAAGGACATCACACACATCCATGCCCGAGGCAGGATTCGAACCTGCGACCGTAGCGGTCGCGCGGTTCCAGACTGTAGCGCCTAGAACCGATGGGACACTCCGACCGGCTAGGCACATAGGTCATAAAAGCTGAACTATGAAGTAACGGGGAAAAAGTCCTCGGGTCGAATGAATCTCGTTTACACTGTTCCCAACCTCTGGCCTACTTTACGTCCTAAGAGTGAAACATGGAGGGGTTCAGTGACGATTTGGGGCGCCGTAGGTCGCGTTTCTGCTAAAGTTCATACACACATCAAAAAAAGTTTTGCATCACCTCATGTACCAGAACTCCTGAAGATAGACGTTGACTGCGGATATTGTATCAGAGACACAGTCTCTCTGATTGTTCAGAGATGTCACTAAACCCGCCCAAAGATGTAAACAGCCACGCATGAGCAGCGTCTAGTAGAAGTATGGGGTCCGACAGCCGATCAGTTCCAGTCATTCCACCAGGAAGGAGGTACACGGCTAGAGTTGTCTGTAGTTCAACCGTGCCTAGACGGTCAATACTCTGACAGCAACGCCACCGTGTTCAATAATGCTTTTCATGCAGCCTCAGGACGTCGTGTTACGACTCAAATTGTGCGCAATAGGCTGCACGATGCGCCACTTCACTCCCGACGTCCATCTTTGCAAACACGACATTGGAAGTGTGTACGGGTTGCACGCTGCTGCGCGGTACTTAACACGCGCTCGCCAGCTGACAGTTTGCTCGGTCAGTACACGTGTGTCCAGTTGCAGTGCGACGCAGGAAGTCAGCCTCTGGCCGCAGCGCGCCCGACTAACTAGCGCCAGCTCGGGCGCCAATGTGTCTCAGATCGCAGTGGAGCCTTTCGATACGACCATAATTAGGATGTCAGACACAGTGATAATGGGTGCGCGTAGCGAGCGTGTTTTATAATCCGCCTTTGTTAACAAAACTGTTTAAACTTACTTCTCCTGTTCGCGTATTTGCCGTACCTCGAGGACCCACAGCTTACAAATATTTCGTCTAATTTTTATCTGGGGGCAACAACACCCTTATAGAAGTGGAGTCAGAAGTGGGATAATTATGGAAAAATCCACAGTCCTGAAGAGGTGCAACACAACGTGAACTTAGAGCAGCAGCACGAACATTTTCCGACTACGCGGGGACACCCAACGCAGGAATTCAGGTTTCTCTATTCCAGTTTGGCTAGAATACCAAAGGCAGTGATGGATTTTTGTTTTACATTTGATTGACTCACTGGCGTTAAATTAAACGAAAAGAGGCAATCCAGTCAGAGTAACGTTGTCGATTTACAACCTGTTATTAATGAACTGCAAGAAGAGATTCGGCAGTTAAAAGCAGAAAGAAGCGAGTGTAACATTGCGAAAGACTTGTCAAATGATAGTTCGTGCAGTACAGGTACAACTACAGTAAAGAATTTTTCATTATTGCCGTTAGTACCAGTGTTTAGTGGGGAACCCGAAAATGATGTCAAGGTATTTCTTCGTAAACTTGAAGGTGCCGCCCTGTTAGGATCGTGGTCAGATTCCGATAAGCTAGTGGTTGTCAAATTAAGAATTCGAGGAGCAGCACAAGATTTATTTAGCGCGGAGCGTACTTGCGAGAAAACAGAAGATTACAATGAGTTTAGAACGGTTGTTGTTCAGAGATTTAAACGTAAAAACGCGATAAGATTCTACAGAGAGCAGCTTCACAGTTTGCGAATGCGACGAGACGAATCTGTCGAGCAGTTTGCCGACAGAATTCGAAACATCATCGCTCAAACATACGAGTTACTAGATAATGAAAATGAAGATCGCATTCAGTTGTTGGAGGCCAGCCAGAGAACACTCACTAAAGCTATACAGGTCTCTGTTGCCAAATCATCATCACTTGCCATCGATGAAGGGTGAAAAACAAAGGAAAGAGTATTCACTCTCTTTTGCCTGGTGGCGGATTTAGGGAGTGGGGATGCATGGCAGAAGCGGATTCTTACGCAACTTTGGTGAAAATAAACGTACGTTTATACCGTAACAGCGTTGCTTACGTTGATTAGGACTCTATAATCATACTGATATACTAAAAAGGACAACCAAATCAGCATCCACTGCAACGTGGATAGTAGCACGAGAAGATTTGTTTCTACTTTTTAGACATTACTGCAGACTCTAGAAAATTCGACGGTCAGGGGACCGTTACAATCGAGTCTGCACTATTCGATTTCAAAGGATGTAAGAAAAAGTTTGAATAATTAATTCTATTTAACTCGACTTTATTCTAGATGAAATCAGCAAAAATCGAAATAAAATTTTGATTTTTTTTTTTACTATTGTATTCCCAGTTTTCTTACATGTTATTTGCTTTAGTATTTGAAACGGAAGGCACACACAAATGTTCGAAAATACATAAATTCAGCTTCATTCATTTTTCAATGCTGAACAAACTGTCACGAATGGATGCATTTTGTGAACTAAATTTCTTATAAACGACCTTATGTCTTTGGAGTTAGCGTGTCACTCCTTATTTGTATCTGAGACTTCGGTTCCCAGACTAACAGTTAATGATTTAGCGTTCCGTTAAGCTATAACCTCCGACAAATACCTTTTGTACCCTGCATCGAGTAAGGCAATTCCATAAGCTTTCAGCAAGAGGCGGGGACTCGCCTCGCCCGGTCTGCTTGCTCCCGCCTTTTAATATTTATCAGCAACATTATCTTTCCGCTCGATGATCGTTTGCAGCATGAATGGTGGAATCCCGAAACAATTCGTTACCTGCTACTTCTTGTTGCATTCCACAGCGTCGAAACTCGTTTCTGTTTTACGAAAGTCGAAAACTTCCTGGAAGTTATTCTGACGTGAAAACGTCTACTTTCTCCTTGGTCGAAGTTTCTTGTGTGACAAAATGGCGTCAGATTTGAATCACTAATAACTAAGAGACCGACAGTGCGCAAACAAAGGTTAAGTCCACGCCGTCTGTACGTGGTTGTCGCTTGTTGCCTGTGTTGTCATCGTACCAGTGTAGGCATATGCGCGTCATTGTTACAAATCATCTTTGTGTAAAGTTATAAACTGGCGTAGCTGTAAGCTAGGATACTGATTTGGGTGTCATTGCGATGAACAGCTTAGGGAGCGCCGGAATAGAAAATAAAAATATTCGCCGGAATATAAGCGAAATCTATATTGAGTTTAAACCTATGACACAAAGGAAGAGTTCGTCTCACAGGACTTGTAAATATGCTCTAAATTACAGAAAACGCGAGAAAAGCCCTCCCAGAAGCCTAAAAAGTGCAGCGCTGAGAGAAGGCGACAGCTCCCGCAGAGTCGGAAAAAAAGGAAGAAACGGCGCGACGCGATAACGTACTCAAAGGCTATATCGTACACCAGCCACTGAAAGTCCTAAATTGTGAGTAACCGTGTGACCACTGTATTACAGATATTGATAATTAAATTACATATTAATATGAAACACATGTTACGATTTTATCCCGACGTTTTCACAAAAAATCTACGGCGCAGACCTGAACTGCACACACAGGCATTTATTTGCAACTGATTAATATGCTGTGGTATTTCGTGCATTGTAAAAAAACAGACGCCTGTCACAAGGTGCTGAATGACAGTATAATTACCTGAACAACTGATGAAACAAATAGAATTATCCGGTGTAAGCTGGGCGTTGACTTGTAATTATAGAATGTCAGCGGGTCGTTCTGCTATGACAGTCACCTCGATTAGTGAAGAAGTTTCTTCGGTTTTCTCGAGGCATTTGGGAACAGGTTGAAACAAATGATTAACAAGTGTCAACTGCATACAGTCGCAGAGGCTGATTTCAAATGTCTTTGATAACTGTAAAGCAACTACAGCCACGCAATAAAACTTACAGCTGTGTAAGGGGGACAGCTAGCAGTCGGAGGTAAACACTTCCCCCTCACAGCGATCTAATGTCGCCGGCTAGAGTCCGCCACTCAGCGTCCGATGTAAATACAGCCGACAACAGGAAGTGTTGTACTGTGACACGACTACCAGATCGAGTTCAGAGCAGGAAACGGCCGGGGTCCCCGGTGGTAAGGGGTCTGGAACGTTCCAGCGCCTCGGCTGGGGCTATTCGCCCCAGCCGGGCCGGGGTTCTATCCCAGGCCGGCGCTGGAATTTTCAGACTTCCAAACACTAGCCTCCACCTCTGCCCTGGCATGTGGCGCATGCCGGGCACCCCCGTGGGGTCCGTGCGCTTCGGATCCCACGTGGAGCTCACTCCCACACTACAAACTAAACCTGATTATGCTGCTGCAAACACTTATTTTAAATTTTAATACGCACACTTTCTTCACCAGACGAGATCTACATATATTTTCGAGGTACTTTCTACATAATATATCTCACTGTCAAAAGAAACTCCATAGTATCATGAATATTTGCAGGATTACAACAATGAAATAAAATCTTTACTAAAAAAAACTAAATACGTTTTATTTTCGTTTTTGTGCTAAATGCTGCTAAGATAAATACCAAAACAGCTTCCATTTTCTTGTAGTTAACAATCAGTAATTGGAAAAATAAGTTTGCCTATAATACTGATACATATATTACATATTTACTTAGCACATTCTCAGTGCTGAAACAGGATAAATTATTTCATTGTCAGAAGAAATGCAAAATATTATATCAATACCATGACACAAGTGAATAGTAAAAGAAAAAAATATTTTCAGGTGTCTCAGTCTGCCTTTTCTTTTTAGTATCCGGATTGATTATATGATAATAAATAAATTCTGTATCATAAATCGTTTCGTAACAGTTCACACTCAATGCCTTTCATAAACGTATATTGTCACTAATTGTATTTTCAAAACGAACACACGCCTTTTTTTTCAAATTATTCAAGTGTCAAAATGAGATTATGATAGGTCACAGGTCACTAATGAGATAAACTCTTTCTTTGTATGAAGGAGGATAATTCTCCTCGTCTTATGTGAGCTGAATGCTAAATTACACCGATGACATTTAACATTTAAAAATCGAATTTCTTGACGACTTTACTGACAGGTCTACATGTTTCATATAATATTTCTGTTGGTAGTTACATGACAACCTCTCAGGCTCAGCTTTATATGAAAGTATCTTGCAGGTCAGAAAAGAAATTATGTTACTACCTCTACAGATTCAGTTGGTCTATTATTGTCGTACTATTGTATCTTTGACGTTGCACTGCAAGAGAGAGACTGCTACTATGGCTGTTTTCTTTTGCTATTAAATTCCGTGCCATATCTCCATTCTAAATGCTAAAAGGCGTGGATAAAACTTTTAGCAATACTATTTTCCTATTCTCCACATAGCTGCTAGGTGTCGCTACTAGTCCCTCACACAGTCAGTCGTCTATAGCGCAGGGCTTCGCTACCAGAGGGCTGTACCGGAACTCGCGGCGACTCACTCTGCCGGGATTTGCTGCTTCACTCCTGAACGTATACGCCAGCTGAAATAACCGCTAAATCCTCACACTAAACGAGAAACGTATTAGCACCAAAGGCAAATCGTGGTCAGTGCGAATACTGCCAAACCACCACTATGATAACTCCTAGCTGAAAATACTGGTACAAACTATTTACAGAGGAATGGAGCACCTTACAGAAGCTGATCTAGAGGAAAATCAATTTGGAGGGAACAGAACCCATATTGATAACATCTTTATATACAGAAAAATCTTTTGACAATGTTGACCAGAATATACAGTTTGAATTTAAGATGCTACCAGGAAAAAATTACAGCGAGCGAACTATTACTTAGAACTCCACCAGAAACGAGACAGCAGCTGTACGAGTTGAAGGACATAAAAGAAAGGAAATACGTGAGAAGTGAGTGAGACAGCGTTCTAGTCCATTCCCTGATGTTACTCATTCTATATACAGGGTGTTTCACAAGTAGTGCTTCACACTACTCGGGGCTGTACAGGGGACGTAACTGATTAAGTTTTACATAGGAATCTACTTTTGAAAACGTCATCTAGCGACGCTACAGAGCGTCAAAGTTATAGGCACCGGCGCCTGTGTATGTATACAGGGGGATCACACGAAGATGTTACAAACTTTCTAAGATGATGCAGATGGATAAATGTATAAATTTGAGATTATGTCCTTGTACTGGAAAATTATAACAGAAAACCTTTCTGTTACCTCTGACAGTATGTACCGTTATCGTTGTTGCTAAAATGTAGGACAGGAAACTTTCAGAGGCGGTGGTGTGGAGCGGGGGCGGTGGTGTGGAACGAAAGAAGAAAACAATGTGCAGTACACATAGGCTGTAAAATGCATACATCATGAACCATGAGCACTTGTTCATCTTCGCTAGCGTGAAACCAATCTCCACTATTGAACAAGCGCTTATAGCTCCAGGAGCATGCAGTTTAGAGTCCATGTTTTCTGCACATTTTTTCTTGTTTTGGTCTATACTGCCGTCTCTGAAAGTTGCGTACCCTACAATCCTAGCAACAACAGTACAAGTACTTGTATTCCACTGTCAGAGGTAGGATAACGATTTTCACTTACAATTTTCGACACGTTTGTTTACGGTACAGGGGCCCTTACTCAAATCGATACATTTGTCTGTTTCCGTCATCCTAGGAAGTTTGTAACACAATCACGGATCATCCTGTATATACATACATTTACCGGAGGTAGCGCCTGTAACTTCGATGCTCCACGGCGTCGTTGGGTGACGTTTGCCGGCATCAGTTTCTAAGTAAAACTGCAAGCTCTAGAAATGTGTAACGTGAATTGTGAAACACCTTGTATAAAGACAGCAACATACAAAAAGGACGAGGAATTCGGGAAACTAACCAAAAGTGAAGAAGAAGAAATAACAGTTGTTCCCTAATTGAACTCTCACTTTGCAGTGGAGTGTGCACTGATTTGAAATTTCCTGGCATTTATTCGCCCTGAAGAGGATCACTGAAAAGATGGTCGAAATGTCGGTATTTTCAGTGTTTTATAATGATATGGCCTAGTACCCAAAATGATTTTCTTCAAGTTCTTTGTAGGAACTATATCGCTTCTCTCCGATATTTTTAGAATGATACAATTATTTTTTGCTAAAACCTAGCAACTGAAATAGTGCTTGAAATGATATAAATGGTACTTATGCTTTATGGTATGGATACAGAAACGGTACTTGGCTTTAACGATAACAATATACAGGAAAATTCAGTAATGTTTCTGCAAAGTGCCATAACACCGAAATCCCGAAATATAATCGGATATTTCGAATGTGGCACGACACCAGCTGTACAGTTTACTGGACAGATACTGAGTTTTCCGAAATTCTAGCACTTTTAGAGGGAACTAAGCGACAATATTTTAAATTGGAACTCACGAACGGAAACGTATACTTTCCGTGCTACAGCCGTTTGAATACATGCTCGCAGGTGGGTATGCAACAGGGTAGTCATCGTGGGAGGCGGAGGGGGTGGGGGGAGGTGCTTACGTCGGATGTCATTTACCGTCTGTCCCACCACTCTGACATGGCTCGTGCGTCACTCACGTGTCTGTCAGTATTAGAGCAACATTGCGGAGTGCACTTTTGCCGAATACACCGACATGATCCTTCTGTATGGCGAAGCTCGTCGCCTCTATCAAGCTCGTTCTCCGCAGCGTCCGACTTCATGGCATACGCTTTTCTCCACAACTGCGCAACGACTTTGAGAAAATGATGCGTTCACCGTCAGCAGGGGTGACTGTAGTGCTTCAAAGAGACGCAGCGCACCCGAGTTGGAGAAGGCCGTATTGTAAAGAACAGTGTTTCTGAAAACTTATTAAGTTTCCTTTTAGTGAGTGGAATTGTGGAACTACTGATGTACTGGGTCATACCTAATAACTTACGTGTACAAGTGGTCGCGATATCAACATGTTTTCAAATGGCTGTAGCGAGGAAACAGTGCATTACAGGAGTTTGTAACGGGGATTTCCGAACATCCTGCATGTTTACGGTATATTGTACAGTTGTTGTCCCACCATAATTGAAATTAGCGAATACATTTCATAAATTATGAGAGCTCATCAGGTGCGACTACGGTGTCCGCAGTATAAAACCCAGGGGCGTCATGGCTACGGCGGCTCTGACGCCCACGAGAACAACTGTAGGTAGAGAGCGCAACACAGCTACTTTGATGGACATTTTCCTCTAATGCTGCCAGATGTCTCTATTTTTAGAGGTATATTGACCCGCCCCGCACCAGCCTTAAGCGGAAAGCCAAATATCCCAACTTCTGGCCACTGCTAACATTCTGAAATACACTATCCGATCAAAAGTATCCAGACACCTAGTAGTGGACTTCAATATGCGGTATGCCCACCTTTTGTCTTTACGAGGGGTTAAACTCTGCTGGGAACGCTTTCAGTGTCAACGATATTTTACGCACCACACATGGTGAGAGTTTCATCTGTGTGTACGTACCAGACAATACACTGGCGAGCAAGATCGCCGCCTCTCCCCCCCAATTTTGGAGCAATATGGGCAGCTCCTTGCAACCAGGTCGGGATTTTGACGATGTAACGAATCAATTGAACTGAATATGGTACGATATCCGTCAGGAGGACATCCACCAACTTTATCAATCAAGATCAAGCCGAATAGCTGCTTGCTTAAGCGCCAGAGGTGGACCAACGCGTTATGACTTCCTCCTGAATGAATCACCCAATTTTCCTGCAATTGTTATCATTTGTTTGCCTCTACACGTACATCACATCTACCGATTTCCTTCATACTGGGGTAATTTCTTGGTGGTACGGTTTAGAGTGTAAATATACGGGGTGTATCAAGAAGAACCAACCGATTAAAAAAAAAAGTAACTATTATGTTATTCGACATATGTGCGTGAATAGCGTACCGCTGGAAAGAGCAAAGCCTCGGGCTTTACATGGTCACCGCTTGGCAGCAGCACTGACCGCCCATTTCAGTCCTAGTAAAACTAGTGTCGCGACGACAGAAAGCGTTTTGTGTTCTGCATTTTGCGCAGCGTGGGCAGTAATAAGTGTTCGGCGTGACTTTGGTACAAGGTACGGTGCGGATCCTCCTACAGCACAGAGCACTGGACGAGGCCATCAACGATTAAGAGAAACAGAATGTTTGCGGACAGGCGAATCGCCGGGCCGTCCCCGAGTGCCTGACACAGGCGTCCAATGCATCCGCCACAGTTTCATGAGGGGGCCGCAGAAATCCGTTCGCCGTGCAGCTCGGCAGCTCAGCACGCCCCCCGATGTCCGTCTGGCGTCTATGCGTCGACGTCTATGCATCAAATAATATTAAATTCAGCTACTGCGAGCTCTTCGTGAGGGTGATAACATCGTGTGAAGTTACGTAATTTCACTCTTGGCAAGGTGGAGGATGGCTGTTTTCTCCTACAGTTAGTGTTCAGTGACGAGGCAACATCCCATTTATACGGACAGCTGAACTGTCGTAATGTGACAATACGAGGTACGAGACAACCGCATGAAGCTGTACAACATAAAATAGACCATCCTAAATTTAATGTGCTTTGTGCAGTTTAACGGGAACAGGTGTAAGATTCATTTTTCTTTGCCGGAAACACTGTTATAGGAAGCATATATCTCGATATGCTTGAAAACTTTCTTTTCCTACAGTTTGATTCGAACGACTTCATTTACCAATGAGATGGAGCACCGCGACAGTGGCATCTGGAAGTGCGGGAATTTGTAAATCAAACGATTACTGAACGATGGATCGGTCACAATGGACTAAATGACTCAGCCTTAGATTACTGGCCTCCAAGGTCGCCGTACCCGACTATATGTGATTATATATGTATGATTTTGTAACAGACTCTTTATGTACCTACGTTACCAACAGCAATAAATGAACTGAGACATCGCATAACAGCACCTGTGGAAACTCAAGACATGCTTGCTGCAGTGTTGGTACAATTTGAACACCGCATTGACACATTCCGTGCATCTCAAGAATGCATATTGAACACCAATGAAAAGGATGAAAAAAATCTTTTTCAGTTTCCGTTCATCAAGAAACAAAATTCATCGTATATGTTTCTTAGTTCCAGAAATATAGACGGCCAAGATCGGATGATCGTTTTTGATACACCCGGTATAGATAACGCACTTCAAAACCTACCAATAATTAGGCAACCACCAAGATGGGAGATAACAAGCACTCACACATGCGTCTTTGCATGTGTTGGATAAAAAGTAGTAGCACAATGCCGTAACATGAAGGATGAGAGTCATTTGGTGTGCACGCTTTCTGTTGCTGATAGATGGTGCTTAAGTAGTAAAGTTAGCGGCATACGTGTGTTTGAGTCAGTTACGGTGTGTACTATCTCAAAGTTGGAGAGGCTAGCTCAAGTGCCTTAATAGTATGTTTGGGAAACACGAAAAATGTGCTTGAGTCAAGACTGAAAGGGCACGTGGTCGGAGCGCGCAACTATCTTTCCTTCCGGCGCTGCATTCCAACAACTTTCACGACAATGCACGACGCCAAACGACGAGCCCTGTGCAGGAGCTCCGCGTATGTGGCAGCGGGACATACTGGAACATCCACCGCATTCATCCGGTAGAGTCCCCCCAATTATGACCTGATCGCCCAAATGAACGAAGTATTTCGTGGCACGCGTTACAGCACATGATAAGACACCCTATGGCGGTCCTAGCGAGACATCATCACAGATGGATGCACTGACAGTGTATGACATTTTTCACGTGGGTGTGGAAAGTGATCAAGACGCGAGACGGAAATGTAATAAAGTGAATTTTAGTCAGTGAAGTGTGGCATGAATTATAACCGAACTGCTACTACTTTTCATCCACCCCATGTATATTACCATACCCGTTTATTTTAACTCATAAAAATTTGTCAGTATTCTTGTATGAAATGTTTTCACAATTTTGGTTTGTTTTCTAGATGTATAGCAATTCGTTACGAAAGATGGAAACGTTTGATTTTCACTTAGAGCATGAATGTCCGATTTCCACTTACAGTACTGCCATGGCTGCACGTTTTTCTGGATTAGGAATTGATGCCCTTAGCATGAATTTACTTTGGCTTGCACCACAGCACATTTACTTGACGTAAAATGCGATGAAATACTCCGCCAATACAGTTCGATTACCATCTCTTAATTGTTGGACCTGGTGGTCTAACGGCACAGCGCGTGGCTGCAAATCGAGAATCGCGGGATTGAGTCCCAGTTGAACCAATAAATTTTTCAGTCTGCGTTTAATCCAGCCTTCACCTCTCAATGATATGAGGAATCGGTAGAAACAACACGTGGTGCGGATTCCACGTTAAACTGCCGATTCCCTTTCCCCGGTTGGACAACTGGTGTACGATAATGATAAGCAAGTCGCCAAATTGCCGTCCAATTGAAAGACTTAAAGAAGGGGCACTGAAATACGCGAAATTTGTTAGTATTATTACACTGTCGAAACGCAGTAATGTGACCACGTGTTAAAATCCCGAATAAACGCGTTTTGCAGCATGAGATGTACAGGAATAGAGCCAATGAGGCAATGACAGTGGTAAGAAGCCATTCCGACTCCAGTACTTGTCCAGCTGCGATAGAATTTTATCGATTGAGGATACGTGGCACAAACTACTCGATCGAGGTGGCCCCTCAGATTCTCGATTGGGTTTAAAGCCGGGAAATTTGGCAGTCAGGGCAGTACGGTAAATTCATCCTAGAGCTTTCAGAACCACGCACATACACTGCGAGCTATGTTACACGTGCATCTAAGGGTGGATATGGTCCCCCAAGGATAGGTGCGTACTTGGGTTGATCCATTGTGCCTTTCAGAATGACGAGATCACCCAGGGAATGCCGCGAAACATTCCCCACACCATTACGCTCCCTCAGGGTTTCAGGGCGTTTGCTTTTCAGACGTTACACGCCAATGAAAATCTGTCCGATGGGGCATAAAATGTGATTAATATGGAGAGGCCACCTGTAGCACTCAGTGGACTTTCAGTTGTGGTATCGGCGTGCAAATGCTAGCTTTCAACGCCAATGAACAGCAGTCAACATGGGTGCAGGATCCAGGTGCCTACTGCGGAAGCCCATACGTTGTTGAGGAAACATTGGTGGTAGCCCTTGGTTCGTCTGGGCGGTCAGCTGCACAGAAGTTGCACGTCTATTCGCCAGCACACATATCTGCAGCTATCGTTCACCTGTGTCGCCTACTGCCCGTAGTGCAACACAGTTGCCTCGGAGCCGGATTAGAATACCGAGATGTTGCCACGCACGGTTTACTTTACATACAGTGGCATGTGAAAAGATTACAGATTTTGCCGTTTCGGAAGTGCTTCCACCTTTGGGAAGAAAGCCAACGTTTATGCCCTGTTGGACGTCACATAAATCGCCCCTTTTACGCATTATGACAACGACTTCACTGTTTCTAGCCTCCCACCTCCTCTCCCCCCCCCCCCCCCCCCAATTCATCACCTACTAATGCTATCACCTGGCGTCTATGAGTTATTACACGTTGACCTCAAAAATAGGAGTTGGTCACATTAATGTGACTGGACCTATTATTATTATTATTATTGAAACTTCCTGGCAGATTAGAACTGGGTACCGGACCGAGACTCGAACTCGGGACCTTTGCCTTTCGCGGGCAAGTGCTCTACCATCTGAGCGACCCAAGCACCAATCACGTCCCGTCCTCACAGCTTTGCCAGCACCTCGTCTCCTACCTTACAAACTTTACAGAAGCTCTCCTGCGAACCTATTATTATTATTATTATTATTATTATTATTATTATTATTACTTCATTATTATTTCGTTGTTGTTCAGTTGTCTAAATGTGTGTGTAGCGTTGCCAGGTTACTTGCTACAGTAAAATTTTCTTTGCCGTTGCTAGAGTCGTCTTTCAAGTTTGCAGGGGCCACCGCTAGTTGGCGCTATTGGACTGCGACATTACTGTTCTTTCAAAATGTGCCGTTTGTTACGCTTAAAACTAACAAGGAGAGCTCCCCAGCGGTGGGATCGACTCTTTGAAACCAAATAAGCGGTAGTGTAACTTAAGATCCCCTGTATCAGACCCCAGGTGAGCCTCCGTTTGCAAGTAACTGACGGAAAAGATTTCCAAATTTTGCGTGATGATAGCTGTAAGGAAGTCGTATTCCATAGTCTGGTTACGTGTCATAATGGTTAGGATAGAAGCTTAACCATGCCTCGTCAGGTGCAATAATTTCTTTTATTGTTAAATCTTTATCGAAATGACTTCGATGCCTATTTTTACTCAATTTATTGGTTTAAATGAAATTTCTTTCGTTCTATTCCTTTGTCACATCATTTTAAGCACCGTATGAACTTTTCCATTTGTTCAATTTTACTTTGTATCATTCTTCTTCCAATCGGAATTTTTGTGAATGTGTATTTTATTATACCTGTCTATTTGACTATTCAATTATTTCAAAACTCCGATATATTAATTAGAAAACAAAAGACGAAATAATCTATTTACATTTACTGTGCATTAGTGTGAAAAATGTATTTTTCATTACAAGACCTGCCTTTTTTGCGTGGTAATCGACATACAAATATTTAAAACAGAACCTAAATTCTTGCTGCACTATGGAAATAATAGTGTAGATGAAAATTTAAATGAGAGAAGGTTTTATAAGTAAAATGAAATTCAAGCAAAGTGAGAAGTCGATATAATGAACACAATAACGTAGACGAAAATACAGGGTCATAAAAACAGGAGAAATTAAATCGGAATTGATACATGAAGATAATTAAAAGTTCACGAACAAATATTTCTAGTGGAGAAGGGATGATAAGAAGAAAAATTACACCAAATGAAAAAGTTCATATCACTATTGAATCACGTGACCGAGAAGTGGAAATAAAAAATAATAATATTTACATCAATTGAATGAAAATGATTATCAATGTCACTTCGCTAAAGACCTAAAATAGATTTCTTTCTCTGGTGAGATTCATGCATGTGAAGCCAGTATCCTTTCCATTACCCTCACAACCAACTTATGTCATTCGGCTTTCTTCATACTATCGAGTCTCACACAAAATTCGGAATTTCTTTTCTCATCAGTTCCTCGCAAACGTCGACCCACCAGGATGAATGGCTGCAGTGTGTGATACTTGGGTGCTTAACTTACATAGCCGTATAGATGGTTTCAAAAAGTCGATCCTACCGCTGGAGAAATCTCGTTGTAAGACATAACGAAAGATGGCCGCCGTTTCATTATATCTATTGATATGGTGATGGACACACATTTAGTAGTGTAGCCATAGTGACATAAACGGTCTGAAACCTGCACGATCTAAGCAAAGAAGAACGGTTGGTTGGTTGGTTGGTTGGTTGGTTGCGGGATGAAAGGGTCCAAACTGCAGAGGTCATCGGTCCCTTGTTCCAAAATTTTAAAAAGACCCACAGAGAATAAAATATGTTCAACAGAATAGGAGACAGACGACACAGAACAAAAGAAACGTAGACAACGATCAGACAAAACGAAATAAAAGCACATGGAGTGCGACGGTGGTTGGCCGACCATAGGAACAAAAAAAAAGGAAAAGCCAACCACCGAAAACACATTAAAAACTGAGTTTAAAACCGTAGGCCAAAGGCCAGAATCAACACAAAACAAGCAAATACAACAGAAACACTCAGATTAAATTATAAAAACCCCCTGCCCGAATAAAACGTAAAACTAAGTCAGCCATAGCAGAGTCATCTGTTAAAAGGGCAGGGAGCGAGTCAGGCAGTGGAAACGACTGCCTGAGCACAATTAAAAGTGGACAGTCTAATAACATGTGGACCACTGTCAAAATGGAGCCGCAGCGACACAAAGGTGGGCCCTCACGTCGCAATAGGTGGCCGTGCGTCATCCATGTGTGCCCAATGCGCAGCCGGCACAGGACAACTGACTCCTTACGAGACATCCGCAAGGAGGACCGCCACACATCGGTAGTCTCCTTAACAGCCCGCAGCTTATTCGGGGATGTCAGGCCACGCCACTCATCAGCCCACACCCCAAGCACCTTACGGCGCAACACCAGCTGCAGGTCGCGAGCTGTGAGGCCGATCTCCAAAGCTGGGGCGTCGATCGCCCCTTTGGCCAGCTGGTCAACACGTTCGTTCCCCGGGATGCCAACATGGCCTGGCGTCCAAACCAAGACCACCGAACGACCAGAACGGGCAATGGCGGAAACAGACTCCTGAATAGAGGACACCAGAGGAGAAGAGGGATAGCAGCGGTCGATGGCCTGAAGGCTGCTCAGGGAGTCACTGCAGATGACGATGGACCTACCTGAGCAGAAACGCATATGCTCAAGAGCGCGCAAGATGGCCACCAGCTCTGCAGTAAAAATACTGCAGCCAGCCGGCAAGGAGCGTTGCTCAACATGGGCAGCGTGAGCAAAAGCGTAGGCAGTGCGACCATCAACCAGGGAACCATCAGTGTAGACAGGCTCACAGCCCGGAAATGATAGGAGGAGCGCAAGAAAACGGCGACGGAGGGCCACAGGCGGAACCGAGTCCTTAGATCCCTGTGCCAAATCCAGACAGACGGACGGACGGCCGGGACAAATACCAGGGAGGCGTAGGTGTACGGACCCGGAAGGGAGGCAGAAGAGGGAATGACCCCAGGTCTGACAGCAGGGACTGGACACGGACAGCTACGGAAAGCCCAGACCTAGGTCGCCGTTCAAGCAGATGGAGGACCATGGCAGGGAAAAGCAGGCGACGATTGGGATGGCCTGGCGAGCAATGGACGTGGACAGCATAGTCGGAGAGCAGAAGATGGCGGCGAATCCGCAGCGGGGGAACCCCGGCCTCCACCAGTAGACTATCCACGGGGCTAGTGCGAAAAGCGCCAGATGCAAGCCGAACCCCACAGTGGTGTATGGGGTCTAACAACTTCAACACTGAGGGTGACGCAGACCCATAGGCCAGGCTCCCATAATCAAGCTGGGACTGCACAAGGGCTCTGTACAATCGCAGCAGCGTGCAGCGATCTGCACCCCAAGACGTGTGTCTAAGGCAGCGGAGGGCGTTGAGGTGCCGCCAGCATTTTTGCTTCAGCTGAGTAACATGAGGAACCCATGTGAGCCGGGCATCAAACACAAGTCCCAAGAAGTGGCAAGTGTCCACCACCGCAAGCAGGTGGCCGTCGAGGTAAAGTGCAGGATGAGGGTGGACCGTCCGACGCCTGCAGAAGTGCATAACTCGAGTCTTAGCAGCAGAGAACTGAAAACCACGAGTCAGAGCCCATGACGCTGCCTTGCGAACGGCGACTTGCAGCCTGCGTTCGGCGGCTCCCGTAGTCGTGGAGCTAAATGAGATGCAGAAGTCGTCGGCATACAAAGAAGGAGACACCGACGACCCCACTGCTGCAGCCAGACCATTAATGGCCACTAAAAATAAGGAGACGCTCAACACCAAAGAAGAACGATTTCGTACTTAGTCCAAAGGAAAATCTCCAGAATTACTAGAAAACTTGTAGCCAATGCACCAAGTCCCCGGCAGTCATTTAGTCCGCGGTGACTGCTGAGAACCTTCGGACCAGTCATTAGGATTCGCACTCTACTACTTTGATGTTACACGTTCGGTGTCCTACTCTATGGCGCTGAGTCATGGACGGTATTACGCATTTGAAATGCGATCATGTCGAAAAATATTAAGGATACCCTCGACAGATGTAGACAAAAATATGGCGGTACGAAGACGCAGAAATTCTCAACAGCATCCAGAGAGCAAAACTCGATTGTTTTGGTAGCGCAATTCCGCAACAATAAATAAAACCTGTTGAAATTAATAATTCAAGGAAGCATTAATGGCCGGCCAGTGTGGACGAGCGGTTCTAGGCGCTTCAGTCTGGAACCGCGCGACCGCTACGGTCGCAGGTTCGAATCCTGCCTCGGGCATGGGTGTGTGTGATGTCCTTACGTTAATTAGGTTTAAGTAGTTCTAAGTTGTAGGGGACTGATGACCTCAGATGTTAAGTCCCATAGTGCTCAGAGCCACTTCAACCATTTTTTTTGAAAGATTAATGGCATACGTGATCCACGACGCACAGAATTATCCTGGCTACATAAGTCAAACCAGCAGTTTGGGTTCAGCACTTAATCAATGTTCTGAAAAACCATGGACGGACAACAGATCATGCTGCCGATCGGCAGTGTTATTGGAGGACGAGGCACTTGGAGAGGAAGAATGAAAATACAGACAATGCTTAAAAATTACATAAATGCTCACCATTAAATCTAATATTCCACTCATATAATCGCGCTAGCTGCAAATAAAATTAATCTGCAACTGCCATACAGTTAAAATTTCTTGAACCTAGTGCTGTTAACAGCATTCATGTCAACACTTATTTTGATCAATGTACGTATTTTCTCAGACATCCACTGTACGAGGACGTAATGAAAAGTAATGTCGACAGATGTTTTATGTGAAAACTCGCTACACTTTTTAAATAAAACAAACTTCATTAACATTCTACATCTGTATTCTTCACGTCTATAAATTTATTTCTCAACACACTCACACTCTGGAAACCAACACAATTTCCCCAACTACATACTATTTTGTTGATACCGTCACTGTATATTGTTCGACTATGTTAACAGAGCCACAACCTTACCTCTGCTTGCACCGCTTGAAACAATTGAAGTCCTCGAAGGTTTTCTTAGTTTTGCACAAAGACGAAAATCGAGACTGTGTAGGATGATCGACGGCAGTGAACCAAGGACGTCGGATTGCTGCAGATGCCGCAGCGCTCGTGTGTAGCTTGGCACTGCCATGCTTAAGGAGAGTGTGCTCCACATGCAGACGAAGTCTTCGAATTCGTGCTTTTAGTTTTGTGAGCTCTTTCTCACCCACCAACATAGTCACGTCGCACACCGCTATGTTACGAAAAATCGGAGCCCTCTAACAGCAGAGGGCTGCATATATCCATAGTAAAGATGTAGAATGTTACTGACTTTATCAAATAAAACAGACCGAGTCATTATCTTCTCTGCACACCGTCGTGTTATACACACAAAAATAAAAAATAAATTGTTTCCCAGCAAAGTATGCTGTATTCTTAAGTGAAGATCTTTGTAATGTACATCTGTAGTAAACTTTATGCTGGTGATATATGGTGACAATTCGTATTTATATTTACAATGAAAAGAGATTGACCAGTGGCCAACAGACAACTAAAACGCAAGTTGCCAGATGGATATTAACTGCAATACCGCTCACGCTGTCACGGTAAGCAGGAGGTGTTGTTTCCCGATACATGTCACCGTGTAACTGCCGCTCGTGGCGATACATTAAAGAGTTCTTGTCAGAGAGCCAGTACCCAGATTCACTCTAAAGAAATAAAGAAGCGAATTCTGTGCGCCACATTTGAAGATGATCCTGAAACGGCTCCAAAACTAGTTAACTCGAATTTAAAAAATTCAAAAATTGAGTTGTTGCAGTTTTCCACATTTATGTTCAGTACACATTCACAGGCACTTGAACAGTGGTTCCCAGCCTTTCTTAGACCATTGCTCCTGAGTGCAATCAGACATGTGCCAGTACCCCCTGCCCTACCCCGAGTGCAATCAGACATGTGCCAGTACCCCCTGCCCTACCCCCCTTGCTGCCGTCTGTGGCCGAAGCAACTCTAGGCACGAAGGAGATAATAATGTGTCCCTCCGAGAATAATTTTGCCTGGGCTGTAAGCGGCGCACAGCTCAGCGTTTACAAAGTTGCCAATTACATCTCACTCCGGGAATATTATTATTAAGCCCAGTTTCCACAGCAGCGAATGGAAGCGAACGCAACCGTATGAACATTTGCAGACCACTTGCCAGTATTAACTACCTTTCGTCTACGAGGTCTGTTCAAAATATTCTGGAACTTCTCTATGCTTACCTCCACTTATTTGTATATGATCTCCCCCACGACTGATACACCGCTCCCAACACCGTTTCCACTTCCGGGAGCAGACTTGGTTCGCCTTTCGCTGGACCGCGCGTCTATCGTTACAAATCTTCGTCCTCTCAGCTTGGTTTTCAACTTTGGAAATAAAAAAAAGTCAGCAAGGGCCAAGCTGACCTGACAAGCTTTTTATTTTTTGAACATTGAGAACATTTCCCTACCCATTGTGAAGACTGAACCCTGTTCTCAACGTCATAACGGCAGACCCACGTCTCATCACCAGTTGTAATTTTCGTAAGGAACATCTCGTTCTCATTTGGGTGATCCTAAAGCTCTTCTCAGATTGCGAGGCGGAGGTCTATCTGCTCTTGACTCATGAGCCGTGACACGAACTTGGCGGCAACACGATACATTCCAAGATGCTGTAATAGGATTTCACGATCCAACTGCAATGTTACATTCTTCTGCAATCTCTCGGACAGTCAGTCTTCGTTCAGCACGCACAGTTTCGTTGACGTTCCTGAAACAAGCGTTGCTGGCAGAAGTCGAAAGACGTCCTGCACGGGGATCGTCTTCCGTCCGGCCGTTTTTAAAACGTGTGAACCATCCGTAACACACGGCTTAAGCACTCATCACCATAGGCTTCCTGCATCATTTGGTGTGTGTCTGTAAAAGGTGTTCTTGAGTTTAGCTTTTAAGTTCCTATGGGGCCAAACTGCTGAGGTCATCAGTCGCTAGGCTTGCACCACTTACACACACCCATGCCCGAGGGAGAACTCTAGCGTCGGACGGGGGGGGGGGGGGGGGGGGGGGGGGGCAGCCGCACGAACCGTGGCAAGACCCCGAAGACTGCGCGGCTACCCCGAACAGCAGCTTTCTTGAGTTTCACGCAAAATTTATTGCAGGCGCATTGCTCCTCTAACTATCCCCTCTCGAAGTTCGCCAACTGTGCGACACAACGTTCTACTCAATACAGCACTGAACAATAAGCTAACAGACATACAACAATGAAACTTCCCGCAGTTACACATTAAGCACACGCGTGTGCAGGGATGTCAACTGCATTTCGCCCCAACACGCCATTGGCGCGAAATTACGAATGTTCCGAAATTTTTTCAACACACCTCGCGTATTCAAAATTTAGGGTATGTTCTAGAAATTTTTAGCAAGTAGGCTTTCTCCGGATAGCTTACGTGTATCTTCAGGCATCTGCCGACTTCTTCAGCATCTCTGTTACATTCTCCTGTCGGCCAAACAAACCTGTAACCATTCGTGCTGACTTTCTTATGAACAGTTCAATATCCCCTGCTAGTCGTATATGGGACAGTTCCCATACACTGGAGCATCTTTGTGCACTGATTATATTTCCCTTTAATTCTAACAATGAATTACAGTCCGCCACCATCTTTACCTTTGACTGAGACAATGTGATGGTTCCATTTCTTACTTCGTTATCACCAATGTAAAGATTCTCGCTGCTCCCATTTATGCTTCATCTCATCACTTTTGTCTTTGATTTACTCTCACCCCAAATTCTACACTCATTATATTGTATATTTCATTCATCAGATCCTGTAGTAATTCACTTTCACTGAGGACGATAATATTATCAGCAAACCGTGTCACTGATATCCTTTCACCCCGTATTTCAGTCTGATCTTGAACCTCTCTTTTATTTTCTTCGTTGCTTCTTTGACGCATAGATTGAACAGTAGAGGCGAATGACTATATCAAAGTCTTACTCACTTTTTAATCCTTGCACTTCGTTCTTGGTCTTCCATTCATATTTCCTCTTGGGTCTTGTACGAATATATTACCTGTCCCTCCCTACAGCTATTTTTTTCAGAACTTCGATCTTGCACCATTTTACATTGTCGAACGCTTTTCCAGGTCTACAAATCCTATGAACGCGTCTTGAGTTTTATTCAGTCCTGCTTCTATTTCGTATCCTTACAATGTGTTACACCGAGGTATTTGTGTGAGTTGACCGATTGGAAATGAGAGCTATTGCTGTTGTAGTCATAGGATACTATGTTTTTCGTTTTGTGAACTGCACAATTTTAGGTTTTCGAACATCTAAAGAAAGCTGCAAAAATATCCGAAATTCTGTTTGAGTCTACGTACAAAAATGCATTGTTAGAAAAACAAACTAAACCAAGAAGGGACAAAATATCAGTAACGAACAACGTAGAATCTCTACGGCTAATTTGGATTAAACTGCGCCGTCATCTTCAGCAACAATCAGGGCACAATCCAAGGAGGGATCTACACCTACATGGATATTCTGCAAATCACATCTAAGTGCCTGGCATAGGGTTTATCGAATCACCTTCACAATTGTCTATTAATCCAACTTCATGTTTTGAACTGCCCAAGGTGTGATGAAGACTAAAAGGAGTCTGTCACGGAAGACCGTATTAAGTGTGATAATTACTCCCAACATGGCATGAAGAATGCACAGCTTATTAAGGTCATGGTGCATTTTCTTGTTATTGGTGTTAATGCGTACACTTACCAGATTATGCGGCCACGAGTACGAACGAGCAGTGTCATATATTAATGACATTTAAGGTTTGGGTTAAAAGTTACTCAGCTGTATCTGGTAAATGTTGATAGTAAGTAAATGATCAATGTTTTGCTATTTGTTTGTTTTAACTTTCTCGTCAACTAGAAATGACCGATTAAATACTAAGAGCATACTCCTTCCTGACTTTCCCCTGCAAAGGCAAATTGATGAAGTCGAATAGTTTGTAGGAAGAATTTTTTTAGTTTCATGACTTTAGGTTGGCATGACAGAGATGAGTTGAGAGCGGCTGACTAACAAAAAACTTTTATTTATAACCTTAATGTTGCAATGAACAATGACGCGTCGGGTTCAAGTTTCCACATTAACTGAGCAACATTCAGCGATGCGTTTTCCCTTTCAGAAGGTGGAAAACGGCCAAAATATTTTCTCTAATGATTTTTCAGTGTGGTCGAAGCTGTGCGAACAACGGAAATTTTCGATAAATACGTAGGACAGTTCAAAAACAATCTAACTTCAGTGACAAATGAAAAACGCCGTGGCCGGCCAATTGAAGTGTCTCCTCCTTCGGTTAAAGCCGGCTCTGACGACATTACTCCTGATGGCCGACGTGTTGCAGTAGAACTGAATAGCAAAATAGCTGCAGTAGGTAGTGGCACAGTTCGTAACGTTGTCAGTGACATGCTCAAGTACAGCAAAACAAGTCCAACGTGAGTCCCGAAAGAATTCACACAACAACACCAGGAAACAAAGAGTTCTATGAATGTGAAGGTGAACCTTTTCTGAACGAGATTTTAACGTGTGATGAAACTTTCGCTCTAAATGGTGAACCCGACTCGAAAGGACAAGGCGTAAAATGGAAGCACACCAGCTTACCGGTCCGAAAGAAATTCAAAACTCGAGCATCAGCGAGGAAAGTGATGCTGGCCATCATCTGGATGCCACAGTTGTATTTTGGTGATTATTTGGAAGATCAGCGTACAGGATGCAGCGCTGACCACTCACACATACTGATGAGCAAAGTAAAGCCAGCGATGAGAGGTAAACCACTGGAAGGAAAAAGAAACCATAATGGGTTGGGAAACTCTACGTCATCGTCCCTACAGTCCAGATTTGACTTCCGTGAATTTTCATTTTCATGTTGCTGACATTATGCAGAATGGAAGCTGTCTGCAGCGCAATTAACTCATAAGAAAAACTTCAAAAGTCAACCACATTTGTAGAGCATTTATTGCTACCTGTTTGATCCGCTCAAGGACGCATCCCGTGGAAAGGATTCAGCGACAGCGAGTAGGTTAAAACAATTTCGGTTTTACTTACTTCATTCGCATTTATCGGCCAGAAATCAGACAGCAGGTGTAAGACTTAAAAGAAAGCCGGTAGTTGAGAAGTGAGAGGGGGGGGGGGGGGAGGGGAGAGAGAGAGAGAGAGAGAGAGAGAGAGAGAGAGAGAGAGAGAGAGAGAGAGAGAGAGAGAGAGAGAGAGAGGGGGGGGGGGGGTTCTAGCCAATTCTCCCATGTTATTCACTCTGCATACAAAATATTTCACACGTCATACTGCACACTTATCTAATCTGTAGAGGGGACCTAGCTGATGAAGTTTTACATAGGAATCGATGTCTGGAAACAGTATACTCGTATAAGTTACAGGGGCTGGAGTCTGTAAAGTATGTGTATACACGGAGATCCAATGAAGATGTTACCAATTTGAGGTTATGTCCCTATTACGGAAAATCAGAAGAGAAGACATTCCTGTTACATCTGACAGTATGTACCGGTAGTGTTGTAGCTAAGATGTAGGGCAGGAAACTTTCAGAGGTGGTAGTATGGACCGAAAGAAGTAGCTAAGTGTAGGGCAGGAAACTTTCAGAGGTGGTAGTATGGACCGAAAGAAGAAAACAATGTCCAGTACACATGAGCTGTAAAATGTATACCTTAAGAACTGTGAGGACTTGTTCGTCTTCGCTAGCATAAAACATATCTCCACTATTGAACAAGTGCTAATAGCTCCGCAGGTATGAATTTTGCAGCCCATGTTTACCGGACATTTTTTCTTACTTTGATCCATACTACCACCTTTGAAAGTTAGCAACAACAGTATCAGTACTTGTATTCCACCGTCAGAGGGATGATAACGATTTTCAGTTTTAACTTTCTACTCATTCGTTTCCGGTACCGGGGCCCTTACCTCAAATTGATACATAATCACGGCATCACACTACTTACGTACATTTGCCGGAGCTGGCGCCTGCATTTTTATGCTCCGTAGGCTCGTTAGATGACGTTTGCAGGCATGAGTTACTATGTAAAATTGCAAGCTCTAGAAATGTATAAAGAAAGCAACATACAAAACGGACGAGAAATTCGGGAAATTAATCGAAGATAAGAAAGAAGAAATAGAATTTGTTTCCAAATCGAACTTTCATTTTGCTGCTGATGATTTGAAATTTCGTGGCATTTATTCGCTCTGAAGATGATCGTTCAAACGATGGTCGAAATGTCGTTATTTTAGTTGTTTCACTGTTTTATAATGACATGGCCTAGTACCCAAATTTATTTTCTTCAAGTTGTTTGTAGGAATTCTATCGCTTCTCTCCGATATTTTCAGTATGATATTGGTATTTTTCCTACACGTAGCAGCTTTAGTAGTGCTTGAAATGATGAAGATAGTACTTAATACTTTTTGATATGGGGACAGAAACGGTGCTTGGTTTTAATGATAACAATATACAGGAAAATTCAGCCATGTTTCTGCGAAGTTGCACAACGACGAAATCCTGAAATACATCCGTATATTTCGATGTGGTACAATAGCTGTAGGTAGGAGACGAGGTACTGGCAGAAGTAAAGCTGTGTGGGCGAGGCGTGAGTCTTTCTTGGGTAGCTCAGATGGTAGAGCACTTGCCCGCGAAAGGCAAAGGTCCCGAATTCTAGGCTCGGTCCCTCACACAGTTCTAATCTGCCAGGAAGTTTCATATCGGCGCACACTCCGCTGCAGAGTGAACTAATTCTGGAAACAGCTGTACAGTTACTGGAGGGATACAGGATGTTCCAAAATTCCCGTTAAAAACTTCTAGGGAACTGAGTGACGATATTTGGAAATGGAATCCATGTATGGAAACGTATGTCCGTGCTACAGCCGTATAAATACATCTTCGCTAATGTTGTATGCAACAGGGTTATAATCACTGGGGGGGGGGGGGGTTACTTACGTCGGATCGTATGATGCTGCTGTCTCCTCTCTGACCTGGTTCGAGTCTCGTTCGCGTGAGTGTTAGAGCAACATTGCTGAGTACACTTTTGCCGAATACACTGACACGAGTATTGTGTGTGGCCAAGCTCACAGTACTGGAAGAGCTGCTGGTCGCCTTTATCAAGATCGTTGTCCACAACGTCTGACTCCTCCCCACACGCTTTTCGTTACCATTGCGCAACGTCTTCGAGAAAGGGTGCCTTCACCGTCAGCAGGTGCGTCTGTGGTGCCCCGTGGAGACGCAGCGCACGCGAATTGGAAAATATATTTATATGGATATGGTGTCTGTTCCTTCGGAAATGTCCGAAAGGACACTACGAATGTAGTGTGTGGACATACAAGGTGAGAATGTGGGTCTCGCTGGAGGCATGCGCGAGATAGTCCCTGCAGTCGCACTATCCTCTGTGCCCTCGGTGGCTCAGATGGATAGAGCGTGTGCCATGAAAGTAGATCCCGGGTTCGAGTCCCGGTCGGGGCACACATTTTCACCTGTCTCCGTTGATATATATCAACGCCCGTCAGCAGCTGAAGGTATTAACATCATTCTAATTTCGAATTGGAAAAGGCCCTCCTGTAAGAGCAGAGTCTGTGAAGACCGATTTTTTTTGTTTCTTTGGTTATTAACGAGTGGAACTGTAGAACAATACATGTACTGGGTCACATCTACTCTGAATTGCCAAAGAAACTGGTATAATAATACGTATTCAAACACAGAGATATGTAAACAGGCAAAATATGGTGCTGCGGCCGGCAACGCCTGAGTAAGGCATGTGTCTGCCGCGGTTGTTAGATCGGTTACTGCTGCTACAGTGGCTGGTTATCAAGATTTAAATGACTTTGAACGTAGTATTATACTCGTCGCAAGAGCGATGGGACACAGCATCTCCGAGGTAGCGATGAAGGGGATTTTCCTGTACGACCATTTCACGAGGGTACCGTGAATATCAGCAATCCAGTAAAACAACAATTCTCCGACATCGCTGCGGCCGGAAAAAGATCCTGCAGGAATGGGGACTGAAGAGAATCGTTCAGCGTGGCGAAAGTGAACCATTCCGCAAATTACAGCAAATTTCAGTGCTTGACCGTCAACAAGTGTCAGCATGCGAACCATTCATCGAAACATCATCTATATGGGCTTTCAGAGCCGAAGGCCCACTCGTGTACCCTTGCTGACTGCACAGCACAAAGCTTTACGCCTCATTTGGGCCCATCGGTACGAACAATAGACTGTTGATGATTGGAAACACATTGCCTGGTTGGACGAGTCTCACTTCAAAATGTCTATAGAGTGTGAACGTGTACGGGTATGAAGACAACATCATGAATCCATGGACCCTGCATGTCAGCTGGGGACTGTTGAAGCTGGTGGAGGCTCACGTCGTATGGCGTGTGCATTTGGAGTGATGTGGGACCCCTGATACGTCTAGATACAACTCTGACTGGTAACACGTGCGTAAGCATCCTGTCTGATCACCTGCATGCATTCATGTCCATTGTGCATTCCGACGGAAGTGAGTAATTCCAGCACGACAATGCGACGCCCCACACAACCACAATTGCTACAGAGTGGCTGCAGGAACACTCTTCCGAGGTTAAATACTCCCGGTGGCCACCAAACTCCCCAAACATCCTGTACGTTTCCAGTAAATTGTATAGCCGTTGTCCCATTACAGTTGGTATCTGCGAATACATTTCATAATTCGTGACAGATCGTCAGGCGCGACTGCAGACGTCCGCAGCGTTTACCCAGGGCGCGTCTTGGCTACGGCAGCTCTGACGGCCACGAGAATAACCGGAGGTAGAGAGCGCAGCACGGCTAGTTTGAAGGCGACTTTCAACTACTGTTGCCAGAGGTGTGTCTTTCTAGAGATACGACGACTCGCCGCACGTAAGCTTTAAGCGGAAAGCCAAATGCTCCAACTTCTGGCCTCTGCTAACATTTCGAAATACACTGTCCTATCAGTAAGTGTACAGACACCTATTAGTGGACATTAATATGCAGTGTGTCCACCCTTTGTCTCTATGGCGGCTTGAACTCTGCTCGGGACATTAAGTGAGGTGCCCGCCGACAATTTACGCACCACACACGGAGATAGTATCTACGTGTTTGTTTTTGAACATGCCAGACAATACAGTGCTCAGCAAGATTGCCATGTCTCTCAACAATTTTGAACGTTTGGAACACTATGGGGAGGTTCTTTAAACCAGGTCGCGATTTTGACGATGTAACGAACCAACTGAACTGAATTTGGTACGATATCCGTCAGGAGGTCATCCACTAACTTTATCAATGTCAAGCCGAATAACTGCCCGCGTAAAGGCCAGAGTTGGACCAACACGTTATCGACTTATCAATTTGTGAAGCTCTTTCTCTTGAATTAATCATCCAGATGTAATGTCTCTTGCAGCGGTCTCTCCACGATATTTTCAGAAATTTTAGAAATTATATAACTCAGTACATATCTCGAAATATCTCTTCTTATCTTACCGATTATCAACGCAAAGTAGTTTCAAGCCCAATTATTCCTTGGAGCGTCCATTTACTCCATGGAATAGCTTCTCTGCTATCTATGTTTTCTCTTAGGAAAAGAATAAAAACTTCTTGCCGATTAGTCGTAAAAGAAGGATCTATATGTACGTATTGTTGAGCGAGTCGCCATCTTGATGAGATTCTGTATGAGAAGGAATTTAATACATGAACTAAAGTAAGTGTGTTCGCGTATTATTTAACGGATTATTATTATTGACAGTGTCTGCTTACTACGTTGTGTTGCACGGGATCAGTGGGGAACGTCTGATTTACACTGGACGAACCTGCCGTTTTGAATGCTCAAGACATCCAGTTACTTCAAATAAATAGGCTAACACGGTCTTACCAGCAGATCTCCGGTCTTCCCCATGTGATCACCGAAAGTTAATAATTATTACAAATGTTTCCAGGAGATCAACTGACAATTTTCGTCGCATCGAGACTTCGAAATTGCTTCACTGCCTTATGGAATTTAAGTTAAGCTTAATTTAATCAGGACAGAACAGTATTGAACTGTGTGAATGTGATAAGTCTGCTTTGTCAATGAAAATTCCCTTAATATACGCATGTTTTTACTATCCTGATCAGTGAAGCTAAATCAGGCCGGTGTGAGAGAGGTTCTTTAAATTTAAGAAATATTAAACAGTTTTTCTGCAACTGTAATCATTCATTTGCCCCTACACGTACATGATGTGTATCGATTTCCATCGCACTGGGGTAATTCCTCCGGGATACCTTTATTTTCCTTAGTGTGTAAATATATTTGGAGCAGGTCATTCAAAAACGTTTGAAACGAAATAGAGGGGAGCTGGTTGTTGTTAGGAGAACAGAAAGTCTTAGACTCACAGATCATATGGTGTTATTGGCAGAGAGCGAGAAAAGTATGACTGAAATGTTAAAAGAATTAAACAAGAGACGTGAGTAAATTGGAATGAGAAATAATAAGAGAAAGGCAAAATGTCCGGTGGTAAGTGCAAGAAAAGTAAGAACAACTATAATGTTAGGCAGGAAGATACAGAACAATCTAGTGTTTTTAGATAACTGCCGGCCGGAGTGGCCGTGCGGTTCTAGGCGCTTCAGTCTGGAACCGCGTGACCGCTACGGTCGCAGGTTCGAATCCTGCCTCGGGCATGTATGTGTGTTATGTCCTTAGGTTAGTTAGGTTAAGTAGTTCTAGGTTCTAGGGGACTGATGAACACAGCCATTTGAACCGTTTAGATAACTGCGACGCGCTATTATGGACGACATTGGAAGTAATAAGGAGGTGAAAACACGTATAGCAATTGCCAACGAGACGTTTCATAACAGGAGACTTTCATGTGGGTGCGTTGATACGGGATAAAATAGGCAGGCACAGTGAGAAATTAGGTGGTGTTGAGTCGGAGAACAGAGAGAAATTTTAAAGGTAGCAGGATGAGGAAACACAATTGGCATGGACACTGAATGAGAAGAGATTGTTTATTGACGGATGGTATGGAGGAAATAGTGAATGGAAGAAGAAGAACAAGTAGAAGAAGAAGAAGTCGCAGAACATAGCAAGTGGTGGACAGTGTAGGGACAAAATAGTTGTGAGAAAACAAGAGGGTAACAAATGATGGGACTGCATGGAGAGGCACATGTGAAGACCTGCCCTAGGGCAGAACACTCATTATGATGATGATGATGATGGTGGTGGTGGTGGTGGTGGTGGTGGTGGTGGTGGTGGTGGTGGTGGTAAAGAAGACTTATTTAGGACATTTTGCAATACGCCCATTTTCTTGTAATCCAAATTTAAACAAAAAAAAATAGGCAGCTTATAATCTCTACTCTACAAACGACCGTGAAGAGCATGGCACATGGAACTTGCCATTATACCAGTTATCAGAACTTATTCCCAATCCACTGACACGTATGGAGCGTGCGAAATGTGACTGCTTAAAAGCCTCTGTGCGTGCTGTGCTTTGTCTAATCTGGTCTTCATGCTTCCTACAGTTACGATACGTAGGCGGTTTCAGTATATTCCTACATTCATCATGTAACGTCGGTTCTAGAAACTTTCTAAGTAGGTCTCCTCGCGATACATTGCTCTTCAACGGGATAGTCTGTGTCTATCATCAACTGTCCGTTAGTTCAGTTCTCTGGACGCCTTCGTGACATTCTCCTATGGGTCAAATAAACCTGTGAGCATTTTTGCAGCCCTTCTCTGTATAAGTTCAATATCCCCTGTTCGTCCTATCTGTTACGGGTCCCATGAATCTGATCAATAATCCAGGATGGGTCGCACGATTATTTTGTAATCAGTCTCCTCTGTAGACTGATTGCAATTCCCCAGTATTGTACCAATGAACCGCACGTGCTTTACCTACAAATGTGCTTATGTGATCGTTCCATTTCATACCGCTACAAATTTATACACTGAAGTATTTACACGAGTTAACAAATTGCAGCTGCAGCGCACTGAAGCTCTAGCCATCGGAGTCTACGTAGTCTCATTTTTGAAATGTTGATTTTGTCTATACCGTCACAGTAGAATATCTGACTATGCTAACAGAGCCTCAACCTCACCTCTGCTTGCACGGCTTCGAACTATAAAAGTCCTCGAATGTGTTCTGTAAGTTTGGGAGACAGATGAAAATCGGATGGGACAAAGTAGGGGCTGTGTGGAGGTCAATCGACGGCAGTGGACGAACGGTATCGGAGTGCTGCAGACGTCGCAGCGCTCGGCTGTAGTTCGGCGTTGTAATGCTGAAGAGGAGGGTGTTCCACGTGCGGACCAACTCTTCCAATTCATACTTTCAGTTTTCTGAGCTGTTTCTCACGCACCGACACAGTTACATCACACACCGCTATGTTACACGGTACAAATCGGAGCCCTCTAGCAGCAGAGGACTACAGATATGTGGAATAAAAATGTAGAATGTGACTAACGGTTTCTAACTGGAAAGATTAAGAGTTTTCAAATAAAACATTTGGAGTCACTACTTCTCAGCACGCCCTCGTGTTATATGCGCAAAAATCAAAAGACTGTTTCTGAGCAAAGTATGCTATTCTTTTGATTTAACATCTTTGTAATGTACATCAGTAGTAAACCTTATGGTGATCGTGAAATTTCGTATTTATATTTACCGTGAAAGGCGATTAATCTGTGGCCAATACACAATTAAAATGGCAGTAGCCAGGTGGATATTAACTGCAATACCGCCCACATTGCCAAGGTAAGTGGAAGAATTTGTTTTCCGACACATGTCGCCATCTAACTGTCGCTCATGGCGATACATTAAAGAGTTCTCTGTCTCCCTGTCAGAGAGCCAGTACCCGGCATCACTCTACCGAAATAAAGACGGAAATTCTGTGTGCCACATTTGAAGGTGAGTCTGTAAAGGCTACAAAACTAGTTAATGGAATTAAAAATATTTCAAAGAGTGAGTTGTTGCAGTTTTCCGTATTTATATTCACTACACTAGTCACAGGCTCTAGAACACCCTTAGGGGATATGCTTAATCGGTTGAGAGTGTGATGTGTCCCTCCGAGATTAATTGTGCCTGGGCTTTAAGCGACTCACCGGTCAGAATTTACAGAGCTGCCAACTACATCTCACACCGGGAATATTATTAGGCTTAGTTTGCATCGCAAATCGAACAAGCATTCGCAGTCATTCCCTCTATTGACTACCATTCGCCTACATTCAATATTTAAGGATTCCTCCGGAAATATTCCAAGTAGACTTTCTCTGGATATTTTACGTCAATTTCCAAGCGCCTGCCAGTTCAATTTCATCAGAAACTCTGTGACACACTCCAACGGATCAAACAAAACTGTGCCCATTCGTGCTGCCCTTCTCTGTATACATTCAGTATCGCCTGGCAGTCGTATCTGATTAGGATCCAAGAATCTCGAGCAATATTGGGGGATGGGTCGCACGAGTATTTGTAAACAATTTCTTTTGTGCACAGATTGTATTTTCTTATAATTCCACCAATAAATTGCAGCCTGCCACCGTCTTTCCCTAAGACTGCGACTATGTGGCGGTTCCATTTCAAATCTATAGAAATTTTTACACCCAGGTATTCGTGTGGGTTGAGCGATTGCGAATTTGACTCGTTGACACTATACTCGTAGGATAACCTGTTATTTCGTTTTGTGAACCGAACAATTTTATATTTCGGGAACATTTGAACCAAGTTGTCATGCTTTGCACTACACTGAAATCTTATGAGGGCGTGACTTCTTTCAGACAGTACTTCATTACAGACAACTGCATCATTTGCGGAAAGACTGAAGTTCCAAGCAGACCGCGTAACCACCGCCCCCTTCTCCCCCCCAAGTTGCTATCTGAAGACTGGAAGTCCCATATGTACACCACTTTCAGAAGTTCGTTTACTTTCCGTATCAGTTAATGTGTTAAAAACTTGATCTGAAGAATCATATCCCTTTGCAGTCGAAGACGCTCTGTTCTAAGAGAAGCTAGTTTTTCGAAAACATCTCAATGTTTATGTACTGAACTAGGTCTTGTACAATGCTATAATTTTCAGGTACATTCGGCGATGTATGTGGATACTGTCTGGCAAATGTGTTGCGAATAGAGTGAGTAGTAAAGAAGTAATAAATTCAAAATTCGTGACTGATGCCGACGCTTTACTGCATGAACAGCGAAAATGTAGGAGTGATAAAAGTCGTTTTTCCTTTCATCATTCTGTCAGGGATGTCAGAGGGAAAAAAAGTTTCACAAAGTTTCAAAATTAAGAGCGAAGTTTGTTGTAAGTCGCCAGGTGCTGCCATTCACTAATGATCGGTGAATATAATCTGTATAATTTTCGCGCCATGAAATTATGCTACCTTAGACGAGTACGAAGTTCTTAACTTTTAACGCCCGACTTATTGCGTTAAACCTATGCCTTTAAAAGAAGGACAGGGGGAGGATTGTATTTCATGTGCCATCGATGTTGAGGTCATTAGAGACGGAGCAGGAGCTGGCACTCCGTCAAGGAAGGGTAGAAGAAGTCCGCCGTGCCCTTTCAAAAGAACCATCCCAGCATTTGCTTGGAGCGATTCAGGAAAATTACGGAAAACATATATCAGGATGGCCGGACGCGGATTTAAACCGTCGTCCTCCCGAATGCGAGTCTAGTGTACTAGTTGACAGCTCGTCGTCTAGAAGCTAGCGTTGCTGCTCTGGATCATGGGATTCACGGCTGGGATGCGTTCTCCGCCAGGGAACTAGGTGTCTGTGTTGTCCTTATCATTTCGTCATCATTCGTGAAGGTGGGGAGATTGGACTGTGTAAAGATTAGGGCTTTGAACAGACGTTGATAACCGCGCGGTTCAGCGCCCAATAAACCAATCATCATCATCATCATCATCATCATCATCATCATCATCATCATCAAATGTACTACCACTGCACCAGCTCACTCGGTATACATTTAAATGAGTAGATTATGTCAGCATTTTTAGTATTTACGTTGACTTCATTCTTCAATGCATGAACTACGAGAAGACAAAGGAATTGGGATAACGAATTAGAAATACCTGAACGAAATATGCAATGAATACAACTTTAAAATTTCTAGTAATAAAACGTAAATAAGTGCACTCCGAGGAAAATATTCATTCAGATTAAAACTAGTTTTGGATAATCCTGCTTTAGAATAGGTCTCTTAACCTTTTACTTAGGCTACGCTGTAAGTTTTGATTTTTACTCTGATACTGAAAACAAATTGTACAAATTCTAAGCTGTCTGTGGCACCGTAAACCGAACATTGGGCAATAAAGTACCGACAAAAACAGATTGTCCCGAAATTCTATGAAGTGTTCGCGGTTCTTGTGTTATGTTATGAAAGATAAAGTATGGTTGGAACAAAAAAAATCGGACGGCAGAGATGAGGTTCCTAAGAAACACGAAGGGCTGCAGACCAAGGCATGATTAGAAATGAAGATAACAGAACGAAATTAAATATTTTCAACAGAAACTAAAAAATTCAAAAATATCGTGAAGACTGGTGAGAAAGCTAAGTTCCGGACTTCCCCAAAAGATCCAGAACTACAAGCGGAATGGCAGAAAATATATTGAAAAGCCTCGGAGTGGAAATCGTTTGAGGGACTACCCCGCGCGGAGACTAATGAAGTACTTACACATTATACAATTCTTAAGTTATACACCAAAATCAGTAAGTTTTTAACCTGGTTTATGTTCACTGATTTATAAAAAAAGCATTTTTGCTTTCTAAAGTGGGCTATGATCTTTCTCAGGGTTGAAACTGTCTCCATGCCAAATTTCAACGACATCTGTTAAGCGGTCTAGTCACGAAAACGAAATAGGCTGTGTTCTAAAGAAGAAAAACAACTGAGAGAAAGAAGCGGCGTCACATTGTGCAGGTCGCGCACATCATTTTGCAAGATAATGTTGGGACACGCTTGGTGCAAGTCGCGACTGATTTGATCGGTATATGGGGATGGGAAGCGCCGCACCACTCACCACACTCCCCGGACTTACGCCCTCGTGAGCTCAGCTTGATTACTAACGGGAAGGACGAACTTTGTGGTATTCGGTTCAGAGCTGTTACGGAGATTCGCCGGACAATCGACTGCTCCAATCGAACTACCTATACAACTGGCGTACCCAGGGGTATCCTGCTCTTTCGACGTAACTGGCGACGGGTTATATTAGGAGAGCTATTCAATAAATATCCGAGCTTTTTTAATTGTAGAAATCAACACTGGTATCAGGGCGTGTCTGCGCTCTATGGTTGCAGGCATACGTAGCACACACACCCGATTTTTTTTTCACTACTTCGGAAACAACCAGTCGCTGGATAGCCTTTGACAAGCGAACGCGTGTAAATGGTATTTGTCGGATTTAGTGTTGTGGACAAAATGACATTATTGCAGCAAACTTTGTTTTAAGTTTGGCTGTTCTCGAGTTGAAACAATCGACATGTGTCTGTGGACGAAGCAATGGGTACGACACAGCTATAGGAGTAATACAACCGGTTCAAAGGTGGCCGCTGATCAGTGAAGAGAAAAGCACGTTAAGGTACGCCCTCAATATCCGCATATCAGGTGGTTATTGACCCCGCAAGGTCCCTGGTGAAGCAGAAATGACGAATCACAAACAGAGGAGTTACAGACGAGGTTAGAATTAGTACTGGATCCATTTATTCCATTTTAAAGTAACAATTGGACCTCAGGATGGTCTCAAAAAATCTTGAGCCTAAGTTGCTAACAACTGAGCAGGAGCAACTCTGATCGCAGATCCCATAGGACATGCTAGATACTGGGAACACTAATCTAAATTTTCTTAACACAACGAACACTCGTCATTAGTGCTCGGTTAATGGGCAGGGGCCAGAAACAAATGTTCAAACATAACAATGGAAGCATCCATCATCCCATAAACCCAAAACAGCGAAGCAGGTCCGCAGAAATGAGAAAATCATGCTGACTGTGTTTATTTGAAGCGAATGGTGTCGTCCATGACGCATACGTACCAGATGGTACTAATGTCAATACACAGTTGTGGTATGTTAGCCTCGATATTCCCCTGACCTAGCACTGAGTGACATCTGGCTTTTCTCTAAACTGAGAGAGACTCTGAAGGGGATCAGATTCCAGAACAGGGAAGACATTATGCAGAATTTCACGGAGCAGTTGCGCACAATACCAAAAGACTTTCCAGAGGTGCTTCCAGCAGTGGCAACAGCAGTACGGGAGTTGTGTCGAGGCTGAAGGGGACTACTTTGAAAGTGATTGGTACCAAACAATTGTATCTCAATAAAGATGATTTTATAAATAAAAGTCGGATTCTTTTTCAACAACCGTCGTACAGTGCTGGTGACGGCTTTGGGGAGTGAACCTTTGAATCCTGTATCTATTTTGTACAAGTTGTAAATAAATACTTAGAAAACATCCCAAAACTTAAATGTTGTTAATGTAGAGTAATGAAATGACGCTAATACACTTGTCTAGATAATATATTTAAGTGATTAACATTGCAAAATCACCAGGTAACGCAAGTGCGAGATAAGCCATTCGAAACGTGAAATGCTGTTACACTAGTAGCCGTTGTAACAACCGGAATGTTGAACGCAAGCATCAAAAAGTTAATGCATTGTGTTGTGCATGTGACGGATGTCAGTTTGTAGTATGGAGTTCCAAGTGTATGGTACTTGGGTGGTCAACACAGGGACGGTTAATGATGTTTGCGGATAATACTGAGTTGTCTGATGATATCCCATACGTGCTCGACTGGAAACAGATCTGGTGATCGAGCAGGCCAAGGCGACATGTCGACACCGGTATGTGGGCGAGCCTTATCCTCTTAGAGAACAACCCCTGTAATGCCCAACAGCACAAGAGGTCGAGTCACCAAACTGACGTACACATTAGTAGAGGGCGTGGGATATAACCACGAGAGTGCTCCTGCTGTCCTATCAAATCGTACCCGGAACGGTAACTCCAGGTGTAGGTCCGGTTTATCTAGCATGCAGACTGGTCGGTTGCAAACCTCACGTGACCTCCCCCTAACACACACACGACCGTCACTGGCGCTGAGGCAGAACCAGATTTCACCAGAGAACACAAGAGACCCCACCCTGTCCTCCAATGAGCTCTCATTTGACAGGATACTTTTGACCACATAGTGTACAACAAACGTACTGTCCTCACCTAGTCAAGCCACTGCGCCTACTGAAAATGGGAGGCATACCAGCATCGATCGATACCACCTCAACATTAGTATCCCCACTATAGCTCACAGAGTGTCCCCATCACGTACGGGAGGTCCTTTTGCAGGACCGCGTACGTTAATAACCTCGCAGACAGTATCAATACTATCCTCAGACACTGTTGAACACAAGTAAAGGGTCACTTTTTCGAAGCCCCATAATTGTTTCCCACGGCAGAGTCGAAGTTAGAAGTTTGGCTCAAAGGTGCCTGCAACCTTCCTGTGTAATAGTTCTGAAACGTGGCGCTCTGCGACTTCACACTCGGTGTCAGCGACGCTTCAAACTGCAAGGGTCAACACATGCCAGAGAAAGGCCAGAGCTCAAAAGTTCATGTGACATTTAAAGTGGGTTAATGAAGTCACATTGGCAACAACTTTCACCATAATCCTGTCAAGCATCACCGCGGTCGTGTCACGCGATAGGAAGGTCGGCACACCCCTGTTACCCACATATCACCCCTTCTTTTGACGCCTATGTCATAGAGGCCAAAACCGCGCACCCAGCGTTGGAATCACGCGGTTTTCGTGTAGGTGACCGAGGAAAACATTTGAGATGCACCGCTTCTCAGAATCAACATGCAACGATCTCAGGGAATGACATACAGGGTTTTCATAAAAATTAATGAGACTGATTCTCTGCTGACGCGACTGTACTTCACAGCGCGCGCTCGCCGGGGGGCCGAAAACGTGCGGCGTGCCAGTCGCGTTGAGTGGACACGTCACAAAGTCGTCGGTTGTGGTGCAACAACAGTTTAGTGTGAAACTAGGAAAATAGGGTACGGAAACGTTGGATATGTTTCGTCAAGCCTACGGCGATGATTGCCTGTCAACAGTCCAGCTTTTCAGGTAGGTAAAGAACTTTAAATAGGGCGAGGAGAGCTGAGGACGAGAACCATTCCGGACGCCCTTCAACCAGCAAAACTGACGTTTACATCGGCCGTGTGAGCGTTTTATCGAACACGGACCGTCAGATGAGTGTCAAGATGATAGGAGACCACCTCGGACTTGCAAAATGACAGTGCACAACATCATTACCAAAGAATTGTCGACGAAGGAGATCTGCGCCAAGATGGTCCCGAAGATTTTCTGAGACATTCAAGCACGTATGGACGCAAGAAAATCTGCAGAGCCTTTAAGCTGATCCGGAATTTTTAGATAAATCACCGGAGACGAAACCAGGGTGTTTCAGTACGACCTGGAGACAAAGCGCAATAGTGCCGAATTGCACACTGCAGCAGCCCCAAGACCAAAAGAGGCTGGCATGAGCAAATCGAAGTTAAAGCCATGCTGACGGTGTTTCGGTGTCAGGTGTAAGTGACCAAGAGACTTAAAACCAGGGTCCACTGCGTGAGGCCATTCATCGCTAATGAACGGAAGCTGCATGATGACAATGCACCAGACCCTGTAAAGGGCGTCACTGGAAGCACGCCTTCTCTTGCAACCACACATTTCGCGGTCAAAAATAACAGGGCATTGAGCAACAAAACGACGTCATCGACCCCTTTGTTTGGGGTGTGCCTCAGCACACTTTTTCTTTGCTATACAGGGTGTTACAATTACATACCTGTCTGAACCATTCGACGGAATTTGAACGTGATCTGAAGTCGCAAGGGACAATTATGCTTTTTCAGCCATGTTATATCACGCCATCCTCTGGTGTTATCACGGAAGGGCTACACATTCACACATGCGTGAATAAAATGGCAAGGGTCCCTCTAAGAACCCCCAGTTCGGCAACATCCTCGGTGTCTTCTGCGCACCTTTCTTGGACACCTTAAAGATGTACCTGTCTACAGGGACACTAATTTCTAGGCACGAGAGTGAATGGAATCTCTTTCAACATCCCTCAGGCCTGTATTACACTATCATACTTCTTTGACAAAGAAATATGATCAAATATTTGTCAAATTTCCTTGACAAGGCTCCTCGACAAGGCTCTTTGCGTGTCGCTAGAAAGGAGTGTTACATTGTCGTCATATTTTTTGTCAAAGTGCAAGATGGTGGGCCACAATAACCGGTTATTATGCGCTGCAGTTGCTTGTACCGCAGTTGCATTGTGTATGCATTTAGAAGAGAAGCGGTGGAAAAAAAGAAGGTTGGGTCAAGCCATGGGTCTTATGACGAGACGATAAAAGCATTCAGCAAAATTTGTCATGAGAGCTGCAAGTAGTGGACGTCAGATCTTATACAAATTACTTACGGATAGAAGAGAGTGAATTTTAGTACCTTCTCAGTATAGTGGCTCCTCATATTAGAGAGCAGAACACTCACTTCGGAGTGCTAGATGTGCATAAGACAGGTTCACCGTAACACTGTGATAACTTACCACAGGAGAGAGCTACTCTAACTTACTATACAGCCCTCTAAATACCATAGTGCACACTAACCACAAGAAGTACAGAAACGTGTCAAGTGATTTATAATGCACTGAACGAGGGATATCTGAAGATAAATATGTGTTTAGTTCACTATGTAGGTAATTAAGAACTATTTTATTTTCGAATAATTTAATTAATACAATTAGTTTTCCAACGAATACAAAATGAATTAAAAGTACGAAACAGATGAACACTTTTTATCTTGTGGCATCCACAGTTCAAATGTAGACGAACTAGAATAGGAGAGCAGCAAATATTTTTTATTTTGAGGTGTGTCGTCCTCTATGACAGCTTGCTTTTAGCTGGCTTGGTGTAGAGGTGGATGGCTGTAGCTGTGATTGTGGACACACACACACACACACACACACACACACACACACACACATTGCAGCCATGTTTACAAACACACTTCAGATATCAAATAGCTGTAGTGATGCCAGCGCTTCAAGTGGTTACATTTCACACTGCAGGGAACAGGAGACGAACGACTTTTATGATAAAATCTACGGCGAAGCCCTAGATCTGATCATACTTCTTTGACAAAAGGCGAGATTTGACAAAGTTCCTTATTACACTATAAACTTTTTTTGATGTAAGTATTTGATGAATCATCTCTTACAAAAAAATATCGTGGTGTAATACCGGCCTTAGATTCCGCATGTGGCCAGCAGGTACTAGTTCTGCGATGTAGAGAGTGCTACTCAGCTGAGCTCTGCCAAAACGGTTGTCTGTCAAGCCTGTGTGTATGAATCACTGAATGGCTGTCTCTGTACAGGGAAATTTTTTAAGTGCTCAACAAAGGTGAGCAGGTAACACTGAGGATGGTGCTTAACTGGAGTTCCAGCCTGTGTATCAAAGCAACATTCCATTAGAACTACTGACGCTTTTGGGAGAGCTTGTCCTGACAAAACTCTACCATCTGGTAAGCAAGATGTATGAGACAGGCGAAATACCCTCAGACTTCAAGAAGAATATAATAATTCCAATCCCAAAGAAAGCAGGTGTTGACAGATGTGAAAATTACCGAACTATCTGTTTAATAAGTCACAGCTGCAAAATACTAACGCGAATTCTTTACGGACGAATGGAAAAACTGGTGGATGCCGACCTCGGGGAAGAGCAGTTTGGATTCCGTATAAATGTTGGAACACGTGATGCAATACTGACCTTACGACATATCTTAGAAGAAAGATTAAGGAAATGCAAACCTACGTTTCTAGCATTTGTAGACTTAGAGAAAGCTTTTGACAACGTTAACTGGAATACTCTCTTTCAAATTCTGAAGGTGGCAGGGGTAAAATACAAGGAGCGAAAGGCTATTTACAATTTGTACAGAAACCAGATGGCAGTTATAAGAGTCGAGGGGCATGAAAGGGAAGCAGTGGTTGGGAAAGGAGTGAGACAGGGTTGTAGCCTCTCCCCGATGTTATTCAATCTGTATATTGAGCAAGCAGTAATGGAAACAAAAGAAAAATTCGGAGTAGGTATTAAAATTCATGGAGAAGAAGTAAAAACTTTGAGGTTTGCCGATGACATTGTAATTCTGTCAGAGACAGCAAAGGACTTGGAAGAGCAGTTGAACGGAATGGACAGTGTCTTGAATGGAGGGTATAAGATGAACATCAACAAAAGCAAAACGAGGGTAATGGAATGTATTCGAATTAAATCGGGTGAGGCTGAGGGAATTAGATTAGGAAATGAGACACTTAAAGTAGTAAAGGAGTTTTGCTATTTAGGGAGTAAAATAACTGATGATGGTCGAAGTAGAGAGGATATAAAATGTAGACTGGCAATGGCAAGGAAAGCGTTTCTGAAGAAGAGGAATTTGTTAACATCGAGTAGAGATTTAAGTGTCAGGAAGTCGTTTCTGGAAGTATTTGTATGGAGTGTAGCCATGTATGGAAGTGAAACATGGGCGATAAATAGCTTAGACAAGAAGAGAATAGAAGCTTTCGAAATGTGGTGCTACAGAAGAATGCTGAAGATTAGATGGGTAGATCACATCACTAATGAGGTGGTATTGGATAGAATTGGGGAGAAGATGAGTTTGTGGCACAACTTGACAATAAGAAGGGACCGGTTGGTAGGACATGTTCTGAGGCATCAGTGGATCACAGATTTAGCATTGGAGGGCAACGTGGAGGGTAAAAATCGTAGAGGGAGACCAACAGATGAATACACTAAGCAGATTCAGAAGGATGTAGGTTGCAGTAAGTACTGGGAGATGAAGAAGCTTGCACAGGATGGAGTAGCATGGAGAGCTGCATCAAACCAGTCTCAGGACTGAAGACCACAACAACAACATTTCAGAATTAAAAACCTAATTCAAAGAAAATTTGGCTACCAGTCACAAAACTAGAAAAATAGAAATAATAAAAGTGAGAACGTGAAACAGGTTAGCAAAAACCATAAACAGGAGATTCTACAGGAAATAAAAGTGAGAAAGGAAATTATTAATATTATCGACCGTTTAGGAACTCTAGGCTACGAAAGGGATGAAACCACATATCTAATAATTGGTGGAAGAGTTAATGTGTTTTAGGATTAACGATAAACAAGAATTACAGAAAAATATATCGAAGCTATATTATGAAAAATTGCTAAATGTGGAGACAAATTGTGTCCTTCAGTATTAAATGAGTTTGTGCACCTAGTACGGATAAAACAGTATCTGCAGCATCAGAAGAAACTTCGGATGTGTGTTTAGTATTTCATCGAAGTCAGCCGTCTATAAATAAACAAAAAATCACTATAGGGAAATTACCTACGAAGAAGTTCTTGGTAAAGAAACACGGGTCTAGTACAGCAGGGGATACAACCTGTCGGCTTTGGACAATGACGTCACAAGTCGCCAGAGAGAAGTTTACCATTTTCGCTTTTGCTGTTATGTTTCAGTTTCGTTTTTTTTTTACTGATTGCTTAATAAAGTGGATCTGTTTATTCTATCTCGTGAGATTTTTTTTTAAAAAGCCAAAAAACACTTATCAGCCACTGAAGGGAGCTACAACACTAAGAAGAATCGCTTCTCGATTGGCGACTTGTGACGTCATTGTCCAAAGCCGACGGGTTGTATCCCCTGCTACACTAGTCCCAGAAACACAGGACCCAAATACGTATGTAGGCTTAATACGCACTACATCTGTGTTTTAAAATCGCTATAGTTGCCTTGGACTAACGACGAGCGATTATCAATATAACCTGTACAGCCTGTACGCTTTCCAAAGCTGTTATCCATGAAAGAGCGAAACGACGTTTCGTGAACCAAATACAATTTCAGACCGAAACAATTAATAACATTAACTGTTGAAAATTTGTGCCAGACCACGATTAGAACCCGAGTCTCCCGGTTACTAGGCAGATACAATGATAACTGTGTCCGAATTTCGCAGCGGTCAACGCAATTGCACGAAATGCCCATGCATGCCGTCCGTCAGAACCAAATTCCCAATTCCTCCACAGACTGTTAATGTCGTGCTCCTTGTACATTATCCTCCTCGCCTTAATTATACAGTATATGCCGAAAAGAACAGACACCGAATATATACAAACTTAGCCTTACGAACATTGCAGACGCCGTCTATGTAACACACGTCACACTTCAAAGAATTTACCAATACATTGCATTGTTTATTATAGACCACGAATCAAGTAACGTAAAAAAAAGCTCTGCTTCTAATGAGATCTTGATTCCGAGTTAAAATAAAGAAAAAAAAAACACTAATAAGTCGCCTATATATTTTAGTTGCTGCCGAAAGAGGAGAACTATTTTCCCACAAACGGAAATATAGTAAAAATTACACTTCTATTTCGGCTAGTTTCGGCGGTTATTAAAAATTGTAGTGAGAGTTGCATAGTGGACTCTCCCCTCCCCTGACCTCCCCCCATCCCCAGAAACGTAGTTTTCGTCGCTTTTGTGCGACTTTTGTATACAGCTAGAGAAAGTGTTTTACATATGGCGCGGACGGAAACACTTGGCTACGCTACAGGGCAATCTGCTCGCACAACGTTTACTCGTCGTTCATAATCGTTGGCACAAACAACTCTCAATCAAATTATGCCCTTGCAACCTAATTTGGATCTCGGGCTACAGTACTCATCGACGTGTCATCACAACCAAAATTCATTGAGATAGGGTGGGGGGGGGGGGGGATTTCCTGTATCTCTCTCTAGACGAAACTGTCAGTTATTGTAGATTGATTGTCAGTCTCAACTACAAGATTTACTAATGATAAACACTTTTGAGACGGCTCATAATTTTAGAATAGTCTTCTTCGTCTTACTTGGCATAAATTGTTCGCTGGCGTCCCAGTAGCTAGCTCCCTCAGTGTGTGCTTCTGCCATCGCACCACGCCAGTCTGTTGTTGTCCTAGCAGACCCAACGCACCGCACATCCGACATCTTCGGAACCACTCACTGGTCAGTTAGCAACTGAACTGGGCACTGTTTACATCTTAAAAGGAAAACTATGCAAAGACTATGCAAAGATGTACACTCAAATGGCACGACTGAGTAGCACACACACAGTAATATCTGTGGAATGTACATCCACACGCGCAGAACGAAATTCTTCTCGCGAACGTACATCGTCTCCGAAAAAAATCTCGTGACTATATTCCGGCGTTACGGCCAGGCTCTCATTCAAATCAGCAAAAAATGGTACATTTGGAAATTTTTTTGAGGCAATGAAAATACATTCGAAGGATCTGTTTGGGAATTACGAGTGATCATACTATGAGATTTATTTTAGATTTTCAGTAAAAAAAAAAATGGTGCCGTAATTATGATTTGATCAAGGGCCTACGAGTCTGAAGTACGCAGACTGCGTGCAGTGTGGCCTCTCAGATGTTACCTGAAATCAAAAATGGATAACATCAGTCGATACCACATTAAATTTATGGGAGCTCATACTTCTCTGAAATTAAAAATGGATAACATCAGTCGATATTACATAAAATTGATGGGAGCTCATAACTAACCACAATGAAACAACCTTAAATTTAACGATATGGTGATAATTCGAACTTTGGGGGTTTGTTTCACTCCTTATGCCTTAACAAAAATTGGTTAGTATTAACAAATGTGATATATTATAGGTATAAGCTCCTAAGAAAAGTGTTTACTTTTCGGGGTGATAGGTAGAAGTAAAGCGGTTCTAACCATTTTTAGTTTATGCTGCATGCCGTTCTGAGAAAATCGTTTCTCGAAAAAAAAAAAAAAAAACTTGAAGGTTTAGGGAAAACTTTTAGTTGTATTATTACTTCAGTTTGCATGAACTAAGTGTTACATATATATTTTGAATGTCGCTCAACACGAATCTGAAGTTAGATTTTCAATATTCAAAACGGCTAATCCAATATGGACGACCAAGGATTATGTTTTGACCAATTTTTTTACCAAAAATGTATTTTCGTTATTTACGTTTAGTCTGCAATTCAGGGAGTACTTACCAACCCTTCTTCTAGCTCGAATTGTTCCTAGATAGCAATTCCCTGTTCTTATTGGCAGGAAAAGCCGATCTGTCTAATAATCTGGATATGAAGCACTAGGCAGCCTGCACTCGTCATTCGTCAGTATTTTCGGCGAGTATGTTTGCATGCATTCTGCAGTATGAATCATTTTGTGCACGTGCGTCACGGGACGAGTTTTCATCTACATCTATATCTATACCCTGGAAATCACATTTAAGTGCCTGGCAAAGGGTTCATCGAATGACCTTCACAACTGGTAATTAATTGAAACCCTCAGCTGCCGATAGGTGTTGTTGATATACCTCGATGGGGACAGCTGAAAATGTGTGCCCCGACCGGGACTCGAACCCGGAATCTCCTGCTCACATGGCAGACGCTCTATCCATCTAAGCCACCGAGGACACAAATGAATAGCACGACTGCAGGGACTTATCCCTTGCACGCTTCCCGTGAGACCCACATTTCCAACTGTCCACAATCTACATACGTAATGTACCTAATAGGTATTTGCCCATCCACTTATTACTAGCGCACACTGAGGTGGCGATTCCCGTAAGAGTTCGTGGAGCCTGTGCCCATTCGCACAGACGGTCAGTAGCTGGGTAGCCTTTAACTATATATATGAAGATAGTAAATGTTCTCGAAAGAACAGGCGCCACTGACGACCGTGCAGCTTCTCTAGAATAAATGATAATTAATTGAAACCCATGGCTGCCGACAGGTGTTGGTTCAAATGGCTCTGAGCACTATGCGACTTAACTTCTGAGGTCATCAGTCGCCTAGAACTTAGAACTAATTAAACCTAACTAACCTAAGGACATCACACACATCCATGCCCGAGGCAGGATTCGAACCTGCGACCGTAGCGGTCGCTCGGTTCCAGACTGTAGCGCCTAGAACCACACGGCAAAGTCATCATCAATGGTATCTGTTCTTTCGAGAGCGGTTACTATCTTCATATACCTTCACAATTCTCTATTATTCCAATCTCGTATAGCGATCGGAAAGAACGAATATCTACATCTTTCCGTGCGAGCTCTGATTTCCCTTATTTTATCGAGGTGATCGTTTCTCCCTATTCGCATTCGCATTCGGAGGAGAAAGTTGGTGATTGGAATTTCGTCGCAACGAAAAACGCCTTTGTTCTAATGCTGTCCAGCCCAAATCCTGTATCATTTCAGTGACACTCTCCCATATTTCGCGATATAACCTGCTGCCCTTCTTTGAACTTTATCGATGTACTCCGACAATCCTATCTGGTAAGGATCCAACACCGCGCAGCAGTATTCTAAAAGCGGACGGACAAGCGTACCTGAGCAGAGCGTTTCCGACTCAAGTGTGTCCCATGGCAACCGTCTGTCTATGGAAAGCTCCTATGGAACCAAACTGCTGAGGTCATCAGTCCCTATGCTTACACACTACTTACAGTAACTTATGTTAAGGACAACACACACACACACACACACACACACACACACACACACGCGCGCGCGCGTGCGCGCGCGCGCGCCCGAGAGAGGACTCGAACCTCGTAGCCAATCGTAGCGACGGGGGGAGCCGCGCGAACCGGTGTAAGGCGCTTGAGACAGCACAGCTGCACCGCGCGGATCATGGCAACCGTGACACTGCTTCAAACAATGGGCTGTAGAAACTTTCGTAAAGCACGGATTACAAAAAACCTTTCCGTTCCAAGAGTCTAGACAAGTGCACCTTTAAAAAAATGCAACTACAAAGAAATTGAATTTTCGAACGTTTTGAATGAGAACCTGACCTTAAGGAAAACCGTTGATCAAATGTCGCAGGGATTATGTACCCAGGTTTCACATGTGGGTTAACAGTTTCTAATCAATATCCGCAATAAGCAGGGCTTAACACTTTGAAGCGTTAAATTTCATGGGCCGTTCTCTTGTTTGCAAATAGTTTCACAGCGGAAATTTCTCTAGTTTTTTTGCTATAGGAAATTTTTTTTTTGTGGTTTTAGGGCGCACAACTTCAATGGTCATTAGCGCCCAGACTACGTTAGGAAGGCACCGCGAGGCACAAGTTTAAAACAGCAACTAAAAGGGAAAACACGATAAAAGACAGACTGACAGGCATAGGATGAAAAAAAAAAACGCATAATCAAATGTCCTTAGAGAGGTTTGTCAAGTTGATAAAACGAAGAACGCGAGCAGCTGCTCGTGGGTCATCCGCTAAAATGACATCTAGAGTACATGGCAGGCCAAGATCAAGACGCAGTGTGTTAAAATCCGGACAGGACGTTAAAATGTGGCGGACCGTCAGCGATTGCCCACATGGGCAGAACGGCGCCGGCGCAGCCGTCAGCAGATGGCGATGACTGAACCGGCAGTGTCCAATTCGTAACCGGGCCAAAACGACCTCCTCCCGTCGAGAAGGGCGGGAGGAGGACGTCCAAGCCGCGGGAAGAGGTTTCAAGGCCCGAAGCTTGTTGTCCGTAAGTGCAGCCCAATCGGCATGCCACAGCGATAAAATGCGCCGACAAATGACCCTGCTACAATCTGACGAAGGGACACAACAAGAAGCTGTCCGAGGCTGGAGGACCGCAGCCTTGGCCGCGGCATCTGCAGCTTCGTTCCCAGGGATACCGACATGGCCAGGAACCCACATAAAGCTAACCGGAGAACCGACGTCCACCAGCTGCCGGATACGGATCACTGAGGCTCTGGATGGCGCTCAGGGAATCGGAGCATATGACATAAGCAGAATGTCGGTGGCGACAGATGTAAAGAACAGACTGGTAGAGGGCAAAGAGCTCAGCTGTGAAGACCGAACAATGGCCATGGAGCAGGTAATTGAAACTTTGTGCCCCGACAATAAAAGAACACCCGACCCCGTCATTGGTCTTAGAGCCATCTGTATAAATGAAGGTCATATTAATGAACTTCGAACGAAGTTCGACAAAACGGGAGTGGTAGACCGAACCGGGGGTAACCTCCTTTGGGAGCGAGCTGAGGTCAAGGTGAACGCGAACCTGAGCCTGGAGCCAAGGTGGCGTGTGGCTCTCGCCCACTCGAAAGGTTGCAGGGAGTGAAAAATTAAGGTGTTGAAGGAGGCGACGAAAGCGAACTCCAGGGGGTAGCAGGGCAGAGACATACAACCCGTATTGACGGTCGAGAGAGTCGTCAAAAAAGGAACGATAAGACGGGTGGTCGGGCATTGACAGCAGCCGACAGGCATACCGACAAAGCAGTATATCGCGCCGGTAGGTGAGTGGCAATTCACCAGCGTCAGCATGAAGACTCTCGACGGGACTAGTGTAAAACACTCCGATCGCAAGTCGTAAACCCCGATGTTGTATGGAGTTGAGGCGGCGTAAGATGGATGGCCGTGCGGAGGAGTACACGAAGCTCCCAAGATCCAGCTTGCAGCGGACGATCGACCGATAGAGACGAAGTAGGACGGTTCGATCCGCTCCCCACGACATACCACTGAGAACACGGAGGACATTTAGAGAATGGGTACAACGGGCAGCCAAATATGACACATGTGGAGACCAGCTAAGTTTCCTGTCAAATGTAAGACCTAAAAATTTTGTTGTCTCCAGGAATGGGAGAGCAACGGGACCGAGTCGTAAGGACGGTGGGAGAAAATCTTTGTAGCGCCAGAAGTTAATACAGACCGTCTTCTCGGCAGAAAAACGGAAGCCATTGACGACACTCCAGGAGTAAAGTTGGTCAAGAGAACGCTGAAGACAGCGCTCCAGGAAACATGTACGCTGCGCGCTGCAGTAGATGGTAAAATCGTCCACGAAAAGGGAGCCTGATACATCAGCTGGGAGGCAATCCATTATTGGATTGATCGCTATGGCGAAGAGAGCGACGCTCAAAACTGAGCCCTGTGGCACCCCATTCTCCTGGCGAAAGGTGTCTGACAGGACAGAACCCACACGTACCCTGAACTGTCGATCCATTAAAAAGGAACGAATAAAAAGAGGGAGGCGACCGCGAAGGTCCCATGTATGCATGGTGCGGAGAATGCCCGCCCTACAACAGGTGTCGTAAGCCTTCTCCAAAGCAAAGAACACAGCCGCGGTCGGGCGCTTCCGCAAGAAGTTATTCATAATGAAGGTCGACAAGGTAACCAGATGGTCAACAGCAGAGCGGCGCCTACGAAATCCACATTGTACATTGGTAAGTAGGCGTCGAGACTTGAGCAGCCAAACCAAACGAGAGTTAACCATTCGCTCCATCACTTTACAGACACAGCTGGTAAGCGAGATGGGTCGATAACTGGAAGGCAAGTGCTTGTCCTTCCCCGGCTTAGGAATCGGGACAACAATAGTCTCGCGCCAGCATGCGGGAACATGTCCCTCAATCCAGATGCGATTGTAAGTACGAAGAAGAAAACCTTTACCCGCAGGAGAAAGGCTCTTCAGCATCTGAATATGAATAGAATCAGGCCCTGGAGCGGTGGACCGTGACCGGGCAAGTGCGTTTTCGAGTTCCCGCATGGTGAATGGGGCACTATAACTTTCACGATTCGAGGAGCGGAAGTTAGGTGGCCTAGCCTCCTCTGCCTGTTTGCGGGGGAGAAAGGCAGGGTGGTAATGAGCGGAGCTCGAAACCTCTGCAAAAAAGCGGCCGAAGGCATTGGAGACATCCTCAGGGGCCACAAGGACGTCATTCGCGACCGTCAATCCAGAAACTGGTGAGTGGACCTTAGTGCCAGAAAGACGGCGCAGGCTACCCCAGACAACAGAAGAAGGAGTAAAACTGTTGAAGGTGCTTGTGAAAGCAGCCCAGCTGGCTTTCTTGCTTTCTTTAAGAATACGACGACACTGTGCACGTAATCGTTTATAATTGATACAATTCGCCACTGTAGGGTGGCGTTTAAAGGTGCGTAAAGCACGTCGACGAGCACGTAAAGCGCCTCTACATGCTGCGGTCCACCAGGGGACCGGTACGCGACGTGGAGAAGAAGTAGGGTGAGGGATGGAATATTCAGCAGCAGTGAGAATGACTTCCGTGAGGTGTGCGACCTGACGATCGCAGCTTGTGAAGGTTTGATCCTGAAATGTCGCCCTGGAAGAGAAGAGCCCCCAGTCTGCCTTGGAGATGGTCCAACTAGATGAGCACGGAGAGGGGGTATGCTGCAGGAGATGGATAACACACGGGAAGTGGTCGCTCGAATATGTATCAGAAAGTGCATACCACTCAAACCAGCGTGCAAGTTGGGTAGTACATATAGAGAGGTCTAAATGGGAATAGGTGTGAGATGTGTCCGAAAGAAAAGTAGGGGCGCCAGTATTGAGGCAGACAAGATTGAGCTGGTTGAAAAGGTCTGCTAACAGGGAGCCCCTCGGGCAGGATGCTAGAGAGCCCCAAAGGGATGGTGGGCATTGAAGTCTCCAGTTAACAAAAATGGTGCAGGTAGCTGAGCAATAATTTGCATCATGTCTGCCCTGGTAACGGCAGACGACGATGGAGTGTAAACAGTACAAATGGAAAATGTAAAAGTGGGGAGAGTAATTCGGATAGCAACTGCCTGCAGGCCGGTGTGCAACGTGATGGGATCGTAGTAAATATCATCCCGGACCAGCAACATAACCCCTCCATGAGCCGGAATACCTACCACAGGGGGTAGGTCAAAACGCACAGAGGAGTAGTGTGCCAAGGCAATTTGATTGCATGGGCGTAGCTTCGTTTCCTGGAGGGCGACGACGAGCGGACGGTGCAAGCGGAGCGGCAACTTCAAGTCCTCTCGGTTGGAGCGAATGCTGCGAATATTCCAGTGAATAAGTGCCATCGTAAGAAGAAAAGGAAGATGAAAGAAGGGGTCACCTAGAAGGCCGCTGAGGCCCTGGCTTCGAGCGAGCACTGCCGCCGTTATCAGTAGGCTGACAGTCATCGTCCATTGGTTCTATAGGTTCACCGGCAATCTTGGTAAGATGGCCGGGAGGGGGAGCTTCCTCCGCCGGTGAACGGCCAGATGTTCGGCTACCAGCGGTGCGGCCAGGCGAAACGGATGACGGCCTGGGGCGGCAACCACGGGGTGGCGCAGGAGAAGAAATGCGCCGTGGCGGAGAAGGAGAACTGTGCTTCCTATGAGCCTTCTTGGAAGGTCGTTTGGTGGAAGTACTGGTCGATGGCTGGGAGGTCGAGGTACGTAGGAAGTCTGCACGGAACGGTTCCTTCTTGAAGGCCCGTGCATCTGACTTCTGGGTCTTTGTCTTAGCAGAAGCTGATGAAGGGGCTTGTGTCTGTGGGGTGATGGGAGGAAGAGGAGACGTCGACCGCGCGATCTTAGCACTGGCCGAACGGACGACCGTGGTGCTGAAGGTCAGATCGCATGTCTGGGTTGCCACCTCCCTGGTAGTCCGAGGAGAGGCGAGGACAGTACTGTATTTCCCCGCTGGGAGCAGCGTGGGCTTCCTACTAGCTAATAGCTTGCGAGCAGCCGAGGTGGACACTTTCTCTTTGACCCGAATTTCTTGGATACAGCGTTCTTCCTCATAGACGGGACAGTCGCGGGAGGACGCTGCATGGTCACCCTGACAGTTCACACAACGAGGAGACGGAGGTGGACAGTCACCCTCATGGGCATCCCTGCCACAAGTGACACATTTAGCCGCATTGGAACAAGACTGGCGAGTGTGATTAAAACGCTGACACTGGTAGCAGCGCGTAGGTGTCGGGACATAGGGGCGAAAAGAAATAACCTCGTAGCCCGCTTTGATGCGCGATGGCAGCTTAACACTATCAAAGGTCAAGAAAAGTGTCCGGGTCAGTACAAGGTCATTGTTGACCTTTTTCATGACCCTATGGACAGCCGTCACGCCCTGCTCAGCGAGGAAAGACTGAATCTCCTCGTCAGTCAATCCGTCGAGTGATCTAGTATAGACCACACCACGAGACGAATTCAAAGTTCGGTGAGCCTCCACCCGGACATGGAACGTGTACAGGAGTGTGGTTCGAAGCAGTTTCTGTGCCTGAGAGGCGCTCTCAGTTTCTAGTAACCATTACGCAACCTTGTACAAGACTTAACAGTACCGGCTATGGCATCTACGCCCTTCTGGATAACGAAAGGGTTGACAGAGGAAAAATCCTTTCCGTCCTCAGATCGAGAAACGACGAGGAACTGTGGGGCAGGCGGTAGTACTTTTGTCACTGGTGGCTGGTCATGTTTCCGTTTGTGGGCAGAAGTCGAGAGAGAAGAAGAGAAATCCATTGCGGAGGAATCCCCCATGATTGCCAGCGTCTCCGATGGCGCGCTCCTTCCTTATGGGGACCCTCTCAGAGGGCACTCCCGCCTTAGGTGAATGTTTACACCTCAGGTCACACCTCCCGAGAAACAGACGGACGGACCAATCGGCATGGTCAGAAGGTAACAGCTCAGGCAATCACCCCTCCCTGGGCCTGGCCTTTACCAGGGGGTACGTGCGGGCCTTACTTTTCTACCCAGGGCGGGGAATTACGCGTTACCCCGTCACCGGCTACGCGTGCGAACGCGTGGGTCGGCCTTCAGGCGCGCACAGGGAGGAAGGAAGAAGAGGAAAAGGAAGAGAGAGAGGACATACTGTCTCCAACGCCGAGGCGGAGACCAGAGAAGGCAAGGAGAAGAAGGCAGGGAGAAGAAGGCAAGGAGAAGAAGGAGAAGAAGGCAAGGAGAAGAAGGCAAAGAGAAGAAGGAAAGGAGAAGAAGGCAAGGGAAAGAGTAAGGAAGACAGTGAGATGGAGAAGAACAAAGAAAGGAACCAACCAAAGGAAGGAAGAAACGAGAAGTGAAAAACCAAAAAGACCACAAATATAGGTTGTGGAACCATCCGTCTCTGGACGCAGGCGCTAACTACCCCCTTGAGGGGGATGGACTCCTTTTAGTCGCCTCTTACGACAGGCAGGAATACCTCGGACCTATTCTAACCCCCGGACCCGCAGGGGGGGCTATAGGAAAAGGAGGATAGCAATGGTTGGAGGGGGGAGGGGAGACGGGGGGGAGGAATCTTGCGTCTCCCACCTTGGAATCTTCAGTACAGAATTTTTATTCATTACGAGATTCTCAGCCACTTGTAGAAGTGATTTCCCATGATTCTGCAAAACTTTTCCTTTAGCCAATCGTAGCAACTAACTTTGGCACATAAATAAACTGTAGAGTGAACAACTTTTCTGGGAACACTTTTATTTTTAAAATCATGAGAGGTGAAGGGTATTTAGTTAGTCGTGATGCATTTCAAGTACTACCCACAACTACTTCTCAGATAAGAAGGCTAACTATCCAAAATAAGGATAAACACTTGTTACAAAACGCTCCTCTTGCCCAACCTCTCTACAGTACGGCACTTGCTTGACCTGCACATTGCAACCTCAATTAAAATCAACCGAGCAAAAATGTGTGCACTTACTAGTTATAAATCACTTGATTGTTGCGCTCCTTACTTCTGAAATAGAAGACTTCAGGCTTTTAAATCTTGGTGTCCGAACACAACATGTGAAGCTATTATCCTTTCCATCACACCTCACAAGCAACTAATGTCACTCAGCTTTCTTAATGCTAGCGAGTGTCACACAAAGTACAGAATTTCTTTTCTCGTCAGTTACTCGCAAACGTGGCTGCAGTGTCTTAACCTACATAACCGTACATATGGTTTCAGACAAAGTGTTACTTGCAGAGGAGTAGGATAACAAGCTATCGGCCTGGCATTTGAGTTGGAGTTTGGCCGAAGCAACTTTAGGCACGAAGGAGATAATGATGTTTCCCTCCGAGAATAATTTTTATCGTTTGCTTTAGTTGTTTCAGCTTGAGATTTTATTCAATTAATTCCTTTTGTAATTAAGCGCTTGCTTTGGCAGAGACACTGTCTTCAAAGATTAAGTTTTACAGTTACTCAGAACACAAAAATACCATGTAGTACTTTCTGCGATATATTTTCACACAGTTCACTTCAGAAGACGTAAATGGCTTGTACGAGCATGTACATTTGACGAGGAGCAGGACTAATAATCGTAGCAGTAATCTCCAGTCACGTACAGTGTGGTTTCAACACGTCTAACAACGTTATCATCTTACTCTCCAAGGTTACAGAGCCACAACTGTGAGTATTCTGATATGGTTGTATTGCTCCTGACAAACAAAAAATTACGACAAATTTCCTAGGTTTTAAGGAAAGGTAATAGTTTAGTTCGTAATCAAGAAATAAAAATTGGTCCATAATAGTGAAAATGCGAATAATTAGATACAAAGAAAACAGTGGAATCAGAGAGGAGCGACGGTAGTTCAATGAATGAATACTGCCTCATTGATTCAAATGAGGAGCGAGTTCAGAATTTGTACTGCCTCAATTCCGTTTGCAGCGTGATAGAAACCAACAAATCTAGAAATAAAATGACTTCTGAATTAAAAATCTGAATATCATGTTGTAAATGTTTATTAAAACTGTGAAAGAACGGATGATATAAAATTTTTTGTTTTTTAGCTACTCATGCAACAGAGTCCGCCATTATACAGCAATAAATTTATCGTTAATAGTAGAGGCAAAATAAACTGGAGGAAAAGAACAATAATATCTGCAAAAAGAGATGGTTCGTTGTTGAGGGCAGTTATGGATGTCTTTTGAATGAGGATTACATCAGGAAGCACTATTGAAATTCCATAGGTTGGATATTTATTGAGCGGGAGTATTTGAGAGTACGTTTGTGTGAAGAATCAGCCAATATATCGCTCGCTCCTAGGTACGTCTCACGAAAAGACCGTGAAGGTAGCGTTAGAGTGGAGCTCACACGGACGCTTACCAACAATTGTTCTTATCTTGTACCAGTCGCAACTGGAAAAAGAAAAGAGGGGACTGACAATGGGATACAAAGTACCCTCCAACACACCATAAGGTGTTCTGCGGAGTATAGATGTAGATGTAGAGGCAGGTCGAGGAAGGCTCAGCGGCATGTAGTGTACATAGTAGTTGGCAAAAATCGACTGATGGGGTTTCCGACAGAGGCAAGAAAAGAGGAAAAGGGAGCCGCTGATTTACTGAATTGCGTTCCAAAAGAAATTTTAGGCTTGAAGAGTTGTCAGAAAGTAGGCTATTTGTACCTGAAAACTACGTTAAAACGTAATTCTCATTCTTGATTATGAAACTGAAAACAGGAAAGTCATACTTGAAAACACAATTAAAAATTGAAGCTTCTTCTCTGAAAACAATATCCCTGAGGATTGATTGTAGCCTTTAACTCTTGAGGTGACTTTTCTGTAACATATACCACGAGGTGAGGTCTCTGGGACCCCTATGTTTAAACCAAGATTTAAGGCAAAAATCATTTGAAATTTTTAATTTATGCTATATAACATTTATTTTTACAATTATTTAAGTGTTGTTTAAATGCTTCCAGTTTATTTTATTGCACTGAACAAAGCGTGCAGCACTTTAATATGTATCACACAAAAGCACATAATTTTATGTGGTTCTTTTAAATAGTACACATAAATAGACTGCTAGAGTACTGAATTTAACATTCTGAAAAATTATACAAACTTTATAGCAAATAAATTTCCAAATAAAATTAAATGCCAGGGCTTAAATTTGCACATAAAAATTCCACCCGATAGGTACATAAAGAAAGTCTGCCGAATTGACATTCATTGCTGGGAACTAAATTTTTATCACCACTCAGAACACATTCGATTTTAACAGACACTTTAAGTATTTCATTGAAGAACAGACAGATCCTCTTTATAACTTTCCTGAAGTTCTTCCTCTGAACGATACTCTTGTTCGATAGCAGAACTGTGACCACTGGCTAATGTAAAATGGTCGTATTTTTATTTTTTATTTCTTGATCTATGTCACTGACATCATTCTCCATAGATCGACTAACATTTCCATCAAACTCGGGAAAGTTAAGAATGACACATTCGTGCCAACATATTTTGAGCTATACGGTACCGTACTGAAGAAAACAGGTACGTAGATCACGAGTCGCGGTCTAGGAGACTCCAATACCTATCAATAACACGTGTCAACAATAAACACAGAAGACGATAACGCAACCGACAGCAAAACATCGTAGGCTTGTCAATTTAAGGAGGGTAGGAAGTATAGAAGCATCCCACCACAACTGGCCTTGGAGTTCGAGTTCGAAAATTTTCGCGCGGTTTGAGATACCACACCAGTTAAGGTTTAAATAAAGAAAAAGTCATTCCTGCATAGAGGAATGACATCCTTTAATACAAAGCCCGAATTTCTACAAACTGGCCAGAAGTGCAAAAATTGAGGTTTCTCGGGTACAGGTAGCGAACTGATCGAATACAGCGCAGAGTTGACAAAATGGTCATGCGTGTCCAGAATGAGTTGGGAGTGGTTAGCGATAAAAAGATGGCAGAAGTAAAGAAAAATTTTTGTATGCGTAATTCGGAGCCGCGCCGTAGATTTCTTGTAAAATCGTCGGTAAAATTATGTCTAATGTAATTATCAATCTCTTTAATACGATTGCTACCCAGAGTAGTATAATGGTTACAGAGTATATAAATTACAAGTTCGGACTATCGCTGACCAGCTACGTTATTACTTTACATCATTTTTCATTTCCCTTTCGCTCTCGCTCTGCACTGTACTTTTTAGGCTTTTTGGATTCGTTTCCATGCGAGGTTTCCTCTGACTTAGTTTTCTATCATTCTGAACATATTTATGAATCATAAATGACGGTATCTTTCATTGTTTTGTAATTTTCAATCTAATATCCATATTCACTTATATTCTGGCGAATATTTTTATTGTCTCACTTTGGGTCCTAGGAGTGCTCCGCACGCTCTTCACAATTACTCCCAAATCGATATCCTAGCTAGACGCTTTTCCACGCTGCACCAGTTTATTACTTTATACAAAGCTAATTCGTAATAAGACGCGCATGCGCCTACACTGGTATGATGACGTCACAGGCAAAACTAATACTGCCCGACGGACACGCAGTGTAAGCGGGGACAAAGATGCGCACTTAACACTTTTCTCTTTTTCCTTTTGCCTTTTTGGTTTCATGACAATGAAAATTGTACACAGTACACCATGGATCATACACGATACCATAAGTTCTACATTTCTTGTATGACGTATTAAATTTATATTTAACAATATGTTACAAATGAAGAAAATGCATCTTTGCCGCAGGCTTAAGGTAAACATCCTGTTGTTATGGGGCAAAATTCCGCACAAAAGGAAATTGTTATAACAGACTAAAGGATACTACAGTATTTCATATGAACTGCCACTATTAACTTGTATAATGTTTTATTATACCAATATCATCACTATCGTCACAATCATCACCACCATTGTCTCCATTATCGTGATCGTATGAAACCTCAAAACATGACACTAACTTAACACTAATTTAAATATAAAACAATTTAACACAAGGAAAAAACGTTGTATTATTATTGTTACTATCATTATTCAACAATTTCTTGTCACACTCTTCTGCAGTTTTCCGGTACAGTCTGTATTTGTGTTATTTCTTCACTATAGACGCGATGGGGCGAAAATTGTATTTAGACCAAGTATCTGAAAAAAAAGGTCTAGTTGCGCGTTACTGAATCCCATTATCACCCAGATACTGTTTTTCTACGGTTGTCTCGAAATTAAATTATGATGAGCGATGAGCGAGCGAGCTTAGTTTTCCCGTGTCACTTGGGTTTCATTATTAAACGGGTGGTTTACGCCATTATTTTCGGCAAACTGATATGCCAAATGTTCGAAGTATTTAAACTTAAGGCCACAGAACATAGAGTCCAGATTGATACTGTTCTCCGCCAATTCAGTTTCCTCTGTCTCAGAAAATACTCTCCTAAAACGCCCCACAGATACCACTCCATAGCCAGCTTTAAGTCGTTTACGTAGTGTGGATTCACTCCATCAAGCCTTTTAGCCGCATTTCTAATGGAAGACCCATTTCTATTAGCTTCTTAGCCTCCTCTAACGTTTTAGAAGAAAACAGCGTGGAGAACGTTTTTTCTCGTAGTTTATGAAACATGGGGTTGAACTAGTCTTATTAGGCCTAATACTGAATCAGTCGATGTGAAATAGCGAATTATAAATTAAGGTCCATCAAATATTTTCAATAAACCTACGGGTTCAATGTTAAAACCGAAGAAAGAAGAGACAAGCGTTTAGGGGCAACGATACGCTTGCGAACATTTTCCCCAGCTAGTTGTAGGATCTTTGCTCCGCGGCGCTTATTTCTGAACTTCTGGCATCATCTGCCGTAGATGCCAACTTGTTAAACTAACAACTAAGCTTGAAGCCTGATTTAGGTTACGTAGTTACATACAATGGATTTTTTATAGCAGACAAATAGTCATGAATTACATGGTAACTACTAAGACCGAAAGTTCCAAAAGACTAACTCACCTCATTTCTCGTTAGCTTCAAAGTGCAAACCACTAACACAACACACCTGATTCCACCATAAAAACTCTCAACTAAACATCCAGGGCTACCACACTATACTCTCATGTAGGGAAAACACTAGATACGGATTTTTGCGCCAAGCGCACCTTAGCCCCTGCTTACCCGATAGACATGATCTGTCCGTTGTGGACTCGACCAATGTTAACGCATTATTAGTTTCGTAGGAGGGCTACTCGGGAAGCAAAGAACGATCGGTCGTGAAATGGAAACCACAATAAAAATCGAAATTGTTTTATTTGCAACAGTTAGCTTCACCTTCCAGCTACTTCTCTACATAGTTGCCCCTCCGACTTAGACGTCCGTCGTAGCATTGTACCAACTTTCCAATACCCTCGTCACACAAGGCAGCCTCCTGTACTTTACGACAATTTTCTACGCTGGATTGCAGCTCACAGGCTGTGCCAAAATATTGTTTTCATAGCCAGACATCCATTTGAGCAGAGATGAAAATCAGAGGGAGCCAAGTCCGGGCTGCATGGTGGCTAATCAAACACTTCCCATCGAAAACGCAGCTGCAGCGCCATCATTGTCCCTGCAGTGTGCGGCCGAGAACAGTCATGAAGAAGGAAATGCATGAAAGTTACGTTATATGGGGTTGTATGAAATTAGGCGAAGTATCACGGCAGCCACCCATACTTGGCGGGATCCACTATATTCAAGGCTTCTTTAAGCGCTCACTTTGCACTCATAACTGAGAAGAGCGACGTGACGCTGTTTACGGGCATACTTGAGACTCTGCCAAACACATCTGTGCCAAGCTTGATCAGATTTTTAACTGTGGTTTCGATTTAGCGACCGATCGTATCTTACTGCATTGGCTCCTTACTACTTAGCTTGCATTTATCGCGAATCTCTTGCCCAACGTAAAGTCCCGAGCGACTGGAAAAAAGCGCAGGTGACGCCTGTATATAAGAAGGGTAGAAGGGCGGATCCTCAAAATTACAGACCAATATCCTTAACATCGGTTTGTTGCAGAATTCTCGAACATATTCTCAGTTTGAATATAATGAATTTCCTTGAGACCGAGAAGTTACTGTCCATGCATCAGCACGGCTCTAGAAAGTATCGCTCCTGCGAATCGCAACTCGCCCTTTTTTCACATGATATCTTGCGAACCATGGATGAAGGGTATCAGACGGATGCCATATTCCTTGACTTCCGGAAAGCGTTTGGCTCGGTGCCCCACTGCAGACTCCTAACTAAGGTATGAGCATATGGGATTGGTTCCCAAATATGTGAGTGGCTCGAAGACTTCTTAAGTAATAGAACCCAGTACGTTGTCCTCGATGGTGAGTGTTCATTGAAGGTGAGGATATCATCTGGAGTGCCCAGGGAAGTGTGGTAGGTCCGCTGTTGCTTTCTATCTACATAAATTATCTTTTGGATAGGGTGGATGGCAATGTGCGGCTGTTTGCTGATGATGCTGTGGTGTACGGGAAGGTGTCGTCGTTGAGTGACTGTAGGAGGATACAAGATGACCTGGACAGGATTTGTGATTGATGTAAAGAATGGCAGCTAATTCTAAATATAGAAAAATGTAAATTAATGCAGATGAATAGGAAAAAGGATCCCGTAATGTTTGAATACTCCATTAGTAGTGTAGCGCTTGACACAGTCACGTCGATTAAATATTTGGGCGTAAAATTGCAGAGCGATATGAAGTGGGACAAGCATGTAATGGCAGTTGTGGGGAAGACGGATAGTCGTCTTCAGGTCATTGGTAGAATTTTGGGAAGATGTGGTTCATCTGTAAAGGAGACCGCATATAAAACACTAATACGACCTATTCCTGAGTACTGCTCGAGCGTTTGGGATCCCTATCAGGTCGGGTTGAGGGAGGACATAGAAGCAATTCAGAGGCGGGCTGCTAGATTTGTTACTGGTAGGTTTGATCATCACGCGAGTGTTACGGAAATGCTTCAGGAACTCGGGTGAGAGTCTCTAGAGGAAAGGAGGCGTTCTTTTCGTGAATCACTACTGAGGAAATTTAGAGAACTAGCATTTGAGGCTGACTGCAGTACAATTTTACTGCCACCAACTTACATTTCGCGGAAAGACCACAAAGATAAGGTAAGAGAGATTAGGGCTCGCACAGAGGCATATAGGCAGTCATTTTTCCCTCTTTCTGTTTGGGAGTGGAACAGGGAGAGAAGATGCTAGTTGTGGTACGAGGTACCCTCCGCCACGCACCGTGTGGTGGATTGCGGAATATGTATGTAGATGTGGATGTACTTTCCGAATAGACCTCGTAGTTTACGGCGCTTCAATTCTGACGGTATTTTGTCACAAAAGAAAGTTCGACTGACGAACGTAAAAAGAAAATAAAATAAAACACACTAGGAACCTGAAGGAGTTGAAGCGCTAGTTGAAATGTGTTGTGGTATCAAAGAAAACAAGCCTAATGGGTGTGTTAAAACGCCAGCCCCATATATGCGACGTTTCATGCGCAGCGAACTGCCAAGTGCGATCTTTGTCCGCCGAAATGCGGTTGAGGTTTCTTCTCTTTTAGGAAAGAAAATATTGTAGAAGCCGTAGGTTTGGCAGTTTACAAGCGTCAGCCGCGTAGGCGGAAGCCGGTGCGAAGTGGCGGGAGTTCGCGCGCTGCGCTGACAGGTGGGCGCGGACTTGCGGACTAGCCTGTGCAACGCCCGGAGGTGTCATCAGCGCTTTCCTTCCCCTGGTGGCCATTAATCTTAACTTTTACGAGCTACACTTTTAATTAGGTTCCGTTTGCCAGCTTCTAATGGTTCCCTCGACATTACTTTAATCTGGGGCTAATTAGTGCGCGACGAGGGAGGCGGGCACGAGCGGCGGCTGTGGCGCGGCGGGGGCGGCGGGGGCGGTGGGGGAAGCGGCGCGGGGGTGGCGGGGCGGCGCTGCAGTGCCGGCCGCGGCCCGAGGAGGGGCACCGCAGCCAGTTTTAATCTCGAGCTAATTTTGTCCATTTTCAGGGGGACCCAAAAAGGAAAAGGAGGGCGGTTATACGACTAGGAGGAGCGGAGCGCCGGCGGCCATTTTGCTCTGTTACTAATCTTGCGAAATACATCGACTTGGGGGTGAGGGGGAGCTACTCATCCCCACAGGCCGGCCGTACGCGTGCGCACAAAAACCTGATTGTTCCGACTTAGGGTCCTAATGAACACAATCTCACAGCCCGAGCCGCGATTAACTTGGACTGCTTTACTTACAGTGGCCGCTATAGAAGAGGAGGCGCGCACAGCAGCGCCTGCCGCAACCGCCCGATCGTTTTGGCTGTGTAAGTGCGAGGAAGCCGGCGCCAACCCACCAGGCGCCGATAACGATTAGGAAGACTCGGGACTATTTTGTCCGGTGCGGCACGAGCGCGTCGCTGCAGTTCAGATACTTCCACTGAGCAACAACGTGATGACGTGCAGACGGAATAAGTTGAAAGGATTAAATTCTTGGGCTTGCAACTTCGTAATAAATTGAATTGAGAGGAGAACACGGAAACGTCTAAAGATATGATTATTTACAAGGAGAATTTTGTCAGACTTAAGTGACATAAGAAAGAAGCCGACATAGGCCTTATTCTCTTTCACATTTTGGAGAACGTCTGCATCTACATCTACATCGATAATCCGCAATACACCCTACCCCGTACCACTGCCAGTCATTTCCTTCCCTGTTCCACTCGCAAATAGAACGAGGGAAAAACGACTGTCGACTGTCTATATGCCTCCGTATGAGCCCTAATGCCTAGCGTCTTATCTTCGTGGTCCTTACGCGCAGTTTATGTTGGAGGCAACAGAATCGTTCTGCAGTCAACTTCAAATGTCTGCGTAGTTGCTCAAGACGAAACATGTTATCACTCAGTACAAAAGTATGTAATACGAATTAATATTCGTGCGAATACAAAGCGTCCTCGAGGAGTCTCATCAAAGAAAGTATATTGACTATTTAAATACGAACATTTTAGGTTAGGCTTTTATTAATATCGAATGAAACAACAACTTACGAGTCACTGTTTATTTATATCCACAACGCATTTCGAAGGTTTGCATCTGCATCATCAGGTGGATTTATATGTGTTAATAGGACATGTGTGTGTTGTGTTACGACTATGGGGTAATCTGAACACTGTCTTCAGTGGAAACAGGCTCCTTTTTCTGGCGTAATACATCACATATGAACGGTCATACATTGTAAACAATAGACCATCTTTGCTTACAAAGTATGACAGTTCACATATTGAGGTATTACGACAGAAAAAAGAGCCTGTGTCCACTTGAGAAAGTGCCACAAGTTAACCCAAAGTCATAACGCAACATACACATATCGTACCAGCACATGTAAATCCACTTAACGATGGAGGTTTAAACCTCGGAAACGCGTTGTTGATATATACAGGGTGGTCCACTGATCGTGACTGGGCCAAATATCTCAAGATGTAAACGTCAAACGAAAAAACTACAAAGAACGAAACTTGTCTAGCTTGAAGGGGGAAACCAGATGGCTCTATGGTTGGCCCGCTAGATGGCGCTGCCATAGGTCAAACGGATATCAACTGCGTTTTTTAAAAAATAGGAACCCCCTTTTTTATTACATATTCGTGTAGTACGCAAAGAAATATGAATGTTTTAGTTGGACCACTTTTTCGCTTTGTGATAGATGGCACTATAATAGTCACAAACATATGGCTCACAATTTTAGACGAACAGTTGCTAACAGGTAGGTTTTTTAAATTAAAATACAGAACGTAGGTACGTTTAACATTTTATTTCGGTTGTTCCAATGTGATACATGTACCTTTCTGAACTGATCATTTCTGAGAACGCATGCTGTTACAGCGTGATTACCTGTAAATATCACATTAATGCAATAAATGCTCAAAATGATTTCCGTCAACCTCAATGCATTTCGCAATACGTGTGACGACATTCCTGTCAACAGCGAGTAGTTCGCCTTCCGTAATGTTCGCACATGCATTGACAATGCGCTGACGCATGTTGTCAGGCGTTGTCAGTGGATCACGATAGCAAATATCCGTCAACTTTCCCTACAGAAAGAAATCCGGGGACGTCAGATCCGGTGAACGTGCGGGCCGTGGTATGGTGCTTCGACGACCAATCCACCTGTCATGAAATATGCTGTTCAGTACCGCTTCAACCGCACGCGAGCTACGTGCCAGGCATCCATAATGTTGGAATTACATCGCCATTCTGTCATGCAGTGAAACATCTTGTAGTAACATCGGTAGAACATTGCGTAGGAAATCAGCATACATTGCACCATTTAGATTGCCATCGATAAAATGGGGGCCAATTATCCTTCCTCCCATAATATCACATCATACATTAATCCGCCAAGGTCGCTGATGTTCCACTTGTCGCAGCCATCGGCCGGCCGAAGTGGCCGCGTGGTTCTGGCGCTGAGTCTGGAACCGCGAGACCGCTACGGTCGCAGGTTCGAATCCTGCCTCGGGCATGGATGTGTGTGATGTCCTTAGGTTAGTTAGATTTAACTAGTTCTAAGTTCTAGGGGACTAATGACCTCAGCAGTTGAGCCCCATAGTGCTCAGAGCCATTTGACCGATTTTGTCGCAGCCATCGTGGATTTTCCGTCGCCCAATAGTGCATATTATGCCGGTTTACGTTACCGCTGTTGGTGAATGACGCTTCGTCGATAAAGAACGCGTGCAAAAATCTGTCATCGTCTCGTAATTTCTCTTGTGCCCAGTGGCAGAACTGTACATGACGTTCAAAGTCGTCGACATGCAATTCCTGGTGCATAGAAATATGGTACGGGTGCAATCGATGTTGATGTAGCATTCTCAACACCGACGTGTATGAGATTCCCAATTCTCGCGCAATTTGTCTGCTACTGATGTGCGGATTAGCCGCGACAGCAGCTAAAACACCTACTTGGGCATCATCACTTGTTGCAGGTCGTGGTTGACGATTTACATGTGGCTGAACACTTCCTGTTTCCTTAAATAACGTAACTACTCGGCGAACGGTCCGGACACTTGGATGATGTCTTCCAGGATACCGAGCAGCATACATAGCACACGCCCATTGGGCACTTTGATCACAACAGCCAAACATCAACACGATATCGATCTTTTCCGCAATTGATAAACGGTCCATTTTAACACGGGTAATGTATCACGAAGCAAATACCGTCCGCGCTGGCGGAATATTACGCGATACCACGTACTTATACGTTTGTGACTATCACAGCGCCATCTATCACAAAGCGAAAAAAGTGGTCCAACTAAAACATACATATTTCTTTACGTACTACACGAATATGTAATAAAAATGGGGGTTCCTATTTTTAAAAAAACGCAGTTGATATCCGTTTGACCAATGGCAGCGCCATCTAGCGGACCAACCATAGTGCCATCTGGTTTCCCCCTTCAAGCTAGACGAGTTTTGTTCTTTGTAGTTTTTTCGTTTGACGCTTATTTCGTGAGATATTTGGCCCTGTCACTGTCAATGTACCACCCTGTATACACAGTGACCGGTAAAACTAAACTTGTCGTTTCGTTCGATACTGACTTCTGCTACGCGGTGTATTTATTCCATATTTCAATTTGCTGGGAATGATAAGAGGGCGGGCTGAAAAGTAATGCTTTCGAATGTTTCGTGGAAGCTTTTTAAATACACTTTTTAAAGAAAACAATTGTTATTAACATTCGACATCCTTAGTCTTCATCTCTACATATTTATTTCTCAACATTGCCACTCTGGTCTCTCAGCGAGAGACCAGTTTGTTGATACCGGCACTGTAGAATGTTTGAGCTACCGTGAGAGGACCTTTCTATGTGTGGTGCTTGTAGCGTACAGATCACTGTTCGCCACATTTTACTAGATTGTGTTTTATTTTCAGACCAGAGGGCAGCAGCAGATTTGCGGATAGATCTGCCCTCTATTTTAATTTACGATCAAACGAATGCGGTGAGAGTTTTAAGGTTTTGTGGTTTGTCCAACTTGTTACCTAAAAGTTTAGGGAGATGTGCTTAATGTGTTAAAAAGGTCACTGGCTCACCATGTTTTTTGTAAGTGGTCAGCGAGTCACCACACTTCCTGTGCAGCTATTTTAGCTCCTCTTTCGTTTTACTTATGTCATAATCCCAGGTATAGCACCTTTCACCAATTCCCCGTTGTCTTATGGTTTGAGATAGAGTGATTGTGCGAGTCGGCACGAGTGAGGTGGGAGTGTGTGAATGAGGGTAATTTTATAGGTTTCCTCTTCACTGCGTGACAATTATTTTAGTCATTTTATACAAATCCGTTTCTTTTAACATGTGTAAGGGCGCTGATAACCTCACTGTTAAGCACCCGTAAGCTCCACACACACGCACACGTACGCAACCGCGCGCACGCACGCACGCACGCACGCACACACACAAACACACACACACACACACACACACACACACACACACACACACACACACACACACAAGAACGGACGAGAATGTTTGACTTTGTTGACGGAGCGACAGCCTCACTTGTGCTTGCACCGCTTCATCACTTTGGAACTGAAGTCCTCGAAGGTGTTCTCTAAGTTTTGGGAACAGATGAAAATCGGATGAGTCCAAGTCGGGACTGTATGGAGGACGATCGATGACAGTGAACCCAAGTCGTCGGCTTGTTGCAGGTGGCGCAGCAAACATGTGTGTCCGGATTGTCATGCTGAAGGATAGGGTACTTCATGGGTGAACGCCCTCTTCGAATTCGAATCTTGAATACAACACTCCGTTCCTCACTCACCGAAATAATTACGTTACACACTGCCATGTTACACACTACATTTCGGAGCCCTCTACCGGCAGAGGGCTGCAAATATGCAGACATGAAGAAAAAAAGATGTAGAATGTTAATAACAGCCGCGTGGAGTGGCCGTGCTAATCGTGCGGCCCCTCCCGACGGAGGTTCGAGTCCTCCCTCGGGCATGGATGTGAGTGTTGTCCTTAGCGTTAAGTTAGTTTAAGTAGTGTGTAAGTCTAGGGACCGATGACCTCAGCAGTAATTCACACAGACACACATCTTTTTGCTAATAACATTCGTTTTATTAAAGAGCTTTAACCATTTTCTCATAAGAAATTCGGGAGTTTTACTGTTTCAGCACTCCCTCGTGTATCCCTATTTTTCAACCTGCAGCTCGTTTCTTTAGCATAAAGACTTACAGTTAATTAACTCTGACTCTGAGAGGTAAACATTTAACTGGAAATACGTATTTACAATAATCAATCACAAACCGTAAAACTGTTTTTAATCAAGTATAGTTTAAGAGGAGCTTGAAAGTCTTATCGCTAGCTGACGCAACTGACAAATTTCTGAGCAAAACCAACTGGTTTCTAGCGGAGAAATCCGGCGTTACCCAGATATCTACTTATAGCTATGCATCCACGCCCATACCACGCAGCGTCTGGCCTTGGGTTTAATGTTTGTGACGTCATATCCTCTGAACTGTGTGTCACACAATGATATGATTTTGTAGGTACATTTTACGGCCGGCCGGAGTGGCCGAGCGGTTCTAGGCGCTACAGTCTGGAACCGCGCGACCGCTACGGTCGCAGGTTCGAATGCTGCCTTGGGCATGGATGTGTGTGATGTCCTTAGGTTAGTTAGGTTTAAGTAGTTCTAAGTTCTAGGGGACTGATGACCTCAGAAGTTAAGTCCCATAGTGCTCAGAGCCATTTGAACTATTTGGGCTTCTTCAGACATCTATAGCTGTACTCTGAAGCCACGTTACGGTATGTGGCGGAGAGAACTTCTGGAATCACAGTCATTTTACCGCTTTGCGAGTCGAAATGACGACAGTCGGTAAGCCACCGTATGAGCTCTGATTTCTCATATTTCTCGTTGTGGTGGTTTCGGAAGATGTGGGGGGAGTAATATGTTACCCTATTTATACATTTAACGGCATATATGCATACTGTCTGCAAAATGTGTTCCAAGTGGAGTTAGTAGCAACGCACTAAAAGTTTAAACATCGTTCACGACGCGGCAGTTTTTCACGTATCTCATTGATTATGACGTCGGATTGTGGCGAAACAAGCGCTGTATCATTTGAGAAATATATGGGCGAGCGACTATGCCGGTACTTCCCCAGTTCACTGCTAGTAGCGTCACGTCACCATAACGCGTCTGTGGGTAGCTCCAACACCGACTCAAAGGAAGGCCTCGGCGCTTGTTGGTGACGTCACGTCAGCTAGGCACGGCGAACGCCAGGTCCGTTGCAGGCAGAAACGCCTGAGCGTGCTTATCACTATAAATTTCTTATTTTTGGACAAAATGTTTGTTATTGTTTTGGATTCTGCACTTTTATTTAGGTGAAAGATTTTCTTACTATCGTAAATGTGGTGTCACCGCCAGACACCACACTTGCTAGGTGGTAGCCTTAAATCGGCCGCGGTCCGTTAATATACGTCGGACCCGCGTGTCGCCACTATCAGTGATTGCAGACCGAGCACCGCCACACGGCAGGTCTAGAGAGACTTCCTAGCACTCGCCCCAGTTGTACAGCCGACTTTGCTAGCGATGATTCACTGACAAAATACGCTCTCATTTGCCGAGACGATAGTTAGCATAGCCTTCAGCTACGTCAATTGCTACGACCTAGCAAGGCGCCATTATCAGTTACTATTGATATTGTAAATAATGTACAGACAAGAGCTACGTTCAACATTAATGGATTAAAGTTAAGTATCCTACCAGTTACCTCCTTTTTTCTAAGTTCTAATTTCCGTGTCCTGTTCCAGACCTCACGCCAGCCTGCGTGAGCCTAAACGCGTGCCTTTCGGCTTCCTCTCATAGTGGGTTGGTCTCCTGCCAATCCACAACAGTAAAGCTACAAATGAAGATCATAGTTCTGTATTACTGAATCCTGTTCGAAACAAACGTAGATCAATGTGAGAAGACGCTTTGCCCCATTGCAAGCTTCGGAAATTTTACATTCAATAACTATATTTACTTGCTCCATTTTGCTATCGAAACTTACCCCAACCCCCTTACAATGAACTCGTTTCTTTTATTTATTTATTTATTTTCGTTTGACATTGGCACTGGAAATGTGAACTAATTTACATGTGTAAATGTCCAACTGTTGCCAGTCATTAGATTACAGTCAACGAAAGGAATTCTAAACAGGAAACAAAATAGCTTCATACATCGAAAATACTGCTAAGCTTTTTAAACATGCACATTAGAAAAGATAAATATTCCCCTCTTGCAACTGAAAGGAGAAACTTTATAAGATAAAAAAATTTTATTTGACAAAAGAAGTATCTCTCTTTTGCCTCTTCTTCTGTCCACCACCCCCTCCCACAACGTGTACAATCGCAAAATATTTCATCAACATTCAGTGCTCCTCACCCCATAGTCAACCAAGATACCTCAAGAAGAGCACCAATATGTTCACAGTTTCTTGTAAAAGCAACCTGGTACAAACGTAACTTCCTCAGATTTACAAATAAGGTAAAGAAGCACGAATTCTGTTGCTGCTGGACCAATCATGAAGTTGTTTTTGTGTGCCAATCCATAAAACAGGTGGAAATTTAAGTTCAGGAGTACATTATTTGTTACGAAGTGTAATGAATTGCACAATTAATTGATTGCAGAAATCACTCAGCACAATGTGTGTTGGTCAACTACCGCCAATAGTTTCACATTTTCCTGTGTCAGAGAGGGAGACACCACCATTATGAGTGTGCCTGCAACAGACCTGGCGTTCGCCGTGCCTAGCTGACGTGACGTCACGAACAAGCGCCGAGACCTTCCTATGAGTCGGTGTTGGTAGCACACAATTATTGCACCGTAATTTAAAAATGAAATTAAGAATTAAAGTTGCTTTTCCAAACTCTGTCAACATATGCTTCAGTGTATCAACGTTTAAATTGTCAAACGTCAGATCAGATGAATATCTTTCCCGAAGCATATGGTTTTAAGAAAAACATATATGGCGCTAAATAATAAAGTTAGGAAGCCAAAAATTGGTCATAATGTGCAGATTTATGTCAAAATTAACTGATGCATGTCTCAACGTGATTAAAGCAATATTTTTGTCAGAATCGATGTTTGCTAGAAAGTTCTGATTACCGCACGTGATGAAATCTATTAAATAATAAATCTATATCAAGTTTTATGACCTTGATGTTAATAACAACCAATATGTGGTCTCTTAAAGTTGTAGTTCAGAGGTCATGTTCTACTGCCAGTTCGTTCTAAAAATTTTAGGCGGCAACGTTTAAATGCAGGTGAGCTAAAACTTTTTCTGTGATTTTAACCAACTTAACTACATTCATACAAAACTTACGAAGACTCTAAATTAATTCATTACAATGTTATAAAATATTGTGTGTCCGAGAAAGCGGTCGTTAAAAGGCTACTACCGTGGGCATAGAGAGCAGGTAACATCAGATGTTCCCTTGGCAGTCTGCTGCGCCCGTATATACTGTAAATATGGCCCGACAGGCAAGACTGGATTTCCCTTCGCACACAGCTAACGGTCCACGTCAGTCTAACGCCGGAGTACGCGATTGCCTCGGATGACGTCTCAGGCAGACCGCAACTAAACTCATGTTTTTCGGTACAAGTGGGAAGTGAAATCACAAGGGCTGTACACCGTCCTGGATCGCTTAGATTTCGCAGAAGTAACTGTTAATGTGCCGCCCGTAATGTTGACGAATCCGCGTGGCAAGTGGTGACAATTATTTTCTACTCTTGTGGCGAACAATTATTTTGATTATCAGAGGTCAGGGCGAAAGACCATTTAATGGAAACTTATCGTAGAGGTCGCCTCTGAACTGCTCATAGTGCTGTTTATATGAGAGAAATTTATTATTAGTATTTACATAATGAATATTACGATGTTGTGCGTGCTAAAATTTATCAAATATATCTATCAATTAGGACTCAAAATCTTCATTTGTAATCGAGTTTCTGCTGACCCCGCTGAGTACACAGAGAATAGAAACATTTCTTTCAGTGGACTGGACAAGAAATTGGACTTGCAGTCTGGAAACTATAGTCAGTATGTTCTCCATCTCTTTGTGGCTGACCACAAAAATAATTTCCAGGCTCTCGTAAACGACGGCGAACAATATTCTAATATTTCCTATTACTTATGATGTATTGTTATTATTATTATTATTATTATTAACGCGCCGCCCCACAGGATCTCTTGAACTATGTCTCGCACAATGATATGATTTTGTTGGTACATTCAGTGGTTAAAAGTTAAATGGTTCAAATGGCTCTAAGCACTATGGGACTTAACTTCTGAGGTCATCAGTCCCCTAGAACTTAGAACTACTTAAACCTAACTAACCTAAGGACATCACACACATCCATGTCTGAGGCAGTATTCGAACCTGCGACCGTAGCGGTCGCGCGGTTCCAGACTGTAGCGCCTAGAACCGCTCGGCCATACATTCAGTGGTATATGTGCATATTGTCTGTTAAATATGTCGCTAATATAGTTAGCAGTAAAGAAGTAATAAACTGTAACGTCATGGATCACGCGGTACTTTAATGCATGAACTGCAGAAAAGTAGTAAGCAATAAAAACTTTTCCTTTCATCATTTTGCAGGGATTTTCAGCGAGAATAAATTTCGTAAAAGTTTGAAATTATGTGTAAAGTTTGTTGCAGGTCGCTAAGTGCTCTTATTCTCAAATACTGGATGAATGAATTCTGGGAACTTACGCGTTGCGGACTAGACTTCTCTTTCTCTCTCACCCCCACCCCCCACCCCCACCACGTCTACAGGTAGGTGGTTCTTACCCCCACAGTGATTGTCACCTCTCAGTAAGGTATACGTGTACCAAGTTTGTGTGAAATCGGTCCAGTGGTTTAGGAAGAGATGTGCAATATGCATACACACAGACATCCATTTTTATACGTATGGATTAATAATGTTACGTGCATGTGACGATGGACTTAACACATTTTACGTATAGTAAAATGAACACTACCATTAAACAATCTAAATTTTTTTGGTTAGTCTACGTTTTGATTCAGTAGACTTGGAATAATTTTACATAACTTTAGTAGATATCTGCTTACGAGTCTATGACAAAATGTGTTAAGCCGAATATAATTACTTTTAATCGGATTGGTATCCATATGATCCCGTTGTACGCAGCTACCGTTGAATGTAGACGAATAGCAATCGATCGCAATATCCGTCGTTTTATTGCAGCGGATCTGGATTTCTGCTACTACATAATCATTTTGTGCATATAACAACAGCTGACATGGACTAATGTATGTTCTCTACAGCCCATGTTTACTAGACTTTTTTCCCGTATCAGCGCAAAGAACCTGTCCCGAAAGCTTGTCCTTCTTGGGACACCCTATATTGTGGGAAAATTATTCTGCCTTATCTATACTACTATTTGGGAACGGCCTTGCCGCAATGGATACACCGGTTCCCGTGAGATCACCGAAATTAAGCGCTGTTGGGCGTGGCCGGCACTTGGATGGGTGACCATCCAACCGCCATGCGCTGTTGCCATTTTTCGGGGTGCACTCAGCCTCGTGATGCCAATTGAGGAGCTACTCGACCGAATAGTAGCGGCTCCGGTCAAAGAAAACCATCATAACGACCGGGAGAGCGGTGTGCTGACCACATGCCCCACCTATCCGCATCCTCAACTGAGGATGACACGGAGGCCTGAAGACGGAGTGCTTTATACTACTATATAAAGACAAGAAGCTGTTTAATAAATGAAGTTGTTTAATGTTGTTACCAAAAATCTCGAGAAAAGTTATTGGCCGATTTACTTCAAAATTTTACACGATACACTAATAACAAGCCGGCCGCTGTGGCCGAGCGGTTCTAGGGGTTTCAGTCTGGAACCGCGCTGCTGCTACGGTCGCAAGTTCGAATCCTGCCTCGAGCATGGATGTGTGTGCTGTCCTTAGGTTAGTTAGGTTTAAGTAGTTATAAGTCTAGGGGACTGATGGCCTCAGATGTTAAGTCCCATAGTGCTTAGAGCCATTTGAACCATTTTGAACACTAATAACATTCGGGCGGACGAAAGCTACATATTTTTTAATATATAGTATACCGGAATGAAGAACGCTTTCTATCGAGCACAAAAAAGGCGAACATGTTCTGGCCAGAGGCTGGGATGTGAAAGAAGGGAACTGGCCCTTCAACCCATCTGCCAGCCTCAAAGTATCTTGAGATATTCACCCTTTTTTGCTTCTTAGTATTAGTACCCATGTCATGTAATATAATACACTGCGTCAAGTACAGTAACATGATACATAATGTCATGTCGTATAACATCACACATGGCATCATTTATACAACACTGCATTTGTCATGTTGTGCAATATGACACAATATATCATTAAATTTTACGATGCATTCATCCCCACTCTGGAATACTTCCACCCCCCGCTGTCAGATACTTCCTATTGTAGATGCATTCCAATCTCTGGAAGCATATAAATTTGTGTCTGTTGTTTCTTATACCCCTCACACCATACGTGTAACAAGAGGTGCATTTCAGGGAAAAATGGTCTCCTGGGGATAAAAATCAACCCATCCCACCCAGAGACCAAAAATTTGTTTAAGTGTCTTCCTTCTCCTCCCACCCCCCCATGAACATATCGACTCCCAGAAACTTTATCCTCCCCCCCCCCCCCCCCTCGCCACAGAAATACTTTTTTATCTATTAGATGTATGTTCTTCATCCATGTAGTATTATATATTGTTCTGTGGCTTGTGAATCTTTTTGATTTTGGGCACAAGTTCAGGGACTTTAACCTATAAATTGCAAGATAAAGATGTGCCAACACCTTGCAGCTAAGAGACCTCACTGCACGAAGTAGAGTTAAGTAGTAAAAAAGCGCGAATATGTCAAGAGGCTTTGACACAAATGTCCCTTAAGCTGCCAGACAAGTCGAAAAGCTAGCTCCCCTCCCCACATCCGTAACTCTGCCAAGGACCACTCGCCTTTTTTGTGCTGCGATAGGAGCATTTTTCATTCTGGTTCCCAACTTTTACTCCACTATAATTTTGACACTAGACCGGCAAAGCTTAGCAACCGATGCAGTGTTTTGTTGACTATGGAGCCGACTGATCCGGTATAAGTTTTTATAATTGTATTTCGAACCATGTTGCTTGAGTTGGGAATCGCTAGTCTGGTTCCTCTACGGTTAGCTACGTAGTGTGGTTGAATACGTCCAGTATAGCCTACTGTGTCCTCACAGCACACAAGCGTCACCACCACGTCAAGGTCAATTGCTTGCAGGAGATTTTCTGTTTTATATTTTTATTTTTAAAATTTTTCATGTTTTTGGTTTTTATTATTTTGTTTTACGTTTTTTAAATTTACGTTTTTATTTTGTTGTTGTTTTATAGTTACATACATTTTACTCGCATACGCATGAGGTTGCACCCACAGAAATGAAAAGTAACCATAAATACTTAATACTGTGCACGGAATAACAGCAACTATACATATTGTTCGGAAAAAAATACTGAATTCTAAATACTGTGTAGAGTTTATGATAATGATGTATGTATATGGTTTATATTACGTAGATAAACTTACGAAGTGACGATATTATATAGACAAACTTAATTAAAGCCTACTATATCGAAGCTGAACAATTCGCGCAACAAATGATAAAGTATTTATGCAGACTGAAGCGACGAATGAAAATCCGTACCAAGGCCAGGATGACAACCCGGGTGCCCCGCTTGTCAGGCAGATGCGACAGTTGTCAAGTGTATTCTCAACAGCTGGTGACTGCGTACATATCTGAGGCATTAGATAAAACTTCTCATACAGGGAAATGCTTTCTCGAAAATAATACAGAAGGTCTTAGGTACACCAAACTGACTTGCGAGGCAGCTTAAAACAACCCGCTCTAATGTTAAAGAACCAGAATTATGCCCCTCTTCCATTCCTGTGTCACTTGGGGAAAGAAGAAGTGCGCTACTCCTAGTGCATTATTTAAATTTACCGTCGTTGTCATTACGCGATACGTATGTTGAAGGAAGCAGACATATTTTTTTTCCTCCTTTTGCAACGTGAGCTCTTTCGAATACAGTAAGGTTGTCAGAGGTGCGCAGCGCTTTTCTGCACATTATTGAACATTTCTGTGACCCTCTCGCGTTGAATCGCACAGATCTTATGTGAACCTTCTCCATTTCTTCCATTAATCCAACAAGGATGACAAATATTCAAAACTGGTCGAACAAGGGTTTGCTAGGCGACCTCATTTGATGGGTAATACTTTTTTGAAGGTTTTTGTCCCGATAAATCTCATAATGGACTCTGCTTTCTCTGTTTCTACCCAGTAATTTAATAATGAGAAAGTGTCACTACGGCCAGCTACGGTTTAGTCGAATAAACAATACATTTAGTTGTAACTAGTTTCAGGCGGAAAGTTTACTTCATATTGTTGCCTTGTATTAATTACACATGCTTTCTCACGTATCTTCAATACGATTTCCTGTTGCTAACTGGCCGGCCGAAGTGGCCGTGCGGTTAAAGGCGCTGCAGTCTGGAACCGCAAGACCGCTACGGTCGCAGGTTCGAATCCTGCCTCGGGCATGGATGTTTGTGATATCCTTAGGTTAGTTAGGTTTAACTAGTTCTAAGTTCTAGGGGACTAATGACCTCAGCAGTTGAGTCCCATAGTGCTCAGAGCCATTTTTTTGTTGCTAACTTCCTGTGTATGTCCCATTACATAACGTTTCGCAATATTACCTATGAACAATACTTTGCACTTATATATAGATTCTGCAGGCCACCATACGGCGTATGATGGAGGGTACCTCTGGCTTCGCTATTATTTTTCATTATCCGTGTTATATTCGCGAATGGTGCGCGGGAAGACTGTTGACAGGTCTCCGTGTGAGCTCTAATTTGTCTGTTTTCTCGTCGTGGTTCCTTTGTTTTACGTATGTGGCAGTAAGTAATATGTTACCCGGCTTTTCCTTAAACGTACGCTCCCGGAATCTCAACAGTAAACCTATTCGTGAAACACAACGCCACTCTTTTCACGTCTGCCAGTGGAGTTTGTTGAGCATCTTACAAGGGAACCTCCCCATCGCACCCCCCTCAGATTTAGTTATAAGTTGGCACAGTGGATAGGCCTTGATAAACTGAACACAGATCAATTGAGAAAACAGGAAGAAGTTGTGTGGAACTGTGAAAAAATAAGCAAAACATACAAACTGAGTAGTCCATGGGCGACATAAGCATCATAATGGGTAATGTGAGCTTAGGAGCGCCGTGGTCCCGTGGTAGCGTGAGCAGCTGCAGAATGAGAGATCGTTGGTTCAAGTCTTCCCTCGAGTGAAAATTTTACTTTCTTTATTTTTGTATAGTTATTATCTGTCCGTTCGTTCATTGACATCTCTGTTCACTGTAATAAGTTTAGTGTCTGTGTTTTGCGACCGCATCGCAAAACCGTGCGATTAGTAGACGAAAGGACGTGCCTCTCCAATGGGAACAGAAAACATTTGATCGCAAGGTCATAGGTCAACCGATTCCTCCACAGGAAAACACATCTGATATATTCTATACGACACTGGTGACGGCATGTGCGTCACATGACAGGAATATGTTGTCGACCCACCTAACTTGTACACTAGGCGAATGGGTAAAAAGATTCTTCTACCTTGCCCGATTTAGGTTTTCTTGTGGATGTGATAATCACTCCCAAAAAAGTGATGAAAACACAAGAGTTTGTCACATAAACTGAAAATAACAAATTAAAATTTTCACTTGAAGCAAGATTTGAACCAAAGACCTTCCGTTCCACAACTGCTCACGTTACCACGAGACCACGGCACTCCTACGTTCCCACCCTCCTTAATGTTGCATATCTTCCATTGAACTACTCAGTTTGTATATTTTGCTTATTTTTCCACAGTTCCACACAACTTCTTCCTGTTTTCTCAATTGATCTGTGTTCAGTTTTTCAAGGCCTATCCACTGTGCCAACTTATAACTAAATCTGAGAGGGGTGCGATGGGGAGGTTCCCTTGTTAGTAGCGCTGTCGCGCTCACTAACCGATCTCGTAACAAGACGTGCTGCTCTTCGTTCATTGTACCTGTAAGGCGCGAAAAGAAGCAGTTGACTCTAAATAACGAAAAGCGTGAGATCATCTATATGAGTAGTAAAAGGAATCCGTTAAATTTCGGTTAGACGATAAATCACATAAATCTAAAGGATGTCAATTCAACTAAATACCTAGGGATAACATTTACGAACAACTTAAATTGGAACGATCACATATGTAATGTTGTGGGGAAGGCGAACCAAAGACTGCGCTTTATTGGCAAAACACTTACAAGACGCAACAAATCCACTACAGAGACTGCCGACCGCGGTGACCGTGCGGTTCTGGCGCTGCAGTCCGGAGCCGCAAGGCTGCTACGGTCGCAGGTTCGAATCCTGCCTCGGGCATGGATGTGTGTGATGTCCTTAGGTTAGTTAGGTTTAAGTAGTTCTAAGTTCTAGGGGACTTATGACCTAAGATGTTGAGTCCCATAGAGCTCAGAGCCATTTGAATCATTTGAACCACTACAGAGACTGCCTACACTATGCTTGTTCGTCCTCTGCTACAGTATTGCTGTGCGATATGGGATCCTTACCAGATATGATAGAGGAGGGACATCGAAAAAGTTCACAGAAGGGCAATTAGTTTTGTATTATCGCGAAATAGGACCAAGAGTCTCACGGATATGATATGCAAGTTGGGATGCCAAATATTAGAACAAAGATACTCTTCGTAGCGGCGAGATCTTTTCACGAATCTCCAACTTTCTCTTCAGAATGTGAAAATATTCCGTTGACGCCCACCTACAAAGCGAAAAATGGTCATCAATAAAAGAAATCGAGGCGTGCAAAGAATATTTAAGCGTTCGTTTTTCCTTCACGCTGTTCCAGGGTGGAACGGTGGAGAAATGGACTGACAGTGATTCGATGAACCCCTGCCTGACACTTAATTGTGAACTGCCGAGCAGTCATGTAGATTGTATTCACAAGTGTTTTGTAAACCACTTCCTTTGTCGATGAATTATTTTTCTTTGAGATTGCTTCAATGAATCTAATCGCAACAATTAGTTTTATGTGGTCATTGCACTCTACGACGGCCGGGGTGGCCGTGCGGTTCTAGGCGCTACAGTCTGGAACCGCGCGACCGCTACGGTCGCAGGTTCGAATCCTGCCTCGGGCATGGATGTGTGTGATGTCCTTAGGTTAGTTTGGTTTAAGTAGTTCTAAGTTCTAGGGGTCTGATGACGTCAGATGTTAAATCCCATAGTTCTCAGAAGCATTTGATTTTCTTTTTTTTCACTTTACGGCGATCCCGACATTTACTACTAGGTATTCTATGCTTGTTACTATTTTTCGTCAATAGTACAAGCGAATAGTAAAGGATATCTTACGTTATACATAATCATATGCAATCTCCCGCGCAATCTCCAATCCCCTGCAAGTCTTTCTGCTTTTCCCTACAGTCTTGCGGCTTTGCAGTCTTGCTATAGCATGGTCTGCAAACAGCATGATAAAGCTTCCGCTCTTATCCAGGAGACAATTAATGTACTAGGCGATTGTTATTAACGTTTAAAAGCCGCCGAAGCGCCACAGATGACGCTGAGATAAGTAATTTAATACAAGACGCATGGGTCGCAAATCTTAGGAAATACGCCAAATGTAGTTGACAGATGATGAACATATGTCGTCATCAGATGACGTACCTCGCCGCGCATGCGGCGGTTGGGCGTATCTTACTCACGCCTGTGTTACGCATCGCTCCGCTAGGCTCCTCTGTTTTCGTTCCTGCGCTATCCGATGTGATTCGGTAGAGCCCGAGGCAGTGGTAATACAAGACTAGAATGAATTGGTTTCGCCTTCTTCGAGCTTGCAGACATGTATCTGTGTTACGGTGCTGCTAACTCCAGTGCGCTTGCAGCAAAACGTATTTACACAGGACGTTTCCCACAACGTGTTTTGCCGTCACACGTATCGTTTGCTACAGTGGGCGGTCGAATGTGTGAAACAGGAAACATGTGCGTTAGTGAACACTGATGGCAAAATACAGACATCAAACAAAGTTTTGCATCATCCCGGTTCCCAAGACTCCTGAAGATAGGCGTTGACTGTGAATAGTATATCAAAGACATAGTCCCTTTGACTGTTCAGAGATATCACTAAACCCACCCAAAGATGTAAACTACCATGCATGAGCAGCGCCTATTAGATGGAGGGGGTCCGACAGCTGATCAGTTCATTCGACCAGGAAGGAGGTACACGGCTCGTGTTGTCTCTTTTTCAACCACACTTAGACGGTCAATACCGCGGTTCGACCGCGTCCGCATTGTTATTTTCTTCCAGGGAAGGCTCTCAACAAGGGAAGTGTCCAGGCGTCTCGGATTGAACCAAATCAATGTTGTTCGGACATGGAGGAGATACAGAGAGACAGGAACTGTCGATGACGTGCCTCGTTCAGGCCGCCCAAGGGCTACTACTGCAGTGGATGACCGCTACCTTCGGATTATGGCTCGGAGGAACCCTGACAGCAACGCCACCATGTTGAATAATGCTTTTTGTGCAGCCACCGGACGTCGTGTTACAACTCAAACTATGCGCAGCAGGCTGCATGATGCGCAACTTCACTCCCGATGTCCATGGTGAGGTCCGTCTTTGCGACCACGACACCATGCAGCGGGGTACAGATGGACCCAACAACATGCCGAATGGACCGCACAGGATTGGCATCACGTTCTCTTCACCGATGAGTGTCGCTCATACCTTCAACAAGACAATCGTCGGAGACGAGTTTGGAGGCAACCCAGTCAGGCTGAACGCATTAGACGCACTGTCCAGCGAGTGCAGCAAAGTGGAGGTTCCCTGCTGTTCTGGGGTGGCATTATGTGGGGCCGACGTACGCCGCTGGTGGTCATGGAAGGCGCCGTAACGGCTGTGCGATACGTGAATGACATCCTCTGACTGACAGTGCAACCATATCGGCAACATACTGACGAGGCATTCGTCTTCATGGGCGACAATTCGGGCCCCCTTCGTGCACATCTTGAGAATGCCTTCCTTCAGGATAACGACATCGATCTACTAGAGTGGCCAGCATGTTCTCCAGACATGAACTCTATAGAACATGCCTGGGATAGATTGAAGACGTGACCCACCAACCACTCTGAGGGATCTACGCCGAATCGCCGTTGAGGAGTAGGACAATCTGGACCAACAGTGCCTTGATGAACTTGTGGATAGTATGCTACGACGAATACAGGCATGCATTAATGCAAGAAGACGTGCTACTGGGTATTAGAGGTACCGGTGTGTACAGCAATCTGGACCACCACCTCTGAAGGTCTCGCTGTATGGTGGTACAACATGCAATGTGTGGTTTTCATTAGCAATAAAAAGGGCGGAAATGATGTTTACGCTGATCTCTATTTTAATTTTCTGTACAGATTCCAGAACTCTCTGAACCGAGATGATGCAAAACTTTTTTTGATGTGTGTATGTATTGAGGGAAAGTAACACTGTGGTCAGGCATGCTGCGTTCTGAAATCAGGGTTAATTGTTAGACAAGATCTAATGTATGAAATGATTTATACTTTGTTGCTATTTGAGAGCACTATCATACCACATCGGAAAATGCAACAACGAAAATAAAGTAGCCTACCGGAGCGATGTGTAGGACTGCCCACTACCGGCGAGGACAGGATCGACAAGCCCAACCGCTGCACTTGCGGCGAGGTAAGTCATCTGGTGACGTCATATGTTCAAAATTTGCAGTCCATTTCTGGGTTAGTTCCCCAAATTTGCGGCCCCATGTCTCAGAGTCGTCTACGTCCCTTCGATGGGCTTTAAACCTTAATAAGGATCACTCTGTTAACTGAAACAGCAACGACACAACAACATTCCCCTCTTGTCCTTTAAAGGTCCAAAATTTGCAAACAGATGCAATATAGCAAGTGACACTCGACATGTAAACGAAACAACAGTAATTATACACAATAAAATATTTTAACAGGGCAAGTGAAACTATAGTAACTGGATAAACTTGCCCCATTTTTGCTTTATTTAGTAATGGACCCCCAGCAACATTCTGTGTCATCCCACAGCATTGGTCGGATCCTGTCAGCAGACGGAATAGGAAATTACCGTCCCGTGTGTAGGATGCCGTTGACACCACAACACAAACGGTTGCGTCTGAAGTGGTGCCGTGACTGGGAAGCATGGTCTGCTGATGAATGGTGTCGCATTGTGTTTAGAGAGGAATAAATGGCCCAGCACTACCCCAGACGACCATCTAGTATGGTGGCCACTACATTGGCGACCTGGGGAGAGGTCCCAGTCTGCCAGTGTTTTGGAAAGGGACAGTGGGGTTACTCCTAGCATCATGGTGCGAGGAGCCATCGGATATGATTTTGGGTTCACAGCTGGTACAGACTGTGGGAACTCTGACGGACGGCACAACTGTCTGTCATGGACATTAGGTGTCCTCATGTGTTACCTCTCTCGCGACGGTGTTGCGGTGCCATTTTTAAGAGGATAATGCTCGTTCACAAATGGCACATGTTTCTATGAACTCTCTGCACGATATTCAGCTACTCCCGTGACCAACAAGATACTTATATCTGTCTCCCACCGAACATGTGTGGGACCAGTTCAGACCTCTACTCCGTCCCAGTGTCAGTATTCAGACTATCAAGGACCAGTTGTGTGCCATCTTGCCTCAGGAGAGGAACCAACGGCTTTATGACACTTTTTCCAACAGAATCAATGCATACATTCACCCCAGAGCGAGTGCAACTTTATTCTGATAAGTGATTTCACACTGCCAAGTTCTTTGTAAATCTGACTCGAGTTGTAATTACTGCAATAATATCACATACCGTCTCAACCCATGAAATTTAATTTCTTTTCTCCCACAAATCTCGGTGCCTCACATCTTTTGGCAAGCAGTGTAGATTCAAGGAAGGGCAGCCCAAGAGCTAGGGGGATGGACAATGTGCTGGCAGACCTTGCCAAGATGGGGATCAGTGCGTGGAAGAAAAAAGCTGAGAACAGAGAGATATGGAGGAAGATTGTTGAGGAGGCCAAGGCCCACCAAGGGCTGTAATGCCGAAGAAGAAGAAGAAGAAGTGGATTCAAGGAAATCACGGAAAATTTAAATCTGGAGGGACATACGGGGAGTTGGACCACAAATGCGAGTGAAATGCTTGACGAATAAACCAGGTCGCTTGGTATTATCTCAAAATGGACTGTATATAGCCATTTCATTAAATAAACTGTGGACTAATTCTTGAGACCTCATTACAGTAAGTCGTGGTGAACATAATCTCTAACTAACTAACGAAAGGACCGACTACATAACAGGGTTCAAGTCTGTCCAAGTTGGTTGTGGCATTTATGTTATTTCCCAACTCACGTTTTTACACATCTTATACTACACTGTGCACCAAGCTCATAACTTTGAT